>NC_132923.1:49629224-50269534 GCF_047675955.1 Chlorocebus sabaeus | reverse complement strand
GTGAAGAAAGACATTAACTATAGCATATTTTTAAGAGTGAAGACTGGAACAATCTAAGCATCCAGCAATAAGGAAATTGACAAATTAAATGTGGTATATTCATGTTATGGGCTTCTATAAAACAACTAAAAGAAATAAACTCTACCTGGGCACGGTGGCTCAAGCCTGTAATCCCAGCACTTTTGGGAGGATCACCTGAGGTCAGGAGTTCGAGACCAGCCTGACCAACATGGAGAAACCCTGTCTCTATTAAAAATACAAAATTAGCCAGGCATGGTGGCACATGCCTGTAATCCCAGCTCCTCGGCAGGCTGAGGCAAGAGAATCGCTTGAACCCAGAAGGCGGAGGTTGCAGTGAGCCGAGATTGCGCCGTTGTACTCTAGCCTGGGCAACAAGAGTGAAACTCTGTCTCAAAAAAAAAAAAAAAAAAAAAAAAAAACAATGGATTCCATCTAATCTATATTAAACAAATTTCAAATGTATAATACTGTATTAAAAAATTACAAAATGATAGGTACAATATGCTATCACGTACATAAATTACAGCATAAGATATACTATATTTGTCTGTAAATATAAATAAGTAAAAGTATTTTAAAAACTGGACAGGAAATACATTAAACTCTTCCTAGGGGAAGCTTTGAGTGAAGGGCAGAAAGGTGAATGAGACTGAGTGTTGGATTAGTTACCTAGATCTTAAGCTTAAACAATAATGTTTTAGCCCTTAAAAAAAACTAAGTTATGATTTTAAAATTTGTTATTTCTATATGAGAAGAATGAAAGTTTTTGTTACACTATTCTTAATATTTTTCTGGGTTTTTAAAATGTCTTAAATTTAAAAGAAAAATATTTTTCACTCCAGTCCCATTAAATAAATTTAAAAATATTTTCAAAATATAAACTTGAATTAAGGACGTTAGCTATTGTGTCTGCATATCTCAATGCAGTTCTGAATATTTACAGGGTATACTGTATAGTAAAAATGAGGAAAATAGTCTATGACATGACTCTAACAAGAGTAGTATATATACTTTCCTTAGTAGGCAGATGCTTGAGCAAATTGTAATATGATTTGAGCTGTATTTTTAGAAGTATTCATCTTGAAAACTTGTGTAAAGGAAAGTGAAATGGAGAAATAATTTTGGATTCTATTAAAGGAGAGGAGTCTAGGCCAGAAGTAGTGTTAGTATTAATAAATGATAACAAGTAATAAACATGGAAGGAAAAGAGTAAATCTGTTTTCTCTCTCAGCCTCCTTTACTATCGTATCAAAGCACTAACGCCACTTTAAAAATGTTGATACATTATGTTAATTCTTAACTCTTCAATGGAAATGTTCTCATTAATTTTGAGAATTAAACAATTAGTTTTTGTAAACTGTCCATAGATAAATTTTAAGCCATTCAAGTATGAATTTGACATTGCTATTTTGTATATTAATCTACCATGACCAAAATATGAGAGGTTTGTAACCCATAGTATTTACAAAATTAACATCATCTGCTCTTAGATTTAGACATTTATAACAAAAAACTTTTTAAAACAAGATATATTGAACTATAACTTATCACATGCCAGTCACTGTCGTAGCATTTTCTGTATATTTTTCTATTTAATCTTTACTTCAGCATAGCAAGGTAGACATTGTATTATATCCCCAATCAACTGGGACCTGAGGCTCGGAGATGTGAAATACCTTGCCCAAGTTCAGACTGAAGCTAGTAAGTGGTGATGCTGATATGCAAACCCAGACCTAATTCCAAATTGTATGCTCTTTCCACTACCATCCTAATCTCTTCCGCTGGCCAACATCATTTATTTATCTCATAAATGAAATCCCAAGTTCCAAGTGGTGTGAATGTTGACAAGACTATTGTTATTAAAACATCTTTATTCTTTCAAAATAGGGAGTTATTTTTATTTAAAATGTTTTTATAAATAATTTTGATAGGTTATACTATCTGTTTTAGAGCCTTTAAGAACAGCTATTTAAGTTTTTTAAACCCTAGTTCTCAAAAGGAGGTTAACAATACTATTTATCTCACAAGACTGTTTTATTAATGAAGACACTTTTAATTACTGTCATAACTTACTAATGGAGATTAAATGAGATAAAACATATAAAGTGTTTAGCAAAGTGTCTGATATATAGTTGGTGTTCAATAAATACTAGCAGTTATTATTTTTTATTATATTTTATAAGTATTTTATTATTGGGACAGTGCAAGTCTTTGATAAGAAACCCAAAATATCTATAACCTTCTACAGCACAAGAGGATTATATCCTTGGTACTCAATATACAATCATGGAGCATCCATAATCTTAATTTCAAATGTATCTACAAAAACATTACCTCTCTTCATCAAATTAACAACATGAGAATCATCTAACCAGTCGACTAAACACTGGAATCATACACAGTACTTTAATTTTATAACAATTAATTTTTTAGGTTAGTCTGACATCTAGTGGAATTATCATAGTCATTCAAAAGATTTAAAATACATACTTTAAAAAAACTGACAATATTCTATTAAGTAAAAGATCAATATCTAATGTAATCTTTAAAATAAAAAAGGAAAAGAAATTTGAGTAGTGCCTATGTGTCAGGTACTTCCATAAACCTTATCTCATTCATTTGTTCAGAGTTAAGTATTTAGTGCCTGCTATGTGCTAGGCTTGTATTACATAAAACATTTTTTAAAGCAAATATGATTTCTGACCTTTTTGAGCTTATAGATTAGTAGGGATTAAATTACACAAATTATTATATAAATGAATATAAATTGTGTTTAGAGACATGAAGGACTTACAAGGGAATCACTAATTTAGTACGGAGTTTAGGAAGGGCCTCTCTGAGAAAGTGGTGAGCCAACTCCTAAATAATGAGCAGCAAGAGAGATTTAAGGCAGCAGGAATAGCATAGGTGAAGGTCCTGAGGTGGGAAAAGATTTGTTACCTAAAGGAATTTAAATAAGGGCAGTGTGGTTACAGTTGTGAATAAGGGAGACAGCTGTACCAGATGAGGTGAGGAAGGTAGGTGGCAGTAGGGTAAACAGGGCCTTGTGAACAGTCATCCCTTAGTATCCACAGCAGATTGGTTCTAGGACACCACTTTACCCCCTTGAATGCTCAAACCCTTTATATAAAATGGCATAGTATTTACATATGCCATACCTATAGATATCCTTTAAAGAGATGATATGTTAAATCATCTCTAGATTACTTATAATACCTAATACAATGTAAATGCTGTATAGTTATTATACTGTGTTGGTTTTTATTTGTATTGTTTTTATTGTTATGTTGTTGTCTTTAATTATTCTTTTTTTTTTTTTACAAATATTTTCTATACCTGGTTGGTTGAATCTGTGCTTTCAGAGCCCATGGATATGAAGGACCAATTGTGGTTAAACAAGGAGAGATAATGAGGTGTATGGTTTTTTAAAACACTCTGGCTCCTATGCAGAAATGAAATGTAAGAGGATGAACATGAATGTAGGGAGAAAAATTAGGACCATTTAGGAGAGTATTTCAACAGTCTCAATAACAGATGGTATTGGCTCAGACTATCATGGTTGCTGTCAGTAGATTCAGATCTTGGTGATGAATTGAATAGTGGGAGGGAGGTAGGGATGAGGAGTCAGAGAGCATTGAAAATAGTCCCAGATTTTGATCTTGAACAACTGAGTCGATGGAGGTATTAAGATGAGTAAGAGTGGAGAAATAATATCTTTAAGGATAAGATTAAGCTTTTTTATTTTTTAAATTTTATTTATTATTTTTTAACACAACATCTTGCTCTGTTGCCCAGGCTGCAGTGCAGTGGTGCAATCTCAGCTCACTGCAACCTCCGCCGCCTGGGCCCGGCTAAGTTTTGTTATTTCTTGTACACATGGGGTTTTATCATGTTGCCCAGGCTGGTCTCAAACTCCTGCATTCAAGCAGCCTCCACCTGCCTCAGCCTCCCAAAGTACTAGCATGAGCCGCCATGCCTGGCCCAAGCTTTTATTATCAAAGAATAACTGAGACATTTGGTTATTTATATGCAAATTTTTTTCACATATAGGGAAACATTCATTATACTGTTGTCAAGGAATAAGGGCAAATGCTTCACTTCTGAAGAAAAAAACTGCAGTCTGGAAAGACTGAGTCTTGTTTGCACCTTTTTCAAGGCAAACTGATTAGCTGGCAGCAAAGAGGTCAGTCTAGGCCGTCTGTCCTTGTGAGGGTTGTCCAGGCATAACAAAGAAGACAATTTCAAGTGTATTGGATTATTCCCAAAACCTGCAAGTTTACTGAGGAGCATAGTGGAATAGACTGTCCTAGGATTATGTCTATCAAGACCCTTTCATTCTCCACCTTCGTTGAGCCAGGCCTGCATCATTTCACTCATCAGTATTTCTCAACTCCCTCCTTTTGGTCAAAACAAACTCCAAAAGATGCAAATTTTACAATGAAAGGTTCAGTACCTTTTGACTTAATATTATCCACCTGATATCAACCTAAAATAATCAATGTGAAATCTTTAGATTCCATTCATTGTTCTAGGTGACTAGAGAAGCCAGGACAAACCATACAGGGTCTACAGGCCAGGTTACAGATTTTGTTCTTTATCCTAAGACTAATGAGACATCACTAAAGGATTGAAATCAATAGAGTAACTTGATGAGAATCTTTATTTTAAATTTTCTAAAAGTTTTTATGGTATTTATTAGACAATTGGAAAATTGCTCTCTGGATATTTTCTAACATTAAGGAACTGTTGTTAATTTTATGTGTGATAACGGTTTTGTGGTTATGTTTAACCAAACAAAAGAGTTCTTATCTTTTAAAGATGTACATGGAGAAATGTTAATAGATGAAATGAAAACTGGAAGTCATCTGTGTATAAATAGATACATATAAATAGAGACAATTTTCTGTTTTAGAGTGAGAAGAGTTATGAAATGTATCTTGAGGAACTTCGTCAATTAAAGGCCAGAAAGATGAGGATGAGCAAAGAAACCAGACTATCTATTGAAAGGTAGAAGGAAAATCAGAGAAGTGTTGTCATGGAAACCAAAGAAAGAGAGGTTTCAAGAAAGAAATAACGCATACAAAGTTAACGCATTAACACAGCACCTGGAATATGGCAAACATTCAACAAATACTGTGTTTATTATGAGGATGATTGAGAAGCAAGTGGTACAGAATATCAAGTGAAGGTAAAAGGTCAAGATGGTAATCACCGGTATCTTAAAGAGAGTAATTTCTATGGAGTGGTAGGATAGAAGCAGAAACTACATTGGAGTGTTTCAAGGGTAAATGGGAGGTCCAGATATTGAGACAATAATTGGAGATAATTTTTTCAAGATGTTTCACTGATGTGGGAAGGAGATAAACAAGAAAGTGGCTGAAATAGGGTTGTGATAGTAAGTAGAAGCAGTATTTGTGTTTGTGACAATTTTGGGGAGGAGAAGTTTAAAAATAGGAGAGACTGGCCGGGCGCGGTGGCTCACGCCTGTAATTCCAGCACTTTGGGAGACCAAGGCAGGTGGATCACGAGGTCAGAAGATTGAGACCATCCTGGCTAACACGGTGAAGCGCTGTCTCTACTAAAAACACAAAAAATTAGCTGGGCATGGTGGCGGATGCCTATAGTTCCAGCTACTCAGGAAGCTGAGGCAGGAGAGCAGCGTGAACCCAGGAGGCAGAGCTTGCAGTGAGCCGAGATCACACCACTGCACTCCAGCCTGGGCGACAGAGCGAGACTCAGTCTCAAAAAAAAAAAAAAAAAGAAAGAAAGAAAGAGAAGGAGAGACTGAAATGCCAGTAAAAATTCTGTAGAAAGGGAGAAAATGAAAATATAAAAGGGAAAAGGGATAAACATATATGTTTTAAGAAGGTGGGAGACATAGGATCCAGAACACAGAAGGAAAGGACTGTTCTTTGAGGGACAGAAAGACATCTGTTTTATTGTAACAGGAGAGAAGAAGAAATGATATGAGCAAATGTAAGAAGGTTGAAAAGGTTCTATTTTCATTCTCCCTTACCTGGGAAGAAATTTCTCTGGAGTATTTCTCAGAGCCCTTTTAGTGTCCAAATCTGTGGAATTTCCTGTTCTTATTGTCTTGTGCAATATTTTATATTATAGATCATTACTTTTTAAAAAACTCGCTCCTTTTAAAAATATATTTCAAGCAGACAAAACAGTCTAAAAATAATATAATAAATGCCCACGTATACTAGCTTAAAAGATACAAAAGAAGTGTCAATTCCTTTCTCTTTCTCTCACAAATAATTATTATGTTCAATTAGGTGTTTATCATTCCCACACTTGTTTTTATACTTTTATTAATTACATGTATCATATCTGTATCAATAGTATATAATATACATGACTACAGATATAATAAATATATCTTTAAGCAATGTAGAATATTGGCTGAACTATTTTAGTTTTCAATGTCAGTCAGTCTATAAGAGGTAAATCTTTTCAGTCTGAAAAGTGCCATAATTTGGTACTCTTAATTGATAGTTTAGTGGGCATCAAATTCTAGGTTTATAAGTTTATTAGTTTTTCCTTAGCTCTATGAGGATACTATTTCCTTAACTTCTGGCTCTTAGTATTATTCTTGAGAAATCTATTATTACTCTATTGCTGACCTAATTATTTCTTTGTAGGTAATCTATCTTTTATATCTGATTTCTTTCTAGATTTTATCTTCGTCATTACAGCACTACAATTCACTGCTTTCACAATTTCAATGTGCCTCGGATGTACTTCTTTTTATTTATTCTGCTTCAGATTCTTTGACTTGAGACAGTCTTTCATCAATTTGGGGAAATTATTAACCATTATCTCATCAAACTTGTCTCTCTCTCACTCTCTCTCTCTCCTTTCTTATCTTGCTTTCTGAAAATCTTGTTAGATAATGTATTGAAGGTTCTCATTCTATCCTCATTTTTCTTAATCTCTATTTTTCATTCCCTATTTCTCCATACTGTCTTCTATATAATTTCCTCAGAACTATCTTGCATTTACTAATCTCCCTTCATCAGTATCTAATATGCTGTTAGTTAGTCCATTAAGTTTTCATTTTAATGACTTTATTTTAAATGTATAGATGTTCAATTTTTTCTTTAAATTGAATTTTTTATATATATACTTTATGTTCTAGGGTACATGTGCACAATGTGCAGGTTTGTTACATATGTATACATGTGCCATGTTGATGTGCTGCACCCATTAACTCATCATTTACATTAGGTATATCTCCTAATGCTATCTTTCCCCCCTACCCCTTCCCCACAATACGACCCAGTGTGTGATGTTCCCCTTCCTGTGTCCAAGTGATCCCATTGTTCAATTCCCACCTATGAGTGAGAACATGCGGTATTTGGTTTTCTGTTCTTGTGATAGTTTGCTGAGAATGATGGTTTCCAGCTGCATCCATGTCCCTACAAAGGACACGAACTCATCCTTTTTTATGGCTGCATAGTATTCCATGGTGTATATGTGCCACATTTTCTTAATCCAGTCTGTCACTGATGGACATTTGGGTTGATTCCAAGTCTTTGCTATTGTGAATAGTACTGCAATAAACATACATGTGCATGTGTCTTTATAGCAGCATGACTTATAATCCTTTGGGTATATCCCCAGTAATGGGATGGCTGGGTCAAATGGTATTTCTAGTTCTAGATCCTTGAGGAATCGCCACACTGTTTTCCATAATGGTTGAACTAGTTTACAGTCCCACCAACAGTGTAAAAGTGTTCCTATTTCTCCACATCCTCTCCAGCACCTGTTGTTTCCTGATTTTTTAATGATTGCCATTCTAACTGGTGTGAGATGGTATCTCATTGTGGTTTTGATTTGCATTTCTCTGATGGCCAGTGATGATGAGCATTTTTTCATGTGTCTGTTGGCTATATGAATGTCTTCTTTTGAGAAGTGTCTATTCATATCCTTTGTCCACTTTTTGATGGGGTTGTTTTTTTCTTGTAAATTTGATTGAGTTCTTTATAGGTTCTGGATATTAGCCCTTTGTCAGATGAATAGATTGCAAAAATTTTCTCCCATTCTGTAGGTTGCCTGTTCACGCTGATGGTAGTTTCTTTTGCTGTGCAGAAGCTCTTTAGTTTAATTAGATCCCATTTGTCGATTTTGGCTTTTGTTGCCGTTGCTTTTTGTGTTTTAGACATGAAGTCCTTGCCCATGCCTATGTCCTGAATGGTATTGCCTAGGTTTTCTTCTAGGGTTTTTATGGTTTTAGGTCTAACATTTAAGTCTCTAATCCATCTTGAATTAATTTTCATATAAGGAGTAAGGAAAGGATCCAGTTTCAGCTTTCTAATTATGGCTAGCCAATTTTCCCAGCACTATTTATTAAATAGGGAATCCTTTCCCCATTTCTTGTTTTTGTCAGGTTTGTCAAAGATCAGATGGCTGTAGATGTGTGATATTATTTCTGAGGCCTCTGTTCTGTTCCATTGGTCTATATCTCTGTTTTAGTACCAGTACCATGCTGTTTTGGTTGCTGTAGCCTTGTAGTATAGTTTTTTCATTTTGTTTTGTTTTGTTTTTTGGTTTTAAGGAGTGGAGAGTTTAATAGGCCAGGAAGAAGAGAGAAGGCAGAAGAAAGAATCTCCCCTGTAAAGAGACCAAGGGTGGGGAGGCTCCAAAGCCAAAAGAGGAAACCCTAAGTACAATGGACACCAGTCAGGTATATATGCAGAGGCTGGAGAAGCTGGTGTCTGATTTGCATAGGGCTCAGGAGATTGGTTTGACTAGGCATGTCATTCACGTAGCCCACGAAAAAGCTGGTCCTCCCATCCTAGGCTTTTAATATGCAAATGTACGGCACCATGATGTTCTACACAAGTGGGGATACATGGGGGCAGCCATGTTGCCAGGAACAAGTGGGGCAAGGGCAAGAAGGCCACAGGAATTACCATGTTTGGGTGGACCCAGTTTCTAATAGCCTGCATTTGCATATCAAAGGTTGCCGGCCTTGCTCTAAGAGGAGGGGCTTTACAAGAAACATTTCCAGAGATACTTTAAAAAATGAAAACTTCCCAAGGACCCCTTTTCCTCTCTATTTGCCTAAAATAATTTCTTAATAACTCCTACAACATTCCTCCCCACCAGGGAGAGATCACAGTAATTGCTGTTAGGGGGTTTGGAGCAATGACTTCTTCTGGCTACTTGCTGAAAAGGGACATCGAATGGGGAAGAGCAGCTAGGGCTCCTCCTGGGGTGGATCTAAGGGTCCTCAGAAGAATAGCATGTCCATGTGGGGTTCAGTTTGCAGCACTATTTGGAGTCTGATTGCTTCTAGGTGAGAAGAAACAATTCGAGTTATAGTATTGAGTATACAGGGTCCAAATATCAAAACAAGACATAAAAGCAAGAGAGGGCTTAATAAAGGGGTTAACCAATTCCATAAAGAAGATGGGAATTTATTAAAGAGGGATTGTAGTCATCCAGGGCTGAAGCTGGCATTTTCCCTAAGCCTGTCAATAATTTTGATTTGATCTTTAAGTAACTGTAGATTTTTCTCTACTTTACTAGAGGTGTTAATCATCACTAAACCCAATAAAAAGTCCTAGCAAATTCAGTAATAGTAAAACTTTTATGCTTCCTTTTTGTCAGTAACTATTATTCCTGCTATAAGGATAATAATTAAGCAAAATACAACAGCAATGGAAACTCTGTTCAGTATTTCAGTTAGATGGTGCTACGACGTATAACCCTATTGCAAATAGTAGAGTGAGTATAGCAGTTCCCACAAGTGTGGTGTAGTAGATAATTTCCACATAAAATTTTACTTGCCAAGAGATAGAATTTCCCTTTGGCGGTCTGTGAAGCTTTGGTTTTATTTTCCCAAACAAAGAAACCTCCAGGTTATGGGTACCCTACTTACTTTCATTACCTGGCAGAATTTGCAGTATAATTGCCCAAAACTAGTATATTGATTCGGATTTTTACATTACCCATCCCTTTTTATTTCTTCCAAGCTACAGAAGATTACTACTTTATTCACAGGAATAAGGATTAGTTTAAAATGTAGGCAAAAATCTTAAAAACAATTGAGACTAGGATTTAATGACAAATGTACGATAAGCTTTGGAGCAAAATTTTTCTCTCCAGTTCTCATTTTTGGTAAAAACTAATTACAAATAAACTTTAGTCTTATACTTGGCTTGATTATTTGCATGAAGTGCAGTAAGAATGGTTATTTCTACGTAGGTCTTTTGGATTGGCTTTGATGAAACTCTGTTCCACAAGGAATCTTAGATAAGACCTTTAAAGTCGAGCCCAGACATGGATTTGTGTCCTCAAATACCTGTGAGTTGGGTAACCCTCTCTTCGTGAGGTCCCAAGATAAACTCGGAGCTTCCAGACCTGTTAGAAAGTGACATTCTTTATTGACCACAGGTTAGAAACCCTGTGCAGGGACTGTATAGACAAGGTATGAGGCCAGTTCTTCAAGGGGCTCTTATTGACTCTGCACATCAAGCTTGATTCCTTAAAGGAAAACACACCGTTTCAGCCAAAGCCTTGGTAAAATAACCAGTTTATCCAATTGTGTCCTGTTGACAAAGAAAAATGGATTCTTATTGCACCAATGCAAACAACTATATTGCCACAAGTTAAGAATACTTACAGGTAGTCTCCAAATTTTAGAGGAACCAGGTGGAGAAAAATGAACATGCTCCAAATTTTGTTTACAGTAGTATACCTTATTCAATTATTAATGGCCATAACTAGTTTAAACTAGTTTCCTTGACTCTGAAAAACAAAACAAGGATCAGCAATATTCCAAGCAAAAGTTGAAAAGGTTGCTTAAACTTTTTGAATGCAGTCCACTTAGTAAACTCTTGTTTTGCTTAAGAGTTGTGAACATGTCAGTTCTGTAACTGTCTTTATTTTTACAGTGTCTTGCTACTTTCCTCAGGTTTTAATCTTCCTTCACTTTTCATTCTATGTATCTTCTATTTGAAATCTTATTTATCACAGCTATGCAAATGACTCCAAAGTCTCTATCTTTAACCCAGTGTTCTCTCCCAAGCTTTAATCACATATTTCCAGTTGCTTTCTAGACGTTATTAGATGTCTTATGCTGTGAGGTTTATCTGACTACTCAAATAATGTATCCATTCTGTGACTTATGATGACACTCACCTCACTTGATACTTGGCAATAGCCGGTGTAGGTTCTCTTTGCATGTGAATAAGACTGCATGTCTCTGAGTACAGGAATCATGTTTTGTGCTTCTTAGAAGACTTCTGGATATCTTTAACCCTACCACGACCACTTGAATACTTCCCAAGCCAGACTTTCTTAGATTCAATTTTCCATGTTATCTCACATATGCTCATCATTTAACAAAAAAGATTATAACTTATATTGCTGTCCTTCATGGAATTTAGCATAGGAGTTGCTCATAGTAGGTGTTTGTTAGACGATCAGATTGGTAAGTAACTGGCAAGTGGATCCTTTTAAGTTTTTCCTTGGTAACTTAAGAGCTTAAACTTATACCACATAATTTGGTGACATTGTCTCCTTACTCCCATACCTCAAAGCGTCAGTAAATAAACAGATATTTACCTTTCAGGACAAGAAGCTAATTGCTAGTATGAGTCATATTAACCTAAATTCTAACAACGTGGGCCAACCTGTTATTTTACTTTTCGTTTTAGTCTTCATCTCAAGTCACAAGGTAATATCAGTAACTAAAGCATAAAATAAAATTATAGTCAAGCTTTATTTTCAAGTGGAATGAATATTTAGTCCTCAAAGTAAAAACATGAGGATAATGGGCAAGAAGCTCTTTGAAAGAGAATAGCATTGCCAGTAGCCTAGCACTTTTATTCAGGACTAAAGAGTGTGGTGAACTAAATGATTCCAGGATCTTAAGTGTAATAGGAAAGAAATTGTGTCATTCTGAGATGAGGAGAAGTTTTGGTTTGTTGGCTAACATCTATGGCAAGGCAGGCAGATTGTGTCAAAGGCTCAGTTGTTTTGTTTTGCTTTATTTTTCATCCGAAACGGAAAGAGATTTACCCATTATATCAATCGTTAAACATGAAATACTACATAAAATTAATTAGATTCCTTACACATATTGGGGGGAGAAGAGACTGTTTTGTTTTTCTCCTTTTCTCTGCCTTTTATACAATGTATACATTCCTGTTGTAAAACACAAAGGCAGATTTTCAGTATACGGGATTAAATATGAACTTTCGTCTTTACCTTCCCAGTCCTTTTCCTCTCCCCAGTCTTTCTCTACATGTACAATTCTGTATCAGTGTGAATGTGTGGATATATATTTATATCATTTCATAATAAAATGGAATCACACTGTAGGTATACTGTATGACTTTCTTTTTTCTCTTAACAATATAATTTAGAATTTTTCCATTTCAGTACAGATTTGTCTCCATAATTCTTTTAACTTTTCCATAGCATTTCACATTGTGAATGCACCATACTTCGTAAAACCATTTTCTTCCTGATTAACATTTCCAACTCTTTGGTATTAAAAACAGTGTTGCACAAAAGGCTTGTATACTTATCTTTGTACAAATATGCTTTAGATAGATTCCTATAAGTAGAATTGCTGGGTCAAATTTAAATTTTAATTAATATGCCAAATTACCCTTCAAAATATCCTTATCAATGTGCACTTCCTCAAATAGTGTTTGAGAATGCTTGTTTTCCTATATACTCCAATAACACTGGACATTACTGGCGACTCACTGCTTAACTGAAAGTAAAAATAATAAAAGCCATGTAAGTTGGTAGAGAGACAAAGACAAGATGAAGGAAAAAAATAAGTTCTAATTACCTCATCTTTAACATGATAAGTTAATAGATGATGTCCAAGATTAAAACAGGTGGTTTAGAAAAAAGAAAAAGGAAGAAAACCTCACATAAAATGATTCCAAGAGGGGTCTTGTAGGATCTAATACCTCTGTGGGAAAGACATAACATGAGGTTTATTCATTTTTTACTTGTCTTTTATTTCTGCTAAATTTAAATTAATTGAATTTAATACCTTTTATAACTTTCTCTTTTTCTTCTTCCTCTGTGTATGTCTCTCTCTCACTCAATTTTCATTGTATTTACACACATAAACAGATATCACTGGCTGTTTCTGGATAGTGGTACTTGGATTGTTGGCTGCTTTCTTCTTTGTCCCTTTCTATGCTGTTTGAATATTTTAATGAGTATCCACCATGTGTATTAAATCAATAAAGGTTTTACTCTGAAATCGAAAAATAAAAACATGAAAGAAATGTTATACGTGTGTGTATATACACATACATACACATGTTGAAAATCCAAGAAGTACAGAAAGATACAAAATAAAATGTGAAAGCTTCCTACCCTTCCCACTCCTTACCTCATATCTTCTCCCCAAAGATAACTACTATATGTAGTGTCTTAAAATTATTTTTATTTAGCAAGTTATGCATATACAAAGTACTTACATATACATAAAACACATATTCCTTTTTATTGACACTAAATCACCCATACACTGTTCCATACACTTTTTCATTAATATGGTATCTTGGAAATCTTAAAGGAAAAAGTTTTATTTTAACACTTTTAACAGCACTTTCCTTTTGCTCTTGAACAAAGGGCTCCATACTTCTGTTTTGCATTGGTCCCTGCAAATTATGTAAGTGGCCCCATTTATCAATCTAAAAACTGAAAGGAAGTTTCAGTGAGCATGGGAGACTTTCAATTCTTGCCTTACAGCAGCATGGCAGACATTGATAGTTGCTTACCCTATAACTATTCTCTTTCTGCCTTGCTAACAGAAACCCCATTTTGTTCAGGATGACAATAAGCGCTGTCTAAAAAATAAAGAAAGATTTAAAAATAAAATACCAATTTCTATTATGATTGTGTACTTTCAACTGAATTTATATGTATCGATACATATAGATAGATAGATAGATAGATATGCATTTTTGACATGGATTTTTTAAAGATATAAAAAATTAAAATACTTTATTTTTTAACAGGGCACATTTCCTTAATCAGTCTCTAATGCATTTATGGAGAACTAAACGACCCAATTCTAGCTAATAAGATGTAAACCAAAGTTTACTGCGTAGGGTTTATGAAAAAGCTGTTTTCTTGATTTAAGGAGTAAGAAGCAGACTCAGTTGACATGTACCTTTGCCTTTACTTTTCATCTTTTTTCTGCCTTAAAAACATATTTAATGCCTAGAATTACAGGAGCCACCTTGAGACATGAGGATGAAAGCTACCTGATAAGAATAGAAAAACAAAAACACAGAGGACTGCCTACCTCTGAACTTCTTAGAGGGTGAGAAAATAAACCAGTATTTGGGTAAGTCACTACAGTTAGGTTTCTGTTACTTGAGCTGAACACAACCAATCCTTAACCAATACAGACTAGATAACATGAAAACTCTTCTACTACAAATACTTAGAAATGCTGGGTAAAGAGCAGCAAAATTAATTAATTAATTAATAATAAGGCATACTTGAGCTTACAAAAAAAAAGACAGGGAAATATTCAGGTGGCAGAAATAAAAAAATAAACTAGACACCAGGGTCTTGAACACACAATATGACCTCGTCTGGAGTGGGGAAAGGATTGAATGAGGATGGTGCTTGAATGTTTAAATCCATGTGGGGATAAAGGGATTTTAAAAATGTGATATATGTATACAATGGAAAACTATTCGGCCTCTAAAAAGAAGGAAATCCTGTCATTTGTGACAACACAGATGAATCTTAAAGACATTATGCTAAATGAAATAAGCCAGGCACAGAAAGATGAATATTGCATGATCTCACTTAAATGTGGAATCTAAAAAAGTTGAACTCAATAGAAGCAAAGAGTGGAATGGTGGTTAGCAAGCGCTGGGAGAGAGTGAGGGAGCTCGATGACATTGGTCAAAGGATATACAATTTCAGTTACATAGGAGGAATAAGTTCAAGAGATCTATTGTACAACATAGTGACTGTAGTTAACAACATGTTGTGTTCTTCACAATCACTAAGAACTGACTTTAAGTGTTCTCACCATAAAAATAAGTATGTGAGGTAATGTATATGTCAAGTCACTCAATTTAGCCATTCCAAGATGTATACATATTACAAATCAGGTTGTATACAATACAGTAGATACAATTTTCATTTGTCAATTTTCATTAATTATTATTATTTTTTAAGATGGAGTTTCGCTCTTGTTGCCCAAGCTGGAATGCAATGGTGTGATCTCAGCTTACTGCAACCTCCGCCTCCTGGGTTCAAGTGATTCTCCTGCCTCAGCCTCCCAAGTAGCTGGGATTACAGGCACCCACCACCACACCTGGCTAATTTTTGTATTTTTATTAGAGACAGGGTTTCACCATGTTGGCCAGGCTGGTCTCGAACTCCTGACCTCAAGTTATCCACCCACCTCAGCCTCCCAAAGTGCTAGGATTACAGGTGTGAGCCACTGTACCAGGCCTTTATAATTTTTAAAAATACATGGTAACTTGTGATAAGACCATGGGCCCTTGGTGCAAGCAGAAATCAGTTAAGTGTGAGCACACCCTGTCCCCCAACTTCATAACCTCACACACACACACAAGTTAAAAACTCATGAAATTCTGTACCCTCAATGAAATGGTAGACTAGATAAAACTCACTCCCTGGCATAGCAAGAAGCTTTTCTGTCATGGCACAAGCTCTGAAAAAGAAAAAAAAAAAACAAAAAAAAAACAGGCAGATCTATCTCCCTTGAGAATTTGAATCATAGTTTGTACTCCCACTGATCTGGGTTCAAATTTATAATATCTGAATGATCTTAGAACTTCCAAGCCAAGAAAGAAATTCATATAAAAATTGCTCACTAGCCAGTGATAACCTTACAGGTCTCTGACAGAAGAAACATTTTTTTTCTACATCACTAAAAATGAGCCGTAAAAAAAAAAAAAAAAAAAAAAAAAAAAGTGAAAAGGAATCAATGTACAAAGCAAAAGGAATCAATCCACAAAGAATAAAAGTCATCAAATATACAAATATAAGTGTTAGACCCCTAAATGCAAAAGGATTTATCTATATGATACCATTTATGCAGTTTAAAAATATAACATAGTAGTACCCTTTATAAATAACATACAAATTCAGTGAAAGTACAAAAACAATAGATATTAATCATAACAATTTAAAAATAGTGGCTAACTCTGGACAAGGAATAGTGTCAAGAAAAGCCTGAAGAATTGATCCAGACTGAAGGAGAACTGAGCAACATGCCAACTGGATGCAGCACATGGTCTTTCTTGGCTGGGATGTTTTTGCTGTAAAGACATTGGAATAATTGGCAAAGTTTGAGTGGGGTTTCTAGGCAAAGGGTACACAGAAGTTTTTGTACTATTCTTGCAACAGCTTTCTTAGTTTGTAAACTGTTTCAAGTTAAAAAAAATTGTTTTTAAAAAGAGGATAAAAATGAGAAATAGGAAACAGTTTCAGAGAAGAAATTGCCAGAATAGATCAATTGGTGGTGGGAAATAAGAGGAAATAATCAAAGGGGACTCTGATTTCTGGCTTAGGTGATTTGGTGTGTATGATTCAATTTATCAATATAGGAAACCCAAGAAAAGAATTTTCAGGAAAAGCAAACTACAACAGACTTGCCACTGGAAATATTGAATCTATGGATAAATAGGTAGTTGGAAATTGAGGTTCGGGGTGATGGTGTCACAAAAGAGCTTAGCACTGTAAACATCTTGATTTGATTACTTTCTTCACTTACTAAATCATTTGGGAATTCACTATGTTTCCAGTGCAAACCATAAAATATATAAAAATAAATAGGAAATGGACACTGCCCTTAAGGGACTCATATCTGGTAAGAGAAATAGAATCAATCTGTAGGCAAAGGGTAGAGAGTGATGGAGCAAGTTCTAGAGGGTGACAAGTTAGTTCTCAACCTTGGTCACTCATTAAAAACACCAAGAGGAACTCCTAAAACATCCCAATGCCCAGTCTGCACTCTGGGACTGGATCCAGGCATCAGTGGTTGCTTAAACTCTCCAGGTGATGCCAATGTGCAGCCAAGATTAAGGGAGCAGTGGCTCTACTCAGAACACCTGAGGCAACTATTCCTTTGAAACATTTGGCAATGATGGAGGAAAGAGTGTGGAGAGAACAGGAGGTGGAAATAAGGAAATTTGATTCAAGAGGCTTCTGCCAAACAGAGTGATGATTTATACTTTCTCTGTAAAGAAAGCGAATCAGCTGGGCGCGGTGGCTCACACCTGTAATCCCAGCACTTTGGGAGGCTGAGGCAGTCGGATCACTTGAGGCCAGCAGTTCGAGACCAGCCTGGCCCACATGGTGAAACTCTGTCTCTACTAAAGATATAAAAAACTAGCCGGGCGTAGTGATGCATGCTTGTAATCCCAGCTACTTGGGAGGCTGAGGCAGGAGAATCCTTGAACCCAGGAGGCAGAGGTTGCAGTGAACTGAGATCACACCATTGCACTCCAGCCTGGGTAGCAGAGCAAAATTCTGTCTCAAAAAAAAAAAAAAAGGTATCAAAGGCTAAGAATAAGGATATATGAAAATAAGGTAAGTGTTTTATGGAGAATGGGGAAACAGGATTACAGCTACAGAGGGTGCAAAAGAAAGAAGTAACATTGTTGTTTTTCCAAGACTGGGAAGATCGAAACACTTGAGGATGAGGATTCAGGTACACCACCGTGTCCACCATTAAAGGGGAAATTTATTATTATTATTATTATTATTATCATTATTATTATTATTATTTTGACACAGCGAGGGTTTTTACATTCCCAGACCAGGGTGAAAAATACGATCTGATCCAACAAAGCCCCCACTCTGTGCTTGGCAGCCGATCAGCCACCGTGGGATGGTGACCCGAGAGTCCCGGACCTCCTCCTGATGCCCCCATCTGGAGACTCTCGGGACACAATAGGTGTGGCGTCTGGGATGTACTTTATTGGACAGTGGGGGCCCAAGTTTTGGTTTGGAAGCACTGGGGCTCTGGACCCCGGCACTGAGTTTGAGGAGGCCCGGAGTTCAGGGCTGTTTGGAGCGAGACCACAAGCGGCTGGTGAGGGAGCCGAGGAAGAGGTTCTGCTTGTTGCACTTGGAGAGCTCGGCCAGGCGCTGCTGCTCCTCCTGCTCTAAACGGCTTTGCTGCTGTTTGAAAGCTGCCAGCGGATCATCCTCCAGGGCGTAGTGCTCCAGTACGTTTCGCACGTCCTCCACACCGTTCAGTGCAATGGTCTTGAGGAAGGCAGACGGGTCTAATAAGACCCGGTCATCAGAGTTGCCGTCCCAGGGCTGCAGGGCGACGCCATTATAGGGCTGCAGGCGGAAGGCTTCCTTCTTGCAGTCCACAACTACTACTCGAGCTGGATCCCGATTCAGACATGAAATGTCCTTAACATGGTGTCCATTCATGTATCTTGTGGCTTCCCGGAATAGGCGGTAGGAGATGAAGCCGTGGGGGTCCACGCTATCAATGAGTGGAAATGTAGTCATGCCAGTCTCTGATGTAAAGATGACAATTTCATATAAAGGGGTGAGCTGCTGGAACAAGGTCTCGATGCCTGGGCGCTTCTTAAACCTCCAGCCAGTGGCCAGCGACCGTTCAGGATGCAAGAGGACGCCAGTGAGCTCCAAAACGAGCGTGTAGGGTGGCTGGTAGTACGGCTCCTGCAGTGGGTCTGGGAGAAGGCAAGGGCCGGTGGGCTCGATGATCATCTGTCTATAATCTTTGAAATATTTGTATGTCCGGCGCAACTACTGTACCAGAATTGGATCACTGTCGAACTCATGAGGAATCTTGGCACCATTTTCGTCCACTGGGTTGTTTCCAAAGATACAGACGACGCTCACGGTCCCACCAGCTCCAAGCAGCCCAGCAAGCCAGAGCGCAACTTTTTTGGCACAGCTGGGACCCTCTAAGCCTGGCTGCTGCTGTGGCCCTTGTGCCTTAGCGCCCCCGCGTCTCCCGATCTCTGCGGCCTGATCTGGGGCCCGGAGGGGCGGCGTCGCCAACCTCGTGCACAGTTCCCGCGAGCCGAGTCGGAGCCCGCTCCGCAAGCGCGAGAACAGCGCTGCTGAGGCCGCCATCTTGCCAAGGGGAAATTCTTTAATGGGGGTCACGGTGGTGTGATCCTTTTGTAGAGACGAGCATAGGTTATGGCAAATATACCTACTTTTAAAACAGCGCTCTGGGAAGAGGGTAACTGCTTTTCCACATAAAGATCTAAAATAGACAATAAATGAGAAATAGGATTTTTTTATTACAAATTTATTTTTCCATATTTCTGGAAAATTAGAGACATGGAGTATTTCAAAGCTGGGAGATTCCATTATATTGGAGTTACCTTAGAGAGGGGGGCTGTTTCTGCCACCACAACAAAGAATGAAACAACACAAATATTTACATGTTTTCTTCTTGTCCTCATAATGCTTTTACTGCACTCGTCTTTCACCTTTAACATCTATTGCATCTGTGACTGTGGCTTCAGTGAAACACGGAAGCCTGAATGTGAGCTCATTTCATTGCCTGCTGCACAACCACACAAAACAGAGAGAGCATTTTCTTATTCTTGAAATATGATAGCAAAGTCTCCTTCCATGCTTGTACCTGTTTTAATTCCTTTCAAGCAGAGGCTGTATCGTGAAGGATGCTTAAGAAGTTAATTGAAATGACAGGATTTGGAACGGATGTCACATCATATTCTCATTTGTTATTAAAATTAGTCACGCTTAATTGTTAAGGGCTATGCTGTGTCGCTCGCCATCTTTGTGTCCTCCACCTGGCACTTTGCTTTCACACAGTAGGCACGTAGTGTTGAGGTCCCGGAAGGTTGTCAAGTAACCGACCGGGAGCTTGAGGGCAGGACACTGTCTTATTCAGCGTGGTATCTCCGACACTCGATTCAGTGCCTGGCACACAGGAGGTATTCAGTTATGCTGAATGAATGAGCAACCGGCTCGGTGGGGGACAGTAAATCCAACCCTACTCCGCAAACGTTCGCTGTGCGGCATCCAGGCCTCAGGGACCAAGTGTGTCGCGCGGCGCCATACTGTGACTGGGACCTGTCAGTTTAAATTTCCTGATATTGTAATTCTATGCTGTAATTCCTATATTTACTCTTAAAACAAAAAGAGAAATGTGCGTCGCGTTCGCTCTGGGTTCTCGGAGGTTAAGTGCAAGCACGCAGAGGCGCCGACACCCTGCGGCTCTCCCTCGCCGCTTTCTCCACAGGAGCCGGGCGGAGCTCCCAGCGCGCCTCGGGGCTGCGCCACCGCAATCCTCAAGGGGTCGCTGTTCCCGCGATAACCTCGAGAAAGGCTCCACCCCGCGGCCCGCGCTCGCTTTCCCCTTGGGGCCCGGCTCCACACTGCCGGGTTGCCGGTCCATCTCCGGCTAGCCCACGGGGCCCATCGTCGACGTTAGCGGCCGCTCTCCGGTCCGACTGACCCATCCTTGGCGCCGCCGCCGCGGGCGCTCGTTCTCCTCCCTCGCCCCGCCTTCATCCACCCCTTTCACGGAAACGACAGCTGCGGCGGCGGGGCTGGCGCCGCCTCCCTCCACCTACCACGTCTGCCCTAGCCGCTGTAGCCCTGCGTCCCAGCCCGGCCGCGGCGCCTCCGCCTTGCCGCCGCTAGGTCAGCCGGCTCCGCCGGGCTGCCGCCCAGGATGAACATCATGGACTTCAACGTGAAGAAGCTGGCGGCCGACGCAGGCACCTTCCTCAGTCGCGCCGTGCAGGTACCCTGGTACTGGGGGGAAAAGGGGTGGCGGCGCCCGGGAAGGTTGAGGGAGGGGACCCCAGCCCGACGCGGCGCCCCTGGCCTCGCTGACCACCCAGCGGGCCTGCTGCAGCCAGAGGCCTAGGAGATGGGCGCGGCCTGGTCCCCTCCCCGGGCCCGGCGGCGGTTTTCTGCCCCGCTCCTGCCCAACCGCCGCTCCACGAGAAGCGAGGCGAGGCGGGGTGGGGCCGGCCGGGAGCTTCCTCCCACCCCTGCACGACACTAAGGCTGCACTGTCCGCCTTTCTAATCCCACGACGCCAGTGCTCCACCCCGGAGCTGGCGGAGGCTTACAAGTCCGTTGGGGTAATCGAGACACAGGCCATTCCTGCACTACCCCCCACCCTTTCCTTTCGTCTCTCACCCTCCCCTCCGAGTCCAAGAAGGGAGTTTCCTTTTCCTGTCCTTCAACCCAGAGAGCTGCCAACACAGTTTCCTCCGGCCCTCTTTCTCCCTGAAAGGACTGTCCTGGGCTTGGCAGCCCGCGGGGGAAATGGAGATCACCAGTTGGCGTTGAGGCTTTGCCAAGACCACGAGAAACCTAGGGTTGGGGGGTTCTCACTCTTTTTCAAAATGGGAAGCACCGGCTGTAGATCAAGGAGAGATGCGGGGAAATTTTTATGGCTATAGTCACAGTAGTATGTTTCAAATATACTTTAAGGGAAGAAGTTGACTACCTCTCGATATTCTGCAATCAAGGAAGTGTCAGTACTAAGGAACTTGGGCCGTTTCCCACAGTCATCACCCACATTATGCCGACTCAGTAAATCTGTGAACAGATGTAAATTTCACGACATGAATTGTAAACAATCTGGTGTTTAAGTTAATGGCATAGTCACGGTAGCAACAACATTCTCTTTTGTAAAAAGAAAACAAAAATAATTTTCTAATATGCATACCAAATTGGTGCTGAAATGTAAATCTGTTTTGTGGCTTTACTACTTTCCTTGCCTTTGCCCCAATTTTGTTGGCACAGTTGATCCTACATTGCACTATCCCTGGCAAAAGAATAGTAGAGCTAGGGCAAGGTGATAGCTGCCTGTATTATGAAAAACCTGTCAAGCACTTCGCAATGCATTTGACATATCTCCAGTCTTTTCCATAACTTTGCCAGATAGATGTTATTAACCCCTTTTATATATGTGAGGAAGCACCCTTACTGAGGTTAAGAAACTTACACAGCTAGTAAATAACCAGGTGCTGTCTGACCTAGTACTCCAAGCTGCTTTTTCTTCCGGGATAAGCATTCCAGATTTAAGATAGCTAGAATAATAGAATGTTGTGGCCTAGAGAGACCTTAAAAATTATCTGGTACAATCTGAGCATTTCCATATCAACAAGCAAGTAACACTTTAGAGATGGGAAATTCCTTCTCGCTTTTGATTTCTAAGTTCTAAAATCTGCATGGTGAGTAATAAGCTAGCTGCCTTAACCCTTTTCTTCCCTTCCTTCCCTAAAATATGATATATTGTAAAGACATTGAACCTTTATAGTTAAAATAATGTTTTGATTTAAATTCACTAGCTTCTAATAGTTCAAAGACAAGGTGCAAGAAGAATGAGTGATTGAGGGTCTGAAATGAATTTTGATGTGTGAGACACTTGTACACTTTTAACATTGACTGCAATAGAGGACTAGAGCCTGTGGTATTTTTTTTGTCCTAGTGCTCATTACCTGTAATTCTAGATGCTTATGAGGATTTGACACTATATAATGCTACTCTTTTAAATACAGTTAAATATGTTTCAGACATATAATTCACACCCCTTAAAGAGGACACATTTACTAGAATTTAGTCTGATTTAAATTGTGGATAGACTCGATATAAAAAATTAAATCTAGCAAAGCTCTCAAAATGTGTACTTCCCAAAGAATTTTAATTCCTTGTTTCAAATTCCTTAGGAAAAAGTTTTAAAATTTATGCTAATCTGTTAGCCATCAAATAATTTTCTTTTCAGTCTTAAATATTTAAGTGTCTACTGCATGTCTGCTTGCGGCTACTATGGGCACTGGTGATACAGCAGTGAATAAAATCAGCAAAGTGTCTGCCCTCTTGAAGCTTACATTGTAGCAGAAGATAAGCTTGTAAATACATCAGGTGGTGATAAAAATCATGGCCAGAAGAATAGAATAACGGCAGGGATGGTGGTTGTTAACATCTTTATTAGTATTTTCTAACATTAGTATTGTGGTATAGATAGGATGGTCAGGGCAAGTCTTTCTAATAGGATGAAATTCAGGAGACCTCAAGGAAGAGACAGACCTAATTTTTTTTGGAATAAAAGTATTTCAGGCAGCAGGAAGAAGTACAAAGACTGAAGTTGCAGGGGCATTAAGGAGACCAATGAAGGAACTGTGGCCATAATACAGGTAAAAGACGATTGTAACTTAGATTACAGTGGTAGCAGTGAAGATTCCAAATTATCCAGTGAAGGTTCCAAATTATTTATTATTGGCTGTTGGATTGGCTGAGAGAAAGATGAGTCAAGGATGACTCCAAGGTTTTGGCTTGAGCCATTCATTAAGGGAAAGATTTTTGGAGAAACAGGATCCTTTAATGTGTCCGCAGCTGTTAGAGATACATACTGAAATATTTATGGATAAACTTATACCATATCTGAGATTTGGTTTTTGTAGGTTTTTTTTTGTTTTATTTTTTATTTTTTTTGAGATGGAGTTTCGCTCTTGTTGCCTAGGCTGGAGTGCAACGGCGCAATCTCGGCTTATTGCAACCTTTACCTCCCCAGTTCAAGCAAATCTCCTATCTCATCTTTCAAGTAGCTGGAATTACAGACATGCACCACCACGCCAAGCTAATTTTGCATTTTTAATAGAGATGGATTTTCACCATGTTGGGCAGGCTGGTCTTGAACTCCTGACCTCAGGTGATCCACCTCCTTCAGCCTCCCAAAGTGCTGGGATTACAGGCGTGAGTCACCACACCAGTTGAGATTAGCTTTTGAATATTTTAGAAGGAAAAAAAACAGAGGTCACTGAAACAACATTAACAGAATGTTGATAGTTGTGGAAGGTTGGTTATGGGTTCCTGAGGTTTCATTGTACTGTTACACTTTTGTATGTTTGACATTTTCCACAATACTTTTTTAAAGATAAAATTTGTAAGAAAAAAAGGATGCTTCTAAAACAGAACGTGTGAAATTTGGAATGCTATGTGGTGGTTTTCAACAAAACATTGCTTTCTCATCTCAGTATTTATTTCGTCCCTGAGTTTCTATATTAAATTGGATTGACATCAGTATAATGCCAAAGTACCAAGTTGCATGCTAAGAATAGCTTAAGAGCTATGCCAGTATCTCTTTAAAAGCAGTAAGAATAGTAGAGAATTAAACGTTCATGTTTATAAATAATAATTTTCATTCAAATCAAATTGTACCCTAAGGAATATGCCAATCTTTGGTTGGCCAATGCCATACATTGTTTTTCATTTTACTTAAAAATTTCTAAGTTAAAAATGAAACATGTTTCTTGTTTTTAAAAAAGGTCAGATCAAACTAGTAAAGCACATAGATGAGTCCCATCACCGCTCCACTTCCCTCCTTTTAAAATTTGTTTTTAAGCCTTGGTACTTTAAAAAGAATGTTAAACTAGAATGTATAAATGAGTAGGAATGTTTATTCTTAACTAGCCCATTTGGGTGCTTGTTTTTAAGTACCTCAAGATGGTAAAATACAAAAGTATCAGGTAATTCACCCTTGTTAATTGTTATTTTACTAGAGTTTTAAATGCCATTTGTTCTTAGAATCCATCTTTTTAGTCCAAAGTTCTTAGATAAGCATTAAATACTCCCTTACAATCTGGTTCTTTCTCTCACTTATATAAACACTGCATTCCAAATTATTTTTTAATTTCCAAAATATCTTGTACTTATTTTAGGCTTTTGTTCGTATAGTTAAACTCCTCTTAAGTGTCCTGTCTGCCTATTCTTTCCTTTCCTTAAGATACAACTTTATTCATCTCCAAAATGGAGAGAGTAAAAAAAAAAATTAAAAAATAAAAGTAAAATACAGAAACTTTTTTGAAGATATAGCTTTAAATCCATCTCAGCTAATAAGGCTTCTTAGACCACAAGAGCTTGCTGTGAAATCCTGAATCATTTTCAATTCCGAATGATTACGTGGCACTTTTCTTCTAATGAACTATTGTGTTAGATCTCTTGGAACTCTAAAATTCTGTTACTCTTTCACATCTTTAATAAGTTTGTATGTGCTAAGGCATCAACTCTGTTTCTTATTCCCCTCTCACAACATCTAACATGGTTCATTTTAACTTTTATATCATTTTAGCCAGGCAAATTACTATCCATATGTGAAGTTTAATCTTTGAAGGGCAACAATAAGCATGTTAAGTAACGGTATCTTTATTAGAATTTTCTAACATTGTGTTTGCTGACCTTGAAATTAACTAATACCAGTATAAAATAATAAACCATTCAACCTGTATTTAAATTGAGTACCTCCTAGGTGCTTGGCATTGAAAGATACAAAGCTGAATGAGACCCTGTTCCTGCCCTCGAAGACTTCATAGTAATAATCTCAAATTTGTCATAAATATTCTTTGTAGTAAATAGGCATTTTGTGAATAACTCTTTATTTGATAAATCTTTCAAGTGGATAAAGGAACAAGAGATGTGTTTTTAATTCAGAATTCTTACTGAAGCAAAACTTTGCTCACCATCATTAAAATAAGGGTATAGACTTTCTAAAAAGAATTTTTCAAATCAAATTACTTAGGGAGTTCATTTTAAATTTTCTAACATTTCCTCTAAACTGATTATTAAAGTCATGCTATGAATTTCATGACCACCACCTATTTTCTAAGGAATATAGTTTTTAAAATATAGTTTTAAGCTTGACCTTGATCTCCCATTTATTTGGGCAAGTGTCATGGTGTGTCTAAGCTAAGGATGTAAAAATGAATATGATGTTGCCATTAACTAGCTCCTGTCAGACCGTCGCTGGAGTTCCAGCTTGGCCAAATAACTCTGTCAAGCGCTTCTGAAATCCTATTTCTTTTATAGAATTCACACTGTGACAACTTCACCATGTTTCTTAAATTCTAATAAATAAAATATGTCACATTCGAAATCCATACATTTTCTTGTTACATAAAAACTTTGCATGTTTAGTGTTACTTAAAATTGTTTTCATATCCTTTGGTGCTATTTGCATTATTTTAGTTAAGTAGATAGAAGATAGTTTGTTAACCTGATGTTAAAATTCACACTTATGTACTACATGAGTAAGGTAATTAGAAAATCTATAAAACTCTTTTCAATTCGGCATATTTCTTGAAATACTTTTTTTTTTTTTTTTGAGACAGAGTCTCGCCTTATTGTCCAGGCTGGAGTGCAGTGGCATGATCTTGGCTCTCTGCAACCTCTACTTCCCAGGTTCAAGTGATCCTCCTGCCTCAGCCCCCCTAGTAGCTGGGATTACAGGCATGTGCCACCATGCCCAGCTCAATTTTGTATTTTTAGTAGAGACGGGGTTTCACCATGTTGGCCAGGCTGGTCTTGAATTCCTGACCTCAGGTGATCCACCCGCCTTGGCCTCCCAAAGTGCTGGGATTACAGGCATGAGCCACCACACCCGGCCTTTCTTGAAAGTTTTTAAAGTAATGACAGTTAATCCTAAAGTCTTAACTGCACCCAATTGATGTACTCCTAGTTGCTTTGCTACTATATTTAAAATGTTCAAACACCTAAGTCAATTTCTCTAATGTTCTTTGGAGACCAACTTACTGAAAGAACCTCGACACAGATAATGTATTTGAAGCAAAACTCCAGCACAGTGAAGTAGCAGTAATAACAGCTGACATTCCTAAATGGGCAAAAGAAGAAAGTAAAGTAATGCAACATGCACTAAATCAAGTGATACATATTTAAATAATTATGAATGAGTTTAGAAGAGCGGTTCTCAGTCTTGGCTGCACTTAAAATACTTGGGGAATCTTTATAAATGCCAATATATGAGCTGCACCCCAGTCCAATTAAATTAGAATCTTAGGGGTTGGATCAGACCAGACATCAGTGTTTTCTAAGGCTCTCTCAAGTAATTCTAAAGAACAGCCAAAATTGAGAACCAACAGAGAAAGATCCACTTTACAGTTTACTAATACATTAT
Organism: Chlorocebus sabaeus; assembly: GCF_047675955.1. Classification (NCBI taxonomy): domain Eukaryota; kingdom Metazoa; phylum Chordata; class Mammalia; order Primates; family Cercopithecidae; genus Chlorocebus; species Chlorocebus sabaeus. Next base: position 50,242,569 of record NC_132923.1, on the reverse strand, counting down.
TCAGAGTCTGAGTTACATATTTTCCAAGAAATTTAAATTTCTTTTAGAATATTACTCTTTAGTAATACTGGTGATTAGAGTTTGCGTTAAATAGATGTCTTTGATCACACCTATTTTACTTGCAGTGTTTTTTTTTTTTTTTTTTTTTCCCTAAAAGTAGAGTTTGGAATCCAGGCTCCTTATTTAATAATGTGGGTTATGTGCCTATCCTGTAGTAAAAGAAGGATTACAGTGCCTGGTATAATGTAGCCGACTCAAAGACAATTCTTTCTGCAAAGCAATATTTAGAGAAAATATATAAAAGAGGGGATTAAACTTTCTGTTCTTATGTCACTTTGCTGTATTACAAATGAAATATGAAAAAATTATGTATCAAATTATATTTTAGAAAACATTGAGTTTAATAACTTATTAAGATGACTTATTTACAGTTTGCCTTTTATTTTAGGTTGTTTACACAAAAGTTCTTAATTATTAAACTATACTGCCATCTATTCATTAAAAGATATGCTTAAAATCAACTAGTTTCTGATTAATACCTATTATCAAGAGATTACAAAATTAGTAATGATTTTGAACTTGAGATGTTGCAAACTAAAATTTTTATGGGTTAATTTACAATTTTTTAGTAACTTAGGAAGGGATCTTTTTTTTAAAGAAATAATAGGTCTTTTGCCCTTCTGAAAAGAGTGTCATTACTGTAATTTTGTTTTGCGTCAAGGCAGTATTCTAGTAGATCATAAAATCCTTGAGGGCAAGAAGCACATCATATGCTGATCATCTTGCAGTAGAAGAAAATATATATAAGCCATAAATATTTTTGATTAGTAGTTTAAATATTAATTTAGTTGAGATAACTCATAATGTCTGTAGTAGATGCATTATTTACAATGCTTTAGAGAAAATGTATTAAATATTGTATTTGTTATCTTAATACAGTGTACTTCTGATTAATTATGGAAAAATCCTTTTGCTTCCACAATGATAAAATTGTGGGGAATATTATGTATTTTACAATTATATATTTAAGTAATAAGATTTAAATTTATAATTTCAATTTTAAAATGTGATAGAATTAGCCATGTCCTTATTTTGTGTCTTCCTCCGCTTTATTCATTCATGATAGGATTTAATTTGCTTTTAATTTTGGTGAGTAATTATTGACTATCTTGTAGGAAGCAGAACTGATCTGGAGGAGAAAGCTGTCCAGAGTGCTGTGAACAGACATAGGAGAAAGGAAGCACAGAATATGATTGGATAATAGTAATAGGAATAGAAAATACTAATTTTGGAAATCAAGTATTTACTGGAAGGGTAGTATAGTATGATAAGACTATGACTCAAACAGATGTGACACTGAATCCCAACGCTGACAGCTTGGACAAAGTGTTTAAATCACCCTGAGCCTCAATTTATTAATCTCTACAGTTATTCTTACCTATATTTTAAGATTCTTTCTAGTATCTGATGTAGAATGCACAGCTTAGTTAATAGAATTTTTGAACATACACTAAGCCTTGACACAGAAGTATAAAAGATGTAAATGGTCTTGTTGAAAAAGTAAAACATTAAAAAAAGATATTAGAAAATAAAACTAGATATAATGTGCTGAAATGTGAAACACAGAAACATTGTCATGTGACCCTTCCCACAGTACTGCTATTTTCCAAACAGGTTTTCTGTAATCAGACTATCTCACTCATGTGTAAGGGTTCCATATATCTTCTGAACTAGAATAGTTAAAAAAAAAAAAAAAAAGAAAAAACCTACTAATTGTATATGTTTGTAGAATCTTTATCAGTTTACATATTTTCTTTCTTCCTCAGACTCATACAAATAAATCACTTCGTGCAAATACCCATCTTTGCTCTGTTATACTTTCATACTGTTTTTCACTAAAATAATATTTATTTAATGAGATACCTGGGAGGCAGTATCATGAGAGTCACAAAGAAAATATTAAATAATTAAGCAAACAGTCCTTTTCATCTGAAGATTGAAATGTTTTATTTTCCAAATAATTAACTTTCTAATTGCTGATTTTCCTGAAATACTGTCAGGAGAAAACTTGCCCTGAACCCCAGTTTGTATCAGATAAATTCAGTGACTATTTTATTTTATATTTATGTATTTTATTATTAACTTATTAATTAGAGATAGGGTCTTGCTCTGTCACCCAGAATGGAGTGCAGTGGAGTGCAGCTGGGACTGCAGGTGTGCACCACCATGCCTGGCTAATTTTTTGTATTTTTTTGTAGAGACGTGGTTTTGCCATGTTGCCTAGGCTGGTCTAGAACTCCTGAGTTCAAGTGATCTGCCCGCCTCAGGCTCCCAAAGTGCTGGGATTACAGGCGGGGGCCCCTGCTCCTGACCATAAGTACTGCTTTTAAATTATTGATGTGTTGATTTTTCTATTAATGTATTGTTGGTTATTAACTGTAAGTTAAGGATTTCTACAGATAAATTAATATTTAATATGTGTGAGGATGATGCAAATGAGCTTAAAGAAGTTGTGCAACTGGAAGATAAATCATCAGGACTATACACTCTTTCCTTGGATCTTAACGTGGTTCATATCATTCAGTCACAGGTCGTTTGTTACCTACTCAGAGATGCTGTTTCTCTAACTACCCCCATCTCACACTCCTCAAACTCTTGCTCCCCTGTCTAATCCCAAGTTGCCCATCCCTCCCCCACTAAAGCCTTCCATGATTCTCCTGCTCTCCCTGAAGAATGAATTCTTTTTCTGTACTTGGATTTTTTATGTCATTCAGAAACAATAAAACCAACCATGTTGGTCCTCTTTACTGTCTTCGTGTCTTTATATCCTTATTTATCTATTGTCTGCCTTTGCTGTTAAAATGTAAGCTTCCTAAGAACAGAAACCGTGTCTGTTTTGTTGGCTGCTGAAACCCATGTATTTAGAAGAGTGCCTAGCACATATGTAGGTGCTTAGTATTTGTTGAAGGAATAAACAAAATGAACAAACAAGTGTATAAACTTGCTTATTAAAGGGAAATTTATGCATGCAGTTTCCATTTTTAAGGTGCTAAAGAATTTTTTTTAGATCATTCTTTATAGGTGATGTTCACCTGAGTGAAAGGTATTCCCTTTCCTCCCTTCCTATTGGTCGCTGTATCTGGGAGTTATTTTATCTAGCCATTGGTGAGACTTTGAACATGTAAAAGTCTAGTAGGAGGTCTGTTGCTTAGACTCTCCAGGGATCTATAAAGACTACAGGGTTCTCTCCTAAGAATGAGGTTGCATAGTTTATCCAGCTCGCCTTGGGATCAGGGTTTGCTTTTGCTCAGTGCCCAATCCTCCAGCTACACTGCAAGTTTATGGGCTTAGGCAATAGCTTTGGAACTGTTATATTTGGTTCCACCCACTGGGTCAGGGGCTGGCTATAGACCATTCTCAAAAAAACCCAAGGCTTTACAAAAGCTATTTAAGCTGTTATTTCTAGCCCCTAAAAAGGGGGCCTCAGTGGAGATTGTAACCAGAAGTCTAAGAATAGAATTCTAGAGGACCCTTCAGCTTAAGGTGCTGATAATAACCTGAAAGTATTAAATCAAGAAGAAAGATACTGAAAGAAACAATAAAACTCAGAAAATAGAGTAGCAAAAGAGATTTTTAAGAAACAAAAGGAGAAAAAGGCAAGGTGAACACTGTTTTGTCAGCCATAAGTGAGTCATTACTGAGCACAGAATTAGTGCTAGTGACATACCTATGTTAAGATGGGAGAAAGCCACATATTCTAGGGGAAAATAATGCATGATAAACAGCTTGAGTCATCACCTCTAATGTTTAATTAAAAGTATCCAGAAGGCTCTAGATCTACACAGAATCCTTTTACCTCTTTATTATTGTATAGGCAATGCTACCTTTTCTCAAATACCAGTATATTCAATAATAAAAAGTGATTCGTTGAGTATGTTTAACCACATTTTATGGTTAAAAGATGTCTTCATAGTATGAATAGGATATGTTCCAAAAGTTAGTCTATAAATAAATTGCTGGAACATATCCTCAGCAGCTTAAATGACAGGTTTTATGGTATGTTCTGGGAAACTAGGTGTTATTAAAGAGCTAATAAGACATAAACCACAATAAACATTAACAGCTCTTTTAAAAGTTAATAATTACAAGGCACCAAACAAAGTGATTTGCATACACAATCATACTTAATCCCCCAAACACTATAAAATATGTATTGTCTCTCTTTTGTAATAGAGGGTACTAAAGAAAAAATATTCAATACGTTGCTCAGGTCACACAGCAAGCAACGAAGTTAAGATTTGAATTCAGATCCAACTGACTCAAAGCTCTTACTCCTCCTTACCATTAATCCTAGTCTACCTAGAATAGGTAGTTGAAATAGTTGCATGCTTTATATACCAAGAAGTACACTTAGGTTTTCTATAGAATTCATACCATACATTTTAGCAGAACTAAGGGTATGTGATGGTAAGGTAAGGTCATGCACAGAAGAGGTATGGATAAATTACATAGGAGCAAAAAAAGTATTCATAAGCAGTGGCTTACAAAGCTGGAGTATGGTTATTTGTATGTTTAGGATTGTTTAGCTTTGAATTTGCTTTTTACTTATTGATATGGTTCCCTAAAATTTATTTGCAGTATATTTAATTTTTGTTTTACAACCAATAACAGTTCACAGAAGAAAAGCTTGGCCAGGCTGAGAAGACAGAATTGGATGCTCACTTAGAGAACCTCCTTAGCAAAGCTGAATGTACCAAAATATGGACAGAAAAAATAATGAAACAAACTGAAGTGTTATTGCAGCCAAATCCAAGTAAGAAACTCTACCTCTTGTGTACCTTAAGTACTATTAGTGGGTTTTTTAATGTTAAAAAAAAGTTTTAATGGCCATCTGAAAACATAGGATTTTTTTATTGTAGCTTCAGGGTCTGTGGGGTTTTTTGTGTGTGCTTTTGTGAAGAGGAAGTGATACAAACAGTTACGTACCTAACAAATTTAAAAATGACATTTTTTCAGTCTTTTATAGAATCCTTATAAAAAAATCTCACTTTTAGGCAGTGACTTTGAATTTTAAGATTTATGAGGAGGTGTGTATATAAATATGTTTTCCTTTTTCATCTAGGGAAGAATTGTCCCTAGATAATTAAGACAAAGTTATATAGATGTTTAACTAGGTACCATTTTTTCTGTTTAAGTTTTTGTGTGTGGGGTTTTTTTTTTTTTTTTTTTTTTTTTTTTGAGACAGTGTCTCGCCCTGTCGCCCATGTTAGAGTGCAATGACGCGATCTTGGCTCAGTGCAACCTCCACCTCCCAGGTTCAAGCAATTCTCCTGCCTCAGAGTCCCTAGTAGCTGGGATTACAGCATATGCCACCGCGCCCAGCTAATTTTTTTTTTTTTTGTATCTTTAGTAGAAATGGGGTTTCACCATGTTGGCCAGGCTAGTCTTGAACTCCTGACCTCGTGATCCACCTGCCTCCCAAAGTGCTGGGATGACAGGCGTAAGCCCCTGTGCCTAGCCTGTGTTTAAGTTTTACATTTTCACGTAAATTACTTCGTTTGATTCAAACAACTACTACATTTTCAGATTAGTCAACTCAATAACATTGCAGTTAAGGTGCACAATAATTGTTTAGTGAATGAAACTCATGAGTTAGCATCTTGTCCAAGGCAGCATAGCTAATTAGAAGTGGAAATTGGACTAGAACCTATCAACATCCAGTCTTTTCACTGTGAGCTTTGCATATCAAAACTGAAGAACAAAGGTACAACGTATGCTTTCCTTCTTTTTTCCCCCAATATTTGGGATCATGTTGTGATATGACATATGCTTGCTTTTAGATACTAACTTAAACTCCAAGCACTATACAAATACTAGCCGTTCTCTATCATTTTAGTTAAATGGTAGTGACTTTTTAAATATGCCTTTTGGTTGAAAAACTTAACTGTTAAGTTCTGTGCTCAGTACCTAGGTAACAGGTTCATGTGTACCCCAAACTTCAGCATCATTCAATATACCCAGGTAACAAACCTGCATGTGTACACCTTGAATCTAAAATAAAAGTTGGAAATAAACAAACAAAATAAGCTTTTTGCACTTTGAGTGAGTCCTAATGTCCTTGGACACCATGTAATATTTTTTATTCATTTAAGGCCATTTAAATTCTACACTCTGGCACTTTTATTAAAAGTAATAGACATTTTTCCTCTTGTTCTAAACATATTTTTCTGATTGGCAAATAAGCTCATTCACAATTGGTAAACAGGGAAATAAAATACAATTTCCTCCCGCCCCTGTTTTGTGCCAGGAAGTAGTAATAAGAATTGGTTTTGTTTTTTGTTTGTGCTCTAGTTTCTTTGTTTTGTTTTGTTTGAGACAGAGTCTTGCTTTGTCATCCAGGCTGGAGTGCAGTGGTGCGATCTTGGCTCACTGCAACCTCTGCCTCCTGGGTTCAAACAATTCTCCTGCCTCTGCCTCCTGAGGGTCGCTGGGATTACAGGTGTCCACCACCATACCCAGCTAATTTTTTTATTTTTAGTAGAGACAAGGTTTCTCCATGTTGGCCAGGCTGGTCTCGAACTTCCAACCTCAGGTGATCTGCCCACCTCAGCCTCCCAAAGCCTGGGGTTACAGGTGTGAGCCACCATGCCCAGCCAATGCTCTGGTTATTAAGTTACACAGGTTTTGAGTGGCCAAACCCAACGCTCCTTTTCTTGTAATTCTTGTGTTGTTTTCAATGTATGATGATCTGGAAATGGGTTTTTCAAAGATACGTTATGCAGAAATATATATTACATTGTAGCAGAATTGCCTGCATATTTTAAGATTTTATTATAACCTATTGAAATTAAATATTTATTAATATACCAAATATTTTATTAACTGAACGAAGTCAACATAAGATTCTGTTTTAAACTTTTGACCAGATAGGAGGAAAAGTAGTCAAAATTAAGAATCAGAGTCAAAACACGAAACTTTTTTTTTTTTTTTTTTTGAGACAGAGTCTCACTCTTTCACCCAGGCTGGAGTGCAGTGGCACAGTCTCTGCTCAACTGCAAGATGCGTCTCCTAGGTTCAAGTGATTGTCCTGCCTCAGCTTCCTGAGTAGCCGGGATTACAGGCATGCACTACCATGCCTGGCTAATTTTTTTTTTTTTTTTTAGTAGAGACGGGGTTTCACCATGTCAGCCAGGCTGGTCTCAAACTCCTGACCTCAGGTGATCTGTCTGCCTCAGCCTCCCAAAGTGCTAGAATTACAGGTGTGAACCACCACACCGGGCCAAAATGAAGTTCTGAAATTTAACCAGTATCTTCTAAATGGTTATGTTTTAAAAAGCTCTTTTTGGTTTTAACTATTTAGAGATATTTGTGCTTTAAAACTTCTGATTTTGTACTAGAATCTACCACAAAAGCAAGAATTATTGCCATACTCTATTTTAGGTATTATAACTAAGCCTTTTACCAACTCCTGAAGTGTTCTGTTACTGGTTCAGCTCATTTTTGAAATTTTCAGTGCACTGTGTGAAACTTCCACATGCGTAGGAATCTATGTGAGGTACTTAGAGGGAACCTATTTGACTTAGCTTTGATTTATACTTAATCATTGTTTCTGGAAACTTAAGCCATTTTCTCATTTGTTCCTGAAATACCTATAGGTTGGACAGCATTGTACATGTTAATATCTTTGGTCTTAAGCATTTTGCTAACCAAGTGTTTATTCAGCTTTTATTTTTTCCCCCTTTCCATGTGTTCTAATGTTCTGTTATTGCATTTAACCTTTTGTATTTTAAACTTATTTTTAGTGGTGAAATATTTTGAGTGAATGCATGCTCAGAGATAGTATCTATACACTTGTGTACTTTAAACATAAACTAAAGCCAAGACATCATATTGCTGATCTGTCTGTAGACTATTCCAAGCCTGGATTGTTCTATTCCTTAAGCACCTGTGTCTATATTTAGACTCTAGGCAAGAAAAAGAGAGAGCAAATGCTCATGCTAAAACTGTCAGATGTAAGTCTTTGGTTCTTCTAGGTACTTTATATCTGTATTTTCCTAGCCAGAAATCCTGATTTTCAAATTATGAACGTACATTCAGAGTAAAAATTAGAGTTAAAATGCTACAAACAGGGCAAAGACACCTTCAATAAATATTAAGTGAATGAATCAGTCCTTTTCTGGAACTTAAAATCTTGTAGAATACTCAAATAATAATTTTATTTTATTTTAAAATGCTTTTGTGCCAAGATATTTTATCAAATTTCTAAAATATAATTTATTAGTTATATAATAGTCTAACATAAAATTTAAAATACATATTTATTAAGATATGTGCTGGAATGAATGCTAACTTTATATTTAGGAGATGATAAATGGCTGCTGATAGGGGAAAAAAAAATCTTCTAATTAGTTTTGCTTTTAGAAATCGTTGGTAATTTTAACCTTTCTCCTAGATGCCAGGATAGAAGAATTTGTTTATGAGAAACTGGATAGAAAAGCTCCAAGTCGTATTAACAACCCAGAACTTCTGGGACAATATATGATTGATGCAGGGACTGAGTTTGGCCCAGGAACGGCTTACGGTAAGTAAAAAGCAAAAAGTTCTGTTAAAGGATATCTTTATGTTTAGATAGAGATGTCATTAACATATTAGTAGGCCGGGTGTGTGGCTCACGGCTGTAATCCCAGCACTTTGGGTTGCCAAGGCAGGCAGATCACGAGGTCTGGAGATCGAGACCATCCTGGCTAACACGGTGAAACCCCGTCTCTACTAAAAATAACAAAAAATTAGCTGGGCGTGGTGGCAGACGCCTGTAGACCCAGCTACTCAGGAGGCTGAGGCAGGAGAATGGCGTGAACCTGGGAGGCGGAGCTTACAGTGAGCCGAGATCGAGCCTCTGCACTCCAGCCTGGGCAACACAGAGAGACTCCGTCTCAAAAAAAAAAAAAAAAAAAAGCAGTAGAACTGGTTTTAACTTCAAATTTATGTTAAAAATTTTCGATGAAGTGAGAAATATAGGCAAATGTATACAGTTAAATTTATTATTTAATAATTTATTATTTAATATATTTAGTTATTCAGAGAATTCACATCTTTTTTAGTTCTAAAAAGTTAAATTCTTCACTTATTCTCCCAGTGATCTTACAATACCTATGTTGTAATACTTACGATATTGCAATTATTGTTTGCATATGTCTCTTCATTTTTTGAAAAAACTTTCTTAGGGCTTATTTTATGTTAAAGGTACTTGGCACATAATGCTTGAATTAATCAGTGCTTTTGTTATAATTTTGCAATAATGTCAGTAACCAAAAAATACTAACTATTGTTATCTCTGGATGTTTGGATTACATTTCATTTGTTTTTCTCTTATGTATTTCAACTTTTCTATAGCCGTGGTTTAGTTACACTAGCTCTATTAGTTGCTGTACAGACTTTAAATGTATAGCCCTGAAGCTCAAAGTTACACATCTTTATTGTCACTCTGATCTGATTTTCTCATAACATGAGATTTTCGGTAGTTTCTTTTCCTGTTGTTTATGTCTAATAATAATTATTTTTATACATCTGCAAGATAATGGTCTTTGGGTATGAAATGGTAGGTAGATTAAATTAATTTCTACACATAGTTCGGATTTACAGAATAGTTTATACATTCTAGGATTAAATGAATTTTAAACTTTAGTAGTTATCTATATCAGAAAGAAGTAACCTAAATATTGTTGAATGCCACTAATCCATTGACAGGCTTTTTTAGATACACAACTTTGAAACTTCTACATTGTGTTCTTCAAAATCTAATTTTTAAGTCTGAAAATGCTTAGAACTTCAAAATAAAATTATTTCTGAATTTTAACTGTTAATTTTTAGAAATATGTTATACATTAAACAGATGTTTTATTGCCTGCTTGTGCCAGGCTCAGTTAGATGCTGGGATCGTAAAGTTATGTGAAAGAGACCCAGCAGCCCCTTCCTTCACCAGACTGAAGAAGGTTTTAGCACAGCATGAACATTAGTAAAGGCTTCTAGATTTTCTTCCCTTTTAAATCTGCTTAATCTGTTTGCACCTCTAGTAATTCTAGTGAATGTACTCTGGTTATCAGAATTGGGCTTTGTGAACCTATTACCTTATTAGTAATTAATAACTAAAAATCGAGTATCGCAGGCATGGGCTAAGCATTATATAGTGTATATATATTTATATATTAAGTAAATTTTCATTTATATCCTGCTTTTAAGATAGATTATATTACTTTCATTTTAAAGACAAGGAAACAGGTTTGGAGAAGTTAATAATTAATCCACAGTCACAGCTAGTATAGTAATTCAAATGAAGATCTATTTGTATCCAGTGAGGGAGCTCTTAACTACTACCCGTATTACCTTCCTTATCAGTCAGATCCAAGCTTATTCTAAAATGAAGGGATTAAGAACCTCGGAGCTAAAGCTTATCAAAGTAGAACTAGGAATGGAACTCTGATCTTGGGGTTTCCTTTCTTTCTACTCTACTTTCTACCTCTACTTTTCTACTGTACTTACCCTGTTTAAGTATCAGAGTATATGTATTGCAAAAGCATGGATTTTTTTTTAACTTAAGATACCAGTATGCACTATTATTTATAGACACTTGAGATGATAACTGCAAGGATGTAGAAACAGAGGACAAATTGTGACTTGATCTATTGGAAGCATTATTCTTTTATAAGTATAACCATAGTCACCCCTCAGTATCCATGGGGGATTGGATCCAGGCCCCCCACCCTGAGGATACCAAAATCCATGGATACTCCGGTATCTTATATAAAATGGCATAGTGTTTGCATATAACCTATGCACATCCTCCCTTGTACTTCAAATCATCTGAATGTAAATACTGTATAAATAGTTGTTATGCTGTATTTTTTAGGGAATAATGACAAGGGAGAAAAGTCTGTACATGTTCAGTACAGAGGCAACCATCTTTTTTTTATTTTTTATATATTTATTTTTAAATAGTGACAGGCCCCGCTGTGTTGCCCAGGCTGGCCTTAAACTCCTGGGCTCAAACGATCCTCCTACCTCAGCTTCGAAGTAGCTGGGACTACAGGCACATGCCACCACTGTGCCTGGCTCCTCAGCCATCCTTTTTTTTTTTTTTTTCCTGAATATTTTTGATCTGTGGTTGGTTGAACCCATGGATGCAGAACCCGTAGATATAGAGGGCTGACTACACTATTTGAGCTGTGACCATAAATATTTTGGGGTATATCTGCCTTCTTTAGTCCCATTGGTAGAATTGGTACAATTATCTATACTACAATAGAAAGTTTATCTTTGTCTCCTTCATTTAGACACTTATACTCTTAAATTTACTTTTGAAATAAAACTACCTTAATTACAGTTAATTCTATTTGGTTTTACTTACAAGTGACAGCTAACTTTTAAACAGACCAAATTGCTGATTTATCTTACATGATTTTATTTTCTGATATTACCAGATAGCGATTTTTTAAAATGTTTTTCCTTTGCAGGTAATGCCCTTATTAAATGTGGAGAAACCCAAAAAAGAATTGGAACAGCAGACAGAGAACTGATTCAAACGTCAGCCTTAAATTTTCTTACTCCTTTAAGAAACTTTATAGAAGGAGATTACAAAACAATTGCTGTGAGTTGAAAAGTGTCCACTTTATTTAGTAAAATCATTTAGATGTATATTTATACTTTTTAATGAATAATTTGTCCTCTTCATGACTGTGTAGATGTAGTAGATTACAAAATTAAATAATCTAGGTCGGTACATGTTCCCCAGAACACAAAATTAAACCAAAATAAAGGACTACTGATACATTTACTCCATTTGTGTATCCTACAATGTTACTGAGATGCCTTTATCCCTTTTCATTCATTACCAACACTAAAATCTACAGAGAGGTTCCTGGAATGATTATGAAAATACGGTCTAAAATATCACCATAGTATACCATGTAGCTCTTCATTTTTTAGGATTTTAACTTATTTTCTTAGTGATAGAGAATGAAAATTTTCTAAGATTTTTACAAAGCTGCTATTATAAATACTTCAAACTTTAATTTACAAATTTCTTATTACAATATATTATTGAATATTATAGAATATTATAGAAACTTTCTATATGTTCACAATGGATTTGTTTCTGTATAAATAAGTATTTGGCCTGAGACAGAACAACTACCAAGTATGATTTAAAAGAAATTAGCAGCCGGGTGCGATGGCTCACGCTTGTAATCCTAGCACTTTGGGAGGCCTAAGTGGGCAGATCACTTGAGGTCAGGAGTTCGAAACCAGCCTGGCCAACATGGTGAAACCCCATCTCTACTAAAAATACGAAAAAATTAGCCAGACATGGTGGCAGGTGCCTGTAATTCCAGCTACTCGAGAGGCTGAGGCAGGAGAATTGCTTGAACCCTGGAGGCAGAGGTTGCAGTGAGCCAAGATCACGCCTCTGCACTCCACCCTGGGGGACAGACTAAGACTCCATCTCAAAAAACGTAAAATAAAATATAAAATAAAATAAAAATTAGCTTAGTGCAATGAAATTTGACATATGGAATCAAGATTAAAGCAGACTGAATTATAATAAACTTACATATTATACAGAAGCTAGAAATTCCCTGAATAATTCTAAGATACTATACTAATGTTTATTCATTATTCTGTAAATTTGAAATTCCATTTTGGAGTGGTTGGGTTGCATTTGGTGCTATGACACATTAATTAAGTGCAGCCTGCCCAATCCTTGAGGTAGGACACCAGGCATCAAGGAACCTCGCCCCAGGCCTATGCTTCCTTCTTTCTAGGCACCTTCTGGATAATCTGTAACAATTTGAAACAGTTTTTCAATCTGGCCACTAATGACATTTTGGGCTTCACGATTCCTTGTAGAGATAGACTTGTGGAATGTTTGGCAACATTTCTGGCTTCTGGCTAGCAGAAGCCAGTAACATCCCTCCACCAGTTGTGACAACCAAAAAGGTATTGCCAAATGTTCCCGAGGCGGGATAGAATCACAAAATATAAAAACTGATATTCCTTTGTTTCCATCATTGCCTGCCATCTTTCCCAGACATTTATAATGTTTCAATTATTTTAAAATTTAAAACAGTAACAAGGGGATGGAAGGGAGGCTAGATACCTGAATGGTAACTTTATAGCCAAGTTTGTAATCATAGATCTTTATCAAATAATACATATGTTTACTAGGGAATAATACTTTAAATGTGTATGCTCTTACAAAATTTTAGCATCTTTAGCCTTTATTTTTTCTTTTCTATATTTGTAGAAAGAAAGGAAACTATTGCAAAATAAGAGACTGGATTTGGATGCTGCAAAAACGAGACTAAAAAAGGCAAAAGCTGCAGAAACTAGAAATTCAGTAAGTAAATAGAAAAATATTTTTGATTAATAACTAAGATTTGTAAAATATTTTGCTAATATACCATGAAAGATACAGACTATTAACTTTAGGGTCTTGTTTTTGTGCTCTCTAAACAAATTTATCAGAACTTAATACATCCAAATCAGTGCAAAGTAGTCATATCAAAAAGGTGATATTCATGGCCAGGCACAGTGGCTCATGCCTGTTATCCCAGCACTTTGGGAGGCTGAGGCAGGCAGATGGCTTGAGCCCAGGAGTTTGAGACCAGCCTGGGCAACATGGCACAGCCCCGTCTCTCAACAGAAAGTACAAAAATGAACGGACGTGGTGGCACCCACCTGTAGTCCCAGCTACTCAGGAGGCTGAGATGAGAGAATCTCTTGAGCATGGGAGGTGGAGGTTGCAGTGAGCCAAGTTTGCACCACTGCACTCCAGCCTGGGCAACAGAGCCAGACCCTGTCTTTAAAATAAAAAATATATATATATATGTATATGTATATATGTGTGTATATGTATATGTGTGTATATATGTATATGTATATGTGTGTATATGTATGTATATGTATATACACACACACACGTGATATTTAGCTGTACAGCTGCTGCTAAAAAACAAAAATTATGGTAGCTCCTAATGTTGTGTCATATTTTTTTAAATATCCTCAGTGGTGGCAAATATTTTTGGAGATAGATTTATTATAATTGGAAATAGCAAAAAAGATAGTAATTAAGATGAGACTCAAGTTTGAGAATACTTGTATTTGACTTAAACATTAGTTCACTTCCCTTCCCACACACTGCTCAAACTAACTAAAAGAATGTTCACCAAGAATAGTTCCAAAACCATTCAAACGAACAGTGGCAGTATGGACTTTCAGGCAACGATGTTGAGTGAGAGGAAACTCATTTGGATAAATAAATTGTAGTATATATTCCAGAAAATCTCAGAATATTGAGTAGGTATATATTAAATATAATAAATTTTTCTTTAAAGATTTATTTATAAGCTTTTTAGTTAATCCAAGTTATACTGTCTATATTATCATTCTAGAATTTGAAAACATCAGATTTGAATTGTAATAACTTTAAAATAGTACAAAATAAGCCACGTATGAATTTTTTAGAAGCAGCTAATAAGTTAATACTTAATTTGAGCTATGGTATATTACCCCTGCCTTCTGTTTTGAAGTCACTACCACTGCCAACATCAAGAATCATTGCCTTCATGAGCATACTACCACAGTGCTGGCACTGTCTTATAGTTCTCTTGTTTGGGGGATAAAAACATTGAAAATTGGTTTAGAGTGAAATTTAAAACTGATTAACTTGGTATTGGATAGTAATGTCTTATGAGACTACCCCAATACCTTGTATGAGCAGAATAAGTTATTTTTTTCTATGTTTTCTTTTTTCTTTTTTGGAGACACTGTATTAGTTACTGCTAGAGAAGAGCTATCTTTGATAAGACATTAATTCCAAATTTACTGGCATTTTCACTTTACGGTTTATCATTACATCATCATCACAAACAGCCAAACATCCCTAAACAGACTATCTGCAGCATCAGAACTTTGAAAATGAACACTATAGATAGCAGGAGACATTGAATTCTTTTATTAGTTTCTAGTTGCTAATAATGAATTTGAAAAGTAAATTATAAACTCATTTTTAAAGATAGTAATTTCATAATCAGGAACAAACTTAAGGATCGTTTGGAAATAAATATTGTAACTGGGACAGAATGTCTTTATTCAAGATGCCTACATGTGCCCAGTGATAACTGTGGAATAAAAATACTGTTACCAAGTTTCAGTACAAAACTTTGTTTAATAAGCACTATTATAGGAATGACAGTCTGCTTTTCTACCTGGAAAAGTTCCGGAAAGCACATATAGATTTAACAGTGTACAAAGTCCTTTAATATTTCTAAATTATTTTACCACTGCTATTAAAATATATAGGACCTAAATATAATAGTAGACCAATTTTGAGAGATGTTTCCTTTTTGAGATATCTGGAAAAGATCTTGGCAATTTTTCTCTGCTGTGTATTTTTGAGGATAAAGGTTTTTTTCCTATGGGAATTTATGTTTAAAGTAAAAGATGATACAAATGATTTTATTCAGTTCAACAATTTTATTTATACACAGCTCTTCTAGAACTTATATATTACATAAAGCAAAATTTAACTCTAGCCAAATACTATTTTTTTAGTCTAGACAGAAAGTTCAATTTCCTGATTTTAATTGTATTTTTCCTCTAGATAACCAACTCATTTTTCTTCAAACTTTATAGCAGTAAGTCTGAAATACTTTGGGAAGAAAAAGTTCTCTTAGTTTATTATTACATAAAGCCTGGAGGTATGCCTGTATTTGGTGATCCTTTTTTTCCCCCCTGTATTTCTCTTCCATTTACTTGAAGAATCACTAGGAGTTTGGGTTTGCTTTTTTTTCCTTCTTTGATACATTTCCTGGTTCCTATTTGGCAACTGAAGTGGTTAATCTAACCTTAGACTTACTTTTATTTCAGGTCTTTATAAATTTCCATGGATTAATTATTTTTTAACTAGTTACTCTGTTAGTAAGGTTTGGGATCTATCCATATTGGCACTTTTCCAATAATTTACTTACTAGTTTCTTGTGACTTTTTTTGAGTTCTATGTTTACTAAATGCTAATTTTGTACAGGGTACTCTACTGAGGAGTTCATAGATAAATGATGTAAAATATGTGCTGCTCTCAGTTCACTATATGACATAACAGATCAAACTTTTTGATGATTTAGCCCTATCAGTAAAGAATTTCTGCTTGTATCTAATATTGCTGTTTTATCAGTTAGCATATTGAAGAATGGTAAAGCAACATCAAAGGCATTTCTCAGAAATATACCAATTAAGCAGAAAGCCAACTTTAATGTTTCACAATGAACAAAAACACAGTTTTGAAAAATAGATTGTTTATATGATAAAACATACCAGAGAAGCAAGAACAAAAATAATTACAGGTTGAGTATCCCTAATCCAAAAACCTGAAATCTGAAATGCTCT
Organism: Chlorocebus sabaeus; assembly: GCF_047675955.1. NCBI lineage: Eukaryota > Metazoa > Chordata > Mammalia > Primates > Cercopithecidae > Chlorocebus > Chlorocebus sabaeus. The sequence goes on along the minus strand of NC_132923.1, from coordinate 50,226,132 downwards.
AAAATATGAAATTCTTTGAGTGCCTTTATGATGCTCAAGAGAAATGCTTATTGGAGCTTTTCACATTAGGGTTGCTCAGCCAGTAAGTATAATGCAAATCCAAAACCAGAAATTTGAAACACTTCTGGTCCCAGGCATTTCACCTAAGGGGTACAAAACTGTAATGCATTTCAATTATAAGGCACCTACATTTACTAATCCAATTTTAGTCTAATCCAAACTTAAAAATTATTTTACAGTTGTAGTAATGTTAAAGATAAAAATCAGCCGGTTTCAAAGCTCTTCGGTGTTTAGTGGTTTAGGCCCCTGTTATTTTGGGACATCCAAATTTGATGGAAAATGTTTCTTTAACATCATACAGCAAACTTAAGCATTTCCACAGCAGCGTAAATCTTTAATCTGTAAACTCAATAAATTTAGAGCACCATCATACAGCCTTTAAGAACACATGTTTGAATTTAAGGTTTATTAGAAATACAAGGATTGACATGCCTTTAAGACTTCAGAGTATGCCAAGACCTGGCTGAGGATGATTGAAAGAGAATGTGGTTGAAGGCATCATAAATTCATAAAATAGAAATGATCTTTGAATAGGAAAATTTGGGGTAGGCAGAAGGACTTTCTTAGTGAAAATTTAATAAAAATTGTAGGTAACTGACAGTTTTAAAAATGATACATTTTCCCTAAATGATTCTCATTTAAAGTCAAGCATCAACATATTTTTTTGTTTTGAAAATTTGAATATTGGGGAAAAAAATGAATAGGCACCACTATATGCAGTTTCATAGAACAATACATGTAGTGGGGTTTTTTTAAGTAGAAAAAATATTTGATTGGCTCTTTTACTTGTTTAATGTGTTATTTATTGTGCAGAAGTAATTTGTTTCACTGTGTTCATTGGTATAATGTGTTCTTTGTCTCTTACTATGCACTTAAGCAACTAAACTCAGCTCGCCTTGAAGGAGATAACATTATGGTAAATTTCTCTTACATGCTCAACTTCCTGCATGTAAAATGGCTGAAGGTTTGTTGGCCTACTGTGTTTTCTACATCTTGAATAAAGTGCCTTCTCTTGCTATTAGCTGCATGTAAAATTTTGAAATAATTGAAACCGTGTATTCATTATCTTTAACAACAAAAATATGAGGAAAAAATAGTAGCTGAAGTGATACTGGAACTTTATATAGTGCCTTTTTGTACTGAGTAAAAGATGCTAATTTAAGCTGGCATTTATATTTTCACTTTTGGCAAAGAAAATTAACAAAATATACTTAAAGGTGTAAGGTAAACACTTTGACTTTGCTGCTCAGTAGCTTCAAGATTTACCTTATTTTCACCCAAACTCAACATAGAATTATTTTCTTCTGCCATTTCAGGCCAAGACAGACCCCATTAGATTAGGTACTCCTGTAATGGCCAGGCTTGTTCTCCATCCAGTGCTAACTCACTTACAAAAGTTTTGGTGGAATGGTGATAGCCTTGGGAAAGAATAGAGAATGCAGATTGTTTTATGGTATCCAATGTATATGTTGAGCTTAGTTTGAGAAAATGTTTGAACTATTAGAAGTTTTTTATTTTAGTAAAATAGAAAGTTGTAAAATCTGAACATAGCCAACAGTTTGTGCACATTAGCCAATAAAAGTGTATAGATAGTGTGTTTTATTTTATTTCTAGATATATTACTTCATTAGAAGTGTCAAGGGATCTGCAGTACAGCTAATAAATTGGCAATTAATTGACTGCTTTCATTCACTAGCATTAAACTAAAAGCAGGAAAGTAATAGGAAAGATTATTGTACAGAATATATAAAATGCATTTTTGTTTATGTTTTTTTAAAAAACTGTAATTACTGAAGCCCTGGCTGAATTAGGGCTTACCTTAGATAGCAAGAGAATGCATTAATGTGTTTCCATTGTCCTATCTATAGGTAAATGAAAAGGGTGAGAATATTTCAGTCATTGCTAATTTAATATATAAAGCATAGCTTTTTTGTCTCAAAATCATAATTAAAAACAATTAACAGGACTTTGTTTCATTAATCATTTGTTTTTACTATTAATGTAATCTACTTATAGTAAAATCTATTTACAGCTGGTAATTTTATATTTATTATATCTCCAGCTTATTGTTTCTCTCCAAAAAGGCTGTATCAGCAGCCATTAATCCTTGCTTTGCTTCATTTCCTAAAATTTTATAATTTATACTTAAATTAGAAATTCGAAATCATTTAGTCCAAATCTCTAATTTTCCCGACGAGAATACTGGAGCTAAGAAAGATTAGGTGTTCTCAATTTGGGAAAACTGTTAATTTATAGATTTAGCGTAAGATTTTAGAATTGATAGTAATGATACATATAAAAGTCATATTACACAGTATGTTAAGCTGTACTGATTTAGTTACTACTGTGTTTAATCTATTAATATTATTCTGAAAAAGAGTATGCCATTTAAACAAGTATTTATATTTATAGTAAGTTGTAGAAAATAAATTCCAACTTTCATGCTCTATATTTTTCTCTAATTTTTAATGCTGGCTAGATTTGGGCAGAGGAGGTGACAAAAGTAAGTAAATTATTAAACTACAGAACTATGAAACAAGAATTTAGTTGACATTGATTCAGTAAATATTTATTGGGCAACAACCATGGGTCCAGTCACAGTCTATGTTACTATACCTTATAAAATCTGAAAATGATGGGTATGTTCAGGTCTCTTTAATAGAAGCTCCACCAAGCAGTTGAACAATGCTGCAGAGATGTGGTTTGCACACACACTGATAAATCTTAGACACCTGTACTAAGTGGTAATCTTACAGTTCCTTACTATAGAAGGCAGGCGAAATGCTTGTTAATTACTTTTTAATGACAATTTTTAAAATGTAAAATATAGTTAACACCATGTCCTGTATCTTCAGAGAATGGGATGTATCATATTTCGCACAAATGAATTTTTTTTTTTTTTTTTTTGAGATGGAGTTTTGCTCTTGTTGCCCAGTCTGGAGTGCAATGGCACAATCACAGCTCACTGCAACCTCTGCCTCCTGGGTTCAACCAATTCTCCTGTCTCAGCCTCCCAAGTAGCTGGGATTACAGGTGCCTGCCACCACGCCTCGCTAATTTTTTGTATTTTTAGTAGCGACAGCTTTTTTCACCATTTTGGCCAGGCTGGTCTCAAACCCCTGAATTCAAGTGATCCACCCACCTTGGCCTCCCAAAGTGCTGGGATTACAGGCATGAGCCACCTCACCCAGCCACAAGTGAATTTTTTAGGTAACTGAAGCTTGTTCTCTCCAGCACCAAAGCTAATTTTTCTCAGTCACATTAGTTGAAAAATCTGTAAAAATGTATTTTACTGCTGCATTAAATATAAGATAGCAAGTATTTGATTTCACTACATTTAAGGTCATTATTAGCATTTATTATACTGTTAACAATTGAATTTGTTGTTTTTCAACTATGTTGTCTCTTCCCTCAGTATCAGACTTGTTTCTTGTAGAAGTTGTTTGTATGACTGCTGCTAGCAGTTCTTCTGTCTATGTTACCATTTCTAATCGTCTGTGGCCTGGGAAAGCAAGTAATTAAACAACAATTTAAGGGATAAAATTAGAAACTGTAGTACATGCAGACTTTTTTCAAATGCTTTTTGAAGTCTTCAGAAGCATTTTTCATTTCCTTCTTATGTTAGGGCCTACCAAACTCTGACATCTACATGAGGATAACACTGGGGGCTGAGGACAGGTGATGATTGTGGCCCCTGACAAGTAATAGCTTTATAAACTTTAACTTTTCTTTTCTGGCTTTGTAGGATTGATTATACAGTCTGTTTTATGCATAGGTTATAGAGCTATTGATTCTATGACTTGGATCTCCAGTATGAAATTCTTACCTTAAGCTCTTATCCCCCTTTGTGAAGTCTGTTCATCAATTTAGTTATGGTTCCACACTGGATTCTGATTTCTTCCTGAACTTCTAGCATGAAAAGGGGCAGAGCAACACAGAAGAGAATATAGGTTGGACAAAAAAACTAGAATGTCTTCCTCTTTGGCGTAAAGATATGCCAGAAAATTTCTGACTTGATTTTGCAGTCCCAGCAAGTTTAGGAAATAAATTGATACAATACATGGGAAGAAACTCATGAAACATATTATATACGTATATATAAAATCTAAAGAAACCTATCAAAATGGATTTGAGGGGTTTTTTTCTTCTACACATGTCACTTCTGACATTTTTATAATTAAAAATGTATAAATGACCGGGCGCAGTGGCTCATACCTGTAATCCCAGCACTTTGGAAGGTCGAGGGGGGCAGATCACCTGAGGTCAGGAGTTCAAGATCAGCCTGACCAGCATGGTGAAACCCCACCTCTACTAAAAATAGAAAATTAGCCAGGCGTGGTGTCCCAGCTACTTGGAAGGCTGAGGCAGGAGAATCCCTTGAACTTGGGAGATGGAGTTTGCAGTGAGCCGAGATCGGCCATTGCACTCTAGCCTAGGCAACAAGAGCAAAACTCTGTCTCAAAAAATAAATAAATAAATGAAAATGTATAAATGTTAAAACTTTATATTCCTGGAGCATTTTAAGATTTTAAGCCATATGAATAGTAGGCAACACTGATCAAGATAGTCACAGCAAATGCCTCAGAAGCATTACCAAAATTTATGGCTTACAGATAACCCAATCATGATATCATGGGCCAACAGATTCTTGCCCATCTTCCAGTTACATTTAAAAAAAACTCTTCTAGCTTACCTAACCCATGTTATTGCTATCATGTAGTCTAGTAGCAGTTATTTTTAGCAGTAGAAAGTCTTTTCCCTTGAGATTTTTTAGACGACAGAATATCAGCCCTTTCTTATCTATCTTTCTAATGTGGATAATTTTCTTCCAAAGTAAATTGATTATGCTAAACCTAATTTAAATTTTTTTAGCCTCTCAGATCAATTATGAACAGTTATATATGCCAGAAGTATAGATGATTTGGGACATGTGACTATTTGAAGTCACCGAACATGCACTAAAACTTATTCCAGAAATGAGATGCATTTTTCCCTATCATCTACCCTCTCTAAATAAAGTCTAGATTGTACAGAAGGACCTCCTAAGCTTTGTAACATGGTGCCTTTCTTCATGATTAAATTTTACTCAAACCTAGAAAGCTGATCCCTCATCCTTAATGAGATCATTTGATATTTTTTATTCAGTGTACTTAGCATTAAAATATTATTTCCATTTTAGTCTCAATCTTCCTGGTCACCTTAATCTGCTACCTAGTTTATTTGCTTACACCTTACCTAGAAATAATGTCAACTAGTAGGATTTTTCTGCCATTTCTACTAAAGACCATTAAATCAAACCATACTTTCACAATCAAAGACCTATATGGGACTAGCCTAGTTTACTTATGAAGTGCATTTATTTTTGATTTGCTGTATTTACTTCTGTCACTCAAAGCCTTTTTGTATTCAAGCAGAACAGTAAATACTGCATGTGTAACATTGATGTGATTGGTTTTCCTTAATGCTCTCCTTAGGAAGAACATTGCTTCTTTTTTTCTTCTGGGACTTTTTTCTACTTCATACTAGCTTCTAAATGAAGCTTACTTTGTCCCTGCTATCAAAAAACCATGGGTTCTGGTTTTAGTCAAGTAAATTCAATTTCGACTTTTGACTTACTAATTCAAGCTTATTTCCGTAAGTCCAAGCTAGAGGTCAATTCTTAGTCCCCTCTGCTGGGGTTGTTGCCAGTGGGCTGTTACAGCAACTGAGTATCTACTTTGCTGCTTCTTCCTTGTAGACTGGCTTATTAGGTTAACTATTGCTAACAAAGGGTGAGGAGAGGGAGATGAGGCCTGAAAGAAAAAAGTTCATACCTTGTTGTTGTTGTTTACTTTTTATTACATCTTGGAAATGTCATAAAGTATTTGCATAGGTGGAAAATGCTATTTGTGCTGGAGAGGTAGTCAAACATACCATTATGATGATGTTACCAATGATAATGCCCAGTGGGAAATAAGCTAACTATTCTGAGTAAGCTGTGAGGTTTTATTTCTCTTTCCCACTTATTAACAACCAACTCTGACTAAAGATTTGAGAAAATGTTTTTTGCCACTATTTGCTATTTTTAGATCTTGTTGATTTTTCAGTGAACTGTTTTGTCACAGCAGTAAGCCTCTTTTATCAGATGGTTGAAACCAATAGTGGCATACTATTATTTACATCTCTTCCCAGCTCCACAGTATGTGACTTCACCTTAGTAGCTGGAAATCAGCTGTGGTGGTAGTATTTATGTCATGAAAATCTGGATATGAGAGCTTTTTTTTTTATTTCTTGGAGAAGAATTTAACAGCACACCACTGATTGAAGTTCAATCATAACTTAAAAAGCTTTTTAAAACCCTAGTGTATCTTAATAGATAGTATTCTGCTTAAGGCATTTTTTATGCATAGTTTGAAAAGAAAATTTAAAAGGAAGACATTTAAAATGTAGGACAAAAAATCCTTTGAATGAACCTAAAAACTGTGGTGCTAGCAACAAGTGTTTGGCAACTAAACGCAAGGTGAAAATCCTATGGCTTCACTCTAAAGCCTTTTGCATTTGAGACTGAAGACTCTTTAACTTCAAAGTAAAAACTATAGTAATAATTGAGAATGTTTTGCAGCAATATTATTTTATACTTGTAAAAGTGGTCATCTTAAAATTTTGTCAAATATTAAAATTTAGCAAAGTTGATACTAGAAAATTTATGAAAATATCTTGACTTTCTCTTAGTAGTTTTTCTAGGCTCTTAAGAGTGTATTATTAAGCTTTAGTGTAACAGATTCTTTTGAGTCAAGTACTGGAATCAGTTGTCCAGGTGGAGTAATACAGAAAAGCTAAGGTCTAGAATCCAGGGAACCATTTTAGATACAAAGCAGAATTGGGGAATTGCCAGATTATAACTTGAGGTTTGTTTGGGGCATTTTTTTTTAACCGTCTAAAATAAATGTATATAAGATGGACTGAGTCTTCTGAAGAGATTCTAAAACTATATTCTTATTTAAGTCTGAACAGGAATTAAGAATAACTCAAAGTGAATTTGATCGTCAAGCAGAGATTACCAGACTTCTGCTAGAGGGAATCAGCAGTACACATGTAAGTATTCATTCATTGAAAATTCATCTGGAACAAGACTTTGGTAGTCCTAAGGCAATTTTGGGAGGAAAAACTGAACTTCTCAGTCATTCATCAAGGAAATTTAAATTGTTACTTTCCAATATATCCGAAGAAATATTTTAAATTTTTGTTTACATCTTATCACCTAGTTCTCCCACCCTCATTAAACATACAGTTGGTGTTTATTGGCTAAGCAGAGTTTGCTACTGTACTGTTCACCAAGGCCAATCTTAATAAGCCTTGCAGTAAAATGTTAGATACTGGTGAGTCTACCTCAGTACAATATTGTGGTCTGTCTCCCCCTTGCATTTGCCATTTAAGTTGACTATAGAGATAAGAACTGACTATAATTTTCCTTCACAGGCCCATCACCTTCGCTGTCTGAATGACTTTGTAGAAGCCCAGATGACTTACTACGCACAGTGTTACCAGTATATGTTAGACCTCCAGAAACAACTGGGAAGGTGATAATTTACTTTTCACATGTAAAGAGGAGAAATTCAAATTTTTGCATATGAACTAATAGTAGGGAAGATTAGAGGAATTAAAGGCTCTTACTAGCTTTCTTAGAAATAGTTTCTTTTTTTTTTTTTTAGGAAAGTCATCAGATTTCTGAGGTAACAGAATATTTTGAGCTCTTCTGGCACAGAGGCATGTTAACAGGGATGAGAAAAAAAAAGTGAATACCTTTTCAGTGCTGTAAGGTTAAAAGTGTTTCAAAGTTCACTTTTTTCCTGCTACTGAATACTTTTTGCTATTGGTTGAGGAAGATATAATTCAATTGACAGTTACCCTTAAAGATAAACTAATTTATACTTACTCGTTACTCATTTGTTTACTATATTAAAAAAAAAGAAAAGTTTTAGAATATTTCTTAAGACCTCATATCTACCGATGTGATTATTTTGAGTATGATAATATACTTTAAAGCAAAATGATAGTATGTAAAACACATAGCTCAGTCATTCATTCTTCAAATATTTATTGACTGTCTGCCATGTGCCAAGCACTGTTACATATTCTGGGGTAATATCAGCAAACAAAACAGGCAAAGATGCTTGCCTTTATGGAGCTCACATTATAAGGTGACACTGAAAATAAAATAGTGTTTAGGGCAAACATGGTCTCTGCTCTCGCAATATTTAGCCTAGGTAGAAATACAAAGCAAGCCATTGGTAGACAGGCCATGTAGTTGGCAGAAAAATAGAAGGTGCCTGGTATTATGAAGGCATCTAACTGTGACTGAGGTACATCTAGCAGAGTTTCCCAGGTGAAGTTATCTTGGTAGGAATAATCTAGATGAAAAAAGGGACAGGGATGAATATTCTAAGCAAGGAAGAATATGTATATAAAAAAGCCACAAGAAAGAGAGAGTACGGCAAGTTCAGGGAACTGACAGTAGTCCATTCAGGCTGGAGCATAGTGTTCAAGAATGGAATGGTAGATGAATCTAGAGGAGTTAAGCAAGGTCATACCATGAATGGCCTTTAAAGTAAGTTGTTGTAAGGAGTTTGGAATTTATATAGTGAGAAACCATTAAAACGGGAGTGATATGTAGCATTTGAAGGAAGAATATCAAAAAATCGTTTCAGGGGATAAGGTAAATAAAGTTACTTTGGTGTTTGTTTCTGCACATTAACACTTCAAAACTTGGCCTATAACAAAATTGGGCACATCCATGAAACCAGTTTTGAACCTCAAAAATGAATTGCAGCCTAGTCATTAGTTATTTTAATAGGATATACAGGAGCATTTACATACCTATATATTTGAGGTTTTATTAGTGGTAATATCTCAAGGCAGAACACCATCGTATCTTCACATCATTATAACTGTTTTAAGTCCAAGAAGCCTTAGTACTTTTTTCCACTTTATCCTGAAACTCTGGAAGTGCAGCATAGGGGTTGCTTATACTTGCATTCTACTTAAAGCCACTCTATGCTTAGGACTCGGCCATTTAAACAAAATCCAGTTATTATGTTATTACTGCACTTTGAGATAAGCTCCAGCAATACAAAGTAAAACCAGTGCTACTATTCTAGAAGAGAAAGTCTAGCTTATCTCTCCACCCTCAATTATATTATTGCTAATGACCAATGACACTGGGGGAAGTTTTTAAGATAATACATGGAAATATTCAAATATTGAACTTCACAAATCATCCAGCTCCACACTAACACATTCAAAAGCTATTTATGAAGAATAGAACCAGATTGTATCGTTAATAGTTGCAATAACAGTACCAACAGGTAGTAGAAGTAACTGAGTAACAATAACCACTTTGGCTGAGCCTAAGTTGTGCATAGGTGCTCTACCAGACACCTCATGTATATTATTAACTTTATAATCCTCACCACCAAATGAGGTAGGTACTATTATTATCCATATTTTAAAGATGAGAAAGCAGAAGTACTAGTCACAAGATTAGCAGTTTTTTTAACAATTGGAAGGCTTTTACATATCACGTTCCAGTGGCTTAATTGACATTTTTGTAGAATGAGTAATTGGTATGATTTTTTAATGTATCAGTAAAAGTTCTTAGAAGGCAAAAGTGGCCTTTCAGTTCATTTTTTAAATCTTAACTCTGCAAAATTGACATAGGTAGACTTCAGTGGCTAATCAAAGGCTAAAATCATACTAGTAGATTTGAAAGTAAAATATGGTTAGAGAACTAAAAAAGCTATGTGTATATACATATTCATATAAGTAGAGCTTTTTCTTACCTTCAGAAATGTATTTAATCTCTGCTGAAGAACTGAGTTCACTGAGGAAGGGATACTAGGAGAGGTGGTTAATTTTAGAGAGGAAAATCTATATTTAAAACTATTTCTTCTTATCATTAAAACCCTTTATCATCAGAGAAACATTTGCTTTTCATTTTTAAAATACACTGTTCCAGATGTGGAGGATATAGTATATAAATAAAATAACCAAAATTCCTGCCTTCCTGGAATCTACATTCTATATGGAGGCAGAAGGGAGCAGAAAAGCAATATGTATATAAATTATATAGTATATTAGAAGGTGAAAATGGTGTACCGAAAAACATAGCAGGAAGCTACTTTGGTCGGAGTAGAGAAAGATGTGAGAAAGCACGCATGCAGGCATCTGAGAGATGCTCCAGGAAGAGGGTGCAGCAAGTACAAAAACCCTGAGAGCGTGACATAGCTGGTATGGTCAAGGAACGGCAAGGAGGGCTTGGCTAGAGACGAATAGAGGAAATGTGGAGCCAAAACATATAGGGCTTTGACTTTGGTCTTTACTCAGAGATGAGGAGCCTTTGGAAATTTTGAGCTGAGGAGTGACATAATTTTAGGCTTTAACAGAATCATTCTGGCTGCCACATTGAGGATAGGTGTTGGGTGGAAGCTGACAGATCTGTTTCAAACTTACTGCAATAATGTAGTGAGTAACTCAGTCAGAAGTTGGCAGTGGCTTGGATTGGGGTAATTGTGGTAGATAGGATGGAACCACAGGTCCTGTGGGTGTATTTTTTTTTTTTTTTTTGAGACGGAGTCTCACTGTGTTGCCCAGACTGGAGTGCAATGGCACAATCTCTGCTCACTACAAGCTCCTTCTCCTGGGTTCACACCATTCTCCTGCCTCAGCCTCCCAAGTACCTGGGACTACAGGCACCCGCCAGCACACCCGGCTAATTTTTTGTATTTTTGGTAGAGACTGGGTTTCACCGTGTTAACCAGGATGGTCTCGATCTCCTGACCTCGTGATCCACCCGCCTCAGTCTCCCAATGTGCTGGGATTACAGGCGTGACTATGGGTGTAAAGTCAGAATTATTTGCTTGACAGACTGTATGTATGTATATTGAACACAAAGATGTCAAGAATTATTGCAAGGTTTTGTTTTGTTTCATTTTGTTTTTAAGCTGGAGTGCAATGGCGCAATATCGGCTCACTGCAACCTCTGCCTCCTGGGTTCAAGGGATTCCCCTGACTCAGTCTCCCAAGTAGCTATGATTACAGGTGTGGCCACCATACCCAGCTAATTTTTTGCATTTTTAGTAGAAAAGGTGTTTCACCATGTTAGCCAGGCTGGTCTTGAACTCCTGGCCTCAGGCAATCCACCCGCCTCAACCTCCCAAAGTGCTGGGATTATAGGCATGAGCCATTGCGCCCGTCTGCAAGTTTTTGACCTAAACAACTGAAGGAATGGGGAGTTGTGGTTAGTTAAAATGGGGAATGCCAGATGAGGCAAAGATTTCAGGGATGGAGGTGTGGGAAGTATGTCAGTTACATTAGAAGCCCAGTTTTAAATATGTTAAGTTTGAGATGTCTGTTAAACATTTAAGTGGAGGTATCCAATTTTAGGATATGCAGGTCGAACTTGGCTTGGGGGCGGGGTGAATTAGAGAAATTAGAGAGTTGTCAGCATATCAAAGATATTTAAATCTGTGAGACTAGATAAACCCTCGAAGGAGTAAGTATAGAGAAAAGAGGAGGATCAGGGACTGAGCCCTGAAGTACTCTAGCATGGAGAGTTGAGGAACAAGGCAAGGAGGATGATAAGAAGTGAGGCAGTGAGGTAAAATGGAAACTAAGAGTATGGCCTGGAAGCCAAGTGAACATGATGTGTGAAAGTGGGAGAGAACGGTCACTGCATAGGTCAAGTGAGAGGAGGACTGGGAATTGACCATTGGATTTAGGAACATTAACGTCATTGCTAACCTTGACGAGTGGTTTTGGTGAAACAGTAGGCACAAAGTAATGTTTGTAATGTAAGAGACTGGGAGGAGAGGAATTGTGACTAAGTTTAGGTAGATCTTTCAGGAAGTTTTGGTGTAAAGAGGAACAGAGGAATGAGGCAGTAGCCAGAGGAGAAAGGGGTGTCTAGCAATTTTTTGCTTGTTTTTTAAGATAGGAGACATGTTTGTAAGCTGATGGGAATGATACAGTAGATGGAGAAAATATGATAATGTGGGAGGGGAAAGGGAAGAATTGGTAGAGTGATATCCTAGATAGGCAAAAAGGGATGAGATTTTGTGCACATGTGGAGGAATTAACATCAGGAGCATAGACAGCTCATTAAAGAGTTTCCTGGCCGGGCACAGTGGCTCATGCGGGTAATCCCAGCACTTTGGGAGGTCAAGGTGGGCGGATCTCTTGAGCTCAGGAGTTTGAGATCAGCCTGGGCAATATGGCGAAACCCTGTCTCTACAAAAAATACAAAAATTAACTGGGTGTGGAGGTGCATGCCTGTAGTCCCAGCTACTCAAGAAGCTGAGGCAAGAGAATTCTTTGCTTAAGCCCGGGAGGCAGAGGTTGCAGTGAGCCGAGATTGCACCACCGCACTACACCTGGGCAAAAGGAGTGAACTCCTGTATCAAAAAAAAAGAGACTTCCTGATTGTTCTTTTGTGGCTCACGCCTGTAATCCCAACACTTTGGGTGACCAAGGCAGGTGGATCACGAGGTCAGAGGTTCAAGACCAGCCTGACCAACATGGTAAAACCCCGTCTCTACTAAAGATATAAAAATTAGCTGGGCGTGGTGGTGGGCGCCTGTAATCCCAGCTACTCAGGAGGCTGAGGCAGGAGAATCGCTTGAACCTGGGAGACAGAGGTTGCAGTGAGCCGAGATTGTGCCACTGCACTCCAGCCTGGGCAACAGAGCGAGACTCCGTCTGGGGAAAAAACAGGAAGCAAACTCATCAGCTGAGTGTAATGGTTATGGGGAGAACTGGTGAAATTTTGAGGATGGGCAAGAGGGTATGAAATAGTCATCAGGGGAATGGAAAGTGAAAGTGAATGGACTAGAGAAATGTAGTATCATTGCCTGGTGGCATGTGGATGCACTTGAGGTTCCTAATCATAAATTGAATGTAAAATAAAGCTTTTCTGTGTTTCTCCTGTTAAAGTAGATGCATGGATACTGAGTAGGTAAATAGGTTTTTACCAAATGAGTACAATGAAGTGAGAGGCATAAGAAATGAGAGCATATGTAAGGGGTTATTATAATTAACTATGGACATGAAGGTGTTGGTAGGATCATAGACCCTGGTAGGCTTGTTGATGTGAGAGCACTTGAAAGAAAAAGGCGATGGTCAAAGAATGGGATAGTAGAAACTATTATTATTGGAAGGGTTGTGGTTACTGGAATTGGTAAGATCTAGATGTGACTGTGGGAATGGGTGGCTGAACTAGGATCAGGTATAAAGTCAATAGAAGAGTTCGAGGATTTAAGAGGCTAACGTGTTGGAAGAACTGTCCATATGGATACTAAAGTCACCAAGAATTAAGATACAATGTCAAGTGAGCCAGGTGCTAAAATCTTCTAGAAATGAAAGTAGGGGAATGAGGCATCTTTAGGTGATTACAACAAGAGATACTGGGTATCTCTTTAAGTGATGGGAATGATACAATAGATGGAGAGAATATAATGTGGGAAGGAAAGATAATATATGATAATATAAAATATGATACTGTGGGAGGGAAAGATAATGTAGTATAGTCGAATAACATGAAGTTGAAGGATTGGCCAGAATTGTTTACAGAAAAGAGTCTAAATAACAGTGATGAAGAACATAAGACTCCTCCATTGACCTCTAGGTTCAGTGATAAAAGAGGAGTATGGGAGATAAACACTAGCACAGGAGAATGAAGGGAAGGTTTAGAGAAGAGGTTAAGGATACAGGGAATTTTGCTGATGCCTGAAATGATTTCCAGATGGTAGAGTGGTCATGAAGAGAAAAGGGGACTTTTCTAGTTTAATGAATTGATTAAAACTTAACAACGAATTTTCATAGATAATTTTTTAGCTTAGAAATGGTTGAATTAGAATGATGTCAGACCAGCTATTTTGTACTGTTTTCTATTTAGTATTATTGGGGAAACTAGCCTTAAAATAAACTGAAAATTCTAATTATCTTCAAATTATTTATGAGCACATTAATCACAAAAATCACTGGTTTCTAATAGAAAATTTTTCTAAAAAATAGAACAAATGAACTTGTAAAATGTGTCCTATTCTACCATTGAGTCTTCGATTTCATTGAGATAATTAGCAGTCATATTATTTGAATGTCTACCTTCTCACTGTGTGTATGTCCTTAAGGGAATAGTATCATTTCATCTTTATGTCTTCTGCTTCTCATAGTCATGCTGAACATGTAGATACAAATAAATAACATTTACATATAAATGACAATATTTTATTTGAATAGGAAAATGTGAATGGACCAGTTTATGAAAAAAGGGTTTAGTTATTCAAATATTTCTCAAAGAATTAAGTTGAAAAAGCCTCATACTTGTAGTATCTAATTATTTAAGTAGTTTTTCATCAATATTTTTATTTAATAATTCATAAAAAATTAAGAAAACATTCTAATGGAAGCTTTTGGGCAGTGCTTTCAAAATAAACCATAATAAACCATCTATTTTTCCTGGGGGAAAAAATACAGCCATTAATTTTGTTAATATTACAAGGACAGTTTTGAAACAAACTTTCAAGGATTTATATTTGAATACCACCTGAGTTGTCTCTAGTATAATTGGCCCAAGAGGGAAAAGGTAGATACACTCTGTCATTAAAGTAATATCTGTAAATCTTTTCCAATGTGAAGTCTGGTAGAAAGTAAACAGCGCCACCAAGTGGTGGTATTAAGGAACTTTAGTCACTTGGAAATAGATAATTCACTGTTTTCTTTTCAACAGTTTTCCATCCAATTATCTTAGTAACAACAATCAGACTTCTGTGGCACCTGTACCATCAGTTTTACCAAATGCGATTGGTTCTTCCGCCATGGCTTCAACAAGTGGCCTAGTAATCACCTCTCCTTCCAACCTCAGTGACCTTAAGGAGTGTAGTGGCAGCAGAAAGGCCAGGGTTCTCTATGATTATGATGCAGCAAACAGTACTGAATTATCACTTCTGGCAGATGAGGTGAGTATTGTGGGTATGAGAAGGAAAATATATCAGGAATTGACATACCTTCTAATATTATAACAAAATGCAAATTCCTCATTAGTTATTTGGAAACAGTTTCATAGATTACAGATAGTTATATTAACATAAAATTTTAATTAATATTCTTTAATGTAATAGAATATCATAGAAATATTTAAAACTTTTAACTGCCAAATAACTTGAAGATGTGTAAAACTCCCTCCAATATAATCCTTTATCTAGGCCAGACATGGTGGCTTACACCTGTAATCTCAGCACTTTTGGAAGGCCAAGGCAGGGTGATTACTTGAGGCCAGGAGTTCGAGACCAGCCTGGGCAACATAGCGACACCTCATCTCTATAAAAAATACGGAAAATTAGCTGGGCATGGTGGTGTGCGCCTGTAGTCCCAGCTACTCAGGAGGCTAAGGTGGGAGGATCGTTTGAACATGGGAGGTCAAGGCTGCAGTGAGCCATGATCATGCTACTGCACTACAGCCTGGGCAACAGAATGAGACCCTGCCTCAAAAAAATAACAACAACAAGTAAATCCTTTGTTTTTCAGCACAATTGATGATAATGTTTAAAGTCCTTTTGGTGAATAATTTAAACAGATTAAATACAAATCTGATTGTTTTTCTACATGTTTATTTTTTTAAGGTAGTTAATGACTGGAAGTATTTTATTTTGCAGGTGATCACTGTGTTCAGTGTTGTTGGAATGGATTCAGACTGGCTAATGGGGGAAAGGGGAAACCAAAAGGGCAAGGTGCCAATTACCTACTTAGAACTGCTCAATTAAATAGGTGGACTATGGAAAGGTTACCCATCATGACATTGTATTTATATACAATTAACTCTAAATAAAGCAGGTTAAGTATCTTCCATGTTAATGTGTTAAGAGACTGAAAATAGCAGCCATCAGAAACCGGCCTTCCTGCCGATAAAGTTGCATGGTAAATATTTCATTACAGAATTTATGTTAGAGCTTTCATGCCAAGAATGTTTTCTTACAAAATTCTCTTTTTATTGAGGTTTCACTAATAAGCAGCTTCTACTTCTGAGCCTCAACTTAAAGCAGAACTGTTTTCTACTGGATTTTTCATTAACAGCAAGCTTTTTCTTTTATGTAAAATAAATCTATTGTGAATTGATATCAGTGACTCATTTATTAGGTATAATTAATAGCCAAAGAATAAAATTAAAATTTATTTTAAACTTTCGGTCTTAAAAAGAGCTGTAGGATATAAACCTCTTTTGTGAAAAGTAGAATTTTCTGAATACTTTCATAGACAAAAACGCAGTCATACTATGTTTACCTGGTTTTCCAGCAGAAATCAAATAATCAATACTATGTTTTGATGGGTTATTTTGAGAGTTGTTTGGTTTTTTAAACACTACAGAATGGTTTCTTTTAAATTTAAGAACTAGTTCTTGAAAAGCAATACCATATTTCTCAGATAAATTTGTTGTTAAGGTTCTAGAAAGTCTAGGACAAATTTACTTCATTAAACATAAAGTTTTTAAGATTATTCAATTGGCACAATTTAATGCATAATCGGGATTGGATCCATTAATAACATACTGTGGTACAGTAAAGAGAATTTGTTCTTATTGAACAACAAATTTGTATAAAAATATGGAATGATGCAACTACATTATAAATTGTATACGAACAAAATAAATTTTGGGTCACTCCGAGCTTACTATTAAAACATTGAAAACTTATTAATGAACACAGGCTATCTTGATGAGGATCTCTGGTTATGAAACACATACTAATGAAATTATTAGTGACACATTGGAAGCTAGAAAATTGCTGTTTGGGCCATTGCTATAAATCAGCAAATTGGCAGATTTTTTCCATGGTAAGATTTCTGTTCTCATTCATTCAACAAACATTTTTTGAGGGCCAGATACTGTGCTGGTCAACTGGGGATATTATCCTGAACAATATGCACACAATTCTTGCCCCTGGAGCGCTTAAAGACCATTAAAGGATACAGAAACTTAAAACAAGCAATTGTCCTATAATAGGATTAGTGTTGTGATGGGGAAGATACAGGGTACTGTATTTGGGAGTCACATAACTCCAATTTTCGGAGTGGGAGATGGTTTGGGGAAGAACTGTTCCGGATAAAGAGATGTGTAACCAAGACAGCATAGCACATTCTGTCAACTAAAGTAATTTACTCTAACTTAAGCATGAAGTACAGAAGTATAGTTCGTTTACTGAGGGAATGTTAAGCTATTAAAATCATACTTTTTGGTACTTTAAAAAAAAATGAATACTTAAACACCATTTTAAAATTTTGTGTTAAGAGCTCCTAATAAGAGCTTGGTAAACATGTTGACAATTTAACTCACAGTCTCAACTTTAAAAGTAGTTGTTACCCTTTTATTTCTGTGTCATGAGACAAATTCTTCTGCAGTGTTATAGTTGTACAAGATGTTTTGACTCACTCTGAATTGCCATATTCTTAAACCCTCAAAAGCTGCTCAAGCTGGTCAGTTTTCTATAAAACCAAGTAAATGAAATTTTCTCTCCCTTGAGAAAGGAAGTTCTGCAGCCTAGAGTACCATCTATTATGTTCTATAAGTACAGATTTAGGCTTTGAAAGATCATACCAAAACTTCAGGTTGACTTAAACAGCAACTGTAAATTAGGTTTATGGGAAATATAGTAATACAGGGGAAAGAATATCGGTAATGGAGTGAAATGGTCCTGGGTTCAAATCCAGTCTTCCTCACATACTGTGCTTTTAAAGCTTCAACTCAGATGTGTAACTGCCTGTTCCTTACCAGTAAAATGAGGACAATAATTATGACACCCTAGAGTGGTTGTGAAGATTAAATAGCAAATGTTATCTTGTATTTCAGGTGCTTTTTACGGAAAGTCTTGGCACATAGTAAACACATCCTGTAAATATCAGTTTCCCCTTGTTAGCCGCTGTGGCACTCTGACCTACCAAGTCTATAGGTCTTGCATATCGCTGTGTACCGGAGATACCTCTTTTACATCTGGGCTCTGTTTACTCTCTCTCAGTCCTATCCTCCACCCTCTTTAAATCAGACCCCAAGTTTAACCTTCCCACAGTCAGTATGAATCATTTTTCAGAACTTTCAGCTTTCCATCAAGTGAAAGTTGATTTTAGTTACCCAGGAATGTACAGAAGCCCTCGATAATGTTAAGCTTCAAAGGCTTCTGGTACATTTGTCTACCACAGAACCACCACAATATATCTGCTTGTTCTTAGGTTTATTGCTTTTTATTTTAATGGGGTTTGGTTGCTTGGGTTTTATTTTGGTTTTGGCTTAAAGTCAAGTTTAGTTTTTACTCAAGCAAAGGCCTGTGAAGTTTCTTAGGCGTGGAAGAAAAAACTTGGAAAGCCTATTAATTCATGGTGCAATTCAGAATTAAGTTCTGTGCCACTGAGCTTAATCTAAAAGTATAGTGACATGTAAAGCATGCACATATGAATGAAAAACTAAAATAATTGTAGGCTCTTCTACAAATGGAAAAAAAAGTGATTGGATTGTGTCTACCTTTTTCCTCAAAGTAATCTAACCTAAAAGTCATGGTGTTAAAACTTTTTATGGTGCTAATCAGAAAAATTCATGTTGCAAGATTCGGGTCTCAGAAATGGGAATGTGCCTCCTCACTCTGCGTCACATGGGAAATAAATCCTGAGGCCAGGATCACCAGTGGGGTAGAGCCATCTTCGTAGTCTCTTGGTATCCTCCCCCTGAACAAAGAACAAAGTGAGACTGGGAAGCTAGTGTTGGGAAAACATTTCTGTGGTAAATTGTGGAGTAGAGAAGACAATGGAGGGCAAGGCAAAAAAAACCCACAGACTTGTTTACCGATAGAGGCCCCACTCACCTCCATGCTGACAGAATTCCGGAAAAATTCCTTCCCTATATCCCAAACACCTGAAATTTTGAAATATTGCCCTACTATATAGCACTTTAAGCTTCGATGAGGTGCCGTAATGGAGAGATAGCTTCATAGCTTAGCCTATAGCCAACTTTACCTCAGGACCTCTGGATAAGATGAAGTGGCTTTTACCTCATGTGAGTCTCAAATGCTGGAGAGGGAGTTTCACAACCACCCGTGCCTTTTCTCCCATATTATGCTCATTAGAAAGCCTACTCAGGGCTGGGCGCAGTGGTTCATGCCTGTAATCCCAGCACTTTGGAGGCTGAGGCGAGTGGATCACCTGAGGTCAGGAGTTCGAGACCAGCCTGGCCAACATGGGGAAACCCTGTTTCTACTAAAAATACAAAAATTAGCCAGGCGTGGTGGCATGCACCTGTAATTCCAGCTACTCGGGAGGCTGAAGCAGGAGAATCATTCGAACCCCAGAGGCAGAGGCTGCAGTGAGCCAAGACTGTGCCACTGTACTCCAACCTGGGCAATAGAGTAAGACTCTGTCTCAAGGAAAAACTAAAAAGAGAAAAAGTCTACTCAATAGAGCAGTGATTCGCAAAGTGCGAGACCCCGGACCTGCACTATTGGCATCTCCTGGAGACTTGTTTAAAATGCTAATTATTATTTTCAAGAACTTTCTACCTTCATTTGTACTTATTTTTTGTTTTCAAGGGCTCATAGAATTAGTCTTCCATGTGACAGCTTTTTAAATATTTTAAGACAAAACTGAGTCTTCTAATCTTAATTGTGTTCTAGCAGTAGTCATTGTAATTATAGTTATTTTTATAATTTATTTTTTAGTGTATATCTGTCACTCTGGAATGTAGGCTCCCTGAGATAAAAACTATAATTCTTTTTATGCCAGTTACATTCCCAACTCTTAGCACAAGACCTAGGACATAATATGAACTCAATAAATATTTGTTGAATGAAAGAAAAATGCAAATTTTTAAGCCTTTTCAGAGACCTACTGAATCAAACTCTGAGAGTGGAGCCCAGCAATCTGTTGTCAAAGCTATTTGAGTAATAGTGTTGCACTCTAAAGCTTGAGAACCACTGCAATAGAACTAAGAGTACATGCATTTCACCTTTAGGCCTATTCTCTGACATCACTTGAAAAATCCGCTCTGCCTTCTGTAACCGTTACCAACAACATTGTCCTGTCCACGTAGGGGAAACTTCTGGGCTATATTACAAGTGGGTATGAAGGTATAAGGATATACATAGTGGGAAGTATTGCTTAGAATGCCAGTACTTGTTTGCTGTGGAAGGTTTCTAGGAATGGATTGCTTAATCTAAGCACTACCACCGTCCATGTTTTCACTTAACACAGTGCCTTTTAATTGGTGACTAACATCAAAACACCTTAACAAACCGTTAAAACAAGATCAGAAACCACGTGTACATCCCTGTGCCTCTTAGATTGCTAAGTTCTGCTCTCGTCCTTACTTCAAAGGACACTTTTTAAAGAATTGTTAATGCTTTTTTATAATACAAGTCATAGCCATGTTGGCAAAAAGAAGAAAGATTTGGTGAGAAAGAAAAATCACTGAAAATTCCATCATCCAGGGAGAACCACTGTTCTTTAAGTATATGGCCTTCCAGACTTTTCTGTGCATTTATAGATTTTTTTAATGGGATCAAAGTGTACATACTGTTTTGTAACTTTTTTTCACTCAACAATACCATGACTGTCTTGCTGTATCAAGTATATTTCTACATCTCTTAATGGCTGCATGATATTCCATCGTATGTGCCACATTTTATTAAACTACTGTTGAATTTTTAGGTTTCCAACTTTCATTAATAAAGTGCTTTAAAGAACATTGTCTTGCTAAATCTCGTATGTGTTCATATTTTCTGAAGATAAATACTTTGAAGTGGAATTGCTAGTGAAGAGGGTATGCCAGTTTTTAAAAGCTTTTGTTACTGCCATGTTGCCCCCTAGAAAACTTTAAGCAATTTATACTTTTATCAGCAGTATATGAGAGAATACGGTTTCTTTTGGAGGGCTTCCAACTAGAATGTTCTTGGAGTCTTTGGTTTAAAAATAAAGGGTAAGAGAGAGATTAAAAGATCCTGCAAAATTAAAAGACCAGTCTTAAATTTTTCTTAAATTATGATATTTACTGTTCTTCTCTCTTTATCATATATTTTGTGTTACTTTGGAAATGTCTGTAGTACTAGTTGCCTCTTGCTTTTATTCAGTCTCCTGGAAGCATTATTACCTTTCTGATGCTTGCAGAGACAGTAGAAGAACAATCTTAAGTAGACTTGAATCTTGAAGTATCTTTAATGCAGGTTTACTGTTTATGGATTTAGGGAATGTAGCCCTAGTGGGGAAAGTAGGATTTTGGAAGGTAGGCAGAACAGTGACTCTCCCACTTGTTTGCCTGGCCTTTTGTGAGTCATTAAACCTCTCCCACTTTGAGCCTGCTTACTCATCTCTAGAATGAGAATAATATGAACCTACCTTGTAGCATTGAAAGGATTAACCACTCGTGGCTGGCACCTAGTGGATAATATGGCTTACTAGGATTTATAGATAAGTATGTTAGAGCAGTTGCTATTGTCAACCTCTGGAGTAAGTATCACTGCCAATGCCAAAGAAAATCTTCCTTGAAAGCTGTCACAGTGAATGGGCATTGTCTTGTATGTCCTTATACCTACACAATCCTCATTCTTAGGGAATCCGGCTCATTTTTTCCAGTCAGGTATTCAAGTAATCTAACCGATAAAACTCTCAGACAAGATGTATAGCGGAAGATTTCAACGTTACCATGCTTAACAACAGTATACGAAAGTGGTCATCACAGTCTTTTTAAGTGGTGAGCCTTGCCAAACTGCCCCTTCTGATACTCCCCCACCCTTGGCCCACAGCTGATCTTAGTGCTTCCCGGGGCTGTACCTCTACGTGAGAGCCTGACACAGGACAGGCGACTCAGCTCAGTAACGGTATTGTTAATTAGCTAAGTCTCAGTCGCATCTCCAGGACTGGAGATCACAGAATTGATTCATCTATAGTGAGGGAAATTTATTTAGAGAAGTATCTGAATTGTAAAAGTTGCTTAGCAGTATTCAAAAAGATAGATGGACCAGGGTTGAACTGCAGTAATCATAGCAAAACCCCAGAGACCAACCCATTTTAATACTTGGATGAACCATAATACATTTAAATTAACATCTGTTTGTTGATTATAACTCAAACTACTCAACCAGTAAAGAATTAGTAGTAAGATAACTTAAGGGGGTTGTCAGTAAGGAAGGCTATACAGGAGGCTTCAGGCTTACGAAACAAGATGAACAACTAATTGGAGGTGAGAAGACATGGACTACCATTATAAACAACTTTTCAGAGAGTCGGATGCACCAGGGTTTGGGACACACGTTTCTGCTTAGTCTCATGTTCTAGTAAAGTTCTCTGAAGCTTGACCTGTAGTAGGCAGTTCCCGACAACCAGGCATTTTGACACCTGCTTGCCTTTTGTATATAGTTTATTGTGTTCAGCTTCACCTGAAGATCCTCATTTGTCAAGAATAAACTCAAACACTCATTCCTCTATGAAGAGATTCTGGATTCTGCAGGCAGAATTGCATACACACAACTATGACATGCATTGCCTTGGATCACAATTACTTGCCAACTTAGTTCCAGAACAGGATTTTGTGTCCCATGACTCCTAGCACACCTAAAGCTGAGTTTTGGCAAGCCCATAGCTTGCTTACAGCGTTGTGTTTACAAAAAAATCAATGATTCAGATTTGGTGCTATTATGTGTATTTGCCCTAAGAAACATTGGCTCTTTCGGACATCAGTATTACAGAAAGCACATATCTACTTTGCTTGGAGAGTAATCCCCACAATCTATCATCATGGTTATTACCTCATTGGCTCTGGTTAATTCTACAGTGCTCATCACTGACTCTTACTTTGCAAAACAATAATTTGTTACAGCTTGGACTTTTGCTGGCCACATCTATACTTCAGATTTAGGGTCAGTCACCTCAAGGTTGGATTGGGGTATTTCCATTGTTGAGCTTTTCTATATAGATGTCTTCTGTAAAATGGGCTAAATTGCCTTCCTTTCTCCTTTTCTTGCCTCTTTTCCACCTTGCCTTTTTCCCATTTCTATACATTCTCTCTCCCTTCTTTCAAAAAACTTACATGAGAAAATGTATAATAGAAGATATTGCTCGATTGATATTTGTGAATGACAACTCTGACCCAGATTTCTGAGAACCAAAGGAGGATATATGATCCGGCTTCAGATTGACTGTTCGCATATAGAAACACGCTGGTTGCTCAGGAGACAGCTACTCATAAAGAAGCACTCATCAAGAGAGCACTGAGACACCAACACCAAAGCAGAGTTAAGACGCCAGAGTGCTGGCACTGATTCATGGATTAAATCTTATGTGGCTGCTGCATTGAAGTTTTCATCAAACTGAGAGTATAAATAGGCACAAAATTATTCACATTGACGCCCGGAAACACAATGTCGCTGAGCCTTGGCCTGTCAGATCATCAGCAAGTGGAGGATTCCCCTCCCCTGCGTATGTTTTAGAATCTCCAGAGACACATCCACAAGTCAATCCTCTTCTTTCTAGCTGCTAGTAAAGAAGGGCCTTCTATCCCAGCTCATACTCCTAATTGCCTCAAAAACTTTCTGTGGTCACTGCCAGTGAATCTGAGGTTTAGTTGGTAAAATTGGAAGGTCACTACTGGCATCTGATAGAGCATTCTACAGAAGTGGGTATGGAATGCTGCATTAATTCATATAGTTTAACTGGAGGCAATAAGGTTGCTCATCAAGATTCAAAATCTTACCTCAGTTACATGTCAGGAGTTTTCCTCACTGATGCAACAGGGGCCCACTGCCTAGGCAACCACGTGATGACAAGTATTTACCCAGACGTGCTTCTTGCTGACTTCTAACCCGTCCCCTTCTTCAATGCTACCTATAGCCCACAGTGCTTGGCTCACTGCTGCCTCAAACAGAAAGTCAGAGCTCTGTGGCATGATGAGAGCCATTTCTTCCCTATTAATGCTCAATTGCAGACTTCCCAGAAAGCACAGCTCTCTTAAGGGCAAGGGCTCTTTAAATTTACACACACACAGCCAATTCTCCCAGGAGAAAGCCCTCACCAGATTGTGTGGTGAAGATAAATTCCACTGCTGGACACTTTGCAGTCCCGGAACCAAGGCTCCCCTTTGTCCCATAGCTCCCCTTGGTGTCAGGGAGCTGCTCACCTGCCTATTTCTACCTTCATGATAAAGTCCCTTTTAAGGGCTGTGTTACTTTATCCCACACTCTGGCATTGATTAGTACCATCTCATGACATCTATATGCTTTAATATATTTGGAGCCCAGTGTTAGGAGTAATAGAGTCCTACTCTATTCCTAAGCTATAAAATGTTACTATTACTGTTCTGCCCAGAATGTTTCATTGCAAAACCACCTAGCAGAGAAATTGACTATAGACTTTGGAATCAAAGAAGCAAATTTTCAAATCTCAACTCTACCACCTTATTAGCTGTGTGTTCAGTAAGTGATACAACCTTAACCTGTTTCTTCATCTGCAAAATACAGATTAAAATGCTTACCTCCTGGGTTTGTAGCAAACAGTACTTCTCAGACCAGCAGCATCAGCATCACCTAGAAATTTATTAGACATGCACTCTCAGGCAGCTACTGAATCAGAAACCCTAAGGATGGGGCAAAGCAATTTGTGTTTTAACAAGCCCTCTTGTGATTTGATGCATGCAAAGTTGGTGAAACACCAGTTGCGAGGATTAAAAGAAATAATGCACCTAAGGGCTGGACTCAGTAACTGGCATATAGTAAATACTTAACAATTTCTAACTATTATTATTGTCACTATTAGAATTTCTAAAGTAATGAATGAACGACACACTTTTCGGGCAAAGTTTCATATCTATTTCTCATAACAAAGCTTTTCATAGACGTTTGGCAGCTGAAGGCTGGAGGCTAAGATCTCAAGAATATGGAGTACAAATCCTTATACTTTAACCAATCATGTAGAAAATGAGTTTAAATTCTTTTCACCAAAAAGTAACTGAAATCTATATAGAAAGTCACTGCGCCTCTGCAAAAAAAAAAAAAAAAAAAAAAAAAAATCAGTACTTGGAGAGAGGGTCAAGATTTTTCTCAGAAAACAGTCAGGGTCTGCTTCTACACATGGAAAAATGGGACAATTGAAGCTTCAATAATGGAGCTGCCAGCCCCATTATTGCCACAACTATTGCCACATCATAGAATATCACCATGATCATATTCACCCGAAGTTTTTCAAAGCATATGCTTCCAATTGCATTATGTGATTATAAAACAATTTCTATCATATACTCATAAAATGACCAGCTTTATTTCATGTAACTTCCTGATGAATTCCTCAAGATAAATTTGTTTTATAATAACCCTAGGAAACTAAATGAATTTACCTTCTACCCAGGCTGTTTGAATGTAAATCAATTACATGTCACAGAAAACTGAAATGATTGTAGTTTTAGAATCGTCCACAAGCCATTCTTTCTGAGAGCATTTACCCACCAAGTCCAGTAGAAATTAAATTTGTGGTTGTGTACCTTCAGGCAAATTATTCACTTAATTTCTCAGCCCCACAGATTTTTGTATCTGTAAAATAAAAGGATTGAACCAGATGATCTCTAAGATCCATCCAGCTCTTGCATCGTACCATGTTCTAAACAAGCCAAAGTTGTTCATGTTTTAATTAACTGTGAATTAACTTGAACAGCATGCACAGTTCTACTGGCAGCTCGTTGATGGGGTTGTTTTCTTTATATTTTAGAGTATAAAGCTCTTCAGTCTGAACTTTCTAGAAAAGGCTTAATAACACTTTGTGAGAAATTCTTTAGAAATCCCTCTCTACCTGGGCTGACTTAAGACCTCAAAAGGATGAACTTTGTGCTCAGACGTTCTAGTGGATTCTAATGAGTATATATGAACAGTGGCACTCACAGTCTTAGGCATCACTGGGCTTTCACATCCCCTTGGAAAAAGTTGCTAACACTTACTGAGCACTTTATGTGCTTTACCTTCTTGAAACCTGTCAAGAAAGTATATTTTCCCCATTCTACAGACGAGAAAACAAAATTTAGAGAGCCGCACAGCTAGAAAAATGGCAAAGAAGTCTCATTGCTTGCCTTCCCAAGTCCAAAGCCCAAGCTCTTAATCAGTGTGGAACACAGACACCTATTTTTGGAGTGCGCCGCCTAAATATGGTCAATGCCCATTGTTTTCTGCACTCTTCCCAGGTTAGTAACTTTCCTTGGGGCAGAAAAAGTATTGCTCTTAACATTAAAGTAGCTATAAACTGCTGCTTAACCAACTGAAGAAACCTACAAAGGTCGTCAAGCCAAGCAGGGAGCTGCCAGTCCCATCACTGCCACAGCTGAAAGTGCAGAGAAATCAGTGTTGGTTTAAGTCAGAGCTTCTCAAAATGCAGGCCCCAGAATCTGTCAGGGGTGGGACTCTGCCGTCCTGTGGTTCAATAAGCTCTCCAGGTGATTCTGATGCACATGTTTGAGAGTCACTTGTTTACATATAGCAGAGAAGCCACCTGTCTCTCACCTCAAAGCTGACTCACCTGCAGAAACAATGAAAGAGGGTAATGACAGCCCCCCCCCAAAATTACTCCAAGCTATCAAACTAAAACATAATATCATTTTACTGACTCCATGCAATAAATAGAGCATTCATTAATGAGTAATTTGGTAAGCACGTGAGCATGCTCAGGATATAATTTTTCCAGGAACAGGGAAAAGAACCCATGGATTGGAAGTTTATTTTGAAATTCAGCTGTAAGGGAATATGTTCTATGTATCTTTCTTTTATCAAGGTAAGAAAGTGATATAATTTTATTGTTTCTTTCTAGCCAGTGTCTCAGTTTCCACTGAGTTTATATACCCTATTTGACAGGACAAGAGCACATTATTTTAAAAAATAGAAGCCAATCATTGGCATTTACCACATGCCAGTCACTGTGTGGGGTGATTTACACATTCTCTAATTTCTTTCTTGCAACAATGCTATGAGGTAGAGATTGTCCTTCCTCTGCAGATGAGAAAATCAAAGTTTAGATAGAGACATTAAGCGTAAATCTGCTGAGCTCATTTCAAGGCTCCTCAGTCTCTAGAGAAAATAGATTTCCTGAGCTACATCTCCCTTTTCTTTTTTCTCTTGATACTAATGCATCATTTCTTTACCCCAAGACTGTCAGGCACAGGAAGCCAGCACTCTAGACCTCCCTTCATGGCCCATTCCCACTTTTCCTTTGACTCCCAGCATGATGCCCACTCTAGCTAATTTTAAGACCATTTTCTGCAAACTTGAGCTCCCCAACATCCAGATAGCTGAGCTAGGTGGGCTGCTGAGACTAAAGGATCTATGGGGCCTGGGGGAAAAGAATGCCCTGGAGGGAAAAGAAGAAGGGCAGTAGGTAGCAGAAGGCATGGCTTGGATGGGGGAATTGTGTCAACAGTGATACTGACCATGAACACACTGAACAACTAGCAAAGAGAATGGCTGATAATATGACTGTTCAATAGAGGAACTAAGGAAAATATGGTCATATTTGTAAATAGTTTATCAATTTTGTTTCACTGCCATACAGCACAACAACTAGGGTGCATATTATTAAATGGGTTGGATTAACTTTCTGGGTTTGGATTATTTTGCTGGAATAGTGACTTCGTTATTACTGTGACAATGCTATACTATAGAGTTTGCTGAACACACAGCACAACTATCTGTTCACTACTTCAGAATTGGAGAGATCAGTGGTCATATCTATATTTCCCTAATTTGGAGAACACATATCCACCAATGGTGCATACATTCCAATGCAAAATGCAAAAACAATGATCTGAGTTTGGTTAATAAACCCAGAAACTTGTTAAGCTCTTATCAGCCATGTGTCTATATTAAAAACCACCTGGCTGCAGTTGAAAGATCACCTTCTATTTTCAGTCATTCGCTATATTTGCGGTAGCTTCACATCACTGATCACAGGAACTACAGTAATGGGCAGGGTGGCCGAGCAGGGATTCCTTTGCCTGTCTTCCCCAGTCGGTTCCCCAGTTCCTCTCTCCCAAAAGTCCTATCAGCAGAGATGATCAGTCCTATCAGCCTTGCAACCTGAGGCAAAAAGTGAAAGAATAAAAGCTGCAGTAACTTAAGTACTTGCTTCACACCAGACACTGTGCTTAAAGTGATTTACATTCGTTATCTCATTTTAACAACCTGAGAGGTAGGTATGACTCTTATGTGTTTTACAAAAGGGGAAGTGAAGGCTCTTAAATCACATAGCCTGGTAGAGTGGTAGAGCCTGGGCTTTGACCCAGGCCTCCCTAATTCCAAAAGACTTGCTCTCAGTATCTACAGAGGACTCCCCAATGCACTATTATACCATTTAACTTGGCCAATGGCCAGTGTTTAAAATGGATAGGCGCAGAGACTTACCTTTCTGTAACCAAGGTAGAGTACAGCCTCTGAAATACAGCTGAGCAAACAACTCAAGCACAGTTTGGTGTTCCTGCCCAGTGGGTGCTATTCCAGGAACTGATATCCCTTCCTTCATGTTCCTTAAACCCATGTGGCACCCACTATTATGGTATTGACAATGGGCTGAGAAGCCCCTTCTCAGTGTAAGCAGGGACTCTTTCTAACCTCATCCCTGGTATAGGAAATGAGCACCTCTTCTGTTCTGTCTCCAGTCTACTCAGCTCTATCAGTAACTTGTCCAAAGGTTCTTTGGAAAGTCAGTTGATTGGAACACAGAGTGCATTTTATATAATACAAATGGTGATGAGGCTCTTAGGTCAGTGCACCAAAGCCTACTTAATCTGTAATGTGCCGGAAAATTGATGGTGCAGCCGAACCCAGAACAGTGCAGAGTTGTTGAAGACCCCTAAATTTCTCCAAGCCCAGGCTTTTCTATGATACTCTAGTTCCAGGGCAGTAACCAACATGTAGTAGGACATAATGATAGCTCGTGTTTTCTGAGCACTTACCATGTGATTGATGGCGCTGTACACGCATGATCTCACTGGACCCCGACAGCAGCTCTAGGCAGTAAGCACAATTGTTAGCCTCAAGTAACTGAGGCGTAGAGAAGTTAAGTGACTTCCCAAGGTCACAGAGTTGATAAGTGATAGAAGCAGGATTAGAACCCAGGCAGTCTGGATCCAACAGTGTGACCAACCGCCCGTGAACCTTTAGTTGCCTGAAAACTGGGAAGAGGACCCGAGGCTGGGCAGAGGCTCTGCTGTGTAGGCAGCTCCCACAATGCACACATGGAAATCACACACACAAGCGGGTAGAGAGTGGGCTGGACAGGAGCTCTGGTGAATCCCTCCACCAAGGTGAAGGAGAGTATGACAGAGACATCCACACATGCTTCAGTGCCTCTAGAAGAGGAAGAGGTCCGTGAACAGGAAGGTGTGTCCATGGGGTGGGCCAGGGAGATGACAGGAGAACAAACAGCTTGCTCCTTCTCCACAGTTTCTACTGCTGCTCTGAGGCATGACCTTGGGCAAGTTCGTCCCCTTCCTCTTAAAGGGAGGGCCATAATAGTTCCCAACTCTAGAGTCTTTGTGGGGATTGAGTGAAATAATTCACTTTGCATGGTGCCTGGTGCCCACTCACTGAGAACATCCTCTTGTGATTAGGACCATTATCATCACACCACAATGTCATCTGACTCTGAACACAGCCAAAGCCCACGAAAAAGCCCTTCGCAATTGGCCTTGCTAAGACAGGCTTGAGGGGAAGGAGGTTTCACCCCTACACTAGGACGCAGGGCTGAACGGCAGCCACGGGAGCCCTCCTCCCTTGCCTGGGGAAAGTTCCAGTCTCCTTTCCCCACCAAGCCCTTACTAGCACCACCACCAAGATGCATAATGAACTGGCTTGAGTCCCACCTCTTCATTTCCACTTCTCTACTCTCAGCAGCTAGGGCTAAGAAGCTGTGAAATGAAGGAATGCCCATTGGCAAGAGGAAAGTGGTTGCCAAGTCAAGCAGGCCCTGAATAGTCAGCCTGGAGAACTGGCCATAATTTACTATAAAACAGTCTCTCCTGGTGATGAGGGGTGGGGCAAGAACAGAGGAGAGAAAACAGATGCCCCTTGAAGTTTTTCACCAAAAATCTAATGAGCCATGACTTATGAATGCGATGGTGTTTTGCAATCCACACTGCAATTCTTCATGATGTCTAGGTCCAGAGCCCACTCTCTGCTGAGAGGAGGGTTGCTATCTTTACCACCACTGGCAAAACAAAAACAAACAAAACTAAAGGCAAGATGGTTGGGTCCTAAACTTAACATTTGGTTTCCCCATTTCTGTTATATATTAGATAATGAGGCTTTTGAAAGACCCAACAAAGACATTACATGTAAATCAATAACAATTTTCATTTTATGTTCAAACCATGAACACTGACTAGCTAATTTTCATGGCATCCCTGTGAGTTTTATGATCCTGCTCCAGTTCAATTCTTCAATACTGTAATAGCTTAGATGATTTTTTAATGTATTTCCATAAAATGATTTTTGCCAGCACCTTACATTTTCATCAGATTTTCTTGTCATAGCTGGATACGACTGGCACAGAGAGTTAAGTGTATGGAGCAGACAGACAAGGATGGAGACTCAAACAAGGCATTGGCATGGGCCAACGTGGAGGGCTGCAGGGAGCAGGCAAGGGGGCATGACCCAGCTAGAAGTGGGTCTGGTGGTTGTCAGCACAATCTACAAAAGCAATAGCATAGATTAAAAAGCAGGAGCCCAGGCAAAGGTCTTAACAGCTGAGGATATAGGACATGTGACCGCTGTAGAGGATTGTCCCCAAAAAGTGGGTAGACACACCCCTTACTCTTATCTCTATGAGAGGAGTGTCCTCGGCTACCCCGTTGATGATGGGCTCTGCCACGTGCCTTTCTTGGTCCTATGGGATGTTAGTAGGCATGATAGGCAGAGGCCTGTGATGTGTTTGCGCAGCTGGGCTTGCCCTCTTGGGCTTCCGCCAGCACCATGAGAAATGTCTGCCCTGGTAGCACTAGCTCAAACAGGATGAGAGACCTGTGGAGCAGACCTGGACCACACCCGCAGCTTAGAGCAAGCCAAGGTAAACACATTTATCAAGCACATTACTAATGCCTTCTCATCCTTCTAGTCGCAACTTACATGTCACTGTCTCAGAGGTCCCTGTCTGACTCTCCTCCAGGCTAAATTATGCCCCAGTGTTAATTGTGTTTCAACGAAAGAAAAGAATTAGGAAGAATTATTTGCTTATATGTTTGTTTCTTCCATTAAATTACATTCCTTGAAAGCAAGGAGCATATCTTATATGCTTAATATATTCTAGAGACTGTGGACTGTGCTAGAGCTCAATGAAGTCTATTTGGCACTTAGTAAATATTTGTAGAATGAAATATAGAAAGCACTCCTGGAGGATGAGGCCACAACTACTACACTGATGACATAGAGCTCTTCTCTCAAGGAGCTTTGCATCTACAGGGCCAGACCATCAGCCACTGCACAGTGATAGGCTAGAGCTACTTAAATCCTTTCTCCCTGTGGTCAGAATTGACCTGAGAAATTGAGACAAGGTGTCCAGTTAGCTATTGCCATGGAACAAATTATGACAAAATTTAGTAGCATCAAGGAACAATTACTTTTACTGTCTCTCAAGGTTTCTGTGGATCAGGAATTTGGAAAGAACTTAGCTGGGTGGTTCTGGTTCAGGGTTTCGCATGAGATTGTAGTCAGGTGGTAGCTGGAGAAGCTGGAGGCTGGCCATACATCTCTTTATTCCTGTAATCTCAGGGCTGCTTCCTGTGGTCTCTCTGCACAGGTGAGTTGGGCTTCCTCCTAGCATGGCAGCCTCAGGGTGGTTGGACCACTTTCATGGTGGCACAGGACTCAAGTGCAGGTTTTACAGCAAGCAAAGTGGAAGTTGTATCACCTTTTTCTTTTTAATGTGGTTAAAATCACGTAACATTATCTGGGCATGGTGGCTCATGTCTGTAATCCCAGCACTTTAGGAGGCCGAGGTGGGCAGATCACCTGAGGTCAGGAGTTCAAGGCCAGCCTGACCAACATGGTGAAACCCCGTCTCTACTAAAAATACAAAAACTAGCCGGGCATGGTGGTGGATGCCTGTAATCCCAGCTACTTAGGAGGCTGATGCAGGTGAATCACTTGAACCCAGGAGGCAGAAGTTGCAGTGAGCTGAGATCATGCCTCTGCACTCTAGGCTGGGTGAGAGTGAGACTCCACCTCAAAAAAAAAAAAAAAAAAAGTAACACAAAATCTTCCATCTTAACCATGTTTTAGTGTATGATTCACTAGTGTTATGTACATTGACATTGTTAGGCATCCAATCTCCAGAAATTTTACATGTTGCAAAACTGAAACTCTATGCCCATTAAACAACAACTCCCCATTTTCCTCTCTGCCAAGCCCCTGGAAACCACTGTTCTACTTTCTGTTTGTATGTATTTGACTACTTTAGATACTTCATAGAAGTGGAATCATGCAGCATCTGTCTTTCTGTGACTGGTCCACTTTATCCAGCACAAGGTCCCTGAGGTTCACCATGCTGGGTATCAGCATGTGACAGGATATCCTTTTGAAGGCTGAATAGTATTCCATTGTGTGTATATGCCATATTTTCTTTATTCATCTGTTGATGGACATTTGGGGTGCTTCCACCTGTTGACTACTGTGAATAATACTGCTATGAATACAGGTATGCAAATATCTGTTCAATTCTCTGCTTGTTGCATCACTTTTTATAACTTAGCCTCAGAAGTCACAAAATAATACTTCTTTCAATGTCAGAAACCCACCCATATTTAAAGTGAGGGAGCAGAGGTCCCACCTCTTGAGGTGAGGTGCATCAAAGCCACATTCTAAGAGAAGCATGTGGAGTAGAAGATACTCTTATAGCTATCTTTGGAAAATACAACCTTCCACACAAGGATCCAGCTAGAAATGGAGGGGAGCAGTGGGAGGGATTAGGGAAGTGTTGTCAACTTTCAGAGGTTGGCATTCAGATATCTGCCATACAAATGAAGGTCACAGGCAAAGACCTTGCTGGCCACCAGGCTGCATCTTATACAAAATAGCACTCCACCACTTTCTATCTCCTTACCCTGCCTTATTCTTCATTCTTATTCTGATACCTTCTCCTCAGTACTTAATTGTCCAATTGCTTATTATATGTCCCTCTCCACTAGAATATAAATTCCAAAAGAACAGGAACTTTGTCTTTTGTTGCCATATACCAGAGTCTAGCATGGTAGCTGACACAGGGTAGGCACCCGGTAAATTTCATTAAATGAATGAATGGATTCGAGAACGATGAAATTTTGATTTAAGTTCTGTGTTACAAAGTGGAACCAGCGTCATCTGGTGTAGTCAGACAAACCTGCACGTAACTCCTAGTCTCACCCCTTACTGTCTGTGTAGCCTTCAAGGAGCTATTTAAGAAAAGGGTGGGTAGCAAGGTAGCTGATGCTGAAACTCATCATCAGTATAGTCACGGCCAATAGAAACTTGGGGTCAAGTGATAGAATATTGACCAAGGGACCCCTCAGAACCCGTGAAGTCCTGAAGTCCACCTCCCTCATTCAGCAGAGGAGAAAGCTGAGGCCCAGGGAAGTGATTATTCCTACCCAAGACCACACAGAGGCAAGACTAAAACTGAGGATCCCAAGTCCTCTGACTCATCAAACGATTGGGTCCATCAAAACTTGAGGTTGCAAGTGATAGAAATGTATCCCAATTACTAGCCCAGGCACAAGGAGAAGTTTAAGCTCCCCCGTGTTTTCTCATGAGTGTGGCAGATGCCCTTGTTGCCCTCCATCTCATGCCCTCACCCACACCTGCAGCTGTGATGAATAGCGTCACTTCGAGTGGACCCTGCCTCTGTTCTTCCACCACAAGACTTTCTTGAAAAGCACAAGAGCCCACTCAGCCCACACTCATGTTCAGCCAGAAAGAGAGAGTAGTCAAAGCCCCCAAGGACAACTCTCAACCAAAGAAGAACAGGAGCCATTAGGCAAATGCCCCAACCTTCCCTCCTATGGGTGGACAATTCTGGAGGCTTCAATGGTCCCTGCAGAGTTGAGCCCCTTTAGCCTAAAGCAGTGACCTTGACAATGCACACTTGATTGACTGTTTCCTTTTCCTTGTGCACTCTCCCTATCTCCTCACACCTGCTTGCTGGGATCACCTCAGAAATACCTACCTTCCACTGTAAGTCCTTGACTTGGGCTCTGCTTTAGGAGAAACCTAAACTAAGAGGTCAGTCTATTGGTGATGTAGCAAAAAATAGAATATGCAGATATTGATCATTAGGGATACAGAAGGTAGAGGTTGACTGAGATAACATAAATAGTGTCTAACCCCAATGCCTAACCATCATAGATGCTTACTCAATGTTACCATAGTTTATCTATTCTAAGACGCACCCGTCTTTCACATTTCAACATTTCTAAAAACAAGATATGGCCGGGCACGGTGGCTCAAGCCTGTAATCCCAGCACTTTGGGAGGCCGAGACGGGCGGATCACGAGGTCAGGAGATCGAGACCATCCTGGCTAACACGGTGAAACCCCGTCTCTACTAAAAAAAATACAAAAAACTAGCCGGGCGAGGTGGCGGGCGCCTGTAGTCCCAGCTACTCCGGAGGCTGAGGCAGGAGAATGGCGTAAACCCGGGAGGCGGAGCTTGCAGTGAGCTGAGATCCAGCCACTGCAGTCCAGCCCGGGCTACAGAGCAAGACTCCGTCTCAAAAAAAAAATAAAAAAATAAAAAATAAATAAAAAAATAAAAACAAGATATACCTTAAAATCAGCAAGATCTTACAACTATAATTGGCAGTATTTTTTTCTTTATTGGGGATATATCAATATTGGATGCATCTTGCAATCATTGTCATTTTAGAGTCTTAGGTATTTTATAGTTCTCACTCAGTTTCTTCCTGCACTGTGAATCAGGGAAATGAAATGAATTGTCAAAGTACGAAGGCAATGTGTAGAACAGAGCTAGTCAAAAGACCCATATTTCCCTAAGGCATGATAAACCGGAAACTCCCCCAGCCAAGAGGGAAAGAGACTAGGGGAGTCTGAAGGTCATCCAGGTATACGTTGAGATTCCACTCCAAGCAAATCAACAGAGACTGCGCTTCATTCATCCTTAGCACCTGAGCACCTGGCTCAAGGTAGAGTCTAGAAAATGTTTGTGTACAGAAACAAAGTGAGTGGGATACCGAGATGGCCTGTCCTGCCCATCCCGGAAGCTCACTTAGGAGGTGGAGCAGGTAGGGCAAAGAATGGGGGGCACTTTTGGAACACCAGGAATATCAGTGTGCTGGTCCAACTAAAGAGAGTGAGCCAGTCCTTCGGTATGGCCTCTCACACCAGGGAGAGGCTCTCACTTGAATGGGTACATGCTGGGGGCTACAGACCCCACAGCATGTAGCTAACTCGCATTCACTTCATCATCTACCCTTTTTTCTCACTTCATATGTCTCTAAGGGCTCCCCTACACAGGGCTCCCAGTACCTTTGTCTTTCTCCTTCTGTTTTGCAGCCTTTTCCCTTCACAGGTTTATCTGATGACCACAAGCACTTTAGAGTCTAGCCTTTAAACTTTTTTCTTCCATCAACACATAGTCACTCTGTGTCCCATCTGTTTAGGCTAAGACCACTCCATAACAAACCTTATGGATGCATCTGGCATTCAAGGTTGATAATGAGTTACCCCTGTGAAGAACCTTTATATCTTAGGGACATTCTATGCCTTAAGTTCATAATGACAAACATATGCTGTATTCTATAGTGAACTCACAGGGGCACTGCAGGACATTTTAAATTTTTTCAAGGGAAGCCCAGACACATCTGTCAGACCCTAAACAAATACTACTATTAAGTTATTTGGACTTACCTAGTAAACAAAAGAGTTAGTATTTATTTTGGCTTGTTTCATGAAAGAAGTATTGAGACACTAAATGTGTTGTAAAATAAAAAAAAATTTGGGAACTTATTTTTTTTTTTTTTTAAATGAGATAGGATCTCACTCTGTTGCCCAGGCTGGAGTGCAGTGGCAAAATCATAGCTTACTGCAGCCTCCACCTCCCAGACTTAAGTGATCCTCCCACCTCAGACTCCCAAGTAGCTTGGACTACAGACATGCACCACTATGCCTGGCTAATTTTTTATTTTTATTTTTGGAGAGAAGGGGTCTCACCTCTGTTCCCCAGGCCAATCTCAAACTCTTAGGCTCAAAGAATCCTCCCACCTCAGCATTCCAAACTGCTTGGATTACAGGTGTGAGGCACTGCGCCTGGACAAGTTTGGTAACTTCTACCTTAAACCAAAAGAGTAAGTAAGGGTAGCATTTGGAGCACCATAAAAGGCCTTGGGAAAATAATCGATGGGCCAAAGAACCCCTTCAGGAGCCCTAACTCACACCATGTAGGTAGGTGTCACTCTTCCTGTGGGTCAAGATCCCCAGCCTTGTCACCAAATCCCTAGTCCCATCTGAGGTGACACCTAACTTCAGGATTATCTGTCCCAAAAAGTGCAATCTGACCATGACCCCATAAACAAAAAGGCATGTGCTTAGGAATTATGCACTTCAGTGGTCAGAGCTGGTAAGAGCCTGCCCTTTCAGCCCTTCTCATTGCAGGAAGGAGCAGGAAGCAGCAGGATCCAAGATCCATTTCCATATGGCCTGGCCTTCCCAGATCATGTTAAATGACCTCCCCTTTTCTTCTACCATAGCAAATCCCATCTTTTCTTTAAGATCCAGGTATATAACATAGATATTATGTTTATTCTGAATCTGAATTCTTCACTAAAATATAAGCTCCATGAAGGCAGGGACTTCATTTGTTCACAACCGTATAACCAGTACCTATAAGAATGCCTGCTACAAAGTAGGCGCTCAGTAAATATGCTGAATAAATGAACTATAGTCCATGAAAGAATTAAGCCTTTATGTCCCATTTATTCACTATGTGAATTAACTATTCTGTGAATTACTATGCTTCATGAATGGCACTAGCTACGTACCATTCTTGGAAGAATTGAGAAGATAGTCATTCAAATCAATTTCTGTGTACTATGGTTCAGGTGAGGAATCATTGTTGAGAAAGCCTGAGTTCATGAGCAAATTAATGGATAAAAAGACCTACTTCCTCCAGGTAACCTCCTCTGATTATCCCATCCCCATGATGTTGTAACTCTCCCTGGATCTATTAACTATGTCTTGGATTGGAAATGGTTAAGAGTAAAAGGCTCCTGCTTAATGACCAGTGTGCACTTAGGGATGCTCAACCATCCCTGCACGGTGACTTCTGGGACCCCACAGTGAATGGTTCTATAAGCAGATCCAGCCTTTGAAAGGTTTCACAAAAGAACACTCCCACAATGGAGGCTGCAGTCTGAGTACTGTCTGGTACTGATAAGACTGCCTGGGAATGCCCTGTCCTATTCCTTCCCCAAATCAAAAGCTCTTTGAAAGGCAGCCAAGCATTTGAGACCAACCAAGCAGTACTAAGTGCATTATCTTGTCTAAGCAAAGCATGAGAAGTAAATTAAGATCCCTGTTGACCGCACTGACTTAAAAAAAACAAAACAAAAAAAAAAACTCTGCTTTTATCTAATATATGATCATGGCCTTAACGAGAATCTCCTCCCTCTTCCATTAAAATTGTATTTAGCCTAAGGAGATTCAGTGCCCTCTGCAGTGTTATTTTCTTTTTTAAATAGTTTCAACTTTTATTTAGATATGGGGGCACATGTGCAAGTGTGTTACATGGGTATATCATGTGATGCTGAGGTTTGTGATACAAATGATCCTGTCACCCAGATACTGAACATAATACGCAACAGTTAGTTTTTCAGCCTTTGCTCCCTCCCTCCCCCATATCAGTCTCTAGTGTCTATTATTGCCATCTTTATGTACTCAATATTTAGCTCCCACTAATAAGAACATGTGACATTTGGTTTTCTGTTCTGGCATTAATTTGCTTAGGATAATGGCCTCCAGCTCCATCCATGTTGCTGCAGAGGACATCATCTCATCCTTTTCTATGGCTAGATAGTATTCCATGGTGTATACATATCACATTTTCTTTATTCACTCCACTGTTGATGGGCATCTAGGTTGGTTCCCTGCTGTTATGAATAGCGCTGTGATGAGCATACGAGTGTGCGTGTCTTTTGGCAGAATGATTTGTTTTCTTTTGGATATATACTCAATAATGGGATTCCTGGGTTGAATGGTAGTTCTGTTTTAAGTTCAAGAAATCTCCAAACTGCTTTCCACGTGGTTGAACTAATTTACATTCCCATCAACACTGTATGAGCATTCCTTTTTCTCCACAGCCTTACCGGTATCTATTATTTTTTTGACTTTTTAGTAATAGCCATTCCAATAGGTGTGAGATGAAATCTCATTATGGTTTTGATTTGCATTTCTCTAATGATTAGTGGTGTTGACCATTTTTTCATATTTGTATGTCTTCTTTACAGAAATGTTCATGTCTTTTGTCCACTTTTTAATGGGGTTGTTTTTCGCCTGTTACATTGTTTAAATTCCTTATAGATTCTGTATATTGGACCTTTATTGGCTGCACAGTTTATGAATATTTTCTCCCATTCTATAAGTTATCTATTTACTCTGTTGATAATTTCTTTTGTTGTTCAGAAGC
The DNA here is from genome assembly GCF_047675955.1 of Chlorocebus sabaeus. Taxonomy (NCBI): domain Eukaryota; kingdom Metazoa; phylum Chordata; class Mammalia; order Primates; family Cercopithecidae; genus Chlorocebus; species Chlorocebus sabaeus. The sequence goes on along the minus strand of NC_132923.1, from coordinate 50,187,385 downwards.
TCTTTTGTTTAACTAGGTCCCACTTGTCAATTTTTTGTTTTGTTGCAATTATTTTTGAGACCTTAGAAATTCTTTCCTAAGGCTGATGTCCAGAATGCTGTTTCCTAGGTTTCCTTCTACAATTCTAGAATATAGAATCTATAAAATATAGAGGTCTTATATGTAAATCTTTAATCCATCTTGAGTTAATGTTTGTATATGGTGAAAGGAAAGGGTCCAGTTTCATTCTTCTGCTGGGGTCCAGCTATCCCCAGCACCATTTATTGAATAGGGAGTTCTTTCCCCATTGCTTATTTTTGTCAATTTGGTTGAAGATCAGATAGTGGTAGGTGTGCAGCTTTATTTCTGGGTTCTCTATTCTGTTCCGTTGGTCTATGTGTCTGTTCTTGCACCAGTAGAATGCTGTTTTGTTTATTGCAGCTTTAGAGTATAGTTTGAAGTTGGGTAGTCTGATGCCTCCTGCAGTGTCATTTTATAAGGACAATTCTGTTTCAACTTTCTCTGGTCATTTCTAAACCAATTAATAGCAACAGGAATGGGATTACTATAATTAGCTTAGACTTATTGACTCTATCCTAGGAACAGGGGATGAAGTCTCTTAAATCATATGAGGAAAAGGTAGATACCTGAAAAGAAAATGAGTTTCCTCTTAGCTAGGAAGCATGGCATAGACTGACTATGCAATTAGTATGCATCATGAAAGACTTCATAGACAGTACAGACTTTTAAGGTAAAGATAACAACTTTAATGTTGATCACATTCAATACTAAATGTAAAAAAAAAAAATCTCTATTATCATCTCTGGCCTACTTTTTCAGATGTTCTCTGCCACCTGCAGTGACCCAGTGGTTAAAAGAAGAAAAAAAACCTAGTTGTTTCCTTGAAGTGTTGCTTTTTAACTACTGTATATCATTTATGTGTGATTTATATATCAGACTTCATGCACATAACAGCGCACTGGAAATCAGTGACAAATGAATAGTGATTATACACCAGATCGAAAGTGCAAAGCTATGGGCAAAGCATGATAGCTGGACAGAGAAGAAAGTATTTACTTTCAACTGGAGGGATTGGGGGATGACTCCATTGAAGAGGTGGAGTTTAAGCTGATATCAGCAGGACTGGCAAGCATTTCATCCTGCAGGGATGATGGAGGCAAGAAGCACAAGGAAGAAGGCGTAAGGAATGTTTCTGTATAGGAGTAGGAAAGTGTGTTCGTTTTCTATTACTGTGCTAACAAATTGCCACAAACTTGGTGGCTTAAAGAATACAAATGTTTTGTATTACAGTTCTGTAGGTCAGAAATCTGACTTGGGTCACACTGAGCTAAAATCAAGGTGATGGTAGGGCTGCATTCCTTTCTGGAGGCTTTGAGGGAGAATCAATTTATTTGACTTTTCCAGGTTTTAAAGACTGCTTGCATTCCTTGACTTGTGGCCCCCTTCTTACTTCTTTAAAACCAGCAACAGTGTATTGAATGCTTTTCCTGTTGCCATCTCTGGTTCTCTGTTTCTAAGGACTTGTGTGATTAGATTGAGTCCTGGACAATCCAGTGTAATTGTCCTATCTCAAATCCTTAACCTTAATGACAGTTGCAAAATTGCTTTTCCAATTGTAAGGTAACATATTCATAGGGTGGATTAGAAATGGACATCTTTGGGGGCCACTATTCTGTCTACCACAGGAAGGAGAGCAGCTGGCTCAAGAACTGGCCCAGCAGATGGATTAAGGAGTGTGGAAGGAGATGGAGGTAAAATTTCTACATTTGTGATACTTCTGGGTCTAGAATTTTTTGATAATGGAACTTTCTACACTTTCAATGCATATTCCCTTCATCCTGTAGATCTGTTTAGCCTAGAGCTTCCTCAGAAACCATGTTACTTGTGTGCTTCCCCTTTCCAGCTCAGTAATACAAAAAAGTAGTATTCCCTCCACCAGCACTACCCCTCTGTCAATTAGAATAGGTTAAATTTTTCTGTAATAATTAACAGTCTCCAATTCTCAGTTGCTTAAGACAGCAAAAGCTTATTTCTTACTAATGCAACATGTCCACCACAGGTTGACTAACAAGTTCTGCTCCAAATCTCCTCACTCCAGATCCCAGACTGATAGAGCAGCCACTATTTCAAACATCACCAGGTGCCACAGCAGAGGGAATGAAAGTTCTAGAGGGTCTTACATCAGCTTTTATATGCCCCAGCCTGGAAGTGACACACATCAATTCTACCCACATCTTATTGCTCTGAACGCTTCACATAACTCCACCTGCATGAAAGGTCCAAGAAGTATAAGCTTATCATGTACACACAGGCAAAGAGCTAGAAATGTGTGAGCAACATTAATGATGCTACAACCCCCTACTTTAATTTTTATATGAATGGTACCCATATTCTTCCAATGTCTTGGTGACCTTTTTAACTGAACTCTTACAGTCAATCAAATGTTAAGTCCTGTCCAGGCATGATGGCACACACCTGTAGTCCTGGCTACTCAGGAGGCTGAGACAAGAGGATCCTTTGAGGCCAGGAACTGCACTTCAACCTGGGCAACATAGCAAGACTCCAAGAAAGGAAGGAAAGAGAGGGAGGGAGAGAGGGAGGGAGGGAGGGAGGGAACGATGGAAGGAAGGAAGGAGGGAAGGAAGGAAGGAAGCAAGGAAGGAAGGAAGCAAGGAAGGAAGGAAGGAGGGAAAGAGAATGAAAGGGAGAAAATGAAAAGACAGACAGACAAAAATATCATGTCATGTCCACTCTTGCTTCAACGTGTCTCTCCCATCAATCCTTTATTTTCCACTAGCACTATCACTATTTAGTTCAGGCATAAAAGTATACATTACTTCATTTTCCAAACTTTTTCACTATGATCCATAGTAAGAAATGCATTTTACATTGAGACAAAGTACAAACACACACATGCACAAACACACACACACACACACACACACATAACTGAAAAGTTACTGAAGTTACTCTTACTCTGTTCTACTCTTTTTATAATGCTGGTTATGATTCATGTATTACCAATAGGATGGATGGATGGATGGATGGATGAGAGATGGAGGAATAGATAGATGATAGATAGATAAAGAGGGATTGATTAGAGAAATTGGCGTATGTGGTTATGGAGGCTGAGAAGGTCTGTGACAGGCCATCTGCAAACTGGAGAACCAGGGAAGCTGGTAACATGGCTCAGGCCAACTCTGAAGGCCTCAGAACCAATGAAGCCAATGGTGTAACTGACAGTTTGAGGCCCAAGGCCTAAGAACCTAGGGGTCCTAAGAAACTAGGGGGCCATTCTGGTACAAATTCCAGAGTCCAAGGGCCAGAGAACCTGAAGTTCTAATGTCCAAAATCAGGAGAAGGATGTTTCTGTTCCAGAAAAGAGAAAGTGAGAGAGAGCAAATTCATGTTTCCTCTACCTTTTTGTTCTATCTGGACCCTCAGCTGATTGGATGAGGGTGGATCTTCATTACTCAGTCCACTGATTCAAATGCCAATCTCTTCCAGAAACACCCTTACAGACATACACAGAAACAAAGCGTTGCCAGCTATCTGGACATGCCTTAATCATAAGCCACTAACGAGTTGTGACCTACAGTTCAATAGACAACAAAGTAAAATTCCTATGTACTTTAGAACTAAACCCGCTTCAGAAATGACTTCACAACTCACTACTTAAAGAAATTTAGGCATCATCTCCTCAGTTTTCAGACTACAACAGTGTTTCCTATCCCACAGGTGAGAATTAGCTTGATGACTAAAATTCCTTGGTACCTAAAACTACATAGCAGTATTAGTCCTTTTTTCCTAGTTTGTCCCTCTTCACCTTTCTTTTGGATTTCTTTTGTTCATTTTTTCATTCATTAATAAAAAGTTTATTAAGATCCCATTGCTTAAGGGGAAATGTGCTAGGCACTGGGGCTACGAAGATAAATAAGACATAATCCATGTTCTTGAAAAGTTTACAGACTAATAGAGGAGACCAGTTGTAAACAAATGATTGCCATGACATGGCAATCCTATAGCAAAAGAATGGAAATGACTTTATCGGGATTCGGAGGAAGAACACCACACCCTGAGAGAAGATGAGAGAGATTAACATTAATTAAACTCTGCTTTGTTCATGTGGCTTAAAATCTAGATTTCCTTATGGGGCTTTTAAAGCTTTTTATAACCTGTCTTATTGCATGTTTGATCTGCCCTCTTTCTACTCCCCAGCAAGTGAGATACTAAATTTTTTTGGGCTAAGACGTGACCAACATTATTGTATCTGCCATTCCAATGGTGGTTGTCCTGAGACTAAGCTGGTCACATTACCATCTCTCCACTCATGTTTGGTACAGCCTCGAAGTCCTTGCATATCCTGTTGACACTGAATAAATAACCAGACAGCCTTTCTCTGCCTTTTCACTTTGAACCATCTTACCATCCTCTAAAACCCAGCTCAGTTCTAGCACTTCAAGAAACCTCCTCAAATTGCTCCAGCCTAGACTAGCCCTCTAAGAATCTCTAATGCAGTTATCAAATTTTCTTGCATATTTCCTTAAATTTTTTTGAAAAATAATCTATGTGCACTCTACACAATTTTAAACTAAAAAAATGTTAATTATAAGCTTAATTCCCAACATGTTCTATGATGCATACAAGCTCTGAATATATACTTTTTGTCAAAATCTTGGAACTTTATACTAAGATCAATTTATAGGCAGCATCCACCATAGAACTTGGCAAACCCAGTCATTGTCAAACCAATAATCTAAATCAGACTTACTTTGTGTCAGAAAAAGTCTTACTTCATTTTTCAATTCAAATAAGCATACTTATGCTCATCCATGGGACAATCATCTCACTTTTAAATTCTAATTCAAAGATGAATGGGTGGGTGGATGGATGGATGGATGGATGGATGGATGTAAGAATGGATGGATAAGCCCTCAGAATCTTGCCAAGAGTTTCTCTCTTGATAATAATGAAAAGTTCCCTTCAATACTTCCTTCTGGCACCCATGTGACTCGCTTCAGGAGCGATTCATCCTGGAATTCCATCCTGGAATTGTTCCTTTGCTTAGTGCCCTGGGCAATCCACATTAATAGGACTTAGGATGGTTGAGAGGTTTGTCTCTCATTAATAAAAAAAAAAAAAAAAAAAAAGATTTTTTTAAAAGGAGGTGAGAAGAACCAACCAATCACAGACTTGGCAGATCAATCTTAGGAAAAAGTACAGTTGGAAATTGAGAATATAAAAATTAATTTCCTTACAAGTAATTTAAGGGTTTCATGGAAAGTCATTTGTTCTCCTCCAAAGGGTAGGCATTCCCTTTGGGTTGAAGACCGCTGCCCGGAGGTCCCCACAGGGAGGCCCAAAGTCTAATTCCACACATGGACTTGTGTGAGTCTAAGCATTAGAGCTTGCCAGCCTTCTGACCCACTGCTTAGTTTTAGGAGACCCCTTCAAGGTCATGTACTCAATTCCTCTCAGCTTTGTGTCACCTGTTCGTTGTGGCCTATTTTCATTTTATTCCTTAATGAAATTCTAAATTTCTCTCTTTTTTTTTTTTTTAATTAAATAACCACTTTCATGCTAGTTTTCTGTGATTATGTAATTGTAGTTTAGTTTATGTAATCATTTTTAGTTAAAATTTCTTATTGATACATAATTGTACATATTTATGAGGTGCATGTGATATTTTGATAGATGCACACAATGTATAATGATTAAATTAGGGTATTTAGGATATCCATCACCTCAAACCTTTACCATTTCTTTGTGTTGGAACATTTCAAATCTCTTCTAGCTATTTTGAAATGTACAATAAATTACATTAACTATAGTCACCCTACTGTGACCACTACCGTGAATGGCTATCAAATACTAGAACTTATGCCTTCTCTTTAACCCCAATTTCTTGAATGAAGAGGCTGTGAAAACTTATTTTAGCTTCTCTCCTCTTTCCCTTTTAAAAAAATTCCTGGCCTGGGCATCTTTTTCCTGGTTGAAAGGTGTCTAGATAACCACCTTGGTAGTTTCGGGTGGATTGGTGAACACAGAAACTGGATTTGGAGTTGGATAGTCTTACACAAACCTGTGGGAATGCCTGAGTAACTTTTCTGCCCCCACAAAGACCACGCACCCCTCTGTAGAGATAGGAGTATTTTTGGTAAAATATGCTTCTAGTTGCAGGTTGATTTTCAGCCTGCCATTTTATAAAGTCCTTTTAGACTTGCTGGAAACATGGAAAATGCTGTATCTGCTCTAGTCTACAGCAGTACGACACCAAGTAGTCCATTGAGTTCAGTTCAGCCACAGTTATTACACTTTGTGCACCTACTAAACAAAAAAAAAAAAAAAAGAGATTTCTGTCTTTGAAGAGCTCACAGATTACAGGTAAATCCAGGGTATATACATATAATCACAGTTATCATGGCTGCCAGGCTAACCACCTTCCCAGGGACTTAGGCTGCTGAAAGTCCTAGAAAAGGACTGTAAAATCTCCTAACATCTAAAAGTGGCTAAAAGAGGTATTAGGAGTTGACCACTTGGCTCCACTCTCTGGGACTTGCCCAGCACCAGCCACCATGACAAGCACCCAAGTTAAATTCTCACTTCAAAATCTAATACCTGCTTGAAGAATTTTCCAGTTGCCCCTTAGCTTTGCTTCATGGCACATTCTTGGTAAATCAAAATTCTAAACAAATTTATCCTGTCAACAAGGGACCATTTACCACTCCATAAATCAACCCAGATTTTTCATCCTGCTCTACTGTATGTGATGGGTAAAGTATTCTAAGTGATCTTTGAAGCATTTGATCTCTTTCTTGAGAGAGGCAGCTTTGGGGCATGATTCCCAATCTTCTGGGGCAGGCAGGTGCTCTCAGACTTTGGTTCTGATGTAGCGGTGATAGCTGTGGTCTTCACTGCACTACAGGTCAGCTGACAGGGAGGTTGCTCTCCTTCCAACCCGGGGCTCTTGGTTACCCTTGAAGGAGAGGAAGTGAAATCTTCTTATTTTAATGACCTAATCAGAGGGGCTGAATCAAAATACCACTTGGCAATGCCTCAGTACATGATTCTCTAAGGCTCACATGAAGGAAAGGGTAAATAGTTTGTACTTTCTATCTAAATAAACATTTTCTGAAGTCACAGCACAAAGAGTACACTACAAGTGCTAATATCCATGGATATCATATACAAAACAAGATTAGTACCTGAGCTCAGGAGGGAGTATTTGTACTTAAAACACCTAAAACATCAAATGAATGAGTCAGAACTTTAGCCTTCATTCTATCTGCCTTTGTAAAACATATCTCTGACTTCTCAGGGTAAACTTGATCTGATTCAAACTGGAAACAAGGTATCTTCTGGCCAAGATCTTCTCCTTCTTTTAGATTAAACAGTCTGAAAGGAAAAATGGGATTTTCCCCATTTTAAGAGAATAAACATGTGTCTCTGAGGGGAAGAGAAAATGAAAACATTCTATCAACCAGCACAGCACATTGAGGAACAGCCAGGTGCAAGCTCAGGGCAACAAGACACATTTTCTCATTCTCCTTCACTGCCACCGTCCTTTCCCAAACCCTGCACTCCCTCTCCCCCACTCCATCCCCATTAAAAAACAGCAACAAACCACTCTGATTTATGACTAAAGAATAAGAGCAGGTGTACAATCTTTATACATTTTTGATTTGGATCAAATTCACTCTTCTCAATTCCTCTTCCTAAAGCCCCAAGGATAATCCTTTGCCATCTGCCCCTCCCTCCCCTTTCCTTTCTGAGGCTGCTAATGAAAGTGCAGTGGACAGGACTGAAGGAGGACTTGAGCTGGCTCTCTCTGATGGACCCCTAGCTATCTCGTGCCCCCGCTTCCTGCTGGCAGAAAGCAATGCAAAGTGACTGCTGTAGGAGCAGCTGCTGAAGCTCATTTCCCTCCCCCGATGCCTGTCACATTCTTGGGCAATATTTCAGAAGCTTACTCATCCTGCCACTCACTTCCCCCGCCCCCATACCCCTGCCCCCAAACAAGACATTAGGAAGGAAACATGAGAGATTTTATTTTAGCCTAATTGAGCAATAGCCCTTACTTCATCTTGAGTAAGATAAATGGGCTGTCCAACTTCACTTCTCACTTTAACTGTAATGAGGTTTTTCTCTCTCAACTGTTTACCAAAGTATTAAAAAGCACTTTGTAGCGCCGGCTGGTATATTCCATCAAAGAGAGTCAATAGAACAGATGAAGACATATGAGAAAGTCAGGAGATAAGGTACCTTTTACGAAAGTTCAGATTCCAGACCTATTAAAAAGAACCGCTTCCCCCTCTGTGAATTCAGGGACAAAAAAACAACCTTTTCCTCTCTGGCAGTGAGGTGGTTTCTCATAGCATAGGACAGCACCTGGCAGGTTTTCCCAGAGTCTGACCGAGGTGAATAATTAACTGTACTCATTAATGTCCAGGTGGTAAGAAACTGCCAGAATTGTAAGATCCTAATAGGCCATTAACATCTCTATCCTGGATGCACTTTTGTGGACTCTTCCTCTCACCAGCAGCGATGAAACGCTGTTCTGTTCTTGCTCAGGTTCTGTCTCCAGCTATTCTGGAAGAGTCAGTCACATTCAAATGTTAAAAGGTACAAGATAGGGAGTCCAAGGAGCAGACCCTGCTCAGGATTTTGACACTAAATGCTGTGTGACCTTAAACAAGTCACTAAATCTCACCACTATATAATTTCTTCCCTTACAAAGTAGGCAAGAACTATCTCATGCTGATAAGTGTTCGGGTAGGAGATCTGTTTGATATATTGAGATTTTTACCTAAGAATTAAGTATGGATATTTTGTTGCATTATAGCCTCAGTCCTGTTTGTAGCTGTCATTCAACAATGTAAGGGACTTACTATGCCTGTACTTGTGGTAGGGAGGAAGACAAAACATAAACCTGAAAAGTGAAATAAAAGGCACAGCCCTATTGGAATGGGAAGCCAAATTTCTACTCCTCATTCAAAACCTCATGAAATATCTCTCCCTGACTGCCTCCCCAGCTATCTTGGCAAACAGTGCATTCCGTAGAAGATCAGGGCCTTTATCACCTTGTGCAGTCGTCTGTCTTTTCAACCTCCTCTGCCAGCCTGTTATCTTCTAAAAGAAAGGACAGTGTCCTATTCATTTCCTTATACCCCCATCCCTAGCATAGTTCCTGAAATATGGTAAGGCATGCAATATTTCTACATAAGTGGATGGAATGAATAAATAAATGCCAAATACAGACCATAAGATCCAAAAGAGAGGCAGCCATGGTGGATAGAGCCCTGAAATAGGAGCCAGAAGACCAGGGTGCAAATCATCAACTTATTATTCCACGAAAGTCTGACTTTGGGCTCTCTGTGACCCACATCTAAAAAGTGCTAATGCCCAAACCGAACAGGGTTATTGTGGGAATTAGGTAACATGCTCTAAACAAAATTTAGCTCCCTTATCTTGTACTCCTTTTCCCTAAATAGTTGGAACACAGCACTGGAGTCCAAGTTGCAACCAAGGTACAACTACAAGTTTCTAGGTTATCCAAGAAGAAAGAAGTCGTAAACCACAGGAGTAGATGAATTCTCAAGGAGAAAATGAAGAGAAAGAGGCTAATAACAATATTCACAAGAATCCCACAATTACAGGGCTGCAGAGATCATGAGCTAAAGAAAAGACTGAAGAAAGAGGCTATTGTATCATGCATCTAATTCAAGAACAGTATGGTGAAATCTACGGAATGTCATAACAAGTTCCAGGAAATAAAAGACTAATTCATTATCAATGATTATTTTGGCTTCTAGACCTTAAATTTGGGTCATTATTTAAAGCTCTTCTAGTTGGATGACCATAAAAATTCTCAATGCTGGCCGGGTGCGGTGGCTCACACCTGTAATCCCAGCACTTTGGGAGGCCAAGGTGGGCGGATCACAAGGTCAGGAGATTGAGACCACAGTGAAACCCCGTCTCTACTAAAAATACAAAAAATTAGCCAGGCGTGGTGGTGGGCGCCTGTAGTCCCAGCTACTCAGGAGGCTGAGGCAGGAGAATGGTGTGAACCCGGGAGGCGGAGCTTGCAGTGAGCTGAGACAGCGCCACTACACTCCAGCCTGGGCGACACAGCGAGACTCCGTCTCAAAAAAAAAAAAAAAAAAAAAAAAAAAAAATTCTCAATGCATTTTCAACAGTTTAACAAAAATGGAAGACAAATTTTATGAAGGGAAATGGAACTTATAAATATATCCTTTTTATCTTTTTTCCTTTCTTTTTTTTTTTTTTTTTGAGACAGGGTCTCAGTCTGTCATCCAGGCTGGAGTGTGGTGGCATGTTCATGGCTCACTGCAGTCTCAACCTCCGAGACTCAAGCAATCCTTTCACTTCAGCCCTGCACATAGCTGGGACTACAGGCACACACCACCATGCACCACCAGTTTTCGTAGAGACGGGGTTACACCATGTTGTCCAGGCTGGTGTGGAACTCCTGAGCTTAAGTGACCCACCCACATTAGCCTCCGAAAGTGTTGGGATTACAGGCATGAGCCACCACGACCGGCCAAACATCCTTTTTAAAATGAGTCATATGAAGGCTTTTTAGGCCCAGGCATGGTGGTGCATGCCTGTAATTCTAGCTACTCAGGAGGCTGAGGCAGGAGAATCACTTGAACCCAGGAGGTGGAGGTTGCAGTGAGCCAAGATTGCACCACTACACTCAAGCCTGGGTGACAGAGCGAGACTCCATCTCAAAAAAAAAAAAAAAAGAAGACTCTGTCATGCCTTCCCTGTGTTTCCTTACCATTGATTTTTTGTTTTTAAGGTTGAATAGCATTTCACTAGAAACAGACCCCCATTAACTATTCCTTAATCCATACACTTTGTTTTTGTTTTTTTACTTCTTATAATTAATTTAAATAAAAATCCAATAAATTAAGAGCTCCTTCAGAGCAAGAACTGTGCTTATGTAGCTTAATATTTCGATCAACCCAAGGCCTGGCAGATAGTTGTATCCAGCTACATTTCTTTCTCCATGTCCTTCAGGAAGTCCTGTCTAACTCTCTGAAAGTCAGACCTCCTGGGTCTGCAACTTCCCATGGTATCTAACTGGGCAACCAATATTTTTAGTAAAACCATTACTAGTTCCTACCATGTTCCTTCTGGCTCAGAGAGGTGCCACTTTCTTTTCTTAATTTTCACAAAACATCTATTGTTTAATCCCCCCAAGCTTTTAAGTAGCTTAATACCTGTAGACATAGTCAAGAAATATGTTTAAGAACTAGGCTTACTTCTAGGCTTTACAAGATTGAAGCCATGTGTTTCTGGGATTTGTTTTCTTACTTTTCCTCATGTGAGTCAGGGTGGACCTAATCCCATCATTCCTTACAGTTACGTGCTCATCCTGGGCTTGCCCCCATGACCGAGCAGGAGGCATCAGCACACAGGCAGTTAAAAATGATGTGTGAAGAGAAGAGAACCCACAGCACCTTGTTCTCCGGAGACCTCTCCTGGGGTGAGGTGGCCATAGGGATGAGTGAAGACAGTGGTTTCACAGTTCTCTCACTTCCATTCTCTGATTCTGCTGCAGAGTTATCCCAAGGCTTGGCTTGATCCCTGGATTCAGCCCATTAGCAACCCATGGACACACTGAGTCTCACACCCTAAGCAGAGCTCTCAAAGGCAGGCACAGAGTCAGGCACTTAAGTCAGGCCTCTTTGGGCAGCCAAAGAGTCTCATGACCTAACAGAATTTCAGGCCTATCCTGGAGGGCCTAGTCAGCATAGGCAGGGAATGACTTTTTTCTGATCATAGGCTCTATCTTGTTTTTCTTTTGGAAGTAGAAAGAATCATGTTCTGGTTACCTTCCAAAGATCAGAAACCATCATGACTGACATGTATACCAAGTGCAGTTTATAACACACTTTTGCAATGTGTGTTATATATGGCATCATCAGGGCTTGATAAATACTTGTTGAATAGACAGCAATATGGGTAGTGCAATGGGAGGAGCAAGGCCATCAGGAGTCAAACATACCAGAGTTTGTTACATGGCCACTTACCAGTTAGGTGATTTTGGGTAGGTCAATTGACTTTGTAGTGCAGCCACTTTTGCAACTGAAAAATGGAAGTTATTGTGGGAGTCAATAAATACATGCTGAGAAGAACAATTACCACATAGTGGTTAAAAGTTTAGGTTCTGAACCAGATGCCTGTGTTTGAATTTATACAGTTTTGTTTTATCTTAAGGAAGTTAATTAGGTTTTCCATGTCTTAACTTCATGGGGATATAATATTACTATCAATCTTATAGGTTTTGAGGACCAAATGAGTTAATATGTGTTAGTGCTCATAATTGGTACCCAATATGAGTCATGATAACAGGAAGCTCTGAAAGAAATGGGGTCTCTTACCCTATGGGAATGTAGATGGGGTAGGGATTGGTGAGGTTTAAGAAAGGTTTCCTGAAATCAATGTAGTCTAATCTGAGGCTTGAAGGATGAGTAGGAGTAAGGTCTGTGGAGGCTGGGTGCATGTGAGAGAGAGAATATTGAGAGGTGTGGAGGCAAGTGTAGGGTGGAAGAAAGAGCTGGCAGAGAACAGCGCGTGCATAGGATCCATCAGACTGTAAATTGAGCCCATAGTTGCCACATCTCAGCGCTGGCTCCATTCCCAGATCTTACTAAAACACTTGTCAGGGTAAAGGGTGGGGAGTTTATCAGAAAGAGAAAACTTAAGGCTTTTAGCCTCTGTCTTATCTCAGTGTCTCCTGCTGCTCCTCCCTCTCACTTTCTCAGCAACATACAATGGGAAGAGCACCAAACTCCAAAGGTAACACTGGACTGATGCTGTGACTCCATTTCCTACATCCATGACCCTGGGCATTCCATGTCTTCTCTAGGTCTCAGATTCCTTCTCTGTAAAAAGTGGTAACACCAATTCTTCCTTCAAGTGCTCATAAAATATGGAAGTTGCACAAACCTACTCAGGTTGAACTCTCAACTTTGTTATTGTGTGACCTATAGTAAGCTACTTAACCATTCTGAACTTCAGTTTTCTCATTTGTAAAATGGAAATGATAATAATAATGTCTCCTAGGGCTTATCTCCCCCATTTTTTATTTTGAAAAATAATTTTATAGTAAGTTTAAAGAATACCTCTATAACCTTCATATAGATTCACCAACTGTTGACATTTTGTCATATATTTGTTCATCCCCTGTACATGTATGTGTGTATTGACATTGTGACATTTCTGCCCTAAATATTCCAAGATAAATCTCCTAAGAACAAGGAAATTCTTCTACATATCTACCACACCATTATCACACCTAAAACATTTACCATTATTTAAAAATACCATCTAATAAGCAGCATATATCCAAAGTTACTCAATTATCTTCAAAATGACTTTATGGTATTTTTAAAAACTCAGAATCTAATCAAGCTTCATGGACCACATTACCTATTATATCTCTTTTGTCTCTTTTAACACGTTCCCTGGTGTTTTTTTTTTTTTTTTTTTTTTTTTTTTTTTGGTGGGAGGAGGAGGTTCATGACATTGATATTTTGAAGGATTTATGCTAGTTGTCTTCAAATTGTCCCCAGATTTATATGATTATTTCCTCATTATTAGATTTAGGTAAAATGTTCTTGGCAAAAAGACTGCATAGGTGATGGAGTTACAACAGCAAGATGGTAGAATGGGAAGCCCCAAACCTTATTCCGCCATGGAGACATTGATTTAACAACAACATACTGTCCAAAGTCTTTGTGAAAACTTCAGAAACAGTTCGGAAGCTGCAATATGCCAGGCAAGCTCAAGACCAAAAACACCACATCCAAATGGTTAAGAAGAACCATTTCATTTTAATTGCACCAGCCTTTCCCCCACGTTGGCACAGTGTATTGTAATTGGGAAAAAGTATACAGCTTATACCTTCTCCCTTGGGAAAGAAAAGAGAAGATTGGAACATGTGCCCAACATTCTGGCTTTCTAGATGGCTGGCCTACGGTCTGATTTCTATCTACCTGACCCAGAGTACTAACCAAATAAGCATATGTTGGGTACCTGAGGGCCTCAGAGAACGAAGTAGAAATCATCAGCTTGACACAATGCCAGTCAGTCTGCAATATTCCAGACAAACACCAGAGGGAAGAAGATATCACAAACTCCTTTTTAAAAAGTAAACAGGGCGGGAGCAGTGGCTCACACCTGTAATCCCAGCACTTTGGGAGGTCGAGGCATGTGTTTTTCGGGGTCAGGAGTTCAAGAACAGCTTGGCCAACATGGTGAAACCCTGTCTCTACTAAAAACAAACAAACAAAAATTAGCCGGGCACAGTGGCAAGCGCCTGTGATCCCAGCTACTCAGGAGGCTGAGGCAGGAGAATCGCTTGAACCCAGGAGGTAGAGGCTGCAGTGAGCCGAGATCGTGCCATTGCACTCCAGCCTGGGCAACAATAGCAAAACTCTGTCTGAAAAAAAAAAAAAGTGAGCAAACTTCCCCAAGTGAGCAAACTTCTCTAATTGTAAAATTATACAAACAAACTGAGAGAAGATATAACCCCACAAAAGGTTTCAGAGACCCCAGAATTGCTAGCCAGGATGATTGGTAAGGTTCTTCCCTTGTATGAAACCAGTCTATAAGATCAGTAGAGGTGGCTGTGTTTTCAATTGCCCGAGTCACAATTCCCTGCAACCCTGCCAGCCCCAACTCCAAAAAACAGCACACAAAGAAACAGGCAACATGGTGCAATATATAGACACACACATATATATATATATATATACTCATATAAATACATATACACATATATAAATATATATATAAATAATTCAAAATAATCTTTAAGAAGCTCAATGCTCAAGAAAACACAGATAGACAACTAAATAAAATCAGGAAAACTACACATGAACAAAATGAGAAAATCAACAAAGAGACAGAAACTGTAAACAAGAAACAAAAATTCTGGTGCTGAAAAATACAATAATAGAGTTGAAAATTCAGTCAACAAATGACTCGATCAAGCAGAAAAAACAATCAGTGAATTCACAGATCACTTGAAACTTTCAAGTCAGAGGAACAAAAAGAAAACTGAGTGGAAAAAAGTGAAGAAAGCCTAAACAGCTTATATAACACCATTAAGTGGACTAATATACATCTTATGAGAGTCTCAAAAAAAGAGAGAAAAAGGTTGAGAGCTTATTTGAAGAAATAATTGCCAAAAACTTCCCACATCTGAGGAAGGAAATAGACATGCAAATTCAAGGAGCTCAAAGAATTTCAAATAAGAAGAATATGAAGAGGCCCACACTAAGTGACATTGTAATCAAACTGTCAAAAGTCAGAGTCAAAGAGAGACTCTTGAAAGTAGCAAGAGAAAAGCAACTGGTCAAATACCAGGTACCTCTCGTAAGATTTTCAGCAACTTTATCAGCAAAACCATTACAAGCCAGAAGTGAGTGAAATAATATATTCAAAGTGCTGAAACAGTCTGGGCATGGTGGCTCATGCCTATAATCCCAGCACTTTGGGAGGCCAAGGCAGGAGGATTGCTTGAGCCCAGGAGGCTGAGACCAACCTGGACAACATGGTGAGATCCCATCTCTATAAAAATTTTTTTTAAATTGCTGGTTATGTTGGTACATGCTTGTGGTCCCAACTACTGAAGAAGCTGAGGTGGGAGGATCATTTGAGCCCAGAGGTCAAGACTGCAGTGAGCCATGTTTACACCACTACAATCCAGCAAGTGAGCAACAGAGCAAGCAAGACCTTGTCTCAAAAAAAAAGTGCTGAAAGGAAAAAATAAACAAACTACCAGCCAAGGATACGATACTCCCAAAAAACTGTCCTTCAAAAATTAAGGAGAAATAAGTATTTTCACAGATAAACAAAAGCTGAAGGAGTTCATCACCATTAGATATACCTTACAAAAATTGCTGAAGGGAATCCCTCAAGTTGAAATGAAAGAGCACTAGACAGAAACATAAGAATAGGAAAATATAAAGATGATAATCCTTTTGGTCAAATGTTGATGAAAAGAGAGCAGACATTGACATACTTTTATCAGGCACAATATAATTTCATAAAGAAAAAAATATTATGTAAGGATAAAGGGTGATTTCACCAGGAAGATATAACAATTAAAAATGCACCTAACCACAGAGCACACAAATATATAAAGCTAATTTTGACAGAATAGAAGAGAGAGAAAGAAAGTAAAACAATATCAGTATATTTCAATTTCCCACTTTCCTTTTTTTTTTATTATTATTATACTTTAAGTTCTAGGGTACATGTGCACAATGTGCAGGTTTGTTACATATGTATACATGTGCCATGTTGGTGTGCTGCAGCCATTAACTCGTCATTTACATTAGGTATATCTCCTAATGCTATCCCTCCCCCCTACCCCCTCCCCACAATAGGAGCTGGTGTGTGATATTCCCCTTCCTGTGTCCAAGTGATCTCATTGCTCGATTCCCACCTATGAGTGAGAACATGCAGTATTTGGTTTTCTGTTCTTGCGATAGTTTGCTGAGAATGATGGTTTCCAACTGCATCCATGTCCCTACAAAGGACATGAACTCATCTTTTTTTATGGCTGCATAGTATTCCATGGTGTATATGTGCCACATTTTCTTAATCCAGTCTGTCACTGATGGACATTTGGGTTGATTCCACATCTTTGCTATTGTGAATAGTGCCGCAATAAACATATGTGTGCATGTGTCAATTTCCCACTTTCAATAATGGATTAAATCAACCAGACAGATCAGCAAGAAAACAGATGACCTTCACACCTGTAATCCCAAACTTTGGGAGGCCAAGGCAGGCAGATCAGGAGGTCAGGAGATCAAGGCCATCCTGGCTAACACGGTGAAATACCATCTCTATTAAAAATACAAAAAACTAGCCAGGCGTGGTGGCGGGCACCTGTAGTCCCAGCTACTCGGGAGGCTGAGGCAGGAGAATGGTGTGAACCTGGGAGGCAGAGCTTGCAGTGAGCCGAGATTGTACCACTGCACTCCAGCCTGGGCGACAGAGCGAGACTCCATCTCAGAAAGAAAACAGATGGCTTGACCAACACCAAAGACCAATGGGATGTGACAGACATATACCAAATGTTCTAACCAACAACAGCAGAATACACAGTCTTCTCAGAAACACATATAACATTTTTTAGGATAGATTGCATATTAGGCCACAAAACAAGTATAAAGAAATTTAATACCAAATATTTTTTCCAACCAATTATTTTTTCTAACCACAATGAAATGAAAACTAGAAATTAATAGCAGAAGGAAAACTGGAAATTATACAAATATATGGAAATTGACCAACACACTCATGAACAACCAATGAATCAAAGAACACCTCCTAAGGGAAATTAGAAAATACCTTGAGATAAATAAAAATGAAAACACAACATGCCACAACTTAACGGATGCAGCAAAAATAGTACCAAGAGGGGAGTTTATAGTGGTAAATGCCTACATTTAAAAAAGAAAGATCTCAAATCAACAACCTAACTTTACAACTCAAGGGACTAAGAAAAGAGCAAACTAAACACAGTTACCCAACGGAAGGAAATAAATAAAGATTAGCACATAAATAACAAAACAGGAAACAACAGAAAAAAATCAATAAAACTAAGTTGGTTTTTTGGAAAAAATACAAAACTGACGTTTTGTATTGAAAAAATACAAAACAGTCTAAAAACTTTAATTAGAATAACTATGAAAAAGTAGAGAAGACTCAAATAAAAATCAGAAAAATGAGATGTTACATCTAATGCCACAGAAATAAAACAGACCATAAGACACTACTATGAACAATTGTATGCCAACAAACGGAATAACCTAGAAAAAAATAGATGACTTCTAGGAACTTATGATCTACCAAAATTGAATGATAAAGAAATAAAAAGTGGCCGGGTGCGGTGGCTCAAGCCTGTAATCCCAGCACTTTGGGAGGCTGAGATGGGTGGATCATGAGGTCAGAAGATCGAGACCATCCTAGCTAACATGGTGAAACCGTCTCTACTTAAAAAAATACAAAAATATTAGCTGGGCGTGGTGGCAGCCGCCTGTAGTCCCAGCTACTTGGTAGGCTGAGGCAGAAGAATGGCATAAACCCAGGAGGTGGAGCTTGCAGTGAGCTGAGATCCGGCCACTGCACTCCAGCCTGGGCGACAGAGCAAGACTCCGTCTCAAAACAAAACAAAACAAAACAAAACAAAAGAAATAAAAAGTTGAACAGATCTGTCAATAGTAATAAGGTTGACTTAGCAGTCAAAAACCTCTAAACAAAGAGCCCAGGATCAGATAGATGGCTTTACTGGAGAAGCAACAAATATTTAAGGGAAAGTTAACGTCAATTCTTCCCAAACTCTTCCAACAAATTAAAGAGGAGGTAACATTTCCTTTTTCATTTTGTCTTTTTTTTTATTTATTTTTTTGAGACAGAGTCTCGCTTTTCCACCCGGCCTGGAGTGCAGTGGCGTGATCTCGGAAGAGAACGGAACATTTTCAAATTCATTTTATCAGGCTAATATTACCTGATACCAAAATCAGACAAAGATACTAAAAGAAAGGAAAACTACTAATATGCACAATGAATATTAATGCAAAAATCACCAACAAAACACTTGCAAACTGAATCCAGTAACACATTAAAAGTATTACACATCATGACCAAATGCGATCTGTAGAATGTAAAAATGGTTCAACACATGAAAATCATCAATATAATACACCATGTTAACAGAATGAAGAGCAAAAACCACATGATCATCTCAATTGATGCAGGAAAAGCATTTGACAAAATTCAATAACTTTCACGATTAAAAACCACTCAAAAACTAGGAATTGAAGGAAATTAGCTCAACATAATAAAGACCATATACAAAAAGCCCACAACTAACATTGTATTCAAAGATGAACAAATGAAAGCTTTCTCACTAAGATCAGGATTAAGGAAAGAATGGCCACTCCTGTCACTTCTAGTCAACATAGTAGTGCAAGTCCTAGCCACAGAAATCAAGCAAGAAAAAGAATTATGAAGCACATGAATTGGAAAAATAAAAAGAAGTGAAATTATTTCTGTTCACAGAAGACATGATTTTATCTGCAGAAAACCCTAATGATTTCAACAAGAAAAAACTGCTAAAACTATTAAACTAATTCAGTAAAGTTGTAGGATACAAAATCAACACACCAAAATAAATTGTGTTTCTATACACCACCAATGAACAATCTGAAAAGTAAATTAAGGAAAGAATACCATCTATGATAGCATCAAAAGGAATAAAATGCTTAGGAATGAACTTAACCAGGGAGGTGAAAGACTTGTACACCGAAAACTATAAAACATTACTGAAAGAAATGAAAAACACTAATAAATTGAAAGACATGCTGTCTTCATGGGATAGGAGAATACATTGAATCTGTAGATTGTTCTGGGTAGCATGGACATTTTAATATTGCTAAAACAATAATGTTAACAATATTAAAATGTCCACACTACCTAGAGCATGCTACAGATTCAAGGTAATCTCTATCAAAATCCCCATGGCATTATTTTGCAGAAATAAAAAAAAGTTCTCAAACTCATATGGAATCTCGAAGGACTCCACAGCCAAAACAATATTGATAAAGAAAATCAAAGCTGGAGGCCTCACACTTTCTGATTTCAGGACATATTATTAAGCTACAAAAATCAAAACAGCTGGGTATGGTGACGCAAGCCAGCACTTTGGGAGGCCAAGGTGGGCAGATCACGAGATCAGGAGATCCAGATCATCCTGGCTAACACAGTGAAACCCCGTCTCTACTAAAAATACAAAAAATTGGCCGGGTGTGGTGGCAGGCTCCTGTAGTCCCAGCTACTCGGAAGGCTGAGACAGGAGAATGGCGTGAATCCAGGAGGCGGAGCTTGCAGTGAGCCGAGATTGCGCCACCGCACTCCAGCCTGGGTGACAAAGCGAGACTCCGTTTCAAAAAAAAAAAAAATCAAAACGGTATGATACTGACATAAAAACAGACATAATGAACAATGGAACAGAACAGAGAATCCAGAAATAAACCCTAACATATATGGTCAAATGATCTTTGACAAGGGTGCCAAGTATACGTAATTAGGAAAGGATAGTCTCTTTAGCAAATGATGCCGGGAAAACTGGATATCCATATGCAAAAGGATGAATTTGTACTCTTACCTTACGATTTGGTTTGGATGTTTGTCCCCTCCAAATCTCATGTTGAAATGTAATCCCCAGAGTTGGAGGTAGGGCCTGGTGAGAGGTGTTTGGATAATGAAGGCAGATCCTTCATGAACGGCTTAGCACCACCCCCTTGGTCATGAATGAGTTCTCTGACCTCACACGATAGATGGCTGTTTAAAAGCATATGGTTGTTTAAAAGCATGAGGCAGGAGAACGGTGTGAACCCGGGAGGCAGAGCTAGCAGTGAGCCGAGATCGTGCTACTGCACTCCAGCCTGGGTGACAGAGTGAGACTCCATCTCAAAAAAAAAAAAAAAAAAAAAAAGCATGTGGCATCTCTCTCACTCCTGCTTTTGCCATGTGACACCGCCTGCTCCTCCTCTGCCTTCCACCATGATTGTAAGCTTCCTGAGGCCCTAACCAGAAGCAGATGCCAGCACCACACTTCTTCCTGTATAGTCAACAGAACCATAAACCAATAAATCTCTTTTATTTATAAATTACCCAGCCTTAGGTATTCCTTTATAGCAACACGAAATGGATGAATACACTTTACACTATATATAAAAATTAACTCAAAATGTATTAAAGACCTGCATGTAAGATCTGAAACTATAAAACTCCAAGAAGAAAAAAATATATAAGGAAAAAGATTTAAGACATTGGATTTAATAAAAATTTCTTGGATGTGACACGAAAAGCATAAGCAACAAAAATAAGAATAGACAAATGGAACTAGATCAAACTTTAAAACTTCTGGCAGCAAAGAAAACAATCAACAAAGTGAAAAGGCAACCAACTGAATGGAAGAAAATATTTTCAAACCATATATTGGACAGGGGGTTAAGAGCCAGAATATATAAAGCACTCCTTCAACTCAACAACAACAAAAACAAATAATTCAATCTTAAGATGGACAAAGGACTTGAATAGATATTTTTCCAAAAAGTTACACAAATGGCCAAGAAGCATATGAAGAGATGCTCAGTATTACTAATTATCAGGAAAATGCAAACAAAATCACAATGAGGTATCTCACACCGATTAGAATGGTTGCTATTACAAAAACAGAAAATAGCATGTGTTGGCAAGGATGTAGAGAATTTGGAGTACTTGTGCACTTTGGGAATTCAAAATGTTGCAACTGTTATGGAAAACACTATGGAGGTTCATCACAAAGTTGAAAATAGAATTACTATATGATCTGGTAATTCTACTTCTGGGTATATATCAAAAAGAATTAAAAATGGGATGTCAAAGAGTTATTTGCACACCCATGTTCATGGCAGCATTATTCATAATAGCCAAGAAGTGGAGCAATCTAAATGCCCATCACTGACAGATTAATGAATAAAAAAAAATTTGGTATATACATACAATGGAAAATTATTCAGTCTTAAAAAGGAAGGTAATTTTATCATATGCTGCAGCATGGATGAGCCTTGGGACATTATGCTGAGTGAAGTGGGCCAACTGGAGGATAGATACTGATGGTTCCACTTAGGTGAGGTATCTAGAGCAGTCAAGCTCTTAGAAACAAAAGGTAGAATAGTGGTTGCTAAAGGTTGAGGAGAGGGAAAAGAGGAAAGTTGTTTGTAAATATACAGGTTGGTTTTGCAAGATAAAAAAAGTTCTACAGATCTGTTGCACAACAATGTACATATAGTTAATACTATTGTACTGTACCCTTGGGAGTGGTTGAGATGGTAAATTTGTGTTGTGTGTTGTTTACCATTTTGAAAAAGAAATACTGCATGGGTGACGTGTACTTCCCTTTGAACCACATCAGAAATCATATGATGCCAGATTACCGCGTTATTTGTGATTCATTGTTTATTTAGCTTGTTTTTAGGATTCAGTGAGTTAAGAAAGGGAAAGAACAGTACAGTGGCAGTCAACCATGCAGTAAGAGACAGCTGTTATAGTGATGATGATTTTTTGTTGAACGGCCTTCCCTGTGTGAAACTCCTTGTTTCTTTCTTCCGTCACTGTAGTATAGGCTTCTCAGGAGAACTGCCCACAATCTTGTGGTTGTATCTGTCAAAGTCTCTAGTTTTTAGTCTGCGCATAGAGGCTCTGAATCATTCCGGTAACAAGATAACAGCATGTTCCCAGAATAAAGATCTCTGAACTATCTTTGGAGTTAGTCTGACCACTTTCCTATGGGAATAATTGATCTAGTAATGTCCTCATTTATCTGAATGCTGAGTAATTTTTTTTTAACATGAAGCAATCAGTCTTTCTTAGCCATCTAAATTTAGAATCAAAGACTTCATCAGGGCTAGAATAGGAGATTTCTTTATTCCCTCAATCAGCAAACATATCAAGAACTGACCAGGCGCTGGCACTAAGACATAGTCTTTACCCTAGAAGCTTGCAGTCTCATGAGGGAGACAGGCTTCCAAGCCGGCCCTCACAGAGGAGTGCAATGCTGAGGGCAGTTCCGTATGCACGTCACGGAGCTGCGGTACCGGGGCGGGGGACACAGGAAAGGTTTGTGCCCAAGTCAAGAACCATCACTCACACCACTGTGCTCAGATTTGGTCCTTGTGTGACTTCTTTCTATCCCCTATTTAAGTAAATACATTCACATAGGAAATAGACTAAAATAAATAATATCCAGTTAGCTGAAAGACCACTCACAGAAGTGAAAGAGTTGAATTATGTAGGTGCCATGAAAATCGGCAATAGAGAATGGGAAGGAAGAGAACAGACCCTGAAGTCAACTGAACTGTCCAACTTTACTGCTCTCTTAACCTTTCTGTGCTTCAGTTTCCTCATCCGTAAAATGAGACAATAATGGTACCCACTCACAGGGCTGTTGGGGGGTTACATGAGGTTCTATGATAAAACACTTTCCCCTAGCAAGCATGAGCAATAGCAATGTTAGTTGATCTTTTCATTATTTGGGTACAGACATAGTCTTTTTTTTTTTCTTGTCAACCAGGCTGGAGTGCAGTGGTGTAACCCCGGCTCACTGCAGCCTCATCCTTCCGTGCCCAAGCAATCCTCCCACCTCAGCCTCTCAAGTAGCTGGGACTACAGGAACACACCACCACGACTGACTAATTTTTTTCTATTTTTGTAGAGCTGAGGTCTTACTATGCTGCCCAGGCTGGTCTAAAACTCCTGGGCTCAAGTGATCCTCCTGCCTTGGCCTCCTAAAATGCTGGGAGTATAGGTGTGAGCCCAGCCTAGACATGATCTTTAATTTATATATAATTTAAAATATAGTAGTAAGGTGCTGACTTCCTTTGGGGGCAGCTAGAGAATTTCTCCTGCTAAAACTCAGAGGCAGCCAACACCTGTGTAGAGAGCCATGGCAGAATTCCCAAATGGCAGAATTCGAGTCATTTTATACTTGATTCATGGATGATTTGGGCCTAATTTGCTGGTCTTTATTATCCCCTGTGGTTGAAGACAAAATTACTTTCGTCATACACCCCAGAAACCCAATTCAGTGGCTTTATTCTCCTCTGGAGTTGCATTTACAAAAATCTTACCACCATACTTTTCTAATTTAGTCCAGATTTCCTTGTAGCACTGTAATTTTGTTTTATCAAATTTTGCTTGAAATAAGTAGATATGCACCAGAACCTGGCTATCTTTTAGCTATTTGATTGTTCTGGTAATGAGGTTTGACCAGAAAAGAACTTGCTAGTCCATATTTAAAAATCACAGATGTTATGGAATCATGGTGTGGAAAAAAGAAAGCAAATAAACTATTTTCTAAAATAATTTTAGGCCAGGCACAGTGGTTCATGCCTGTAATCCCAGCACTTTGGGAGGCCAAGGTGGGCAGATCGCTTGAGGTCAGGAGTTCGTGACCAGCTTGGCCAGCATGGTGAAACTCTGTCTCTACTAAAAATACAAAAATTAGCTGGGCGTGATGGTGCACACCTGTAATCCCAGCTACTCGGGAGGTTGAGGCAGGAGAATCCCAGGAGGCGGAGGTTGTAGTGAGCTGAGATGGCGCCACTGCACTCCAGCCTGGGTGACAAGAGCTAGATTTCATCTCAAAAAAAAAAAAAGAAAAAAAGGGATTTTAAACATCACAGATCCGAGAAGGCACTTAAAATTATGTCAAGTCCATCACATTGCCTAAATGGTGCTCTCATCTTTTAGAAACTTTATCAGAAAAACTAGTAAGTTGGACTTCATCAAAATTAAGAATTTCTGGTTTTCAAAAGACACTATGACACTATACTGTATCTGATAGAGGACTTGTATTCAGAATATATAAAGAACTTGTAAAAATATATAAAGAACTTGTAAAAATAAACAACCCAGTTTTGTTTTGTTTTGTTTTGACTGAGACAGTGTCTTGCTCTGTCACCCAGGTTGGAGTGCAGTAGCACGATACAACCCAGTTTTTAAAATGGGCAAAAGATTTGAACAGGCACTTCATATACACACACACACACACACACACACACACAATATACACAAAGGTATACAAACACACACACACAAATGGTAAATAAGCATAGGAAAAGATGGTCATCATCTGTAATCATTAGAAAAATTCAAATTAAAACCCAATGTGCTACTACTACACGTCTATTAGAATGTCCAAAATTAAAGAGAGTGACCATATCAACTGTTGATGAGGAGTTAAATTGGAAGCCTCATACATTGCTGGTGAGGATATAAAATAGTACAATCTCTTTAGAAAGCAGTTTGGCCATTTCTTTAAAAATTTAATATATTCTGGGCCAGTTGCAGTGGCTCATGCTCATAGTCCCAGCACTTTGGGAGGCAGAGGCAGGTGGATCACTTGAGGCCAGGAGTTTGAGACTAGCCTGGCCGACATGGTGAAACTCCACCTCTACAAAAAATACAAAAATTAGCTGGGCATGGTGGTGCATGCCTGTAGTCCCAGCTACTTGGGAGGCTGAGGCACGAGAATGGCTTGAACCTGGCAGGTGGACGTTGCAGTCAGTCAAGATTGTGCCACTACACTCCAGCCTGGGTGACAGAGTGAGACCCTGTCTCCAGAAAAAAATTATTATTATATATTCCTTCCACATGATCCAGCCATTAATTCCTGGGTATTTACTCAAGAGATCTGAAAGTGTACGTCCATACAAAGACTTGTACATGACTGTTTATAATAACTTCGGTTATAATAATCAAAAACCCAAACAACACAATACCTGTTAACAGGTGAATAGACAAACTGTGGTATAGCCATAACCCTATACTGACACATTATTATGGTATAGAAGTGTATACATATGTCAAAGCTTTTCAAATTGTATACTTTAACCACGTGCAATTCATTATATGGCATTTGTATTCCACAAAGGGAACGTTATTCAGCAATAAGAAGAATAAACTATTGGCAAATACAACCTCATCTTCTAAAAGAAGTCAGACAAAAAAAAGAATACAGAATGTATTATTTCATTCATATAAAACTCTAGAAAACATCAATAATCTTTAGTGACAGAAAGGCAATCAGTGGATCTCTGGGGATGGGGAAAAGTGAGTGTGGGAAGAACTGGCCCTGGAGATAAATGACTACAAAGTGTCAGAAGGCAACTTTTGGGGTTGATAATCCTGATTGCGGAGATGCACTTTTTTTATAAAACCTTTTTTAAATAGGCTTTTAGAGCAGTTTTGTGTTCACAGCAAAACTGAGAGGAAGGTAGATTTCCCAGGAAGGTAGAGAGATTTCCCACACCACCATCACACACACATGCATATCCTGCCGGGCTATTAATCTCCCCCCCAGTTGTAAGAAATGCACCGCTCTGCATTTGGGGAGACGCAGAGCGGTGCATTTCTTACAACTGATAACCCTACGTGGACACACCATTATGGTGATGGACTTTTTACAAGTGTATACATGTGTCAAAGCTTCTCTAATCATATACTTTAACCATGTGCAATTCATTATATGGCAATTACACCTCAATAAAGCTGTTTTTAAGAAGAAAAATTATCAGAGGGCTTACACCATTTCAATTGGAGAACGGGCTTCACTGTTTTCCTTAACACTCAGCCTCTTTTACCTAATATCTAATTTACTATGCACCACAAATAGAAATAAACTCATTGCATATTTTTCTCTTCTTTATATTTCTGGTATTGCCCTCAGCAGTTAGTAACTACAGTTCTAGAAATCTGTTTCCACCCTCATAATACATCTCAACAGCTGCCAGTGGGTGGAGGCTACCCAAGCCCCATAGCAACTGCTCAAACAGCTGAAGGAAGCTTTAGGGTGGAGAGTGAGGCCAGGCCAGAAGCAGTGAGAGCCACAGGCAGGGAGAACGGCATGCACCTGCCACAGGACACCTGGCTGACACACAGCCCTGGGTACAGGTAGGGAGGACTTACACACACAAAAACTCATGTTTCATGGCATTTCAGCTCCTTCTCTCTCCTGTCCTATTGACCTCTTAGACTTTGTAACCTTTTGGGAGCCAGTTGTATTTATCTGTCTGCCGTGCCGGAGACTTGCTCACAGACAAGGGCTGGTTAGCAAGCCTGTCCCTTTGTTCCTGAGAGGCAGAGAAAGAATCTTTGACCCTGGTTTCTAAGCACAGTAAACAAAGGCCTTCTTGGCTGCCAGTAAGCTCAAAGTGCTCATTAAGCAAGAAGTTTTCTGGCCAGTGGTTGAAATGACATCATGCTTCCTCCTGGAATCCAACTAGAGATAAAAATCAGGTCATTCAATTTACAAAGAAAGAATGCTCCCTTCTGCTGCCAGCATTGGGGGCTGCTGGCTTTCAAAGAGAACAAGGGAAAGAAGAGCCTATTTGAACCCAGGCTTTGAGATGGTCTCTGAAACTACCTCCACTTAATTCCTCATAATATGCAAAGAAATTCCACTCCAAATGTCCTCATGTCAGACAGCAGCTTAACTTTGCTGATTTTTCAAACTGAGTGTTTAACCAGATGTGGCAGTGAGCAAGTAGGTCTTATTAGCTGATAATGGAATAGGCCTTCAGGCCCTCTAAATATAACAGGATGGAAGAAATGGATTATCTTCATCTTTTGACACCATTGATCAAAATTTGAAGTGTGGAAGAAAAAGGTATTGTGGTCTTAAAGATGTCCATTGAGATTCTTTTCAGAAAAAAAAAATTAAGTACATTTTTCAGAGGACAGTCATCTATGTCCTGTGTTACATTTTCTTTCTTTCCCTCCTTTCCTTTCCTTCCTTCTTTCCTTTTCTTTCTTTCTCTTTCTTTTCTCTCTCCTTCCTTCCTTCCTTCCTCCCTTCCTCTTTCTCTCTCTCTCTCTTTCCTTTTTAAGGCCACTATAGGGCTAGTTAAAATAACCAATAATCAGCAATTTTATAGAAATCCACATGAGGGCCGGGTGCGGTGGCTCACACCTAAAATCCCAGCACTTTGGGAAGCCAAGGCAAGTGGATCACTTGAGGTCAGGAGTTTGAGATAAGCCTGGCCAACATGGCAAAACTCATCTCTACTAAAAATGCAAAAAGTAGCCGGGCATGGTGACAGGTGCTTGTAAGCCCAGCTACTCGGGAGGCCGAGACAGGATAATCGTTTGAACCTGGGAAGTGAAAGTTGTGGTGAGCTGGCCGAGATGGCGCCACCGCACTCCAGCCTGGGCAACAAGAGTGAAAATTTGTCTCAAAAAACAAATAAAATTAAAAATAAAATGAACCGACCAAGCATGGTGGCTCATGCCTGTAATCCTAGCACTTTGGAAGGCTGAGGCAGGTGGATCACCTGAGGTAAGGAGTTCAAGACCAGCCTGGCCACCAACATGGTGAAACCCCGCCTCTATTAAAAATACAATAATTAGCTGGATGTGGTGGCGAGAGCCTGTAATTCCAGCTACTTGGGAGGCTGAGGCAGGAGAATCACTCGTACCCGGTGGGCAGAGGTTGCAGTGAGCCAAGATTGCACCACTTCACTCCAGCCTGGGTGAAAGATTGAGACTCTGTCCTGACCCCACCCAAAACAAATTAATGAATCTAATCTAACAGATGTTTTCCTAAAGATTCTTTCCCAGTAAGGAAAATATGGACACATCTCTAACCAGTTTGCTGATCCAGAATTTCTGGATAATTTCATCAAAATACTAGATATATTTAATAAAAACTAAAACAGAAAACAAAACTCCTACATGATAAAGTTTGTTTTGATAATTTGTTACAAGTTTTATTCAATATCAAAATGTGCTCCATTTGTAATTTTTAAAATGTCTTTAAAACATATTTTGTTGTTCCAAACAAGTGAAATGAGTGTTTCAAAATACAAACACACACATATTTCACAACTTACTGATCTGCACTAAGAATGTCACATTCATTAGCCCACAGAGTACTTATAAGCCACCATAAAAGTCTCCTGTTGGCCAGGCATGGTGGCTCACATCTGTAATGCCAGCACTTTGGGAGGCCAAGGTGGGCACATCACCAGAGGTCGGGAGTTCGAGATCAGCCTGGTTAACATGGTAAAACCCTGTCTCTACTAAATATACAAAATTAGCCAGGCATGGTGGCACGCACCTGGAATCCCAGCTACTCAGGAGACTGAGGCAGGAGAATCACTTTAATCCGGGAGTCAGAGGTTACGGTGAGCCGGGATCGTGCCACTGCACTCCAGCCTGGGAGAAAGAGTGAGACTTAGTCTCAAAAAACAAACAAACAAACAAACAGTATCTGTTGCTCCAAAAATTATTCCAAACTTGGAAACAAGACAGACAGACAACTGGGTGACCTTGGATCATGCTAAGCCCCATCTAATGTGAGTAGGGTCTAATATTGTTTGACTTACTAGTACTAATTAACCAGGGACCCAGACCCTTTCTAGTCTATAAAATTAGAGTTCATCTCTGTAGAAAACTGGTAAGTTAAAATGATATTTGTTCCTCCAAGTGATAACATAACTCAAAGGTTATGATGTAATTCCCCTGTAGGACATTAAGAAGTTTTACATCTAATTTAGCAGTCTTATTTCAGCATTCCTTTTTTCACTGACTATATACATTGAATCAGCTTTGTTATCCTGCCAGTTCCCTCATAAATGAATTCAATAAAACCTTGACACATGCATCTATTTGTATGAGAATTATCTTTATAGCAGTTTGGAAATTATGCTTTGATAATCTATCAGCATGTAGCAGAATATGAAATAGCAGAATGATCCCATTTTAAACAAATGAGTCTGTCTTAGTTTGGTTTCACAAGAAGTAGACCCTAGGACATAGATCTGAGTAGAATAGCTTATTTCAGAGGTGCAGGGAAGGGAAGTGAGGAAGTGACAGAGGGAATGGAAGGCAGCCACCAAACGGTGGTCATTAAGCCTGCTACCATCCTGGGCAGCGATGGAGCTCAATCCACAGGGAAACTGCAAGACAGAGTACAAAATATGTGTGTCAGAATTATCCCACTCAAACTGCGGAGAGCTGGGATATTTATACACCAATTCCTGTAAGTATTAATTGAGGACTGCTCCTGGGTATTATCAATTCCCCAGCACTTCCTGCCACCTACATGGCAGCTTTTCTCAATGCTGGAGAAAGTTCTTGTGCATGAAGAGACAGACACAAGCCATGGGAAATCTTGGCGTTTACTGAAATGGTAGCTCCAAGGGATATAGACAGGATACTCAAGACCTTTTTTAAAAAATAAATAAATAAAACATTCTCATTTAGTGGGAAATAATGTTATACTCAAGATAACAGAACCCAAGTTCAATGCACCAACTTCCTCATGAAACAAAGGAACTCTTTTTTTTTTTTTTTTTTTTTTGAGACGGAATTTCACTCTTATTGCCCAGGCTGGAGTGCAATGGCATAATCTCGGCTCACCACAACCTCTGCCTCCTGGGTTCAAGCGATTCTCCTGCCTCTCAGCCTCCCAAGTAGCTGGGATTACAGGTATCCGCCACCACGCCCAACTAATTTTTGTATTTTTAGTAGAGATGGGGTTTCTCTATGTTGGTCAGGCTGGTCTTGAACTCCCAACCTCAGGTGATCCATCTGCCTCAGCCTCCCAAAGTGCTGGGATTACAGGTGTGAGTCACCACGACTGGCCTAGGAACTCTTTTTCCTATGATAAAATATCCAGATTTGATTCTTCATCAAAGGAGTTTTCCTCAAGATTAGTCAACTGCAAAGTAATCAGAGCATAAGGCAGCTGCTTTTCTAAAATAAATCTCTATTTCCAGACAGTTGAGGGGTCTTGAGTAGTACATTTGCCATCAGAAGTAAATGTATTAACTATATATGACGGTAAATGATCTTTTTGCAACATGAATGGAAATTTCTGGTCAAATATTTCATTATGTCTTCTTTAAGGTATATTTAGAACATTTTATAATTAAATAGAAGCCTTTACAAAGTATTGGCCTAAATCCTAAATTACTTTCAAAAGTATTGATTTAATGTGAGGAAAAAAAAAAAAAACCTGGCCGGACGCGGTGGCTCACGCCTCTAATCCCAGCACTCTGGGAGGCTGAAGCAGGTGGATCGCCTGAGATCAGAAGACCAGCCTGGCCAACGTGGTGAAACCCCGTCTCTACTAAAAGTACAAAAAACTAGCCGGGTGTGGTGGCAGGTGCCTGTAATCCCAGCTACTCAGGGGGCAGAGGCAGGAGAATTGCTTCAACCCAGGAGGCGGAGGCTGCAGTGAGCCAAGATCACAACATCACACTCCAGCCTGGGGGACAAGAGCGAGACTTTGTCTCACCAAAAAACAAAAAAAAAACACTAACAAATATTTTTCACCCTACAAGAGAATTTCTTGGCCTGGTACTGTGGCTCACACTTGTAATCCCAGCACTTTGGGAGGCCGAGGCAGGCAGATCACGAGGTCGAGAGATCAAGACCATTCTGGCCAACATGGTGAAAACCTGTCTCTACTAAAAATACAAAAATTAGCTGGGTGTGGTGCCGGGCACCTGTAACCTCAGCTACTCGGGATGCTGAGGCAGGAGAATTGCTTGAACCTGGGAGGCGGGGGTTGCAATTAGCCGAGATTGCGCCACTGCACTCTGGCCTGTCGATAGAACAAGACTCTGTCCCAAAAAACAAAAAACAAAAATCAGCCAGGTGTGGTGGTGGATGCCTGTAATCTCAGCTACTCAAGAGGCTGAAGCAAGAGAATTGCTTGAACCTGGGAAGCAGAGATCGTGCCACTGCACTCCAGCCTGGGCAACAGAGCAAGATTCCATCTTTAAAAACACACACACACACACACACACACACACACACGGAAGACTATGAGGCAGGAGAATTGCTTGAACTCAGTGATTCGAGATTGTGCTACTGCACTCCAGCCTGGGCAATGGAGCAAGATCCCATCTCAAAAGTAAATAAATAAATAATAAAAGCAGGACTTCTAGATACCAAAAAAGAAGGAAGACTATGGACCACACCATAAGATTTATAAAATGGAAACTTCTATGTTCCTAGATTGCTAAAAAGCCCATTGTGAGCCTGGGGGAACTTTATGAAGGGTCCGGCTCAGTTGTGCTGCTCTGAAGCCTCTGGAAGACCCACATTGATGTCACATGAGCATGGTAGTATGTCCTGTGCACCCAGAAAATGAGCAAAAATACCTCACTCAAGTGACATGGGCTCAAAATTAAGAATACTTCAACTCAAATACTTGCTCAGAATGTTCTGTTCGCTGAACACCAGATTATCTGGGTCAAAACCCAAGCCTCCAGCTTATAACTAAAAAATGAGGGTTCCTCAGAGTTCTACCCAAATCACAAGTGCATGATCTCCCACACCACCTTATTTGCATCGCTACATGCACATATGCAAACACATACACTGCAACCAGAACTCAGGACTTCCCCTTAAGTCCCTTCTTCTCTCCCCATGTATTCCTGAAATGGGAACTCCATGTAGGCCCATGCCACACTGTCAGTTGCAGGTGCCCACAGCAGCCACCGTGTTCTTCTGCCTGGCTCCCACACCATTTTCTGTGAGCAGCTGTCATCAGCCTCACCCCCTCCCAAATCTCACGGAGAATCACTAGAAAATAATTCCTGTAGTTTCTTCTAACCAAAGACACCAAGTTGGGAAGGAGAGCTATACCATCTATACCATTCATCACTCCTCCTCCTGCTGCTTCTCCTTTTTTTTTTTCTCCTCCTCCTCCTCCTCTTTCTTTCTCAGCCTGCTCCTCTCAACCTGGCCCTCAACCATAACTCTTCTCTCCTTCCTGATTTACAGAGCTGAAGTTTCCTGGCACATCAGGGGATGCAAAGAGTTACAAATAGCAGTGAGAGAAAGGGCCTTTAATACATCTTTCAGCGGTGCTGACCTGCAGCCAGAATTTACCAGCCCTTCCTCTGTTCTAGTGCCATTGATCACCAAAGCAACAAGAAATATCTGAACTAGAGGGAGCCACTCCAGTTTATCTGATTTCTGTTGCTATTGTTCAACAAAAATCCTAATACAAATCAAGCACTGTGTAATGTGGGTGTCCTAAGATCAACACAACTTTTTTTCTTCTTCTTATTACTACTACCTTAGTTCAGATCACCAACACCCCCTCTCACCTAAATTACCTCAATGCCTCCATTTTCCCCAATCCCAACATATTCTCTGTATTGTTCCCAGAATAATTTGATTCGTCCAGCGGAACATTTGATGGCGTCAATGTTGTAAAGAAAAACACGTTCTCTTTTAAAATCTTTAATACATTCCCTCAGAACTCACAGCAAAGTTCCAACATGGTGAAGCTTACAAGACCCTTTGTGATCTAACTTCTGCTCATTTTCCCAGGCTCGTCTCTTGTCCCTGGCCTCCCTGGAGATATCCAGATATGCCCCCTTCTCTCTACTCATGCTTCTCACAATTACAGGAATACTCTTCTCATCCCTTCATCTGTTAATTCTCATTAGTCTTCAAAGTCTCAGCCTAGACATGAATTCCTGTAGGAAGCTTCCTCTAACTCAAGGCTGGGTCAGAGTCCCTCCTGGAGTTCACACCTTTGGAAGTATCTAATCAGCCCATGAGCCACACTTCCCTCTTCAAAAACTGAGCCTCACTTGCCCACTTCCCCAATTTACAGTCACTGTCCCCCGAGCCATGTTTTTACTATGACCTTGCCAATCAGACCAGGGTTAAACCCTTCATTGAAGGGGTCCAAATTAGAATTCCCTCCCCGAGAATTTGGCATAGGGACAGGCCATCCAGCCTCCTGGTCAGGCTTCAACATGTAAACCCAGGAAGGAGCTGTGGGGTGTTCATATCCCTCTGTGGGGACAAAGAAGCATGAAGCCAGTCTGCAGAGAAAAGTGCAGCCCACCAGCAGAGAAAAACGACTTCTGGGGCTCCCAATGACTCTCCAGTTCCTGGTTCTGTAATAGTCCTATTCTGACATACTGCTACATTTTTATTTTTTTAAATCCTCTCTTTTGTTTAAGAAAGCTCAGTTGTTTTTTCTCTAAGTCGAAGTCTTAATACATGCTTCCTGTGCTCATTTACCACATGCTTCAATGGCCTGTTCACTAGTTTGTATCTTTCACTGGCAGTTGTAACCTCTTTAAGGACAAATATGTTTTATTCACTATTAATATATCTCGAACACACTATTCAGTACATCATAAGTATTCAAAAATTGTTTATTAAGGTCATAGCGAATACTTACTGCATGCTGATGATGTACCAGGCACTACTGTATTCACTCAATTCTCACAAAAAGAAAAATTACTGTTTTATTTTGGAGATAGACTCTCGCTGTATTGCCCAGGTTGGAATGCAATAGCACAATCTCGGCTCACTGAAACCTCCGCCTCCCGGTTTCAAGCTAATTCTCTGCCTCACCCTCCCCAGTAGCTGTGATTAGAAGTGCACTCCACCACTCTCAGCACATTTTTGTTATTTTTAGTAGTGACAGGGTTTCACCATCCTGGCGAGGCTGGTCTTGAACTTCTGACCTCGTGATCCACCTGCCTCAGCCTCTCAAACTGCTAGGATTAGAGGCATCAGCCACAGCGCCCAGCCCTAATTACTGTTTTTTCTATACCTACTTTACAAATCAGAAAATTAAGGTGCAGAAGTTACTAGCCCAAGACCACAAAACTAGCAAATGGAATTTAAGTCTACGCAATTTAAGTGGGATTTAAGACAACCTGAGAATTAAGTGTATGCAGTCTGACTCCAGGGACCACACTCTTAAGGAGGCCTCACCCTGCTTAATAGAAATGAGAGAAGGGATGCAGGTCACAGCACCTTCTCCTGAGTAGCTTCTAGCATTCTTTTCTATCTTTCTTATGGTTTGTCACGGTTTTGTGACACCCATTTGGTACCGTATCTTACGCAGTCATGCTGGGTCCAGAATTGGGAGGTTCTTCGTCTCACTGACGTCAAGAATGTAAGCCGCGAACCCTCCAGATGAGCGTTACAGTTCTTAAAGATCATGCTGAGTTTACTCCTCCTGATGCTCTGGTGTGCACACAGTTTCTTCTTTCCGGTTAGCTCCTGGTCTCGCTGACTTCACGAGTGACGCCACAGACATTCGCGGTGAGTGTTACAGCTCACAAAGACAGTGCGCACCCAAAGAGCGAGCAGCAGCAACACTTACTACAAACCACAAAAACACAAATCTTCACCTTGTTGCTGCTGCCGAGCATGGCTTGCTTTTATTCCCTTATGGGGCCCCACCCACATCCTGCTGATTGGTCCATTTTACAGAGAGCTGATTGGTTCATTTTACAGAGCACTGATTGGTCTATTTTACAGAGAGCTGATTGGTCCATTTTGACAGTGCTGATTGGTGTGTTTACAAACCTTTAGCTAGACACAGAGTACTGACTGGTGCATTTACAATCCTTTAGCTAGACAGAAAAGTTCTCCAAGTCCCCACCTGACCCAGAAGCCCAGCTGGCTTCACCTCTCAACGTCTGATATCTGTACTCTTCTTCTGTGTCACTCTAGTTATCCTATAAAAATGTCTCATCTTCCTAGCTATATTGGAAGCTCTTTCTTTGAGGTTAGGGACTGAGAAGTACATGTCTCACTATTGCCCTTACATTGGTTAAGGTGCTTTTATTTGCAAATAACAAAAATCCCAACTAAGACTGATTCAGATAATCAAGAAATTTTATAGATGTTTGCACTGAAAGGTCTAAAGGTAGATCTAGCCTAAGGTAAGGATTGATTCATGACTTCACATCACCAAGGACCTTGTTTCCTTTCTTCCCCC
Organism: Chlorocebus sabaeus; assembly: GCF_047675955.1. Classification (NCBI taxonomy): domain Eukaryota; kingdom Metazoa; phylum Chordata; class Mammalia; order Primates; family Cercopithecidae; genus Chlorocebus; species Chlorocebus sabaeus. The sequence continues at coordinate 50,152,011 of NC_132923.1, read as the reverse complement.
ATTTCTGCCTTCCTCCTAAAGATGACTTTTGGAGTGGTCCTCCAAAAATATCTGCCAACAGCAATCAAGACCCTTTTCTTCTTTACTCTTATTTAGCATAAAAGAAAGAGAACTGGCCGGGCGTGGTGGCTCACTCCTGTAATCCCAGCACTTTGGGAGGTTGAGGCGGGTGAATCACCTGAGGTCGGGAGTTCGAGACCAGCCTGACCAACATGGAGAAACCCTGTCTCGACTAAAAATACAAAATTAGCCGGGCGTGGTGGCGCATGCCTGTAATCCTAGCTACTCGGGCGGCAGAGGCAGGAGAATCACTCGAACCTGGGAGGCAGAGGTTGCGGTGAGCCGATATCGTGCCATTGCACTCCACCCTGGGCAACAAGAGCGAGACTGTCTCAAAAAAAAAAAAAAAAAAAAAATGAAAGAGGATACTTGTTTCGATATTCCTAGCAAATTATTATGATTTACTTCAAAAGACATGCCCAGTAATTACTGAATCAATCACCATGACTGTGTGTGTGTCAGAGAGAGAGAGACAGAGAGAGAGAGAGAGAGAGATGAGTTCATCGGTTTACCCCAAGACACCTGGTGGGCCACATAGAATGTGCTCCTAGAATAATGTGTGGTGTTCAAACCAAAATGGAAGTGGTGGAGAAGCGGGACATAGAACCTCAGGATTGGCAGAGGCTTTGAAAGTTGGTCAGTACAGCCCCTCTTATAATGCTTCTACCTCCTAGAATAATCCTTTTCTTTGAACAATTCAGTCTTTTAGAATACTAGTATCTGAATCTAGACCCTAGTGGTAGGTTCAAGTTCACTTAGAATAAGCCTAATCTCTTCTCCATGAGAATGCTTTTCTCAGTGGAGCATGGCTGTCCTGCTTTCCTTCAGCGGTTCCAAGTGGCAGGGTTTCACACTCTTTCACCACCTGCTTATTGCACAGAAGCCCCCAGGAAGCCCTGATGTTGAGAAAACTGGGAGCTGCCAATATAATGAGCTTCCTTGATGACCCTGCCCACTCCCACTGCTCTGGGCCCAGTTCGTGTAGGGAGCAGGGACAGTTGTTTCTCGCTGCGGTGGCCCATGAGGCCCTGTCTGAGGCTGCTGATCTTCCTACTGCAACACGTCAGGGCTGGCAAGTGTCGAGCTTTCGGAAGCATATCTGTGAGTATTTTTCCCTCTAACTCGATTTCTTGCTCTCCGGAGAAAAAGGAAGATGTGACCACAATTCTTTCTTTTGTTGACACCCTGGAACAGATAGAAATGTCTAGCTGTTACAGAGAGTAATCTAAGGAAAGAAAGCCTTTTGTGGCTTCAGAAGCCATTTGCAGAGGGCATGAGTGTTAACACACACCGCTTAGATTCAAAAGCCCAATTTGGTCCTCAATTAGCTTCTCAGGATTGTTTCTCCTCCCATGAGCGTTTCCTTGGCTGCAGCTGGAGAGAAGAGAAAAAGTAAAAAAGGGGGAAAAAAAGCATAGCCTCAGAGTGCCGTGCAGTGCAGGGAAAGCAAAGTTCACCGGGAGAGGGGGCAGCTGTCTGCTAGGGGTGCCTCGGGGCCGCTATTGATTTGCCAATGAGATTCCCTGGCTGGAAGCTGAACTTATTTTGGGTTCCAAAGCAGGCAAGAAGAGGAGAGAGTGGGAGTTATCAGGCTAAATGAGACAGCAGAGGAGATATGTTTTGTTTGAAGCACCCTCACTCTTGCTTTTTAAAAACTGAAATACAACTGTTGAAGACAAGAATGAGGTGCTAGGGCCTAGTTCTTTTTTTTTTTGAGATGGAATCTTGCTCTGTCACCCAGGCTAGAGTTCAGTGGCGCGATCTCAGCTCACTGTAACCTCCTCCTCTCAGGTTCAAGCAATTCTCCTCCCTCAGTCGCCCGAGTAGCTGGGATTACAGGTGCCCGGCTAATTTTTGTATTTTCAGTAGAGACAGGGTTTCACCATCTTGGCCAGGCTGGTCTCGAACTCCTGACCTCGTGATCCACCTGCCTCAGCCTCCCAAAGTGCTGGGATTACAGGTGTGAGCCACTGCGCCCAACCAAAGAGGTGCTAGTTCTAACGCCAAGCAACAGAAGGCAGGGCTCCTCCCATTTCACAGTGTGGAAAGCAATGAGATGGGGCCTTCCTTCTTGGTCCTGAGCATATTCAGCTCATTGGCTTTTTGGAAGGGGAAACTGAGGCATTTCACACCAGTCAGTCTGCTGCTTAGGATTCACAAGCCAAAGCATTCCATCTTGAAGCAAACGATGACAGGGTTCTGGATGGCATCATGCCCTTTAGGAAGTTCTAGTGCCCAAACGTAGGCCCCTCCTTCACTGAAGGCAGAAAATTGGATTTTGTGTATGTGTGTCTGGTTTGGGGGGTGTTGGTGATACTGTTCCCATCACCACCACTTTACTGTATTTGACGCCTCCCAGAGCCTTCACTCACTGTTCTGGAAGTGCCCATTTCTCCCTCTTTGCCCTCGATTGCATTTAGCATCCTAGCAGCTGAACTACAATTTTCTAATTATCAGGTTGATAAAAAAGTAATTGCAGTTTTTGTAATTACTTTTAATATTTCTCGTCACAAAACCTGTACGCTTTTGGAAGGGAGGGGCTGACACGTTTGAGCACTCTCCATGGACCAGGCCTAGGGGCAGGTAGTTTTACATCCACTTCTATGAGATATTTACACCTACCCATATTTTACAGATGAGGAAAGTTCAAGTTGTTCACCCAAGACCCCAGAGCAAATAGGTGTAGAGCCAGGATCCTTACCCAACCCCCTCTCTGCTACGCCAGCAGGCATTATCTCATATTTGTTACATTACCATCAGCATGTGTTAGGTTTGGAGTAATAGTCAGTGATTTTTTAATAGTACTTTTTAGTTTTTAATTTTTTTTAGAGATGGGGTCACACTCTGTGGTGCAGGCTGGAGTGCAGTGGTGCGATCATAGCTCATTGCAACCTCAGACTCTCCTGGGCTCAAGCAGTCCTTCCACCTCAGCCTCCCAAATAGCTAAGATTGCATGTGCACACCACCACACCCAGCTTATTTATTTATTTATTTAATTTCTGGTATTCTCCTTCACTTGGTTACATTTGTATAAAGTTCTGATTGCTGGTTGCTCAGATAACAAGTGACAAGGCAGAATTCTTTAAAGCATTAAAGTTCCTTAAACCTAAAGCTAACTCTTGAATACATTATTGAATTCTTTAATATCCTGATGGCAAACAGATTGATAGCTGCACATTTGGCATGTTTTGTTTTTTGGATTTTATTTTTCATTGCAGATTTATCTGGCAATGTAACAGTAAATTTTGTAAACTTGCATCAGTTTTATGAATAAAGAACCACTGAAAAATTTAAAAACAAACAAACAAAAAAAACAAGTCTCTCTATTGCCCAGGCTGGTCTCCAACTCCTGGCTTCAAGAAATCCTCCTGCCTCAGCCTCCCAAGTAGTTGGGATTACAGGCACAAACCACCTTACCAGCTCACTGCTTATTAGCTTCATGTTTACCATGTCTATCTGAAATCTGATTTGAAATTAACTAAGAGTATTTATAAATGGAAGAGCATGAGAAATAATTTTTACAATGTCTGTCTTAGACAGGTCAGGCTACTACTATAACAGAATACCATACACTGGGTGGCTTAAACAACAAACTTTTTTTCTCACAGTTCTGGAAGTTGGGAAATCTAAGATCAAGTCACTGGCAGCAGGGGATCTCTTCATGGTTTGCAGATGGCCACCTTTTCATCATATCCTCACATGGCAGAGGTAGGTGAGAGCCAAGCTCTTACATCTCTACTTAGAAAGGCACTGATGCCACTCATGAGGGTTTCACCCTCATGACCTAATTACCTCCCAAAAGCCCTGCCTCCTAACATTATCACACTGGTAATTAGGTTTGTTTTTGTTTTTTGAGACAGAGTCTTGTTCTGTCGCCCAGGCTGGAGTGCACTGGTGCGATCTCGGCTCACTGCAACCTCTGCCTCCCAGGTTCAAGCGATTCTCCTGCCTCAGTTGCCTGAGTAGCTGGGACTACAGGTGCGCGACACCACACTCAGCTAATTTCTGTATTTTTTAGTACAGACAGGGTTTCCCTGTGTTGGTCATGTTGGTCTTGAACTCCTGGCCTCGTGATCCACCCACCTCAGCTTCCCAAAGTGCTGGGATTACAGGCATGAGCCACCGCGCCCAGCCTTGTTTTTTTTTTTTTTAGACAGAGTCTCGCTCTGTCACCCAGGCTGGAGTGGAGTGCAGTGGCGTGATCCTGGCTCACAGCAACCTCCACCTCCTGAGTTCAAGCCTCAGCCTCCCGAGTAGCCGGGACTACAGGCACGTGCCACCATGCCCAGCTAATTTTTTGTATTTTTAGTAGAGACAGAGTTTCACCGTGTTAGCCAGGATGGTCTTAATCTCCTGACCTCATGATACGCCCGCGTTAGCCACCCAAAGTGTTGGGATTACAGGCGTGAGCCACCACGCCTGGCCAGTGATTAGGTTTTAAGATATAAATTCGGGAAGGATACAAACACTCAGTCCATAACAATGTCTAATGATATCTTGTAACTCATTTCATATTATTTACTTGTCTTGATAAACTTTTATTCAATATCCATGATTTCTACACGCTAGTGTATTTCCAGTTCCATAGATGAAGATAGACTTCCATCTCCAACCTCCATCTTCTCTTAAGCCTTTATTTCAGTTGTACCTGTGAGTAATGGAAATGGCTCTTAACTCATTCTTCTCTGAAAATAATGGACATATAGTAGTTTTGCCACTATTATCAACAGACATATATTCTCTCTCTCTCTGTCTGTGTGTGCGCGCGCACGCGCATGTGTATGTGTGTGTATCTAGAACTTCAAAAGCAGTTATTATTGGCCATGTTGGGGGCTTCACCTTGATGTTGACTCAGAGGTAAGTACTGTTGCTCCATTTAGCGGTTGGAGAAACTGAAGCTCAGATGATTCTGACTTGCTCAAGGTCACATAGCTAGGAAGAGGTCACACTGAGGCATAGACCAGGTCTGATTACAAAGTCATGCTCTTAACCACTGCATATACTACTGCCTCATTTCCCACAGCAGCAGTCAGCAGCCTCTTAAGAAGAAAGAGACTAAGAAGGGTCAAAGATAAGGGATAGCATAACAAATAGAAGGGGTTGACAGACAGGATTTTTAAGATTGGGGGAGTATAGAAAAACATTTCCCACATGTAAAACTATAAAATGACTTTCTGCATATTAAACCTTGTGCAAATAGTTTTGTGACAGCAGTGACTGATGGAAAACACATTAACATGGAGAACAAGCAGCAAGTTAATAATCTGAATTTTAAAGAGGCTTTTTTTCTGACAGATCAGAATCATCTTATAAATTTTTAAGAAATGTGAATAGGTGTCTGACATGAACGATTAAAGGGGAACTATTTAGTATTACAAAATGAATTAAACCTCTAAAATATCACCACGCAATTATGGGTAGAGGCAAAACTGCTAAAACTGGAGTAATAAATTGGGAAATTGTCACTTCCAAAAAGAAAAGGAAAATTTTGAAAGTTATTCTACAAACAAAATGCTCTTAATGGGGATGGGCCTGGAAGGCGGGGGTCTAAGCCTTAAGGGTAGGCATTGATAGGATGCGCAACCTGAGCGTCCTAACAGGCACTGTGGTCTGGCAGAGGGAAGGGAACAGCATCGTGATTGGAACCATGGCTTCCTCTTTCTCTTTCTCCTCCCGTGACTCCAGCTGTGCTCTTCCTTCTAGACATGCAATTTCTGTTGAGCACATTCACTGCTTCTCACGGGTGTGATGGCTCCATCATCATATATTGAATAGTTTTCCAAAATCAATACCTCTTCAATGTAGTGCTTTTGAAATCATAGTTCTCCACTGAAAAGTACTCATGATGGTACGTACTTGATAACAACTTCACCCACCAGGGAACATATTATAAAGTGGGCTTGAGAGCATGGTTATAACACAGGGTGTCCATTTTCTTGATCTGCAGCTAATTCTATGGTGTGGAAATACCGCTGACACCAAGAACTTCATTCTGTAATTTAGAACAGAAAAAAAAAATCCCAACTATCCGTATTTCTTAGGAAAGCGTGTTAGGAAGGAACATAGGGATTATTCACAGTTCTGAACTCATTGTGAGGGGCAAAAATTACAGATATGTGTTAAATGTCATAATTTTTCTTTGCGCAAATGGTTATTCTTCATGGAGGTAAATTTACTCAAATATTTGATGGAAAAGGAAACTGCGGTATTTCAGGCTGACAGTTTGAAGGAGTCTGGGAACTGGAGGGTTTGAATTCAACTCTAGTGAAATAAATGCCATGGTGGTTGATTGGGAGAGTATTTAAAACTTCTCATACTGATTACCTCTTGTTGTCCTCTCCCAGATACCTCTCTGAAGACGGAGCTTGTCCAATTTTGGACGGATGGCTTCACAAATTATCAACTAGCTACAAAGTAGGAAGCCATTCAAAAGGAAGACGCAGGTAAGCAGTTTTCACGCCTTTTTAAACCAGCTAAAAATCTTCTGCAGAACCCGAAATCACAGAGGAAAGTAAAGAGAACAGCTTTGCTGTAATCCAAGAGGGGGACCTGAAACGCTGTCCATGTGCTCTCTTGGGTGCTATGGGCCAGACACTTCCATATCCCAAGTTCTCTGGAGCACAGTTTAAAAACCATATTATACATCAACATGCAATCAGTGATTTCCTTTAGATGATGAAATTAATCTCTCTTTCATTTTTTCTCTCTGTATTTTTAAAATTTCCACAAAATATATTTTTATAAATAGCAGAAAGTAATAATTTTTTTCAAGCGACATATATCAAGATGCCGAAAAAAGTACAGAACTCAGGTTTCTGACTCTTACTGGGGAACAAATAAGTGACAAAATAAAGTGATCCATTTTGGGCCATGTGAGAACAGAGGATTGTAAGAGAGAGATATTTTGTCTTTCCTAATTCAAAGGCTCATGTTTACTTTTCCTTCACCTGGAGATAGCAGGGATAACCAGATGTTTATTTTAACTCTGCCCTAGATACCTTGCAATAGCTCCCAGTGAATACAGTGGCCAAATATGCTCTCCCACTGTTTAAGATTGAAGAACAAGTCTGACTTCATTTTGGGAACTCTTGTTACTTAACCTTATGGGCACTGAGGGTGGTCACTTTTAGGAGAATGATGTAAATTACCTGCAGCATTTCTACCTGAAACCTGTTCCACCCTTTTTCTAACATGCCATCATCTCCTTTTAAACTCTGAATCTCTCCCAACTCCTTTGTTCAAGTACTCCTTATTCCAGTGCTGTTTCCTAGGCTGGCTTTCCAGTCTTCCCGATTTCCCAGCAGGCTACAGCCAGACCACATCTATCATTTGATGGAGTTTACACTGATAGTGAGCTCAAAAAGTCAGTGTAAGGCCGGGCGCAGTGGCTCATGCCTGTAATCCCAGCACTTTGGGAGGCTGAGGCGGGCGGATCACGAGGTCAGGAGTTCAAGACCAGCCTGGCCAACATAGTGAAACCCTGTCTCTACTAAAAAATACAAAAATTACCCAGGCATGGTGGTGCACAGCTGTAGTCCCAGCTGAGCGGGAGGCTGAGGCAGGAGAATCACTTGAACCTGGTAGGTGGAGGTTGCAGTGAGCCGAGATCGCACCACTGCACTCCAGTCTGGGTGACAGAGCGAGACTCTGTCTCGGGGGGGAAAAAAGTCAGTGTGATGGGGTCATCCCAAGAGCAAATAACCCACTAGTTATAAAAGTACCTACTTTGGAGTCAAGCAGTCAGACCAAAATGTCTGCTCTACCATTTCTATGCTGCATGACTTCTGCCAAATTACTTAATTTCTGTAAGACTCAAGGTTTTCATTTAAAAAATAAGAATAATAAATAAAACCTGCCTCACAGCATTGTGTCACAGGCTTCCTGTAAGAATTAAATGAAATCATTTATGTAGAACACTTGTCACAACTTGTGGCATATTTTTTAAGAACTCAAATGATAGCTATCTATTATTATTATTATTATTATTATTATTATATGCTTAATATTTCTATTCTAAATTCTGGAACAAGGGAGGTGATGACAGTAGGGAGGAAAAGATCATGGACTTGTCCAGGAGACCTCAGTTCTACTTGCTCAACCTCTGTGCTGTGAAGTGAAGCTACTGTACTAGATGAGGATCTCACCAGACAGGGTCCCAGTAAGATACAGATGGTGAACTTAATGAGTGAATTAAAAGGAGTTTAATCAAGGGATTATTTACAGAGGTGTGGACAGGGTTAAGGGAGACCATGAAGCATCCAGGGATTCACATCAGCAAGGAGCCACTGCCACCCTTGATCCCCACCTGAAAGGAACAAGGGTAGGGAATGGTGTTCCTAGAAGCTGGTAAGAGTTGGAGCCCTGGAAGAGAGCCAGCCCACAAGAGCTGTATAGAGGAATTCAGGCACTACAAAAACCCTAGCCCAGCAGGAAAAAGCAAAGGAATATATTCCAGGTTGGTCTCTCCTCTGATTACTAATCACTGATGGTATCTTGCTAGTTAAATCCATCAGAAAACCATGGTATGTGGAAGTCAGTGTGCTGCACAGAGCAGGGCAGAGAAGGGAGGGAGAGTAGGCACAGAGAGTAACCAGCCTGGCAGATTTATGATTCTGAAAGTCTCAGAAAGTCCGCTACACTAACCTGGCCTGGAAGAATGTGTTAGGTAGGTGCAATGGCTCCGCAATAGATACCCTAACTCCTCCCAGGAAAAGTGCAAACCCAAATTGCTGAGCTTAGGTCGGGAAATGGAGATCCCAGATATCCCTTGGGATGTGAACTATGGCTCTAAGAATGATGAGAGGCAGCTTCAAAGAAGCACAACCTAAACTACAAACCAGGCAGATGATCCAACAGAGATGTCAGGCTGAAGGAGCTGAGTAGAGACAGAATTCTGAGAAAAGGATAATGCAGAGCCCTAAAGTAACTAGTGATTGATGATGACGTTTGGAATACAAGTACAGGGCTGGGACTGGGGACCTTCTGAGATACTAAAGTGCATTTGTCAGAGTTCTTCAAGGACTTCTGTGGTTCAGGAATAGAATGGTATGCAATTCATTTGCTTATTAATTAATTACTTAATTCAACAAGTATGTAATTTTTTAAATTGAGATGGGGGGTGCAGTCTCACTATGTTGCCTAGGCTGAACTTGAACTCCTAGGCTCAAGCAATCCTCCCACCTCAGTCTCCTGAGTAGCTGGGACTTTAGGTGTGTACCACCATGCCTGGCTCCAACAAGTATGTACTGAATTATCTTGTCTGTGCTAGGCAGGGGGCCAGGTGCTAAGGCTAGAACAATGAAAAAAACAAACCCTGTCTTGAAGAAGCTCAACTAGATGACTCCTCGAATAGGGTCAACAGCCAATCACAACACAGTATGTATGATGAGTGGTCCTGAGGGATCACAGAAGAAGGACATAACACTAGTCTGGGTGGGTAAGGAGAGCTTCTCAGGGAGGGGATCTCTATGCTGACCCTGAATTCTGAATTAGCCAGAGAGGGCCGGGTGAGAGAGGGAGGTGGGAACAGCTGGAGGAAGCTCCCATGTATTTAGGGGACTGCTAACAGTTCAGTAGAGTAAGTGGGAAGTGACAAAAGTTGAGGCTGGAGGGGTAGGCAGAGGCAGATCCTAATAAGCATTTTTCGTCAGGGTGAAGACACTGAAGTCAATGGACAGGGAAGTGACATGATCAGATTTGAATTTCAGAAAAATCATTCTGGTTCCAGTGTGAAGGGCAGAGAAAGGGAGACTTGGCACAAAATACAGGGAGACCAGTAAAAAGGATGTTTCAACTATCTGAGAGAGAAATCATGATGTTTAGATATGCCTGAACCAGGTAGTACCAGTGGACATGAGTGAACAGACTCAGACACATTTGGTGGAAAAGCTGGCCAGGCTATGTGGCTGTCAGGATATCAGGAAGAGAAAGAGGGAGAACTCTAGCTTGGTCACTGGGTTGCTGCTAATGCCAGTCACTGAGAGTCAAGCTACAGATGAATGAGGCACAGCTGGGTAGAGGGCTATGTGGGAACAGTTTGATAAAGATGTCTCTCTCTTTTTAGTGAGTCAGCATGCTTCATATGATTGAGAAGAAATCATTAAACAGATTCCACTTCATGTTATATTCTGAAAGTTTGTATTACCCCAAAATTCATATGTTGAAATATAATCCCCCATGCAAAAATGACTGACATTATTAAGAGGTGGGATCTTTAGGAGGTGTTTAGATCATGAGGGTGGAGCTTTCATGAATGGGATTAGTGCACTTATAAAAGAGGCCCAAGGGAGCTTGTTGGCCCCTTCCACCATGTGAGAATACAATGAGAAGGTGCCATCTATAAAGAAGTGGGCCCTCATCAGACACAAAATCTGCTAGAGCCTTGATTTTGGACTTCCCAGCCTCCAGAACTGTGAGAAATAAATTTCGTTGTTTATAAGCCATCTAGTTTATGGTATTTTTGTCATAGTAGCCCAAACATACTAAGACACTTCATAAATGTGTTAATGGTACTGCTGGGCTGGGGTCAGGGGAGTGTCCCCATCCTATAAGACTGGGAAACACTGAATTAGATGAAGCTAAACAGTTTTTGTTATCTCAGAACTTCTCAGAGTAATTAATAGCCTAGGGCCTTTGATGTCCTAAACAGGATATCACTTGCTGTATTTATCAAATCTATTTTATCCCCATCCCCCCACACCACCACACAACACCTGTTTATATCCCTTGTAAATGAATTTCTCAGAACAGTGTTATTTAAAGTGTAGCCCAAAGACCAGCTTCAGTTTGCAAACTGTTATAGTCTATGACAAGATAAGTACAGAAGTTGAGACTGTTCAGAAAATTTTAATAGCAATTTTGTGTCTTTGAATCTAATACAAAATCTAGGTTTGTATTTTGTATGTCTGCTTTTTCATCTAAGTTATTTCTTTGTATTTTACAAAACTGTCAGTTAGCAAAGGATTAAAAGTTAAAAACGATGACGACCACACACAGACACACACACACATACACACACAAACAAAAAACAAAAAAAACAAAGCTGGTCCTTTATCACTGGTGGTTTGAGTGTCTCAGAAGGCCCTATGGAAACATGCTAGCTCAGTGGCTCTCAAACATGGCTACCTGTTTTCATATCCTGAGGAACTTATACAGATCTTGGGTTCCACCCCGGGAGAGTAAGACATAATTCATCTGGGAAGCAGCCTGGCACTGGGATTTAGAAAGATCCCTAGATGATTCTAATGTGTACCCAGGTTGAGAATCAGTGTGGCTCAAGGAAAAGCTCAGGTTCCAGGGTGTTCTTGGTTGTACTCTCACATACCTGGACAAGGATCAAGGGGGAATTGGGAGGTGGGGGGGTCGGGCCCTGGCTGCACAGAGGAATCGCCAGGACTCTTTGAAATGGACTTAGGCCTAGGCCCCCCCTAAACCAATGAGATCAGAATCTTTGCTCATAGTTTCTGGGCACTGGTATTTTAAATAAATGATTCTAGATCATTCCTAAGGCAGCCAGGGTTGAGAAAGATTGGATTAGGAAGTCTAGTTGCAGATAGGACAGTGTGAAAGTCATCACAATAAAAATGTAGTCACTAATGTTTTTTTAAAAAAACCTCGACAGGCTGGGTGTAGTGGTTCACACTTGTAATCCCAGCACTTTGGGAGGCTGAGGCAAGTAGATCACGAAGTCAGGAGTTAGAGACCAGCCTGGCCAACACAGTGAAACCCCGTCTCTACTAAAAATACAAAAATTAGCCAGGTGTGGTGGCATGTGCCTGTAGTCCTAGCTACTCAGGTGGCTGAGGCAGAAGAATTGCTTGAATCCGGGAGACAGAGGTTGCAGTGAGCCAAGATTGCACCACTGCACTCCAGCTTGGGCGACAGAGACTCCATCTCAAAAAAACAAACAAACAAAAACCTTGACAAATAGAGCCAAGGAAGGCCATGTAGAGAGGGTTCTCATGCTTGTGTGCCTGATAACAAAAAAGAGTCTGGAAAAAACACAACCTTACACAAAAGCCATCACAACGTTATACAAAAAATATTTCTGCAAGGGCATCTGCCCAACTGCCTGTCCAACCTCAAACTGGCATCATCCTTGTTATTGATCTTTGTAGCCAAGGATAATTATTTCAAAACAATTAGGTAATCCTTCTCTTTTTTTCCTTCAAAAACCTTTGTCTTCCTTTACCTCCCTGAATATGTACATGGTTTACTATGGTACGCATATTCCTATTTCAATGATCTATTCCCAAATAAATAGCTTGTCTTTTAGACAGTCTCTCTCTGTAATTTAGGTTGACAACAGTTAAAAATGGAGAAGTCAATTCATTGCTTCCCCCAGGGCCTGGAGTCAGTAGACCTCGGGATTCCAAATTTTTACCTTTTTTGGGTCTACAAAGCCAGGCAGCCATGGCTGTACCTGGGGTGTTAGGGGTAGAGGGGGCACTCTGGGCCTCACCACAGAGACTAATGAGAGGTTGAGAGGTTCTGGCACCCAAAGTAGCCTCTGAGTTCTTGCACCAGCCTCCTTCCTGCTCCTAGCTGATGCTATAACTTCTGGGAGGAAGTTAAGCACCACTTACACTTATTTTCCACGGAACCAAAGTAACTGAGCGGCAGGTTTTCTGAGAGAAGCAAAAAGGCATGGCTCTTTATGCCTAAAGTTGTAGCCTTTGTGCTAAGAAACTACTTTCAGCCCTTGTGACAGCTGTGTTTCGGCATGTCCATTACTTCCTAATGCGTCCCCTGAAAGAGTCCAGCTGTTTATTTCCACCAGTCACTGAAACAGACGCCTTTTACTTGGGGAAAGCACAAATGCATTAGGACTTTGTGTCTAAAAGGAAGAAAGAGAGAGGAAAGGGGAAACACATGCAGTGTAAAGACTGGTTCTGACATTTGCTAGTAGAAGCTGGGGGCAAATGATTACAGCTATTTAACAAAAATTTGTAGGAGAGTGACGGGACAGGCCTGGAAGCAACTGAATATGCCCATTTTGTTGCCACGCTGCTAAGTATGATAACAGTGATTTCTCACAATGAAACTCTGGAACATACCATTGTCTTGCCTATGTGACTGTTATGGTCTGAATGCTCGTGACCTCCCAAAATTTGTATGTTGAAACCTAGTCCCCAGTGTGGTAGTATTAAGAGGTGGGGTATCTAGGAGGTGATTAGGTCATGAGAGCGAGTCCTCACCAGTGGGACTGGTGCCTTGTGAAAGAGACCTGAGGGAGCTTGTGTGTCCCTTCTGCCATGTAAGGACACAGCTATTAATAGAAAGCACCAACTGTGGAGCAGAGAAACCTCACCAGACAGCACATCTGCTAGAAACTTGATTGTGAACTTCTCAGCCTCTAGAACTGTGAGCAACACATTTTACTGTTTATAAACTGCTCAGTCTAAAGCATATTTTGTTATAGCAACATGAGTGGACTAAGACAGTGGCCAACATCAATTTTACCGAATGCTACAGCACAGTAATATTTGAAATTGTCCTGAAGTACAGCTTTGTATTGAAATTTTTAGTTCAAAAAAATCTATTATAAACAATATGAAACTCCAAAACCAAAGAAATGTTTAATAACAACAAAAGCTCAATAAGTAAGATCTCCTTACCCCAGGGCACTCAGCCTTAGAGACATTAAGAAGGTGTCATAATTTGGTTTCTAGTTTGGAAAGCTCACAGATGATTTGGACTATGTAGATACTAGTCATTGTTTATGTCTGTTATGTTATAAACTGTTCAATAGTTTTGAAACTGTTCAATTTTGCTATTGCTGTTTTACACAACTTAATCATTTATCCAAAAACCTCAAGTACTGACAACGTGCTAGGCATAAAGAGCCATCATGTTAGGCCCTGGGTTTCAATCCATAAATGAACAAAGTAGGCATGGTTGTTACCTTCATGGAGTTTTTCTTTTAGTGGAGAAAATAACCATCAAACAAAGAATTTATTACGATAGTGGTAAGAGGTCCATTAAAAATATATGGGACTGGGCTGGGTGCGATGGCTCACGCCTGTAATCCCAGCACTTTTGGAGGCCGAGGTGGGCGGATCACGAGGTCAGGAGATCGAGACCATCCTGGCCAACATCGTGAAACCTTGTCTATACTAAAAATACAAAAATTAGCTGGGCATGGTGGCACGTGCCTGTAATCCCAGCTACTCAGGAGGCTGAGGCAGGAGAATTGCTTGAACACCAGAGATGGAGGTTGCAGTGAGTCGAGATCGTGCCACTGCACTCCAGCCTGGGCATCAGGGCAAGATTCTGTCTCAAAAAAAAAAAAAAAAAAAAAAAAAAAAAAGAGGCCGGGCGTGGTGGCTCAAGCCTGTAATCCCAGCACTTTGGGAGGCCGAGACGGGCGGATCACGAGGTCAGGAGATCGAGACCATCCTGGCTAACACGGTGAAACCCCGTCTCTACTAAAAAATACCAAAAAAAAAAAACTAGCCGGGTGTGGTGGCGGGCACCTGTAGTCCCAGCTATTCAGGAGGCTGAGGCAGGAGAATGGCGTAAACCCGGGAGGCGGAGCTTGCAGTGAGCTGAGATCCGGCCACTGCACTCCAGCCTGGGCGAGAGAGTGAGACTCCGTCTAAAAAAAAAAAAAAAAAAAGAAAGAAAAAGAAAAAAGAAAGAAAAGAAAAAGAAAAAACAATGTATGTGCTTGGCCGGGTACAGTAGCTCAAAGTGCCTGTAATCCCAGCACTTTGGGAGGCTGAGGCAGGGAGAATTGCTTGAACCTGGGAGGCAGAGATTGCAGTCAGTTGTGCCACTGCACTCCAGCCTGGTTGACAAAGCAAGACTCCGTCTCAAAAAAAAAAAAAAAAAAAAAAAAAAATGGCCGGGCATGATGGCTCACACCTGTAATCCCAGCACTTTGGGAGGCTGAGGCAGGTGGATCACAAGGTCAGGAGTTCGAGACCAGCCTGACCAAAAAGAAAAAGAAATGTATGTGATTGGTCAAGTGCAATGGCTCATGCCTGTAATCCCAGCTGCTTTGGGAGGCTGAGGTGGGAGGACCACTTGAGCTCAGGAGTTTGAGGCTGCAATGAGCTATGATCACACCATGGTACCCCAGCCTAAAACTCTAAGACAGTAAAAACTAGGCTAGGTGTGGTGGCTCATGCCTGGAATCCCAGCACTTTGGGAGGCCGAGGCGGGCGGATCACGAGGTCAGGAGTTTGAGACCAGCTTGGCCAACATGATGAACCCCCTTCTCTACTAAAAATACAAAAATTAGCCAGACATGGTGACGGGCACCTGTAGTCCCAGCTTCTCAGGAGACTGAGGCAGGAGAATCGCTTGAACCCAGGAGGCGGAGGTTGCAGGGAGCCGAGATCGTGCCACTGCACTCCAGCCTGAGTGACAGAGCAAGAATCCGTCTCAAGAAAAAAAAAAAAAAAGAAAGTAAAAACTACAAAAGTACACAATAATCTCTTTGCTTTCCTTCCCTTAGAAAAAAACTATTGCCTCCCTTTCTCCCTTTCCCTCCCTCTCTCCCTTCCTCCCTCCCTTCCTTCCTCAAAAAGCCATTAGGTAGGCCCAAACGAGGCGGGCAGAGTGGAGGAGACAGGCCTGAGCCGAGATAGCCTATACAAGAAGGAGCGGCAGTCCAGCAGGGCCAAAGAGACCAGCTAGAGGCCAGGCGCAGTGGCTCACGCCTATAATTCCAACACTTTGGGAGGCCGAGGTGGGCAGATCACTTGAAGTCAGGAGTTTGAGACCAGCCTGGCCAACATGGTGAAAACCTGTCTCCACCAAAAAGTACAAAAATTAGCCAGGCATGGTGGTGTGCACCTGTAGTCCCCAGCTACTTGGGAGACTGAGGCAGGAGAATCGCTAGAACCCAGGAGGCAGAGGTTGCAGTGAGTTGAGATCGTGCCACCACACTCCAGCCTGAGCGACAGAGTGAGACTCTATCTCAAAAAAAAAAAAAAAGAGGCCACATACCGGAAGTTTGGGCAAATACGTAAATATATCAAAGGTTAATCTAAGCCAGATTTCTCACAAGAGAAGCATAAATATGGAAAGAAGAAAACCTTGAACAAACCCTTGGGTGTTGAATTGAAATTAGAAGTATTGAAAACTCTTGGTTTTCAATATATACAAATAGAGAAATAGAGATGTAAATGTGTGTGCATATACATACATGTATTTTCCAGCTCTGTCAACTGAAAGGAACTGGGAGCCATGAGTACACCTACTACCCAGATGTTGATTTGCAAACCCCTCTCTCCACCAAAAGGAACCAGGCCTCCTTGGAGAAATGGCTGCTTCCAGGATTGGGGCAGGGAAATTACAAGATGAGTCTAGACTATCTATCTTTTCATGGCCAAAAATAAGGAGGTGTTCAAGCAAGATGAGGACATATTAAAAGGACACAAAAGGCAGCTTGAAGGGGCTCCCACTGGTCAAATCCGCAACAATTCATACATCAAAAAATGCCAGTAGTAATAAAGCATAATCTATTGAACCAAATAAGTAACCCATGAGTCCACATTGGTATAAATAAATGAATTACTCAATAAATGGGGAGAAGAGAAACTTCTTTTGTGTATTAGAAAGCCTACTAATAAATGTAAAAGGAGTTATAGAGTTAGAAAATCACCATTTGGCATCAGTAATAATTATAGCAATAATTAAGCAGGAAGCATCAAAGGATGCTAAAACTTAACGCATGAAAGTGGGGTAAATAACAGGAATTTCCACAGTCTCAAAGTTGCAGAGGAGCAGAATCATAGCCCCTCAAAGATGTCTCCATCCAAATCCCCAGAACCTGTGAACATGACAAAAGAGACTTCGTGGGTGTGAGTAAATTAATAATCTGGAGATGGGGAGGTTGTTCAGATGGGTCTGATGTAATCACAAGGGTCCTTGTGAGTGAAAGAGAGCAGCAAGAGAATCAGAGAAGGAGATGAGATGATGAAAACAGGAGTCAGAGTCTGAGAAAGATTTGAAGATGCAACACTGCTGGCTTTGAGGATGGAGGAAGGGGCCAAGGAATAGAAGCTGGAGGAAACAAGGAAACAGATTCACTTCTAGAGCCTCCAGAAGGAACACAGCCCTGCTGACACCTTGATTGTAGCCCAGTGGGACTCCTTTCAGACTTATGACCTTCAGAACTGTAAGATTATTAAAATTGTGTTGTTTTAAGTCACTAAGTTTGTGGTAACAGGTTGCAGAAGCAACAGGAAACTGACACCATTACAAAAGGAAAAAAAGTAACTTCACAGTGGAGAAATCTTGACAAATACTATGTTAGTGAAAGTAATCAAAATTAACACCATCAGAAACAGGCCAATAAGGGTGTACTACCAGATAAGATGCAACGAAAACACACAGCATCTGTTATTATTTTAGTCAAAAAATGCATAAACTGAGGCATAAGACAACATCAGACAAGCCCAAATTGAGAGACATTTTACAAAATGCCTGGCATGTAACTTTATATATGTCAAAGTTATGAAGGTCAAAGATAGGGTGGCAACTTACAGATTGAAAGATACTAAAAACAAACAAACAATGACAACTGGAGCAAGGTATGACTCTGGCCTGATTCTTTGCTACAAAGGAGCTACTGAGACAACCGAAAAAATTTAAACAGATGCTGGGAGACGGATCAAGGGGAATTCTTTGTACTGTTCTTACAACTTTTCTATGTAGAACTGTTTCCAAAAAAAATTTTTAAGTGGATAATTGTCATGGTAATACGAGTCTTGCGCAAGCTTAATGGATAAAGGATGTCAGAGGATTGGTGGGAGATGGGCAGGGGATATGAAACGTGAGGCTGGACAAGACAGCACATTTGTAAGATGGAGATAATGGCCTGACAGTGTTTCTGATTTGACCGGTGAGGCCCTTGTTCCTGAATGGAAATTAGGCTAGATTCGCCTTTGCCTGAGTCCCTTAGCTTTGAAACTTGCCAGGTTGGCCTGTTTGCTAACACTGCCCCCTCAGGTTGCCCCTGAAGGTGACTCAGAAAACCGTACTGAGGCTCAGTTAGAGCCTCATTTAGAAACTCGGAAACATTAATGTGATGATTATTTCAACTTAGTACGGCCAGCAGATGGCAGCAGGTAACTCAGGGAAAGAAAACGAGAGACCCGGAGAAGGGAGGTCCGTGGTTGCTGCTTCAGCTCAGCCAGGGGAGAGCAAAGGCCCGCTGGCTCATTGAGTTGGTGGCCATCTTTGAATTAAAGGGTTCCTGCCAGGCAACAGAACCTCGGACGGCCCAACCTTACTCCCTGGACATCATGGCGGAAAGAGGAGGACTGAGAGAAATTTCATTGTGTTTTAAAGAAAAAAACGTTTACTTTTTCCTAATAATATAAAAAAGAAAAAGAGAAGCCATCATTTAATGGAACCTGAATTAGATGCCTCGAGAGTCCCAAACATTAAGAACAGAAAGAGCTGGATTCACGACTCATGGGGTCCAAAGTGGCATCAAGTATTTCGGACAATGATAATAAAAATAGAGCCTCAGTTTATTTACCTGTAAAATGGGAACAGAGGATTTCACAAATCAGATGAGTCAATATATGCAGAGAGTTTGCTTTTTATTATTTATTTTTATGAAACAGGGCCTCACTCTGTCATCCAGGCCGCAGAGAGTTTAGAATAGTGACTGGCATGTGGTCAGTACTTAATAAAAATTACCTGCAATTATTATTATTTACTGAACACTTACTATGGCCCAGGCATTCAGTTAAGTGTTTTATGTATGTTATATTATGTATTCCTTACAACAGTCTTGTACTATATATTTTATTAACTCAATTAAAAACTTTCAGACTCAGAAAATTTAAATAATTTACACAGGTACCAGATGCCTATTAGGGACACTGTGGATTCAGCAAGAATAAGGACAGATATGATCCCTGTCCTCTTGTAACAACCATCTGTCTAGTTAAGGGTCATACAGCTAGCCAGAGTAGAGTTTGAACCCAGGTGTCTCTTGCTCCTCTTTGGCTGCCTTCCATAATAAAAAGAGTGAATTGGCCGGGTCTGGTCGTTCACACCTGTAATCCCAGCACTTTGGGAGGCCGAGGTGGCCGGATAACGAGGTCAGGAGATCAAGACCATCATGGCCAACACTGTGAAACCCTGTCTCCACTAAAAATACACAAATTAGCTGGGCATGGTGGCTCGTGCCTCTAATCCCAGCTACTCAGGAGGCTGAGGCAGGAGAATCACTTGAACCCAGGAGTTGAAGGTTGTGGTGAGCCACGATTGTGACATTACACTCCAGCCCGGCGACAGAGTGAGACTCTGTCTCAAAAAAAAGTGAACTTTTACTGAATACCCATTGTGTGCCAGGAACTTTACATACTATTTAGTTTACATATTCCCCAACCCAATGAAGTAAGAATTATTGTCACCACCATTATACATATGAGGAGATATTAAATGTTTTGCCCAAAGACCATGCCACTAAGGAGCAGGCACATCTGTTATGTATTTGAAGTCCATACTCTTTCCATGGCAACACACTCTAGATGCTTCCTAGGGTCAGAAGGGATCTGCACCAGGATCATCCTCATTCTGTCCACAAGTTACATCAAAGTCCCACCCAGGAAGGTCATGCAATCAAAATGATACATTGGTAGTAAGGATCCTCTGAGATCTTCAGATTCCACTCTTTGAGCAACATTTTTTTTTTTTTTGAAACAGAGGTTCGCTCTTGTTGCCCATGCTGGAGTGCAATGACGCGATCTCAGCTCGCCACAACCTCTGCCTCCTGGGTTCAAGTGATTCTCCTGCCTCAGCCTCCTGAGTAGCTAGGATTACAGGCATGCGCCACCTTGCCTGGCTAATTTTGTATTTTTGATAGAGATGGGTTTTCTCCATGTTGGTCAGGCTTGTCTCAAACTCCCGACCTCAGGAGATGCGTCCACCGTGGCCTTCCAAACTGCTGGGATTACCCGCGTGAGCCACTGTGCCTGGCCTGAGCAATGTATTTTAAAGTAGACACAGAAATCCCTATCAAAACTGGCACAGCAAACAAAGGGAATTTATTGGTTAAAGTAATAATTGGTTGATTGATGAAATACTCAAGGAATACTTCAGCTTCAGAAATGTCTTCATTGGGAACGAATTTCTCTCTCACTGTATCATTGGATGCTTTTCTTCTGTGCTGGCGCCATGCGTAGTCCATTAGAAAGAGAACTCTCACAGTTGAGTTCTAACTAGATCTTTGCCACATTCAAACACAAATCCTGGGTCTGATTCTCATTGCTCTAAATTGGGTCACATGCTCATCACTGAACCAATCACTTTGGCCAGTTGGGGCCTACCCTTGAAGCTGAAGCTTGTCAACCTCTCTCACACCTGATGAGATTTAACAGCAGGGAGGGGTTATTCTCCAAATACAATTTGGGGTACCTTTCTACTCAAAGGATGAATGATTGTGGTGGTTGAATGACAAAAACAACAGATGTCTCCTACATCTACATTCTAATCAAACTGAACTATTTTGTAGTGTCTGAGGCACATTCTGTACTTTCCTTCTGGCAGGCTGTTGGTCACATTCTTCTCTTGATTAGTACACATTGTTCTCTTGGAACACTTGATTTCCCCCTTCCAATATCTCCCAACCAATCCTCTCTGGCCTTCACAATTTAAATACTGTCTCCTTATTTCCAATGGATATAATCCCTTCTTTCTCTGAGTGTGAACACCTCTCACAATTCTCTTATCTTCCCGTTATATTTTAGTTATTTGTATATTTGTCTTAACCCAACCAATCCTAAATTTTGAGTTAGATTCCTTATGTTAATGACGAAGATGCTTATAATCTAGAGGAAGGAATTATATTTAAAAATTTTAATTGATAACAAAGATAAATACCTTAGTGAGTTGCTTAAAATCTAAATCAGTAGATTCCAAATGAATGAGCATTTACTGTAATTGGAGACAGATTACATTTTAACAGTAAAATTTATTTTCAGATTAACTGAAGTTAACCACCACATTTCCACTGCAACCCTTACTGAAAGATTTGACACTGGGCCATCTTTAGTGCTGTAAGATATCCCCGTGTCTAAAAGTGAATCATTCTGGAAATGGGTATTCCTCCTTGAGTGAGTGCAATAGGTAAATTCCTCAGTTATTTGTCTTTCCCTCATGGGTCTGTAAAATCCTTCACACTTATGCTGGACTTTTATCTCTACAGCCAGACACAGTGCTTAGAATATTTCGGGCACTCCATAAATGTTTGTTAAATGAAGGAGTGAAGGAATAAAAGCAACAATGATTGAGAAAAGTATATGTTTATCCTTTTAGATGCTTTGAAAAACAATCTCCAGATGTTAGTTTATTTTTCTGTCTTTTGCCCACTTCTGCTGAAAAAGGAGCACTAAAATAATTCCTGATGAAGGGTTTTAGGTCATAGGTTGAAAGAATGCTAGTGCTAAAGGAAATATCCACTGCCCACTGTTCCTGGCAGTTAGCAGACACTAAAGTGGTGTGAGAATGGATATAAAAGGATAGGTGACTTTTACTATGCATAAAAACATAGATCCTGAAGTCCTAACAGATTATATAGTTAAGGTTCTGATGGGCCACTTAAAATTGCTAGTTATTTGGGGTCATATGTTGCTGCCACAAAAGTTGGAGTTTAACTGGCATTTATGTCCTTCTTGTAACAAAGGAAAAACAAGTACTCCATAAGTCTTTGCCTTAGAGCAAGCAGTCCAATAAGAGACCAAAATACTCACTTGAATCTCTGCAGGGCAAAATGATCCCAGAGGCTGTCATCCTCAAATATTTAAGAACCCCGTAGAAGAGTTCTTATTTAGTTCATGTAAAAACAGGGCAAGGGTGTGTTGTGTGGAGGGGAAGGATGAGCTCTTTAGAAAAGACAGGCCCAAATGTTCCTGTCAAGGGAATTTATCACCCTTATTAGGAAGTGACTTTGCTATATGGAAGAGCTCATGTTCCTTCGATCAGAGCTGCTTGTTCTATTCTTTCTGACTAATTTCTTGCAGTTACTCAGACTTTCCTGGAATTAAGCTGATTTATTTGAAAGCTGAACACTGCAATCCTGATCTCTAAAACATGCATGGAGCTTCTGCTGGAAAGGTGTTAGGTATTGTATCTGAGTGTCTAATTATAAGGCGTTTTGGTATTTACTGAGTAACCATAGGTGCTAGGAGTAGCAAAGATCCTAACAGTCAACAGCATCTTTACCTGAATATTGAAAGAATATTGCCAATGTGGGATATAATCATAGGCTAAATTCTATAACACAAACTTGAAATGCCATCCCCATTAAAATAGTAGATTAGTGTGGGTTAGAGAATTTGAGGAAGGCCTCAGGAGGACATTCCAGGTAGAGAGAATTATTAGGACAAAGACCCAGCACTGTGAATAGAATTTCATTTAATTTAGCAAGTACTGGCCAGCCATGGTAGCTCATGTCTGTAATTCCAGCACTTTGGGAGGCGAAGGCAGGATTGCTTGAGCCTAGGAGTTCAAAACCAACCTGGGCAAATAGCGAGACCCTGTCTCTAATATTAAAAGAAAAATAGGCCGGGCGCGGTGGCTCACGCCTGTAATCCCAGCACTTTGGGAGGCCAAGGTGGGTGGATCACGAGGTCAGGAGATAAGAGACCATCCTGGCTAACACGGTGAAACCCTGTCTCTACTAAAAATACAAAAAATTAGCCGGGCATGGTGGCGGGTGCCTGTGGTCCCAGCTACTGGGAAGGCTGAGGCAGGAGAATGGCGTGAACCCAGGAGGCGGAGATTGCAGTGAGCCGAAATCGCGCCACTGCACTCCAGCCTGGGAGACAGTGAGACTCAGTCTCAAAAAAAAAAAAAAAGGAAAGAAAAGAAAAAGAAAAACAATTAGGAATTAAAAAAATAAAAATTGTAGAAACAAGTTTTAAATTAAAAAAAAAATTTAATAACTATTGGCCGGGCGCATTGGCCCTCGCCTGTAATCCCAGCACTTTGGGAGGCCGAGGCGGGCAGATCACAAGGTCAGGAGATGGAGACCATCTTGGCTAACACGGTGAAATCCCGTCTCTACTAAAAATACAAAAAGTTAGCCGGGCGTAGTGGTGGGCGCCTGTAGTCCCAGCTACTCGGTAGGCTGAGGTAGGAGAATGGTGTGAACCTGGGAGGCAGAGATTGCAGTGAGCTGAGATTGCGCCACTGCACTCCAGCATGGGCGACAGAGCGAGACTCGTCTCAAAACAATAAAATAAATAAATGAATAAACAAACAAACAAGTATTTATGAAGCAGCTCCTTTGTGCCAGACACTGGACTTAGCTCCGTGAATACAATGGTAATAAGAGAAATACGGTCTCTGCCCCTGCAGCACTTACAGGTTACTGGGGTATAGACGGAACATCAGAGGAGTAGATGGAATATATTTGTGTTGACTGTTAAAGGCTAGTTGGAGGGAAAGTGCAGGCCAGTGAACTGGAGGAGGATGGATATGACGCGACTGCTTCAAGGGGGCACTTGATGGGAATGCATGGTATTTTTGTCTGTGGTATAGAGGGGAGCTTGAGGTAGGGGCAAGTGGAGGAATGGAGACCAACATGAGTGTGGGAGTGTGGTGGGAAAGCCTGAACTCAGGCCTTGTGCTTCCTTCTGTGTCTGTTTTTATCTGGTACTCCTGCAACCTGAGTCCTCTTTTATTAATTAATTAATTAATTTGTTTTTGAGATGGAGTTTCGCTCTTGTTGCCCAGGCTGGAGTGCAATGGCACGATCTTGGCTCGCCACAACCTCTGTCTCCCAAGTTCAAGCGATTCCCCTGCCTCAGCCTCCCGAGTAGCTGGGATTACAGGCATGCGCCACCACCCCCGGCTAATTTTGTATTTTTAGTAGAGATGGGTTTCTCCATGTTGGTCAGGCTGGTCTCGAACTCCTGACCTCAGGTGATTGGCCAGCCTCGGCCTCCCAAAGCTCGGGGATTAAAGGCATGAGCCACTGCACCTGGCCGAGTTCTCTTTTATTTAGTGAGCTTAAGGCAAGACTGTTTCACATGTTTAGAACCCTGCAAAATGAGGAACATTGGTTCTTGAGCCAAACTGAACTGCCTCTGCTGAGCTGGCGATTACACATCATGAAGAAGAAGAGTGATACCTTTAGAGTGTCAACGAAGAGAGTCAAACTCTGTAAAATATTTAAAGAGGTTTATTCTGAGGCAAAGAGGAGTAACCATGGCCTGTGACACAGCCCTTAGGAGGTCCTGAGAACATGTGCCCAAGGCAGTCGGGGTTCAGCTTGGTTTTACACATTTTAGGAAGGCATGAGACATCAATCAAATACATTTGAGAAATACGTTGGTTTGGTCCAGAAAGGCGGGACAATTCAAAGCGGGGTGGCAGGGGTGGTGGGGGTGGGTTGTTGGTGGGGAGGTTTCTGGGCTATAGGTAGATTTAAACATTTTCTGGTTGACAATCGGTTGAGTTTGTCTAAAGACTTGGGATCAACAGAAAGGAAATGTTCAGGTTAAAATAAAAAATTGTGGAGACCAAGGTTTTTTTGAAATCTCATAGTGGCTGCCCTTAGAGACAAGAGATGACAAATGTTTCCTATTCAGAACTTTTAAAAGGTGCTAGACTCTCAGTTAATCTCTTCAGGATGGGAGGGCCTGGAAGAAGAAGATCTAGCTATGTTAATAGAGATTATTTACAGATGCAATTTTTCCCCACAAAGGATGGCTTTGCAGAGCCATTTCAAAATATGGCAAATAGACATGTTTTCGGGTAAAGTATTTTGATTTTCTTCTTTGTCCCATAATGTTATACCAGAGTCAGATTGGAAAGTAAGTCATGACATATAGGGTTAAATAAAACCCATCTCATGAGAATTTATGGTTTGCAGGGCATGACTCCCCAGACCCCAGACAGGAATTTGGTAAGATTTTAAAAATCAGAGGTTAGTCCTCATTAGTCTTTGCTCCAAGAGAAATTCCTCTGGTGTCTTCATAACAGCTTTCACAAACATGAGAAGTACTGTGTGAGGTTGTGCATCATTTCAAGAATGTTCTCAAGCAAATACTTTCTGATTGTTTTTTATATTGTATACTCTGTGCAAGAAAAAGCACCTTCAGATGCTGGTTTTTCATTCAGATTCTTTATTAAATCAAATTTTCTCATAGGAACGTTGAACTTTAGTGAGAAAGGATGTTAAATAAATACATATTTCTGGTTGCTAAACCTAAGAAAATAATCTTTCAGCATTGCATAGGCAGAGCATAAAGAAATAAGATTTCGGCCAGGCGTGGTGGCTCACGCCTGTAATCCCAGCACTTTGGGAGGCCGAGGCGGGTGGATCACGAGATCGGGAGATCGAGACCATCCTGGCTAACATGGTGAAACCCTGTCTCTACTAAAAATACAAAAAGTTAGCCAGGCGTGGTGGCGGGCACTTGTAGTCCCAGCTACTCTGGAAGCTAAGGCAGGAGGATGGCGAGCCCGGGAGGCGGAGCTTGCAGTGAGCCGAAATCGTGCCACTGCACTCCAGCCTGGGTGACAGAGCAAGACTCCGTCTCAAAATAAAAAAATGTATATCATGTTGGGTGACTTAGGACCCTGAACTCAAATTCAGGAATGATTACTGACATATTCTGTAGAAGTTAAGTGGTACACAAAACACCCTATAAATGGGTCCTGTCCTCAGAGTCTTGGACAAGAAGACCTGGTTTCTGAGAACAGCTGTTATTAAGAAGCCATATAGCTTAGTCTATGAAAGTTTTTTGGCCAAGATGGTATTTAAAAAGCTTTTAGTTGTAGGTGCCTTCATATGGGGTATGCATCTTCTCTTTGCCAGAGTACCCACGCTAACTATTAATTATATCTGACTTTCAATTATATCTTACTTGCCTGGCCTAGTCCCTGCTACCATTTGAATTTCTTACACTTGACAGGAGGGGGGATAATGACATTAACCCTGGGACAACTGCAGCATTCCGGGGGTAGGTTCAGGAGTAAGAAGTAACCAATGAAGAAAGATGGAAGGTCACTAAGAAAAACAATGCTGTTTTGGAAACAAAAGGTCTTTCAATAAAGAGGTGAAATTGGTACAGAAAGTTCAAATAGAGGCCTGGCAAGGTGGCTCATGCCTGTAATCCTGGCACTTTGGGAGGCCGAGGCGGGTAGATCACCTGAGGTCAGGAGGTTGAGGCCAGCCTGGCCAACATGGTGAAGCCCCATCTCTACTAAAAATACAAAACATTAGCCGGGTGTGTTGGCACATGCCTGTAATCCCAGCTACTCAGGAGGCTGAGGCAGGAGAATTGCTTCAATCCGGAAGGTGGAGGTTGCGGTGAGCCAAGATCACATCATTGCACTCCAGCCTGGCAACAAAAGCAAGACTCCGTCTTAAATAAAAACAAAACAAACAAAAAACAATACAAAGAAAGTTAAAACAGAATAAGAACAAAGGGTTGGCAATTAGGAGATTACTGGTAGCAAAGGAAAGTTTCAGTGGTACAGTTGGGACAAAAACCAGACTGAAATCATGTTAAGCAATGTGAGAGGTTCAAATAGGACTAATAACTAGTGTAATTTTGACTATAAAGTCACAATTCAGAGTTGGAATCCAACCCTCCCACTGATGTGTAGCAATCATCACCAAGTTAATGCATTTCCAGAAAACATAAACTTTCAGTGATGAATCTTAGCTATATTGTCATACTGACTCAGGTTGATAGAATGATCTTAATGGGGTCACTGGGGAATATAAACGAGATGCCAAGTAGAAAACATGTTAATGTCTTGGCACAAGGAAGCCCGAGGTGTTCTAGAAGCCGCTAATGCATTTTACATGATTGCTTAATTTCAGGAAATCCTGACTCACTGCCCCTATAGGGTAAGAAGCAAAGGCTGGTCTCAATTTACAATCCTACACACCAGTTTTGAGTAGAGCTTAGATTATTCCTGGCAGCAATATGTCTGTTCAGTGCCTATTTAAATTTGAAAATGTTTTGGTATATGTATATTTTATTTTCTTTGAGAAAAAGCAGGCTGTATTTGAAATGTTCTGAAAACCACTGTGACTAAATGGGTAAGGTAACGCCTCCTCGCTTAACTTTTGAATGGACGTTGAGTGCCATCATCAAATCTACAGTCAGACCACTGAGCCCTTGAAAGATGGTCCAGGTGAAGCTTGAATAAAGAAAAATAAGAAAACAGTTAGAACTAGCTTGTTAGCATTGGGTGATGAAAGAAGCGGAATGCTACAAATAATGTCACTGAAAATGCACCCATTTTATTATTTAATGTTCCCAATAATGCGTTCATAGTAGTTATTATGAACCCTACTTCATATAGGTGAATAACAGGGAAAGGAATAATTAGACAATTTAGCTCAAGTCACATGGTAAACCAGTGAAGATCCAGGGTTAGACTTCAAATAGGATCAGTGTCACTCCAGATTTGTCCTCCATCTACTGCCTCTCCTACCTTCCTCAGCAACAATTCCAAACCTTCCTTACAAGCCCATCACGCAACCCTTAGCTGCTCTCTCAAATTCTGATGAATGGCCTTGTGTCCCACATGGCTGAGAAAGCTGAGGTCCTTCCCTCTCTGTGTTATCTGGTTGTGCACACTCTTGCCCATCCTTATCTCTCGTTCCCCAGGTTCTCTTCCTTCCATGTGAAGCCAACCACCCAGGCATTTGACCCACTGCCTCTCCCACACACACACACTTTTTTTTTTTTTTTTTTTTTTTTTTTGAGATGGAGTCTCTCCCTGTCACCCAGGCTGGAGTACAATGGTGTAATCTCGGCTCACTGCAACCTCCACCTCCCGGGTTCAATCAATTCTCTTGCCTCAGCCTCCCAAGTAGCTGGGACTGCAGGTGCATGCCGCTATGCCCAGCTACTTTTTGTATTTTTAGTTGAGAGAGGGTTTCACCATGTTGGCCAGGCTGGTCTTGAACTCCTGACCTCATGATCCGCTTACCTCGGCCTCCCAAAGTGCTGGGATTACAGGTGTGATCCACCGTGCCTGGCCTCCCACACACTTTTATTTCTCCTTCTTCACTGGTACCTTCCCCTCAGCTTATCAACATCTCAAGTTTTTCCCAGGTTAAAAAACTCTTCCTTTGATTGTCAAAGCCAATCTGTCTGTTCCCTGTCTTACTCAAATTTATCCAGTTGTCTCTACTTCCCGCCTCCCCATTTCTTTTCAATTCACTTATCTCCCCACTGCCCTGAAATCTGGTTTCTTCTGAAGTGTGTCCCTCCACCCCCATCCCAAAATTATATGTGGAAGTCCTAATTTCCAACACCTCAAAATGTGACTATATTGGGAGATAGGGTCTTTTTTATTTTATTTTATTTTTTTGACACAGAGACTCACTGCGTTGCCAGGGTGGAGTGCAGTGGCACCATCTCAGCTCACTGCAACGTCCGCCCCCGGGGTTCAAGCAATTCTCCTGCCTCAGCCTCAAGAGTAGCTGGGACTACAGGCGTGCGCCACCATGCCCAGTTAATTTTTGTATTTTTAGTAGAGACAGGGTTTCACCATGTTGGCCAGGATGGTCTTGATCTCTTGACCTTGTGATCTGCCCACGTTGGCCTCCCAAAGTGCTGGGATTACAGGCGTAAGCCACTGTGCCCCGCCGAGATAGGATCTTTAAAGAGGTAATTAAGTTAAAATGAGTTCACAAGGGTAGGCCCTAATCCAATAGGACTGGTGTCTTTATAGGAAGTGATTAGGACACAGATGGACAACTGTGTAAGGCCATGTGAAGACACTGAGAGAAGATGGTTACCTGCATGTCAAGGAGAGAGGCCTCACAGGAAACCAACACTGCTGGTACCTTAATCTCTGATGTCTAGCCTCCAGAACTGCGAGAATATAAATTCCTGTTGTTTAAGCCACTCAGTCTGTGGTACTTTGTTATGGCAGCACTGACAAACTAATACAGGCAGTTTGAAAGAGTTCTTACTAAGGTCACTAATGACCTTCCAATTGTAAAAATCTAATGAACATATTTTCAGTCCTTATTCTGCTGGAATTTTCTTCTGTATGTGACATGAAAGACCAATTTAATGGTGTCCCTGATACTCTTTTGGGCTTCTTCATAACCTTTTATTTGTTTCCTTTCTCTTCCACGGGTTCTTCTTTCCTTCTCAGACACTGACGTTCTCCTGGATCCAGTGCTACACCACTGCTCTTAACATTCTTCTCTAGGATGATCTCATCCTTTCTTATGGTTTTAATATAGCGGACTCAGAAATTGGAAGGGAGGCTCTAAAATTAGTGTGTAAGGCAAAAATATTGCATGTAAATTTACCCTTGAAAATTCCTTAGAAAAGTACAGCAAAGTGGCTTACCTGTTAGTGATGTGAGGAACTGAGATGAAATGAGGGAAGAGACTCATATTTTCCATTGCAAACTCACTTTGGTGCATATGCTGAGTGGGGAAATTATTTTATTTAATTTGTTTTTCTCTCTTTCCATTTTGCCATCTGTGTTGGATTGAATTTGCACAGGTTAAATGTACGTGTGATGAATTACATTGTACTGGCGTACTTGCTTATCCTAAACTTCTCTCTCAGACCTTTCTTCTGAGCTTCAAACACATACAGCAACTTCCACCTGAACGTCTCCCCTTGGAAATCTCAGACTTCATAAGCTCAAATTCAAAAAAGACGCCTTCATTTTTCCCTTAACTGGCCCCTTGTCCTGAATTCTCAGTGTGAGCATCCATGAATCAGTTAAGTCATCCATGATGTTTCCCTTTTCCTCCTCATTGAAAAAAAGAGATTGCAAATAGATCTGTGGGCCATCAAGTTTGGCTTCCATTGAAAGAATTTAAATTTGTTGCCACTATTTAAAAATGAGGATGTTTTGCATTTTTAAATGCCAAATTCTAGATTCTTTTGAAAAACTAGAGTATTTGGTAACATTGGACCCATACTCCAGTATAGCCAAGGTCAGCCAGAAGAGAGAAGCAGCAGCTGTCTTTTATTTATTTATTTTTTTGAGATGGAGTTTTGCTTTGTCACCCAGGCTGCAGTGCAGTGGTGCGATCTCGGCTCACTGCAAACTCCACCTCCCGGGTTCAAACGATTCTCCCATTCAGCCTCCCAAGTTGCTGGGATTACAGATGTGCACCACCACACCTGGCTAATTTTTGTACGTTTTAGTAGAGATGGGGTTTCACCATGTTGACCGATTGGTCTCAAACCCCGGACCTCAAGTGGTCCACCTGCCTTAGCCTTCCAAAGTGCTAGGATTAAAGGCGTGAGCCACCACACCCAGCTGCAGCTGTCTTCTTTAGGTGGGGTATGCCCTGTACATCTGTCACTACTTATAGTCTTTTCTTGTGTCTCTGCACTTGTTTATGTTACCTGACTGGCTTCTATAGGCATTTTAATTTAGAACTCCCAATATATTTTCATATTTATCTTCTCCTTTCAGTCCTTACTGATATCCTGCCCCATCTCCATCATTGCTTTCTTGGGCTACTGAAATAGCCTTCAAACTGGTCCTTCTTCCAATTCATCTGCAGCAAAACCCATTTAAAATACATATCTGATCATGCCACAATGCCACATACTTGCTTGGGAGCCTTCAGTATCTCTCTTCCTACAATGGTGTTTTTCAAAGTACGGTCTAAGGACTTTCTTTTTCTTTTTTTCTTTTTCTTTTTTTTTTTTTTTTTTGAGACAGAGTCTCCCTCTGTCACCCAGGCTGGAGTGCAGTGGTGCGATCTTGGCTCACTGCAAGCTCCGCCTCCTGGGTTCACACCATTCTCCTGCCTCAGCCTCCCTAGTAGCTGGGACTACAGGTGCCTGCCACCACGCTGAGCTAATTTTTTTTTTTTTGTATTTTTAGTATAGATGGGGTTTCCTCTTGTTAGCCAGGATGGTCTCGATCTCCTGACCTTGTGATCCACCAGTCTTGGCCTCCCAAAGTGTTGGGATTACAGGTGTGAGTCACCGTGCCCGGCCAGTCTAAGGACTTTCTATGTTACGATTACCTATGGTGCTTGGACAAATGCACATTACTGTGTGCAACCCAGACTTACTGAACCAGAAGCCCTGGGATTAGGGCCTTAGATTCTGTACTTTTTAGTAACTTTACAGGGAATACTAATATACTCTAAATTTTGAGACCTACTGATCTACTGAGTAGAGCCCTAGCTTCTTAATATGCATTGATGAGTTCCTGAGAATTCCTTTTTAAATTTAAGCCATAATTTAAACATATTAAATTTTGTCCTATAAAGAAAATATGTGATGTGTTACTCGACAAATAATCCCTTAAAAATGTAGTTCTTTTAAAAATTTTTTAGAAAGTGTGGGTGACATGATCTTAATGTAGGACAGACTCTAATACCAACAGCTGATAATTCATAGCAGTGGAAGAAGGGTACATTGAAAAGGTCAAAATCCAAATAAATCTTTCAACTCATACTTGTAGAAATCTTAGAGGGCTTCCCCTGGACAAGAGCACACAGCTCCAATATACCCAGTGGTCATGAGAAAAATCAACAAAATGCCAAATATTAAAAAGAAAGGGCAGAGGGTCAACCTTTACAGATGACTGGCACCATGAAGTGTAAGATGCAGAGGCAAATTTAGATCCCATTCCAGGACAAGGCACAGGGAGGGAAGAAATAAAAGTCAATTGCCAGTGGAAGAAACCACATGGAATTAAAAGAATCCCCAACTGTTGGTACCCTTTTCTCCCAATCATGGCTACTTACCGGTACCATAGTTCTAGTCACAGTCATATCACAATGGAAACCTGAAGATGCCACTTGCTTTGCTCTTGGTAGTGATCTATTGAAAATGAACCCGGGAGGTGGAGGTGGCGGTGAGTGAAGAACGTGCCATTGCACTCCAGCCTGGGCAATAAGAGCGAAACTCAGTCTCAAAAAGAAAAAAAAAAACCAAAAACCAAAAACCAAAACAACAACAACAACAAAAAAAACAACTGAGAACAAATCCTTTAGCATTCTCAAATATACCCACTTAAGAACTGAGGTGTTAGATTATGTTTTTTTTTTCCCTAGTTTACAAGTAACTAAGTAATGTCAGACAGGATAAAATATCTGGCTACACTGAGGACAAATGACAGCCATCACTTCCTCCTGTTCCAACAGACAAATAACTCTGTTGAAGAAAATTACCTTAATTTGACAAGAGGTATTTCTTCCAGAGCTATGCTGATTTATTACTTGATAACTTTTCCACTTCTGTTTGCAAATCCATTACAAAACATATTTTCCCCACTCTTGTTCTGCCTTTCAGAAACTTCCGAACCAGTCAACATCACTGTTTATACTCAAAAGATACAGGTTTTTTTTTTTTTTTATCTGTTAGTCTCCTCTTGTAAACAGTGTTGGGTGACTCATTTAATCAGCTTTGCGGGTATATACTATGTACAGCTAAATGTAAACATAATCCCATACATTACTGCAAATGAGGACACCACCACCATGTTGGCAATGGCACTTTGGCTAGGTGGCTATGAGGAGGAGACTGTCAAAATTTTGTCCAGTATCACAGACTGATTGTGTTAGTCCATTCTCAGGTTGCTGCAAATAAATACCTGAGACTGGGTAATTTATAAAGAAGCTTAATTGGCTCATGGTTCTGCAGGCTGTACAGGAAGCGTGATTCTGGCATCTGCTTGGCTTCTGGGCAGGCTTTAGGAAGCTTATAACTGTGGTGGAAGGTGAAGCAGGAGGAGGCACTTCACATGGCCAGGAGCAGGAGGAAGGGAGAGATGGGGGAGATGCTACGTACATATATATATATATTTTTCTTGAGCCAGGGTCTTGCTCTGTTGACCAGGCTGGAATGGAAGTGGTACAATCTTGGTTCACTGCAGCCTTGACATCTGGGCTCAAGTGATCCTCTCACCTCAGCTTCCAGAGTAGCTGGGACCACAGTCTTGCACCACAACGTCTGGCTATTTTTTTGTATTTTTGGTAGAGATGAGGTTTTGCCATGTTGCCCAGGCTGGTCTTGAACCCCTGGACTCAGGCAATCCACCTGCCACTGCCTCCAAAAATGCTGGGATTACAGGCTTGTGCCACTATGCCCGGCTGCTACACACTTTTAAACAACCAGATCTCATGATAACTCACTCAGTATCATCAGAACAGCACCAAGGGGATGGTGCTAAACCATTCATGAGAATTTGTCCCCATGATCTAATCACTTCCCACCATGCCCTATCTCCAACATTGGGGATTACAACTGAACATGAGATTTAGGTGGGGACAAAATCCCAAACCCTATCGCTGATAACCTCTGAACATAGGTTGTATACAGAGCCTCTAACAGTCTAGATTTACATTGATCTTTTCCTTGCAAATTTTTATAAGTTCAAGTTAATCATTAATGCACAGAATATACAAAAGGTGAATTCATGTTCTCTAGAGAAACAGAGCCAACAGAATCTCTCTATTTTTTTCCATATCTAAATACATTTTAAGATTTTTTTTTTCTATTTTAAATAATTGGTTCATGCAATTGTGGGGATTGGGAAGTTTGAAGTCTGTACCATAGTCCAGCAGGCTGGAAATGCAGTTAGGAGCTGATGTAGCAGTTTTGAGTCTGAAAACTGGAGGGAGGGCCAGCAAGCTGGAAACTCAAGCAGGGTTTCTATGTTGTAGTCTTGAGGCAGAATTCTTTCCACTTTGGGAAAGCTCAGTCTTTATCCTTAAGGTCTTCAACTGATTGGATGAGGCCTATGTTATAGTGGTAAACTGCTTTTATAAATGTTAATCATGTCTAAAAAGTACCTTCACAGCAACATCTACATTAGTGTTTGACCAACAGTTGTGTACCATGGCCTAGCCACAGTAACACTTCACAAGAGGGAATGTCAAACTATTTAAAACAAATCACTGGACTCATGAATATGATGCTCATTTACATCACCTACAGATAAGGAGACCAGATATACAGAATTATTGACTTGTGTAGGGAGGGGAGTGGGCAGGTATCCTATACTAGTTCTACTTTAAGGTTGACAGGGTCTTGTGTGAAGATAAGTTAGAGATGTTTATATAGCATTGGAATTTTTTTTTTTTTTTTTTTCTGAGATGGAGTTTCGCTCTTGTCGCCCAGGATGGAGTGCAGTGGTACGATCTTAGTTCACTGCAACCTCCGCCTCCTAGGTTCAAATGATTCTCCTGCCTCAGCCTCCCAAGTAGCTGGGATTTCAAGCGCCTGCCACCACGCCTGGCTAATTTTTTTTTTTTTTTTTTTTTTTGAGACAGAGTCTCATTCTGTCACCTAGGCCAGAGTGCAGTGGCGCGGTCTCAGCTCACTGCAAGCTCCTCCTCCCGGGTTCACGCCATTCTCCTGCCTCAGCCTCCCAAGCAGCTGGGACTACAGGCGCCCACCACCACGCCTGGCTAATTTTTTTGTATTTTTGTAGAGACGAGGTTTCACTGTGTTAGCCAGGATAGTCTTTATCTCCTGACCTCATGATCCGCCCGCCTCGGCCTCTCAAAGTGCTGGGATTACATGTGTAAGACTCTGTGCCAGGCCCCAGCTAATTTTTTGTATTTTTAGTAGAGATGGGGTTTTGCCATGTTGGACAGGCTGGTCTCGAACTCCTGACTTCAGGTGATCTGCTCGCCTCAGCCTCCCAAAGTGCTGGGATTACAGGCATGAGCCACCGCGCCCGGCCTGGAAAGTAGCTTACGAAGCTGATGAAGTTGCTTTGCTCTAATTAGAAATCTAGGAGGCCAAAAAAAAAAAAAAAAAAAAAAATTCTAGGTGGCAAGGTCTTGTTTTCAGTTAATCACTGATGTGCCTGACCAATGGATGTCACTCAGAATTTCTCGAACAGTCCTAAAAGCAAGTCTGAAATTAGAAAAATGCCCCTTAAGGCAAAATAAACGTGTATATATATATATATATATATATATATATATATATATATATATATCTCACCCAAATTCACTGAGCTGTAGATGAGTAGGTGTTGAAGTTTTCAAACACGGCTCTAAGATTTTTTTGACACCACTCCATTCAGTCTATGTCCTCTTCTCCTGAGTCTGGCCTTTGTGACTGCTTGACCCATAGAAGATGGTAGAAGTAACACTGTGCCATTTCTGGGCCTAGGCCTTAAGAAATTGGCAGTTTTCACTTTCTGCCTCTTAGGATGCTTACTTTTGGAACCCAGTCACCATGCTGTGAGGAAGCCCAAGCTGCTTAATGAAAAGGAACTGACAGCCAGTATCAGTGTCAGTGTCAGTTGTGTGAGTAATCCATTTTGGACAGGCATATGCTAGCCCCAGTTGAGCTACTCCAGCCAATCACAGATAAGGGCTCCTCACTGAGCCCTGCCCAAATTAGATTTGTAATGCAAATAAATAATTGCTTTTTAAATTTTTGAGACAGGGTCTCATTGTGTCGCATAGTCTGGAGTGCAGTTGTGTGCTTACGGCTCACTGCAGCCTCAACCTTCTGGGCTCAAGTAATCGTCCCACCTCAGCCTCCCGAGTAGCTGGGACTACAGATATGAAACACCAAAGCCAGCTAATTTTTTATTTTTTGTAGAGGGGGGGTCTCACTGTGTTGCCCAAGCTGCTTTTGAATTCCTGGGCTCAAGCAATCCTCTCACTTTGGCCTCCCAAAGTGCTGGGATTACAGGTGTGAGCCAATGCCCACCTAATGTTTTAAACCAGGGGTGTCCAACCTTTTGGCTTCTCTGGGCCACATTGGAAGAACTGTCTTGGGTCACACATAAAATATGTCTAATACATAAAATAGTCTAACAATAGTTAATGAGCAAAAAAAAAATTGCACAAAAACTCATAATGTTTTAAGAAACTTTATGAATTTATGTTGGGTTGCATTCAAAGCCATCCTGGGCCACAGGTTGGACAGCTTGTTTTATTTATTTGTATTTATTTATTTATTTATTTGAGACGGAGTTCCACTCTTGTCACCTAGGCTGGAGTGCAATGGTGTGATCTCGACTCACTGCAACCTCCACCTCCCGGGTTCAAGTGATTCTCCTGCCTCAGCCTCCCAAGTAGCTGGGATTATAGGCAGGCACCACCATGCCTGGCTAATTTTTCTATTTTTAGTAGACACAGGGTTTCACCATGTTGGCCAGGCTGGTCTCGAACTCCTGACCTCAGGTGATCCATCCCCCTCAGTCTCCCAAAGTGCTAGGATTATAGGTATGAGCCACCGCGCCCTGCCACAAGCTTGTTTTAAACCATTAGGTTTAAGGGTGTTTCTTAATGCAGCAGTAGAAACTAGACCAGAAGAGGCTTGACTGGGCTCTGGGCTGTGCCTGTGCAGGGTAAAAGGTTGATAGTGTGGATAGGCAAGGGACAGAGCTGGACAAGATTTCATTCTACATGGAGAAGAACTGAATCCTGTATTGTTGGGCTAAAATGAAGAGATATGGACTTAAAGAAGACAAGTTATTCAGGCTGGGTGTGGTGGCTCACACCTGTAACAATCCTAGCACTTTGGTTGGCCGAGGCGGGTGGATCACCTGAGGTTGGGAGTTGGAAACCGGCTTGGCCAACATGGCAAAACTCTACTAAAAATACAAAAATTAGCCAGGTGTGGTGGCAGGCGCCTGTAATCCCAGCTACTCGGGAGGCTGAGGCAGAAGAATTGCTTGAACCCAGGGCAGGGAGGCTGCAGTGAGCTGAGATCGCTTCGTTGCAATCCAGCTTGGCAATAGAGCGAGACTCTGTCTTAAAAAGAAAAAAAGATGACGACGAGTTAGTCATTGTTCATAGGAGAAGGTTAGGCAGGAAAATGTAGATATCACATCAGTTTGAGCTATGGGTCAGTATCCAGACATTCAAGTTAGAAGTAGAAACACAATTCAGGCCAGGAGAATAGATTTTAAAATCCGGTATGGCAAATAGGGTAGTCTACATGGGCACATGAGGATTCATGATCTGGGAGATCAGGCAACAGGAATCAGGGAGTTAGGTCAAGTCTGAATGCAGGAAGAGGTAAAACCAGCCCCAAGAACCCTTTGTATTAGTTACAGTGGGGACAGAAAGAGTGAAGATCTTAGATAAGAATCAAATTACTCCAAGAATGGAGCTCCATGGTCTTTCAATGAGCCTAGAATTGAGACTAGTATTTAGCTCAAAGATGAGGGTGGGGGATAGTGGTAGAATCAATGACCAAGTATGGTGTGAACTAATAGGTACTTACCATTAGTTAACATAACTAGTGAATAAAGATCCTTTAAGCATATTTGAACATATTAAAATGAACATTGGGATCTCAACAAATTTAAAATTTATGCTTAGGTTTGTCTTTTTTTTTGTTCTCAAAGTAAGCTGATGAGTAGTTTTAAAAAGAAAAGAAAATTGTAGGCCGGGTGCAGTGGCTCATGCCTGTAATCCCAGCACTTTGGGAGGCCAAGGCACACAAGGCTGAGTTCCAGACCAGCCTGACCAACATGGTGAAACCCCGTCTCTACTAAAAATACAAAAACTAGCCAGGCGTGGTGGCATGTGCCTGTAGTCCCAGCTACTCAAGAGGCTGAGGCAGGAGAATCGCTTGAACCTGGGAGGCAGAGGTTGCAGTGAGCTGAGATGAGCCATTGTACCTCCAGTCTGGGGGACAGAGTGAGACTCCATCTCAAAAATAAATAAATAAATAAATAAAATTAAAAAGGCAAATCGTAGCTGGAAAGGGTAGTGGGGAAGTGGTGGTTGGGGAATTGGGAAGGGTTAATGGGTATGAAATAAATAGAGTAAGACCTAGTATTCGCTAGCACAGCAGGGTAACTACAGTAAAAAGTAATTTATTCATTTATTTATTAATTATTATTATTATTATTGAGATGGAGTCTTGCTCTGTCACCCAGGCTGGAGTGCAGTGGCACCATTTCAGCTCACTGCAATCTCCGCCCATCGGGTTCACGCCATTCTCCTGCCTCAGCCTCCCGAGTAGCTGGGACTACAGGCGTCTGCCACCACGCTCGGCTAATTTTTTGTATTTTAGTAGAGACACGGTTTCCCCATGTTAGCCAGGATGGTCTTGATCTCCTGACCTCGTGATCTGCCTGCCTCGGCCTCCCAAAGTGCTGGGATTACAGGCGTGAGCCATGGCGCCTGGCCAAAAATAATTATTGTACATTTAGAAAGAACTAAGAGTGTAATTGGGTTATTTGTAACACAAAGGATAAATGCTTAAGATGATGTATCGGGTGAAACCCTGCCCCCCAATATTTATCGTGGGTTCTTTTCTATTTCCTAGGCATCTCGGCTGGTTTGAGAAATAAAGGGAAAGAGCACAAGAGAGAAATTTAAAGCGGGGTGTCCGGGGGAAACATCACACCTCAGCAGGTTCCATGATGCTCCCCGAGCCGTAAAACCAGCAAGTTTTTATTAGCGATTTTCAAAAGGGGAGGGAGTGCATGAATAGGGTGTGGGTCACAGAGAGCACATACTTCACAAGGTAATAAAATATCAAAGGACCAGGCGCAGTGGTTCATGCCTGTAATCCCAGCACTTTGGGAGGCCGAGGCAGGCGGTTCAGTAGGTCTGGAGATCGAGACCATCCTGGCTAACATGGTGAAACCCTCTCTCTACTAAAAATACAAAAAAATTAGCCGGGCGTGGTGGTGGGTGCCTATAGTCCCAGCTACTCTGGAGGCTGAGGCAGGAGAATGGTGGGAACCTGGGGGGCAGAGCTTGCAGTGAGCCAAGATCATGCCACTGCACTCCAGCCTGAACAACAGAGCAAGACTCTGTCTCAAAAAATAAAAAATAAAAAAAATAAAATATCACAAAGCAAGTGGAGGCAGGGTGAGATCACAGGACCACAGGATGGGGCAAAATTAAAATTGCTAATGAAGTTTCGGGCACGCATTGTCATTGATAACATCTTATCAGGAGACAGGGTTTGAGAGCAGACAACCTGTCTGACCAAAATTTATTAGGCGGGAATTTCTTCATCCTAATAAGCCTGGGAGCGCTACAGGAGACCAGGGCTTATTTCATCCCTTTGGCTTTGACCGTAAAAGGTGGTCACCTTAAGGGGGCCGTCTATAGACCTACCCTCAGGGTGCATTATCTTTCTCAGGGATGTTCCTTGCTAAGAAAAAGAATTCAGCGATATTTCTCCTATTTGCATTTGAAAGAAGAGAAATATGGTTCTGCTTTGTCCGGCTCACCGGCAGTTAGTTCAAGGTCACCTCCCTTGTTCCCTGAACATCGCTGTTATCCTGTTCTTTTTTCAAGATGCCCAGATTTCATATTGTTCAAACATACATGCTCTACAAACAATCTGTGCAGTTAACGCAATCATCACAGGGTCTTGAGGCGACATATATCCTCCTCGGCTTACAAAGATGACGGGATTAAGAGATTAAAGACAGGCATAGGAAATCACGAGGGTATTGATTGGGGAAGTGATAAGTGTCCATGAAATCCTCACAATTTATGTTCGGAGACTGCAGTAAAGACAGGTGTAAGACATTATAAAAGTATTAATTTTGGGGAACTAGTAAATGTCCATGAAATCTTCACAATTTATGTTCTTCTGCTGTGGCTTTAGCCGGTCCCTCTGTTCGGGGTCCCTGACTTCCCACAACAGTGATGGATACCCTATTTACCCTGATGTTAATTTCATGCCTGTACCAAAATATCTCACGTAATCCATAAATATGTACACCTACTACGTAACCACAAAAATGAAAAGCAAATTGCATACTAGAAGCTCCTAAAGAGGTAATTGGTCATTAATGAAAGCACTAGATAAAGCACTTTGTGTTTGCATAGGCATAACTGAGTATCTGCTGATTGTTCAAGACCTTTAGAGTTCATCTTATTAGATTCTGTCATTCCCCTGCTTAAGGTTTTTTCCATTCTGGTTTTATTCTAAAAGTAACTTAGTATACAGCTAAATTCTCAAGATGGGATGAACCGTATCCTCTTTGCTCACCTTTTCAATCTCGTTTTCCTACCACTCTTTCCCCTGGCTCACTAGGTTCCAGACATGTTGCCCTTCTTTCACGTATGTGGAAGTGCTAGACTTTCACCTAAGTCAGGGTCATTGCACAGGCTCCTCCCTGACTGGAAGGCACTTCAGTTTACTTTTTCCCTGGATGGCTTCTGTTCATCTTTTAGGCCTGTTTAAATGTTACGCCCTTAGACAACTCTACACTCACTTGTGCCCCCTTTGTAATTCTCTCCTAGTAACTTTTCTTCATTGCTTTTCATGTAACTGTAATTGTGTATTTGTGCTTCAGTTGTTCAGTGGTTGCCCCTCCCATTACAATACGACCTATACCAGATGTGACGACATAATGGATTTTTTCATGACTGAAGCTCGGGAACAGGAAAATGAGTTAAAATCCAATAAAGTGAGAGAAGGCAGAAGAGGTAAATTGAGAGAATTAAAGATACCTTTCAAAGAACCGCAGTCTCACAAACTTTTGGGGGAGGCAAACTGCTTTATTACATCTAAATGGTCCCAGATGATAAGATTGTAAAATAATAAGTCTTTTCTTCATGAGTGATCAAGAAACCCTAGAATGTGCAGAAGTTGAAGCTCTCATACATTGCTGGTGGGAATGCAAAATGGTGTAGCCACTTTGGAAAAGTTTGGTAGTTT
The DNA here is from genome assembly GCF_047675955.1 of Chlorocebus sabaeus. Taxonomy (NCBI): domain Eukaryota; kingdom Metazoa; phylum Chordata; class Mammalia; order Primates; family Cercopithecidae; genus Chlorocebus; species Chlorocebus sabaeus. Next base: position 50,111,392 of record NC_132923.1, on the reverse strand, counting down.
CTCAAAAAGCTAAACAGCACAACTCATTAATTCCACTCCTAGATATCTAAGAGAAATGAAAACATCTGCACACAAAAGTCGTACATGAAAGAGTATAGCTGCATTCGTAATAGCAAAAACAAAAAAATCCCTAAATGTCTACCAAATAAATAAAATGTGGTATATCCATACAAAGGAATATTGTTCAACTATAAAAAGGAATGAAGTATACGCTACACTGTGAATGAGCCCTGAAGACATGCTAAATGAAAGAGCCAGACAAAAGGCCTAAGTGATTAATTCATTTATATGAACTGTGCATGATAGGGACATCTAGACAGAAAGCAGATTAGTGGTTGCCTAGTGCTGGGGAAGTAGGTGTGAGGGTGAGCACTAATAGGCATAGGGTTTTTGGGGGAGATAAAATGTTCTAAATTTAAACTGTGGTGATGGTTGAATATAATTCTGAATATACAGGTTGAGCATTCCTAATCTGAAAATTTGAAATCCAAAGTGCTCCTAAATCTGAAACTTTTTGAGCACCGACATGACACTCAAGGGAAATGCTCACTACAGCATTTCAGACTTTTGGATGAGGAATGTTCAACTGGTAATGCAAATATCTCCAAATCTGAAATTCAAAACACTTCTGGTCCCAAGCATTTCGGATCAGGGATACTCAACCTGTCTTAAAGTCATTGACTTGTACACTCCAATGGGTGAACTTTTTATGTGATTTGTATCTCAGTAAAAATGTTTAAAAAGATGGTCAGGTGTGGTGGCTCAAGCCTGTAATCCTAGCACTATGGAAGGCCAAGGTGGGCAGATCACCTGGGGTCAGGAGTTCGAGACCAGCCTGGCCAACATGGTGAAACCCTGTCTCTACGAAAAATACAAAAATTAGCCAGGCATGGTGGCAGGCATCTGTAATCCCAGCTATTCGGGAGGCTGAGGCAGGGGAATCGCTTGAACTCGGGAGGCGGAGGTTGCAGTGAGCTGAGATTGTGCCATCGCACTCCAGCCTGTGGGACAAGAGCAAGACTGTCTCAAAAAAACCAAAAGTAAAACAAAACAAAGTTACAGATGACTCTTGTTACCTATGGTCAAGTCCTTGGAGCCAATGAATTAGTGAATGCTGAACCACTGCTTCCAGGAAAAATAGAGGTTCCTGGGAACCTCTCATCACTGATTTCCATCCATCAATCAACATGTAACATTGTTTTTATGTTGTTTCTGTTTAAAGACATATTTTATATTCATATATTAAAATTGAATGGCCAATAGCACTATGATTCATGCCTGAATAAAGCTATCTGGAACACATATTTTTTCTGGAGGCTCTTCCTGTACTCAGAATACCAGACAGCACTTTATTACTAAGCTTGGGGGTCATTTTAAACAGTAAAACCACCAACAAAAAGCACAAAAATGTGAAATATGTGGCACTAAATACTGTTAAAAGGACACTCATTTGTAGTGAGAGTTGAAACAATGGTGTCACCTTGTTCCACCTCAGCTGGGAACATGTAGGTTGGGCACTCAAATATTTGGATGCTCTGTGCATACTGTGAATGACTATGGAAGTGCTGTATTACGGGGTTACAAATGCATTTTAGCAAACAGGTGAATTCAAAAAAGGAATCTGTGAAACATGAGGATAAACTATATGATAAAAACCATTTCTACCAAATTTTCTTTTTTTTTTTTTAAGTTCTGAATTTCAAGGTCTAAACTTCAACCTCTTCATATAGCCGGATAGATAAAATACAGTATTTGAGATACACACTTCAGGACTGGGTAAAAGGAAAAGTCTGTTTTAGAGACCTTAATCCTTAGTTTTATTCCTTCAGTATTTCTACATAACCATGTTTCAGGCTGTGATTCCTGAGTCAAGGGACAGTTCAAAGGTTAAAGTGTTGTTTACATTTCATCAGCAAAAGTCTATTTTGAATTTTTGATCACAAATGCAGGACCTATCCTCCCCAGAAAGAGTCCTCTGCCACAACAGGGTTTAATTAAAAGGCACTTTAATTTTCAAATAAAAGAAATACTTACATCTGATATGTAAATATACTTGTATCTGAATTCTCTATGTAAGTATATATCTGGAATAAGTTGCTCATATCTGGAATCTGTACTCTTACTTCCCATGTATTTGTAGATGTTTTCATATACTAGCTACTCTGCCAATTTTAACGTCTAAAGTTTTGCAGTATTTGCTTTCAAAATTTTTTTTTATTAATTTTAATTTTAGAATGGCTTTCAAGCCTCAACTCCTCTTAAAACAGACATCAGTTCTTGCTCATAGTTCCTTGTAAGAGGCTTTTGCCAAATTCAGAAATTTAGAGATAATTTAACTGTGTTAGGTTATAAGTAACACAATTTTGGCAGGGGGAGCAGTCATAAGTATCAAATGACTATTACACATTGTGTTTGTGAATATGAATAAGCCTAATCAAATGTCTGATTTTGGCTACAAAACTGTACTTTTTGGATCAGTATTTATACCCCTTTATTGGTAGTCAGCAGTTTTGTTTCTTTAAAAAGATGTTCTTTGATTGGTGAAAAACAATTGGAATTGGCTGATTAACTTGAACTTCCCAATTAAAACAGTGGGGTTTTGGTAGACACTCTTATTCATCAGCTTGAGAACTTGGAAGCACTAAGATACCGTGGCTCTTCAGCCTCTTTGATCTCTCATAATAACTTGAATACAATAGACTTTTTAGGCCTCTCTTCACTTAAAAAAAAAAAACAAAACTCAATGCCAGATATTCATTCAACTAGCTCTTCCTGCCTAGAAACCAGTCCAATTAGTTCTCTGTGCTAATCGCAGAAGTTTTGAAGTTTCATTCTTCAGTCCCACTATTGTTTTGTATGTGGTGGCAACTCCTCTCTTGCTGTTTTTTCCACTGTCTGTAACTGGCTTATTCTTCCTCTTGTTCTGAACTAGTAATAACCAGTGGGGATTGGTGGCACATTTAACCAGGGCCTTGTACTATCAAAACGATGGTCCTCTCCATTGCTATAGGTGATCAAAAGTAGAAGTCGGCCAAGATTTCTTATATTATTTTGATTAGCCAAATTACTTACGGCTTATATTTGTTATCTTGCTGGCTTTAAAAATATATTTCTTAATTTTAAGAATTACATAACACAAACCGCTAGTAAAGATCTCTATTAAAAATAAATACTTTATAGGCCAGGCTCGGTGGCTCATGCCTATAATCCCAGCACTTTGGGAGCTCAGGTGGGAAGATCACCTGAGGTCGGGAGTTCAAGACCAGCCTGATCAACATGGAGAAACCCCGTCTCTACTAAAAATACAAAATTAGCCAGGCGTGGTGGCGCATGCCTGTAATCCCAGCTACTCCTGAGGCTAAGGCAGAAGAATCGCTTGAACCCGGGAGGCAGAGGTTGCGGCGAGCTGAGATCATGCCATTGCACTCCAGCCTGGGCAACAAGAACAAAACTCCGTCTCAATAAATAAATAAATAAATACATACATACACACACACTTTATAAACATTCTCTGATAGAGCTGCCTTTATAGATTTCCAACTATCCTTCATTTTAAAAATTTAATTCAAAATAAACAGTTAGCGAAGTTTCTAGATTATTAAGAATTTATCCTGAGGTAAAGCTGACAGAAGAGAATATCAGACCAATTTGATACATCTTATGAAGAAGTCGCTTTGAACCAGAGAGAAGGTTAGGCAAAGAAAATTAATTAATATAAAAATTCTGTATCATTAAGAGAGATTCCTTAAATAACATACCAATGAAAATGTGTTCATAAATGAAAAAACTTTGAAAAATAAAATCAGACAAATATAAAGCACTATTACCAACAATAAGATGTTATAAGTTTTAAATATTACAGCTATTTTTATATTTTTGCTTAAAAAAGGGCTTATATGAAAAAAATGCATTGAAAAACATCATTTTTACACATGAAAGAACAAACCAGGAGAATTCCAAATTCAGATAGATTTTTGAAACTTTTTATTTATATTTTGGTCTTACAAATGATCACTTTTAAATGGACTTTTCTGTAAGAATGTAAAACTCAAAAATTTGCCAAGTATGTATCTGATCCACACAAATCCTTAGGAAGGTTTTCTGTGTAGTCTTCATTAACGCAAATCTTTGTGAATGTTTCACCCTTACTGTAGGATCTTGAATATGTTTTACAATAATGAAGCTACAAAGTTTTTATGCAGTGCATTCATTATAAACTATAAATAACATTTGTATTAAAAAGAAAGCTGCGTAATACAAAAATAGGAGAGACTCTGAGGAGCAGGCAATCTGTTGAGGCTCAGTATATCTTATTTGCTTTGTAGTCTGCTGTCATTTCTTTCAAAGAGCACACAGCACATGAGGCATAGTAATCATCTGTCTTGTTAACCTCTCTAATTTAAAAATCTGTTGTTCGTAAAACTGGACCAATTATCACAAACTGTCATTTGCATAATTAACCACAAGTCTGTTACAAAGCATTTTGTTAGTGGTATCAACAAATGCAGGAGGATGGAAATTTATAAAAAATGGGTTTTGTTAAGCTTGCCAACTCCTTAGATATCATGGACTGTACTGCCATTTCACGATTTAATTAGATGTTTAATGCCTCAAGTAAAAGACTGATCAATGGAAGCAAGCAAAACTAAATTATTTTGTAGGTGCTGTAATATTTCATTTGATAAGGTAACAAAAGGATAGGACAAAATTTAAGCAAGATTTATATGCGTTCCAACTTTTCACTCAGGAATTCTTCTACACTGTCTGTGTTCCATTTGAGAATGCTTAGTTCTTCAGCAATGTTCCCATTGTCATCCAAAAGCTTTAATACAGGGTCTGAACCACGGACATACTACAAAAAAGAGGGACATCATAATTACTTTCTGTTCAGAAAGAGCCTTCTCAGCCTCAACTAAGACAAAACAATTCAATTCAGTTTAAATTAAGTAATTTAAAAAAAGCTTTTAGACATGACAATAAACAAGTCTTAAAGGAAATCTTTAAGGAGAAGAGTTTTACAGGATTTCGGAAAAAAAGGAGAATTTAAAAAATCATTAATTAATTAATTCATTCATGAGAAAGGGTCTTGCTCTGTCGCCCAGGCTGCAGTGTAGTGGCACAATCTCAGCCCACTGCAACCTCCGGAGACCTCTTGATTTCAAGCGATCCTCCCACCTCAGCGTCCCTAGGACTACAGGCACGTGAAATTATTTTACTTTCAAAGAGAAAAATATATATTAGTAGCAAGACAGTTTATTTGGGATTTGAGCTTATTATTGAAACTAACAAATATGTAATGCCCACGTGATACTCTCAAATGAATTTAAAACTGGATGGAGGCAGACAAGTTCAAAATAATTGAGAAAATGATGGTATAAGAGCAATGTTTTAAAGTAGGCTGTGCATATACATTTTCAGACACAGAAGCAATCACACACTGGATCATACATTTTCCTTGGCGTAACAAATCTAATGATTTTAGTTGTAATCAGTTTAGAATTAGGCTGGGTTCCCAAAACTTCAAATCCATTAGTTGTGTCCGATATTTCTCCAGAGAGCTCTGAGAAATTCTAATTCTGGGTAAATATGACAACAGCCATTCATTAAGAGATCAAATAATTCAATTTTAAATTAAGTAGCATTGGATAACTAAAAATGTAGTTATGTAGTTCAGCAGTGATGACAGAGTTCTTAGAACTTCTTTCCAGAAATATGCTTCAGTTTATCTAGGGTATTCTGGGGTTGTGAACTCCAAAGATGGAGACTAGCTCTGATGTGATTATTAACACTTGGTATATTCCCAACCCACTTGTGGAGTTTAGAAAAACAGGCCATCCAGGCTATTGAATCAATATAACATTACTACTTAAACATTTTGGTCAGGTTTTTTTTTTTTCTGAGACAGAGTTTCGCTCTTTGCCCACGCTGGAGTGCAATGGCGCCATCTCGGCTCACTGCCACCTCTGTCTCCTGGGTTCAAGCAATTCTCCTGCCTCTGCCTCCCGAGTAGCTGGGATTACAGGCCCCTGCCACCACAACCAGCTAATTTTTGTATTTTTAGTAGAGATGGGGTTTCACCACGTTGGCCAGCTTGGCCTCAAACTCCTGACCTCAGGTTATCTGCCCACCTCGGCCTCCCAAAGTGCTGGGATTACATAGGTGTGAGCCACTGCACCCAGCTTGTCAGGTTACTTCTTAAGTTAAAGATGTTTTTTTCTTTTTTGCTTGGATTTGAGATCCCAATATTAAAAAAAATTCCGGGCGCGGTGGCTCATGCCTGTAATCCCAGCCCTTTGGGAGGCCGAGCCGGGCGGATCACAAGGTCAGGAGATCGAGACCATCCTGGCTAACACAGTGAAACCCCGTCTCTACTAAAAATACAAAAAAGGAGCCGGGTGTGGTGGCGGGTGTCTGTAGTCCCAGCTGCTTGGGAGGCTGAGGCAGGAGAATGGCGTGAACCCAGGAGGTGGAGCTTGCAGTGAGCGGAGATCATGCCACTGCATTCCAGCCTGGGTGACAGAGCGAGACTCCGTCTCAAAAAACAAACAAACAAACAAACAAACAAACAAACAAACAAAAAACTTACTATAATCCCAAAAGGAAATAAGAAATTAGATAGAATATAGTTTTAAAAATCCTCAACAAAATATTAGCAGTCAAATCCAGCAATGTGTATAAGGAATTATATGCCACTATCAGTTGCAAAACACTTATCTGATAAAGAACTTGCATTCAAAATATACAAAGAACTCTAAAGTTCAGCTTACCAAAAGACAAAAAACAAAAAACCTCAAGTAAAAAGTAGGCAAAAAAACACAGACAAACAGGACCACTCAAACTTAAAAACTTCAGTGCATCAAATGAAACAATGAACAGAATGAAAAGACAACCCAGAGAAGGGGAGAAAATATTTGCAAATCATATATATCTGATAAACGTTTAATATCCAGAATAGATGGAACCTCCACAACTTAACAACAACAACCAAAACCCAATTATAAAATGGGCAAAGGACTTGAATAAACAATGTTCCAAAGAAGATAAACGAATGGTCAACAAAATGTTCAACACCATTTATTTTAAGAAAAATGCAAATCAAAGCCACAATGAGATAGTACGTCATACCTATTAGGATGGCTACTATCAAAAAGCAGAAAATAACAAGTGTTGACAAGGACACAGAGATATTGGAACACTTGTGCCCTGTTGGTGGGATTGTAAAATGGTGAAGTCATTATAGAAAACAGTATAGAGGTTCCTCAAAAAATTAAAAACAGAATTACCATATGATCCTGCAATTCCGCTTCTTGGAATATAGACTCAAAAGAACTAATGGCCTTGAAGAGGTATCTGCACACCCAAATGTCATAAAAGCATTATTTACAATAGCCAAGGGATGGAAGCAACTCAAATGTCCACTGATGGAGGCATGGATAAAGAAAATGTGAGCTGGGCATAGTGGCTCACGACTGTAAATCCCTGTTCTTTGGGAGGCTGAGGCAGGAGGATCGCCTGAACCCAGGAATACAAGACCAGCTTAGGCAACATAGCAAGACCCCATCTCTATAAAAAATAAAAACAATTTAGCTGGTCATGTTGGTGTGTACCTGTGGTCCCAGCATCTTGGGAGGCTGAGGTGGTAGGATCGCTTGAGCCTCAGAGGGTGAGGGTGCAGTGAGCTGTGATTCACATCACTGTCCTCCAGCCTGGGTGACAGAATAAGACCTTGTCCAAAAAAAAACACTGTGTATGTATGTGTGTGTGTGCGTGCGTGTAGTGGAATACTATACATTCTTAAAAAGGAAGGAAATCCTGTCACATAGTACAACATGGATGAACCTTGATCCATATAAATCAGTCATAAAAGGACAAATACTCCACTCATAGTAAGTATCTGAAGTAGTCAAAACTATAGAAACAGAAAACAGGTAGTTGTCAACAGCTGGCAGGAGGGCGGGGGTGTTGGTGGGCACAGAAAGATAAAATTAAGTGTTTAATGGGTGTACAGTTTCAGTTTCACAAGATGAAAAAGTTATAGAGACCTCTTACACAACAATATGAAAATACTTAATACTGGACTGTAGTATACTTAAAAATGGTTAAGACTGTACATTTAATATTTACCACAATTTAAAAAAAGAGAGCAAAAGATCTGAACAGACATCTCATCAAAGACACACAGATGGCAATAAACACATGAAAAGATATGCAAATCATGTATCATTAGGGCACTGCAAATTAAAACAACAATAAAATACCACCACATACTTATTAGAACAACTAAAATCCAAAACAGTGACAAAACCTAAAGCTGGTGAGGATGTGGACCTCTTAATCACTGCTAGGGCAAATGTAACATGATGTTATCACTTTGGAAGACAGTTTTGCAGTTTCTCACAAAGTTAAACAATCTTAACTGTATGATCCAGCAATTGCACTCATAGTTACTTACCTCAATGAGCTGAAAACTTCTGTGTACACAGAAATTACACAAAAATATTTATATTAGCTTTACTCAAAATTGCCCAGAATTGGAAGCAACCAAGATGTCATTCCACAGGTGAATGACAAAACTGGTATAACAGAGTAATATTCAGTAATAAGAAGCCAATCTGAAAAGGCTACATATTGTATGGTTCCAAATATGTAACAATCTGGAAAAGGCAAAATTATAGAGATAATAAAAAAATCAGTGGTGGTCGGACGCAGTGGCTCACACCTGTAATATTACCCAGCACTTTGGGAGGCTGAGGCGGGTGATTCACTTGAGGTCAGGAGTTTGAGACCAGCCTGGCCAACATGGCAAAACCCCATCTCTCCTAAAAATACAAAAAAATTAGCTGGGCATGGAGGCATGCTCCTGTAATAAAGCTACTCAGGAGGCTGAGACATGAAAATTGCTTGAACCCAGGAGGCGGAGGTTGCAGTGAACCAAGATGGTGCCACTGCACTCCAGCCTGGTCGACAGAGCAAGACTCCGTCTCAAAAAAAAAAAAAAGAAAGAAAATTAGCGGTTGCCAGAGGGTGGGGAAGAGGGAGAGAAATGACCTGAAAGTGTGAAGGATTGGAGATTTCTTAGGGTGGTGAAACTATTCTGTATGATACTGTAATGGTAGATATGTAATATTATGCATTTGGCAAAACTCCTATAATCACATAACGCAAAGAATGAATGCTAATGTGAACTATTAATTAATATATCAATATTGATTCATCAATTGTAACAAATGTACTATACCAATGCAAGATGTTATAACGGGAAAACTGAGGGGGGGTGGGTGGGGGCCAGGGAGTGTATGGGAATACTCTTTCTTTTGCGTTCAAATTTTCATAAACCTAAAACTGCTCTAAAAAATAAAGTCTATTAAAAAAATTATTTTTCAGTGAAATTAAAAATTTAAATTGATACATAATATCTGTACATGTTTATGGGGAAAATCATTTATTCAAATATCTACTTTAATTATAAAATAAAGAAATTAAGGCTGGAAAAAAGAGATTTCCATTACAATCACCTTACCTTGATTTGTAGTCCTCTGAACAATTTGGGTTTATCACTCCTAACGAAAGCTTATAAAAAAAGAAAAAGATTCAATAGTTCACTTCCAAATCCAAGCTAGCTAAAAAGATTAATATAAAAGTGGAAATAAACTTAACAAATCAAGCATTATATCCTATATGAAAAGAACGAAGAAAATTTAAACATCTATGGATAAATGGAGAGACATACCATATTCTCCAATATTTTAAGACATTAATTGTTTCAAATTAATAGAAATCCCAAATTCCAATAGGATTTTAAGGCTTGACAAAAATGATAGCTCAATTTTAAGACTAAATGTGTAAGAATAGTCAGGGCAGTTTTTAAAAAGTAAGATATGGAAAGAGAATTTGTTCCACTGTTTATTAATACACTATGTGATACAGATACCATAACAGAGAAAAGAATAGAACAGGAAATTAAAAGAGATAAAAATGTCTGTGAGAATTTTTTAATGTGCTAAAGCTATCAAATCAGAGAGAGGGAGAGGGGAAGGGGAGAGGGAAAAAGAGATATATGTTTGCCTGGCGGTGTGCGTGGGTTATTCGATAAATACTTCTGAGAAAACTGCCAAACTGTTTAGAAAAAAATAATCGCAGAACTAATAATCAGTCATGATAACTGCTAAAAAGGAGAGGTTAAAAATACTACCAAAGCCTACAGCACAGAGAAAAATATGGAATATAAAATTCTACTCCTAAGTATGACCCAAAAGGAAATGTTTTATAGATACACCTATGTAAAAATGGAAACATCAGGACAACAAAACACCACCATAAGCAAATTAAAAAATGACAAACTGAAGAAAATTATCTCAAATATATAAAAGGGCTCTTACAAATAATTAAGAAAAAACACTACGTATAGCAATATGTACAAATATACAAATGGTCAATAAACATTTGAAATAAATGTTCAACTTCACATATAATCAAAGAAATGCCCAAACAATGAGGTACTCACATTCAGAATTACAAAGATTAAAAAGAATACTAAAGGGTAGAGAGGGAACAGGGAGAGGGATTTTGCTGGGAATGAGCTATGGGAGGAATATAAATGGGCACATCCTTCCTGAAGGATATTCAGCAAAATCAACCACGAGTCTTAAAATGTACATAGTTTGTAAACCTGCAAGTACACTTCTAGGACTTTCTTTATTCTGAGGAAATAACTTATAAAAAGTCTTGCTAACCAAGTCTGAAAATTTGGAAATAATTTAAATGTGTAAAATGATATTGGTCAAATAAATTAATATGAACCACATAATCATTAAAAAAGTTATGATCTGTATTTAGTGACAAAGAAAACTTTTATGTGTAAAAAGCAAGGATTTTCCCTGTCTCTTTTTCTTCAATTTGTTTCCTACTGTTGTTTTAAAAAGGTGAATATTTTCACGTGCAAATGAAAAAGTCCTAAACAAATCTTAAAATATATACAGTGGTTCAAAAACCGTTTACTGTTATTATTTTAATAAAGGCCTATACATGGGGCATTTATTTGGGAAAGTTTTAAATGAATGTTTTCCCGTTTTGGATGCTATCAATCTATAATTTACCAATTTTCAATAATGATCATGCCTAATTAATTCAAATTAAAAGGTGTGTAATACATTTTCCTTTCTTTTTTTTTTTGAGATGGGGTCTCACTCGGCTGAGTGAGGGGTCAGCCTTGGTCTTGCTCAGGCTGGAGTGCAGTGGCGTGATCTCGGCTCACTGCAACCTCTGCTTCCTGGGTTTAAGCGATTCTCCTGCCTGAGCCTCCTGAGTAGCTGGGACTACAGACGCGGGCCACTACGCCCGGCTAATTTTTTGTGTTTTTAGTAGAGACAGGGTTTCACCGTGTTAGCCAGGATGGTCTCGATCTCCTGACCTTGTGATCCGCCTGCCTTGGCCTCCCAAAGTGCTGGGATTATAGGCGTGAGCCACTGCGCCTGGCCTGTAATACATTTTTCTAAAATAAAAGCAATTGTTTCATTTAGATACTTGATCATTCTTAATACCAGTTATTGATCATTTGCATAATTCTCATCTTAGATTTTATAGTGACACACATGCTTTTGAGTTTTTACTTTAGAATTAGATAGCAATAGTGCTATCAGTTTGCTTCATTATGAGAGTCTTCACATATTTGACTCAAATATCTCACCTAATCCTCCCCTACAAAATTTATTTCAAAATAAAACCAATTATGCTATTCTGGCTTATTAAAATATTGTTTCTATTAACTTTATCCTTTAGGATTTTTCCAGATATTCTGCAAACTCCTGAATCCTCAAACAAAAATGATCTTGTGATTTTTATTGCCTTTTATGCTGTTCTGTTCCTCTGGCAAATGCTATTTGCATGTCTGTGCAAAATACTGTGTAACATGCAGTAACTGTGTCTACATGCCTTCTCTACTACATAAGAAACCTGGTAAAAGGACTATTCTTATATATGTTGTTTTGGATCCATAACAGAGCTTAGCATACTTAATAGTTCACTTATTAAAATGATTTAACAGACTGCAATAAGTGAACAAATTTAAAAGGAATACTAAGATGAGTCACTAATTACTATTTTCATCAGTTCTTTCCTTTTCTCTCTGCTAAACGCAGATCCATAGCTTCCTAATTTTGAAAGAGAGGATCTGTTAAATACCTTGTAGCAGCAAATCACATTTTACAGGCAGTAAATCTTTTAACAAATATTTGAGTACTCATTATATACACGTGGCATTTGATAAGCTACAGGAGAATATGAGGAAACTGAGTTCTTTAATGTCAATACATCTACAGTCTGCTTAAACAGATCTGCAACAAATAAAAAGAGGTGATCATAAAAACAATGTCGTTAATTTAACAACTGACAATAAGTACTCTAAGTTCAGAGAAAGGAGATCTTAGTATGTTAGAGTCATAAGTAAACAAGAAACAAAATAAGAACTGAGAATTTATATTTACTTGAACATAAAACAGTCCTTCTTTTGACATAATTCTAAAGGATTCAAAAGAATTTTATCTCTTAATACTTCAAATTACTCCTAAAATTTGATATTTCTTAATAGTCAAAATAGCCCCAAAGTCAACTTCAAACGTTTTACTAAAGAAAGTAAACTGAAAAAGTATGATAAAAATGTATGCTAAGAAAAGCAACTGTGCTGGTGGATCTTCAGCCAGTCAGGAAAAACTACAATTCCTCAAGTTCAATGATTTTGGCCTCCATTTTATTACTAAACCTACCACTGCATTTAATTTCTCAATGTAAACATACATCATGGCACAGTTATGAATGAGAAAAAACCCTCTAGATGTTTTACAAATTATAAGCAAAATAACAATGGTGAATTTTAAAATTGTATAAAAAGATTGGTATTTGAATACATAATATTATTTGTTGTATTCTTGATTTGATCATGTTGTAATCACGTGTCATGTGCTCTATAGCTGCATGAGTCATTAAATATGCAAATAGCAAATAAAGTCCAGAAAAGAAATAACGGAGCTTATGGCAACCTTAAAGAGACTTTTTTTTTCCTTTAAAATATTCTGGAGGAGGGCAGCTGGAATATTTTACTAATAACTTTCAGTATACAAGAAAAAATACCACCACCATTTACCATCTGGGTTCAGTGAACTCTGTTTATTTTTGTATTTTTAAATGATTTTATGAATCATTTTACAGAAGAATAAAAGGATAGTGAAAAACAAATCTATTCGAAATTTTAATAAGAATTAACCACATAAATTCAAATATTTATTCCGTATTTTCCTGATTTTGAAGGTAAATATAACCAAAATGAGCAATGTGCTTTCAAGGCAACTAACTGCTTGCTCATTGACTATCATGCATGAAATTAGAGCACAGCCATGCTGTAAATATTGATTTCAGATTCCAAATACATTTCTAATAGGCTCTAACTTATTTTTACTCTGGCTCTTTTTTTTTTTTGGTTTGTTTTTTTGAGGTATAGTTTTGCTCTTGTTGCCCAGGCTGGAATGCAATTGGACGATCTTGGCTCACAGCAACCTCCGCCTCCGCGTTCAGGCAATTCTCCGGCCTCAGCCTCCCGAGTAGTTGGGATTACAGGCATGCAACACAACGCCCAGCTAATTTTTTTTTTTTTTGTATTTTTAGAAAAGACGAGGATTCTCCATGTTGGTGAGGCTGGTCTCGAATTCCCAACCTCAGGTGATCCACCCGCCTCGGCCTTCCAAAGTGCTGGGATTACAGCCGTAAACCACCGAGGTGGGCAGATCACCCGAGGTCAAGAGTTAGAGACCAGCCTGGTCAACATGGTGAAACCCCGTCTCAATACAAAAATTAGCCAGGCATGGGCCGGGCGCGGTGGCTCACGCCTGTAATCCCAGCACTGTGAGAGGCCGAGGTAGGCGGATCACCAGGTCAGGAGATCCAGACCATCCTGGCTAACACGGTGAAACCCCGTATCTATTAAAAATACAAAAAAATAGCTGGCCTGGTGGCAGGCGCCCGTAGTCCCGGCTACTCCGGAGGCTGAGGCAGAAGAATGGCGCGAACCTGGCAGGCGGAGCTTGCAGTGAGCCAAAGTCGCGCCACTGCACTCCAGCCTGGGCTACAGTGTGACTCCGTCTAAAAAAAATTAAAAAAATAAATAAATAAATAAATAAAAATAAAAATTAGCCAGGCATGGTGGTGCATGCCTGTAGTTCCAGCTACTTGGGAGCCTGAGGTAGGAGGACTGTTTGAAGCTGGGAGGCAGAGGTTGCAGTGAGCTGAGATCCCGTCACCGCACCCTAGCCTGGACAACAGAGCGAGACTCCGTCTCAAAGAAACAAAACAAAACTATTATTTCCTTTCTGACCTTGGTAATATATTGTTTATTCACTCACTCTTGATTTTTGAGAAAATTCATTCAGGATATTGTCAAATGAGGTTTCAGAATCTGAGCTTCTGCTCATATGGAACAATTTTATTATCATTAGAGTCTGGAATAGGACTCTCTAATAGAACCTTCTGAGATAATGGAAATATTCTTCATCTGTTCTTTTTGGTATGGTGGTTACTGAGCATCTGAAATGTAGCTAGTGCATCTAAGGAACTGGATGTTTAATTTTATATAATTAAAAAAAATCAGGCCGGGACGGTGGCTCATGTCTATAATCCCAGCACTTTGGGAGGCTGAGGTGGGCAGATAACCTGAGGTCAGGAGTTCGAGACCAGCCTGACCCCATGGAGAAACCCCGTCTCTACTAAAACTACAAAAAATTAGCTGGGTGTGGTGGTGCATGCCTGTAATCCCAGCTACTCGGAAGGCTGAGGTACGAAAATTGCTTGAACCTGGGAGGTGGAGGTTGTGGTGAGTCAAGATCACACCCACATCATTGCACTCCAGCCTGAACAACAGGAGTGAAACTCCGTCTCAAAAAAAAAAAAAAAAAAAAAAAAAAGAAAATATTTAAAACAGCCACGTTTGGCTACTTGGTCACTCCAGGTCTAAAGTGTTATTTTATCTCTTTGCATTCATTTTCTGATTCATTTAATCATTAGAGGCGTTTCTGTCAATTTTCTTCTCTGCCATTATGGGCAGAAAGCAAAAAAATTTCAAATTCTCAAATATGTTCAATGAAAGCTTAAAAAAAAAAAAGACTACAGAAATGGTGTCATACTATGTGGGTCACACAATAAAATCAAAGAATGATTCCCCGCTAATGTTTTTTGTTGTTGTTGTTGTTGTTTAGTAGAGATGGGGCTTCACCATGCTGGTCAGGCTGGTCTCGAATGCCTGACCTCGTGATCCACCTGCCTTGGCCTCCCAAAGTGGTGGGATTACAGGCGTTGAGTCACCTCGCCCAGCCACCAATTTGGAGATTTCTAAAGAAAATCCAATCACTCTAATTTCCAGAAAATGTTCCTATTAGGTCAATTTAATTATTTGTCACTAATAAAGGCAATTTTGTAAATAACACTCAAAGTGATCAAATAAACAGAAGTAATTTAAAAACAGATTAAATGTTTCAGCTTTTCCCTTAGGATTGTTAGCAACCCATTCATGCTGCCCCCTAGAAGAGCTAAGTTTTGCTATATACACTGCTCAGAATGTCAAGGGACTCTCATAATTCAGAGGCTCTTTAGAGCTAACTTTAAGGAGTATTAAAAGGGATTATTTTTAAAAGTATTTAAAAAAAAAACAAAACCCAAAACCCAAACCCACATCTGTCCTCCTCCTTGTTCTATAAAGAGGGTATATGTGGAAATGGGGGGGATAATAAGGAAGTATATGTTCTGAGGTTAAAGAAAAATGTTTGAATTATGTTATTTTCAAAATCACAAACACGTGAAAATATAAATGAAAAAAGAGACAAAATATACTCGGACAAAATATAATCCTGTTGATTAGACAGAAATATAATCATGTTGAAACAGGATTATATTTTGAGATGAAATATCCTGTTGATTAGAGTAAGTACATTCGAATCAGAACATACTCTAAATAACAATGTCATATCATATCCAGAAATGTCAATATAAAGAGAATGGCAACAACAGACAACATAATTCTCAACTGCGTTCAACAAAAGCTATTGAGTAATCAAAAAAGTATTTCTAAAACAAGAAAACTGGCTGGGTGTGGTGGCTCACGCCTGTAATCCCAGCACTCTGGGAGGCCAAGGCGGGCAAATCACCTGAGGTTAGGAGTTCCAGACCAGCGTGGCCAACATGATGAAACTCCATCTCTATTAAAATACCAAAAAAACCACAAAAGTTAGCTGGGCGTGGTGGCGCATGCCTGTAATCCCAGCTACTTGGGAGGCTGAGGCAACAGAATCGCTGGAACCTGGGAGGTGGAAGTTGAAGTGAGTCGAGATCATGCCACTGCACTCCAGCCTGGGAGACAAAGCGAGACTGTCTCAAAAAAAAGAAAAAAAAAAAAAGAAAATATACTATTATATACATTTGGAGTACAAAATTGTGTCATCCATTAGGACAATTTAGAAGCACTTGAAAACAGAAAAGGACAACTTAAGAGAATTTAGGGAGACTGGAGGTACAAAATGAAGACAAGACAAACTAAAAAAATCATGATTTTTACGAAAAGATGAGAACTTTTTATGAATGTTTGAATCCTGTAAATTCATCAAGGGCATATAACAAATGGAAACACAGGCTTTTCACCAGATTCTCAACTGTCAAAAGTGGGGGCATCCCTTGAATTAGAAAACTTTAATAAATCAGTGTATTCATTCCATAAATACTTGAATTCCTCTTAATACCAGGTGCAATGTTACATAGATTTTGGGTGTATCAATGATTAAAAAACAAAAAACAAAACAAAACAAAAACAGAACACAAACTTTGAGCTCTAGCTTGAGAGAGGCAAAAGACCAGTATGCCAAATATAATCTTATGTGGGAGGTGTTCTGGAATATAAAAAGAAAAGTAAAACACTGTTTAAACCACCCAAAAACAATGCTGGAGCCAAATTTTGAATGAACTGGAATTTGCCACAAGAATTGGGAAGGAGCACAACTTAGCAAGAATTTTCAGTGTGTACAAACACACAGAAGTCAGAGCTCAGAGAATTGCAAATAGTTTTGCATAAACTAGAGATGTGAATCTAGAAATGAGAAACTATGTCATGGCAAGTCTTGTATGTCATTTTGTATGTGACAGAGAACTATAAAGGATTTTAAGCAAGAGAGAGATACAATCAGATTTGTCTTATGAAAAGGGTCTCTACTGGCTGTTGTGTTAAAGAGGTAATGAAGTAAGAAAAGGGAAAAGAGGTAGACTAGATAATAAGTAACTAATCCTTTTGGATAAAGATGTTATGGCCCTGATTGAAAATACAGAAAAGAGAAAGGGACTATGAAAATTATTACTGAGGGAGAAGAGACACAACATGGTGACTAACTGGATATAAAGTTTAAAAGATCAATCATGATTCCTGTGTTTCATGCTTATGCTTTTGCCTGATCATATTGCCATTTATAGAAATAGGGAAGATGGTATACTTTTAATAGAGAAGAGGATTAATACAGTTTTTGGATATGCTGGGTTTAAAGCCTGTCTATTAAAAATGTGGACCACAGTCTGTAGGATTGTAAGAAATACAGAATCTCAGGACCCATCCCAGATTTATAGAATTATACTCTGTAGTTTAAGAAGATCCCCAGGTGATTCATATATGCATACTGGTTTAAGGTGCCTATGAAATAATCTAAATGAAAATGTCCCCTGGAAGTAAAAAATATAAGAAATACAACTTCTAACAAAATAAAACTTTATGTAAAGATATAGATTGGGAGTCATCAGATAAGTACTGTAACTGAAACTGAGCGAGTGGGACACCATTCGGTAGAGTCAGAAGAGAAGAAAATCTGAAGATAATAGACCCTCACTAACAATAATGTTTGAAGTGCGGGCAGTAAAAGAGATGCTAGAACAGAAGAGAAAGATATGTTGGAAGTAGGAGAAAGCTAGGAGATCATGAAGTCACACAAGTGAAGAGAGTTTCAAATGCTAGGGCCAAGTAAGATTTAGTAGTCAGGAGGTAAAATGGTAGAAAGAGAAGCACCATTACGGTACTTTGAAAAATGGCTAGAGGTCAATATACAGAATTTTGCATATGAGAAAGGTTGCAGTTATAATATATATTGACTTGAATGTTTTTTTAAAGATGACCAATGTATGAGTATATGAATGTTTGATGGTTCATAATTGAAACTTATTATTAACCAAGCAGCAAATATAAGATACAATAACAATACTTACCACTTAACATCTTCATTACTGGAATAGTGATTGACATACAGTAAGCATCAATACACATTTATAGAATTATGGAATGATTTACTCTGTATTTGCTGGTGCCAGACACATACTAAGTGATTTACATGTTATCTCATTAATCCTCAGAACAGCCCTATAAGGTAGATATTAACCTATTATACCTCAACTGTAACCCATTTTATAAACAAGAAAATCAATGAAGATAATGCTAATGGATCAGTATTCTTTCCAGCAAAACTCCAATGTAGCAATGCAACCTTAAGCATGGCTACCAATCAATCACAGTTGGCATGAGAAGCAGGTTGAGTATCCTTAACTGAAATGCACGGGACTGTAAGTGTTTTATTTTTTTGGATGTGGAAATACTTGCATATATAGAATGACATATCTTGGGGATGGGACCCAAATATGAATCTGAAATTCATTTATGTTTCATATATACCTTATACATACAGCCTGAAGGTAACTTTTTGCAGCATTTTTAAAGTTTCATATTTTGGAGCATTCTAGATTTCAGATTTTTAATTATGAGGATGTTCAACTTGTACTACATTACTTCAAAACTCCTTTTTGTGTCTGAAGGTTTATGATTCTAATACAGAGGTTGCCAAACTGAGGCCCATGGGCCAAATCTGTCCTGCTTGCTTTTGTTAATAAAGTTTTACCAGAACACAGTGCATTCGTTTAAGTACTGTCTATGGCTGCTTCTGTGCTATAACAGCAGAGTTCGATAGTTACAACAGAGCTCATGTTGCCTATAAAGCTGAAAATTTTTACTATCTAGTTCTTTACAGAAAGTTTGCCAAGCCCTACAAAATTAGGGATAAACCACATTACTTTCTGAGAGACAGCCACATTCTTTACACAGAAGACTCAAGTGAGAGAAAAAAAAACATGATTACTTAGGATGTCACCACACGTGAAGTGACAGAATACTAGAATCAACTATGAGAAATTATTATAGACAGGCTTCTATACTTAAGCAACTAGAATAAGGAAAAAAAGGTATTTTAGAAGGCATATTTGGAATTGACTAAGAAATATGATCTGGGATTTTTTTTACACAACTCTGAGTGGTTTAATATGGGTAAAACATACCAAAATTTAAATTCTTCCTTTTTCTGAAATAATTTAACATTAATTTACTCTTGTTTCATGAAACGGCTAATTTAAATTAAGTGATCTTAAAAATGGACAATGTATTATAAGCTAGAGTATAATGAAGATTATCATGATAATCCCAGAAGCTACTTGATGTTGAAGATAAAAATTATGAAGCAGTGGCTGGGTGTGGTGGCTCATGCCTGTAATCCCACCATTGGGAGGCCAAGGCAGGCAGATCACCTGAGGTCAGGAATTTGAGACCAGCCTGGCCAATGTGGCAAAACCCCGTTTCTACTAAATATGAAAAAAATTAGCCATGTGTGGTGGCATGCACCTGTAGTCCCAGCTACTCAGGAGGCTGAGGCAGGAGAATCACTTGAACCCAGGAGGTGGAGGTTGCAGTGAGCTGCAATTGCACCACTACACTCCAGCGTGGGCAACAGTGAAACTCTGTCTCAAAAAAAAAAAAAAAAAAAAAAAAAGAGAGAGAGAGAAAAGAATATGAGGCAGTGATGACATGAAAGTTAGTTTGGTATTTGTAATTACTGCTTTATAGCAACAATTCTCCATGCTGTATTTCAGAATATCTTTAAGATGGAAATTCTGAGGGTGGGAATTTAATGGTTTTATCACAATTATAACAACTTTTCATGGGCTCAGAAAATACTGATATTATATATAATAATATTAAATACAGTTACACATTATGGAATTAATAATTTTTATTTTAAGGAAGTAGATAATTATTTATACATAGCATTAAAATTCAATTATTTTCAAAAGGAAAAGACAGTATGATATATGTACCCTAAGGTTTGATAATTTACATAATATGTATTACCGTAGATAATAAAATCTGATATCGTAAGTAGGAAGGCTAATCATAGTATCGAAGTTACTCTTGATTCTCACGAAAATCGAAGTTATAAAATGTTGTTTTTAATAAAACAAGTAAGTATAATCAATGCAGCTAAAAATCAATTGCTAAACCTTTCTAGAAATAAGAATGCTCACACTATCATTCAGAGAATGGATACAAAAAAGCCAAAACAACTGTGGTACAATTCTGAGTTTAAGTGTTTGAGGCAAAAACAACAAAAAAACAAAAAAAACAGAGTAAGAAATTTTTTCCTCAAGCAAAAGTAATATCTTCTTTGCTATATTAGAATGTGTTACTCTAACAAAGACTGTTTTTGATTAGATATGTATCTGCTTTGGGCCTCATTAAGTGTCCCAAGTCAAACTTCTATATTATGTATCTGTGCCAAATGATCCATATTTTATTATAAACAATTCTAGGCCAGCAATAAAAAGCATGTGCTAATACAGGCAATTTTATAAAATATTAAATCCAAAAAATTCTCTTGCCATTAACTAAATAAGGCAAGAAATCAGGGGAATGTCAGCAAAAATCGAGGTAGAATGAGGTATGTAAATTAAATACTTATTTATGTATTTTAAAAAAAAGAGAAAGCATTATTACCTTCAGACAAGTTCAGTTTCATAAAACTGATTTTCAAAGTGACATGCAAGGACAGAAGACAAAAGCCTTAGTTCAAGCCTTTCTTGGTAATGCAAAGCTCCTCATTATTGTCTGATG
Organism: Chlorocebus sabaeus; assembly: GCF_047675955.1. Classification (NCBI taxonomy): domain Eukaryota; kingdom Metazoa; phylum Chordata; class Mammalia; order Primates; family Cercopithecidae; genus Chlorocebus; species Chlorocebus sabaeus. Next base: position 50,090,397 of record NC_132923.1, on the reverse strand, counting down.
TCAACCCAAAGAATATACCTTCACAATTATCCTTTAACATGTTTATCCTTAAAATTCCCTGTAAAGATATATACATATGACTTTCTCTCTTTTGTATTTCAAATTCTTTGGCAATTACTTCTTTCTTTGGTGATTTGTTATTTTGTACAGGTCTACTCTTAATGCAATTGTTCCACATAAATCAATTCACATTTAAAATACACTACAATGGTGTGCTACTTAAAGAAATTACACTTACATCTGGTAAAGGAAAGGCTCTTGCAAAATTCACACCTGGCAAAGGAAAGGCTCTTCTTTTAAGAAAATAACTCCTTCATGTGTTGTATTTTAAATCTAAATTTTTCTCTTCTTTTTTTTAGAGACAAAGTCTTGCTCTGTCGCCCAGGCTGGAGTGCAGTGGCGTGATCTTGGCTCACTGCAACCTCCGCCTCCTGGGTTCAAGTGATTCACCTGCCTCTGCCTCCTGAATAGCTAGGATTGTAGGCATCCGCCACTGCGCCCAGCTACTTTTTGTATTTGTAGTAGAGACAGGGTTTCATCATCTTAGCCAGGCTGGTCTCGAACTCCTGACCTTGTGATCCACCTGCCTTGGCCTCCCAGAGTGCTAGGATTACAGGCGTGGGCCACCATGCCCGGCCTCTAAATTTCATATATTGTGTTCGCTTAAAGTAACATAGCATTCACCAATTACTTTAACAAACCACCTCCATGAAAACAAATGTGAAAAAAATGCATATTATTGTTGAGAAAGTATAATCCTAAAAATTCTTATTCCTGGGAATATATAATGAAAACGATTCACATAAAATGTTGATTTTAAATGACTGAACAGCTTACTGGAGTAAATTTTATATACCTTGGACTTGAGGGAACCTTCCCAATTTTCATCCACAAACTTCAAGAATAGCTCCTGCATACAGCTACAAAAGGAAAAACAGGAATTTAAAAAATTTGTATAAATTAAAAATGTACTTATAAAATAAATATAAATTTTCACAGTATAAACACTACAGTTAGCAGATATATAGATCAAAGAAATGTCAAAGCTGGTTAGCTAGACAGGACCATGCAGTTCTGGTCTAACAGAAGAGAAGATGGAGGCCCAAGTATAATAAATGACAGAGGAACTTCCAACCTACTTCAATTACTCTTAAACCTAGTCAAAAAGACTGAAGTAGATACGGAAATTTAACAATAAACTTTAAATAGGTAAGATATCCTAGGAAGCTCTACAAAATATTAAATATTTCCTACTTTTTTTTTAGGGTGATAAACTGAATATAGGTCTGTATCATCCAAGATAGTTACTTAATAAAAATTCTTTCTGGTTGCTTTTAAGTGATCAAAGTTTTAAAATTAAAACAACTGTTACAGAAAGTACTATGTAGAGATATTATAAGAAAAGCAGTAAAATCTCATTATAAAGAACTCAAATGCAAATATTTTCCTTTAATGAAATTTAGCTGAAATGGATTCAATGGTAAATATCTCCTTTCTACAGAACCTGCACATTCACTTTATAGTAAAAGCTCATTATAAAAAACTCAAATGCAAATATTGTATTGCAATGAATTCAGCTGAAATGGATTCAATGGTAAACATCACATTTTTTTGTAGTTGCAGAGCCTGACTATTCTTTTTATAGGGCAGGAATATACTTGGAAATGTTGTGACCATAAGAGAAGGCTGGCAATTTTAAGAACCATCATATCCATTTCATTTCTTCTTGGCTTTTAGATTTGTTTTTTATGGAGGTTCAAGAAAGATGGACTTTACTTTTTCAGGTTCTAAAATTTAATTAAATTTAATTTTTTAATTTAATTTATTTAATTAAAAAAAACCATGCCCTATGCATGTTTCTTTAAAATAGTTTGGAAAATACAGAAAGGCACAAAGTAGTGATTTAAACACCACCTTAATGTGACCTAAAAAGATAATGATTCTTAACAGTTTGATGACTTTGGGCTAGCTCAATTCTTGTTTTTGGGGAGTCACTGACCTTTCTGAGAATCTGACAGAATTTTGCTTTAATGCAGGCTGTTCATGGACTCTGAAACCAATGGTGGATTTCAGATTAAGAATTCTGATGATCTCTAAGGTTCAGTGCAGCAATAAAACTTTAAGAATAGGTTAATTTGGCTGGGCACGGTGGCTCATGCCTGTAATCACAGCTCTTAGGGAGGCTGAGGCGGGTGGATCACGAGGTCAAGAGATTGAGAACATCCTGGCCAACACGGTGAAACCCTGTCTCTACTAAAAATACAAAAATTAGCTGGGTGTGGTGGCAGGCGCCTGTAGTCCCAGCTACTCATGGGGCTGCGGCAGAAGAATCGCTTGAACCCAGGAGACGGAGGTTGCAGTGAGCCGAGATCACGCCACTGCACTCCAGCCTGGCAACAGAGCAAGACTCTGTCTAAAAAAAAAAAAAAAACCTTAATTCTATGCAATAAGTTTCTTTTGAAAAAGATCTGGCTAATCTTGGTTAGAACTCCAGAAAAAAAATATATTGAAAAATATAAGGCCATATTACCAATAAGCTAATGAAGCGATAGTCAACATTACTAGAGATTAGGGAAATGCATATCAAAACCACAATGAAATCCCACTTCACACCACTGAGATAGCTATTATTAAAAAAAAAAAAAAAAAAAAAAAAGAGATGAGGATGTGGAGAAATTGGAACCCTTGTACACTGCTATTGGGAATGAATAGTGGTCCAGTGGCTATAGAAAATGGAATTGCAGTTTCTCAAAAAATTAAAAATGGAACTGCCATATGATCTGCGATTCTACTTCTGGGTATATACTCAAAAGAAGTGAAAGCAAGGCATCAAACAGATATTTATATACCCATGTTCATAGCAACATTATTCACAATAGCCAAAAGGTGTTTTCCCACTCATGTGTTCATTAACAGGTGAATGGAAAAACAAAATATGGTACATACATACAACAAAGCATTATTCAGCTTTTAAAAGGAAGGAAATTCTGACTGGGTACAGTGGCTCACGCCTGTAATCCCAGCAATTTGGGAGGCCGAGGTGGGCAGATCATCTGAGGTCAGGAGTTTGAGACCAGCCTGGCCAACATGGTGAAATCCCGTCTCTACTAAAAAATACAAAAATTCGCCAGGTGTGGTGGCAGGTGCCTCAAACCCAGCTACTTGGGAGGCAGAGGCAGGAGAATCGTTTGAACCCAGGAAGTGGAGGTTGCAGTGAGCTGAGATAAAGCCATTGCACTCAAACCTGGGGGACAAGAGCGAGACTTCTCTCAAAAAAAAAAAAAAAAAAAAAAAAATTCTGACACATATTACAACATAAACGAATCTTATTACAACATTAATGACATCTTGCTAAGTGAAATAAGGCAGTCACAAAAGGACAAATGTTTAAATGAGGTAACTAGAGTAGTCAAAAATTCAGATATAGAAAGTAGAATGGTAGTTGTCAGTGGAGGCAAGGAATAGGGAGATACTGTTTAATGGGTATAAAATTTCAGTTTGGGAAGACTCTGGGGAAAGATGGATAACACGGATGTACAACAATGTGAATGTACTTAATACCATAGCACTGTACACTTAAAAATGGTTAAAACAGTGAAATTTATGTACATTTTACTATAATTAAAAGCATATAAGGCCATATTTAGATTTGGTTATTAGAGTTATCTTTTGCTTATAATCCTTTAGAAATTCTTGGTGGAGATTCTACTACCTTACCTAATAGTATTTCTCTACACCACTGTTTCTTTATACATGATACATGTGGGAAATGATAATGATTGTACGGAGCACTGGAGTAAAAGGATGAAGCAACTTTTAACTGGGCAAGACTAGCCTGGGAGCCCTGCTTACCCCAGGGCCCACTTGGTTGTCTCAAGGGCTCAAGGACTCAGTATCTTAGTACATCCATAACCCAGTCATGGGAAGCTTGCCTATGCACCACAAAATATCAACTGATTAACCAAAAATATTAGAAACATACCCTTTAATGAGCAGGCAGCTCAGATGTGACCTTTTTCAAAAAAACTTTTGTTGATTTCCTAGTGTCAGGTAGTGATTTTCCTAATAAACTTTCACAGAATTTTGTTCTCATCATAATGTGCATCAAACAGCCTATAACTTGACAGTAGACAGGAAATGTCTTAATTTCCCCCAGAACCAGACACAAAGCTTCTCAACACAGGTGTGCTAAAGGGAGAGAACTATTCATTTAACAAAATTAAATGTCTCTTTTTTCATGACAAAACTTCAAAAATATTTCAAGTTCCTTTGACAAAGTTTGTAGAGCAGTTCCATTCCAGGGTAAAAAAAGAAAATGGATGGAACTCAAAGTTGCAGAACATTATTAAAAGTCAAATTCTAAAAGCATTAATCTGTGTTGTTAGCTGGCATATACACACACACACACATATATATACATGCACATACATATATATATGATCTGTGGTGTTCATAGGAAAATATTTGTTTTGCATGGTGAATAAATAATTTAACTACAGACTGTAGTAAATTTAAAATGCTGTATAATCCTAAGTATCTTTGGCACTACATACAAATTCACACACAATGAAATAGATGCTACTTATAAATAGTAGAAATTCTCTAGTGCATGCAAAAAGGACAAATAAAGTTAATTCCTTGATTTAACCAAGTTCCAACCTCAGTATTTTTACTTTTTAAAGTGACTAGCATAAAAAAATTTTAATCTTCAAACATTTAGGGAAAAATACCATTACAAGAGAAAAATCAAAAGAAGAAAGTCATATAACTTCTAATAGCAAGTTGGTAGGCCTTTTTAAAAATATGAATTAGAGTCTTACTTGTATAGACAATCTAACTCGAGGCCATTATTGTATTAGGACTAGGGAAATATAAGAAATCATTAGGAAAATATGGGAACGATACACAAACTGCATCTTTTCCCTTTGGAGTCTCTATTTCCATGTAATTTATGACTGCCAGATTTTCCTAAACTTCTGATATGGTTCTCTGGGTGGAGGAAGTAGAAATATCTAACTACCTCAGGTCTATCACTAATGTGCCTTAGTTGCAACAGGATTTTAAAATATGCTAATTTCCCATTTAAAAAGGTGACTTTTATTCATTAGTCTTTGGAAAAATTCCAGCTCTGTCGTTAGTTGATGTTTTCCCAGTTTAAATATTTTAAGTATTACAGGTACTACATGTTGAACATCCCAAATCTGAAAAAAATCTGAAATCCAAAACACTTCTAGTCCCAAGAATTCCAGATAAGAGCTACTCAACCTGTACTGAGATTAGTAAGGGCTTAAAGTGAGGTTTCACATGTAGAAAAAGGTCACACTATTTCTGTAGCTATCTTTGTTATAATTAAGGTCCAACTAGTTGCTACAAAAATGTTCAGAAAGTTGGTCTACGCTGTTTCTCACCAGATAGCTAGAGTCCAAAATAAGTTCATTTATAACACTGAACAAAGGTGACACTTGTGAATTACATAAATTTTCTGAATTTCTTAAAAAAGGGCAGTATTTGTTAACTCTTGTGCCATCATCATACCACTACCACCACCACCACCACTACAAATTTATAAACCTGTCCCAGTCAGAAATACTCTACCACTTTCCAGGAGGAAGCACTTCAAGTATTTTTGTTGGTAACAATAACCACAGCTCTAAAGAAACATGACCTTAAGAAAACCTTGATAAACTAATTATTTAAGTTGAGTCAAACTAAGTATCAAATTTTCACACAGCATGGTATAGTGAAAAAGAGTTCAGGTTGTGAAATCAAACATGTATGTGGTCCGGTTCTGGCTCTGCCACTTACAAGCAGTATGCCCCCCCTTTGGGTAAGTCATCCATTGAGCTTCAGTTTACTGTTTGAACAAAAGGGTTATTTACCTTCCTTCCAGAGTTGCTACAAGAAGTCACCAAAAAAAGCGAAAAGCCTGGATTTTTTAGATGCTCAATACATAACATCTGTTATTATAACCTTAATACTTCCACAGTATTGGTTAAGTTCAAGTTGTGTACGTGAAGCCATTTTCATGTCTTTTTTTAATAGAATTTTCAGTTCAGGGACTATTCAGGGATATCATTCATTGTTTGCCTGTAATGAAAACGGCCACTCCAAATTTTCTCAAGCTTTCAAATTCAAACTACCTTAGAGGAGAGTTCTCAACCCTGATAGTACAATAGAATCACCTGGAAATATTTTGAAAATTACTCATCCCTAAAACCTACCCTAGATAAACTAAATTAGGATATCTGGGGGCGAGATCCATGCATCAGTATTTTTAATTACTACTAATAGTACTTTAATGATTGTAATGGGCAGGCAGGGAGGAGGGACACTGCCTTAATAGGACAAAAATTGCAAAATGGTAAAACAGCAGGCTTTTTGCTCAACAGATTAACCACATTAATCTGAAAAGGTAAACCATATAAACATTGACTGAAGAAAGACAAATGTTACAGTACTTTTTTTTTTTTTTTTCCTTTCCTTATGAGGCACTGCTTGTAGCTATTGATTCTCCTTTTGGAAACTCTCTATTTTATTTAAAATCAAAATGTTAGTATTAAAGCAATTCCACAGTACCAACAGAAAAAAACTTTTAAGATATTTTAAAAACTGTAATTAAACTTGGTTTTTATCCTCCTAAAGTGCTACTTTTGTTTATATTAAAAGAAGTTTTTCAAACCAAGTGAATATAACTATTAGCATAATAATTACGAATGCTATGTAGCAATATGAAGAAAATGCTGTTAGATGAATAAAAGCAAACATTTTTACTGCTGAAGAGAATTCATATCTGAGGAGTAACTGTATTTTATACGTCTATTGAAGGTTTGTCCTTAAATAAAATGAAGGGATTTTAAAATAAGGAAGCATAGCTATAGTATGATAAAAGCTGAGCACTGTATTATTTAGATATTCCAATGAAAAATCAATTATCATACACTCAAGTATAAATGAGTCACCTTTCCAAACACTAATAGTATGCAGTATAATTTAAAAAAATCATACAGCGGAAACATACATCATACAGAAATTATTTTTAGTAAAATTTGGTCAGCAAATTCTCAGGGAAAATGTTATCACCTAAACCATGTTTGGTGATCTACTGGTGTTTTAAATTTGTTGTTCATCATCAGGTCTTCCCCATATTTTCTGATTAATGACACTTTCACACTCACTTTGAGTGATGGCATTCTTACTTAGAAACAATGGATGAATACTGACGATTAGGGGAAAAAAATCAGCATAATTTTAACAAACAAACAATGTATTTAAACAAATATAATTCTTCAATACTATACTTGAGATAAAACTACTATTCATCTTGGAGTGCTTTTTACTAAATTCTGAAAAAATACAAAGCAATGAGTTTATGCCTAAGGAAACTCACTAAGTTTAAAACTTATTTTACTATACCATTAAAGTGCTACTCCTTTTTGTATCTTTAGTTTCTGCCTTGAGACTGAGAAGAAAAGTTATAAAACAAGCAAGTAACATCTACCTTAATTTAAACTAGGCTCTACAGATGCTAAGAATACACTGGAGGAATCTTTCCATAAAGACACAATGTTGAACTAAAAAAATCAATGAAAATATACAAAAAAAAAAAAAACTAAAAAATGAAAATGACATCAATGCATTTATATCAGACCATTCTAACTATGAAATCTGAGGGAAAAAAGGATTAGGTTTCTTTCAATATGGTGATGACAAACAGGAGTTCTAACAGAATTTACATATACACCTAAAACAAAGGGTAAGACTGTAATGATGAGACTCTCATTAAGAAAAAAAAATGGTAGCCCCCACCCCTATGTATACTTTAGCTACAAGTATGAATGATCCAGGGTCATCACTTGGGAACAATGCGTTCAATTCTGTCAATACTTAGGAAATATTGCATGATGAAAAAAAAGTAACTTGAGAAAATGAGAATGTGGCCACTATACTTTCTGAGATCCAAATAACCAAGGAATTGGTAAAAATGACTCAAAGCTGCCAGGGGCGGTGGTTCACGCTTGTAATCCCAGCACTCTGGGAGGCCGAGGTGGGCGGATCACCTGAGGTCAGGAGACCAGCCTGGCTAACATGGTGAAACCCCGACTCCATACAAATACAAAAATTAGCCGGGCATGGTGGTGGGTGCCTGTAATCCCAGCTGCTGGGCAGGCTGAGGTGGGAGAATCACTCGAACCCGGGAGGTGGTGGTCGCAGTGCGCTGAGATCACGCCACTACACTCCTCCAGCCTGGGCAACAGAGTGAGACTCCATCTCAAAAACAACAACAACAAAAACAACAACAACAACAACAACAAAAAGCCCTCAAAGCTTGAATACCATAAGAAGTGGTTTTAAATAAAACCAGCTAGCCCCTTGGTAATACTAAAAGTATTTTAGAAAATGGAAAACTGAACATGAAGGTCCTAATAATACATGGAAGCAAGGCTGCCTTTCAGAAGAAATCATTTTTTTAAAAAAATTTTTTGTAGCGATGGGGACTTGCCATGTTGCCCAGGTTGGTCTCAAACTCCTGGACAAAAGTGATCTTCCTTGGCCTCCCAAAGCGTAGGATTACAGGTGTGAGCCACCGTGCCCTGGCAGAAGAAATAATTTCTTTGCACAACTGCTGATATTATCCCTCCAATACTGAACAACCACTACTTGTCATAAAAAGAGAATAGTTAAGATCAACTTTTTTCTTTTTTGAGACAGAGTGTCACTCCCGTTGTGCAAGCTACAGTGCAGTGGTACAATCTCGGCTCACTGCAACCTCTATCTCCTGGGTTCAAGTGATCTTCCTTCCTCAGTCTCCCAAGTAGCTGGGATTACAGGCTTGTGCCACCACGCCCGGTTAATTTTTGCCATGTTGGCCAGGCTAGTCTTGAAATCCTGACCTCAGGTGATCCACCCGCCTTGGCCTCCCAAAGTGCTAGGATTACAGGTGTGCCCGGCCAGTTATGATCATCTTTAAGGAAGATTATAAATATCTGAAAACAACAAGAAACAAAACTACTAGAACAAATTAAATTATGGTATCTCCCTATAGATAGTAATCATCTAATATATTTGAACTTTAAAAAGATACAAAAATAAAGCTATAATAATCCAAGAGTTTCAATATTATACAACATTTAAGAGCAGCAATATAAAACTAGAAAAAAAAGAAACGAGGCCACTCCACACATTTAAAATTTTTGCTTTACTCTGTCAATATACTATTTTAGAATTCACTATGGCAGCCAAATAAAATTCATGGCCTTTTAAATTAAAACTTTTTTGTTCAAAAATAAAACTACTGGCTGGGCGCGGTGGCTCATGCCTGTAATCCCAGCATTTTGGGAGGCGGAGCTGGGTGGATCATGAGGTCAGGAGTTCAAGACCAGCCTGGTCAAGATGGTGAAACCCTGTCTTTACTAAAAATACAAAAATCAGCTGGGTGTGGTGGCATGTGCCTGTAATCCCAACTATTTGGGAGGCTGAGATAGGAGAATCACTTGACCCTAGGAAGTGGAGGTAGTAGTGAGCTGAGATCGCGCCACTGCATTCCAGTCTGGGCGACAGAGCAAGACTCCATCTAAACAAGCAAGCAAGCAAGCAAGCAAGCAAGCAAGCAAGCAAGCAAACAAAAAACTATTTACAGCCAACGGGTATACTTTATTAAAAGTTATTCTGTTGCTGCCCCTTCTCCCATCCATTACTGCCTTAATGGGCAATAATCTTGTAACTAGCTGGTCTCCTGTAGCTCTCTTGTATTAAGGTTACCAGTTTCTCAAATAAGAACACTAGGAAGCATCCCCAATTACCCCTTTTCTCTCCAATTCAGTCTAATAAATCCAATGAAATAAATTTATTGCCTAAATTGATTTCAAATCTGTCCCTTTTCCATTTTTGCAGCCAACGTGTTGGTTTAAGCCCTTGTATCTTGCCTCTGGAAAACGGCAATTTAAATTATTTTTCTGGCATAAGTATTCCCCTCTGCCCTATCAACTACTGTTCACACCAATGAAAGTTATTAAAATACAAATCTGATATCGGTTTACTCTTTGTAATCCTTTAATTTTGTCCCCTGCATATAGAATAAAGCTCAACTTCTTATGAAGGTATATAAGGCCCTCTATTATTTGGCCCCTGCTTACCTAATCATCATCTTCTCTCATCATAACCCAGCTATCTGATTTGTCTTGGATGGCCATACTCTCATACCTCTGTGCATTTCCACTAACTTTTCCTTTTGCGAGAGAAAAGGCCCTCTCGCAACCATTTCCAACTTACTGTATAAGCAAGTGGTGATATTTACCTGACCTGTCAAATGGTTATGCCTTCCTTCTAAGAGCTTTCATAGCATACATGCATGTTTTGTTTATAGCACGTACCTCATTGAATTCTTTTAAAAAAATCAATGCATGTGGACATAATAAAAAACAGTACAAAAGGGTTATAAAACAAGAAGTAAACATTTCCTCTGCTTCTACCCTCCACTTAATAACTCTTTTTTTCCATTTGGAGACAGAGCTCACGCTGTTACCCAAGCTGGAGGGAAGTGGTGTGACCATGGATCCACCGCAGCCTCGACCTCCTGGGCTCAAGTGATCCTTCGGTAACCTCAGCCTCCCAGATAGCTAGGACCATATGTGTGTGTCATCACACCCAGCTATATATATATTTTTAAATTTTTTGTAGAGATGGAGGTCTTGGTCTTGCCATTTTGCCCAGGCTGGTCTCAAACTCCTGGCCTCAAGTGATCCTCTCGCCTTTGCCTTCCAAAGTGTTGGGATTACAGGTGTAAGCCATCATGCCTGGTCTACTCATTAACATTTAAACTGTTTTTAGTTCTGTTGGTCACTTCCATAAAGATTAATATGGTTGTATCTATAGTTCATGAGATACCAACTTTAAGAGCTCTATTAGTTCTCCTTTCCTTCTAACTTTCATTTATGTTACTTTTAATTCTTTTAGTGGTTACCTTCATAACATTAGATATTACATTTTCATCCAACAAACAGAATATCATATCGACTGTGTTCTGGCAGTCCAGTTTCCATGCCTATTTTTTCTTTTTTAGATGGAGTTTTATTCTCGTTGCCCAGGCTGGAGTGCAATGGCACGATCTCGGCTCACTGCAACCTCTACTTCCTGGGTTCAAGCGATTCTCCTGCCTCAGCCTCCCGAGTAGCTGAGATTACAGGCATGCGCCACCACGCCTGGCTAATTTTGTATTTTTAGTAGAGATGGGGGTTTCTCCATGTTGGTCAGGCTGGTCTCCAACATCCAACCTCAGGTGATCCGCCCACCTCAGCCTCCCAAAGTGGTGGGATTACAGGCATGAGCCACCACACCCGGCTTCCATGCCTATTTTTTCTACTCCTTGAAGACAAGGAGTCTTATTTTTCTTTGATCTTATCCCAGGAAGAAATATTTAGTGTATAAATGGAAAGTTTATTTTGATTCTGAGGTGGTTATGTCTAGGAAATGTAGTTGTAAGGCAGTCTGAATTATTTTAAGGGTTTATTTTCATTTTGAGCATTATAATCTGCAAATGTGGCAGAAAGTTGTAATATGTTTAGATAGAATCTGATCCTAATTTGTAATTATGTAAAAGAACTGACTGCATTTATATTTCATATTAAAAGCAGATATAAACAATTTCAAATAATATTTTGGGTTCAATTAAATAACTTCATAAAATAAACTTTCAAACTTCTGTTATACAAATACATGAAACATACGTTGATAGCCACTTAATTCCCTGTATGACCTCAGGTAAGATCTCTATGCCTAAGACTCAACTATGAAATAAAGATAATAATGGAATTTACCAAGTTGTTGTGAGGTTCTATAAATTAATTCATTTAAAGTGGTTGGAACAGTACTTTCAGATAACAACTTAATGAATGTTTGTGGTTTTTATTTTTTAATTATTTTACTTAATTATTTTAATTAATTAACATTTATGTTATTATTTAGGTTTTTTTTCTTGAGATGGAGTCTCACTCTGTTGCTCAAGCTGGAGTGCAGTGGCGTGATCTCGGTTCACTGCAACCTCCGCCTCCCAGGTTCAAGCGATTCATCTGCCTCAGCCTCTGGAGTAGCTGAGATTACAGGAGCCTGCTACCATGGCCAGCTAATTTTTTTGTATTTTTAGTAGAGACAGGGTTTCACCACGTTGGCCAGGCTGGTCTCAAGCTCCTGACCTCAGATAATCTGCTCCTCCCGGGTCTCCCAAAGTGCTGGGATTACAGGCGTGAGCCACCGCCACTGGCCTATGTTATTATTTAGTATTACTGCTACTCAGGAGTCTTAGTGATCCTTACATTGAATGTGAACTGTTGCCAAACATTATTCATATATTTTAAAAAAGCTTCTTTGGGAATAACGCTTTTATATTATAATTAGAATAATATGTTAAAGACATTTAGATTTTTGTTTGCTTTGAAGATATCAGTCCATGTACTGATGCTTACAGACACACAACAAAAGTGAAGCTATTTTAAGCAACTGTGAAATTTCTTTAGCAACTACAATTTCACGCACAGTTAGCTTAACCTCCATTTCATCCTTCTATGTTTTACACATCAGTAGCATTCTCTTTCTGACAGCCTGAAGCTTAAAAGTTGCCATTGTCTTGAATAATGCTGTTTAAGCTGACTTATGAATTACTCTGCAACTGGCTACACAATAGCCATGAAAATTGAAAACAACTAAATGTTTTGATGCGTTTTTATCTGAATTAAGAAAAATTATGTGATTTATATAACATGTTATCTCGCTGGGCCTTAAATAAAGCCCAATTTGGGGACATATTCTTGAAAAACACCAAGTGACAGGAGCCATTAAAGTCTGTGGTAAACTGAGAAATAAGGATTTGGTGCTTTTAAATAAAAACTAGTAATGAAATTCTATTAATATTAAGTATAAATGGCAAAAGGGGCCTTCAGAAAGCTAGCCCAGTGTTTTATACGGAACTCATCCAATTTCTTAAAGTAACTCTGTGAAGCAGGTCTTACTATTAACATTTTCAAAATAAAAGGTAAAATAGCATAGAGGTTTAAAAACTTGGGGCTCTAGAATCAAATAGACTTGAGATAAAACCAGGTTTTGGTATCTAATTGCCAGCTAACGGTAGGCAGATTATACCCTAGTTTCCTCTTCTATTAAATAGCGATAATAGTATTTACATTATAGGGTTGTTGTGAGGATTAAATAGATAATGCAGGTAAAACACTTAGCATATAACCAGTGTAAAATAAACACTAAGGTAAGGCAATGTAATTATTATAACAAAACTGAAGCTCCTGGGGTTATTTGCTAGCCCAATCACAAAGTCAGGAAGTAAAGAAGCTGAGATGAAAATTAAACTCTCGGCCGGGGTATGGTGGCTCACGCCACCCGTAATCCCAGCACTTTGGGAGCCCGAGGTGGGTGGATCACGAAGTCAGGAGATTGAGACCATCCTGGCCAACATGGTGAGGTGTATTTAGTCTCTACTAAAATAAAAAAAAAAAAAAAGTAGCCGGGGACGGTAGTCCCAGCTACTCAGGAGGCTGAGGCAGGGGAATCGCTTGAAGCCGGGAGGCGGAGGTTGCAGGGAGCCAAGATTGCACCACTGTACTATACAGCCTGGTGACAGAGCAAGACTCCGTCTCATAAATAAATAAATAGAAAATTAAACTCTCTCAACAATTCTTATAAAAAGAAACAGATAAACTTCTAATGAGGTATACATGTTAATTAATATTACTTCTGTACTGTCTCTGGCCTGTTGGAGTGCATGCAAATATCAAGGCAGAGTGTAATACACATAAAAAATGATAATGCTACTATATCAAGCAGGTGACTTAAAATTAGTCCAGTTCCAACTAGGTAATAGAATGGGAAGTGGAGGGCATCCAATTATATTCATAAATTTATGTTATACACTGCTTAGATCCACTTATTCAATTCTAGTATAATAAGATTAATATTGAAGATAAGGATTTTTATTATTTTCCTATTATCTGAAAAGTAGATCTTTAAATGAAAACAAAAGGCTTTTATCAAATCCCTGACCTGTTGAATTATTTGCCAGAAAAAGTAATGGCATGATTTGCTGATCTGCAGCGTATGCTTCTACTGGTATTTTGTGAAGGGGAGCAAGATGTTTTAAAACTCAGATAAATCTCTTCTCAACCTGGAAGTCTTTTTTTTTTTTTTTTAATATTACTTTTAAGCTTTTCTCTTCTCAATTTTTCTTAAACCTTTGAAATCTGTTACCAGGTGATAGGTTACACACATAAATAAGAGAAGAATGTTAGTAGAAAAATTTGAAATAATTGTGATTAGTTAGATAGCTTGTTTTGCTTTTTCTAATAAAGTAATTATTTTTATATTACAAACATATAGCTCAATTTATTTTCTGCTATAATGTTACTTCTAATTTTAAAAATATCGTTGTTTCCTCCTGATCTGTCATCTGAATAGTGAAAACCAATAAATATTTTTTTCTAAACTGACTTTAAAATATGAGTCTCCTTCAATTTTCTGACTAGGTTTGTCACAGAAAATTGAGCTCCACCTTGACAACTGGGTGTGTTGGCTTATGCTTGTAATCCCAGTGATTTGGGAGGCCCATGGGGGAGCACAGCTTGAGGCCAGGAGTTCAAGACTAGCTTGGGCAACATGGTGAGACCTTGTCTCTACAAAAATAGAGAATTAGCTGGGGGTGATGACGCATGTCAATAATCCCAGCTACCTGGTAGGCTGAGGCGGGAGCATCACCTGAGCCCTGGAGTTGGAGGCTGCTGTGAGCTATGACTGCACTACTACATTCCAGCCTGGGCAACAGAGGGAGACCCTATTTCTAAAACAACAACAACAACAAACAAACAAACAAACAAAAAACTAGAGAAAATTAAGCTCCACTTTAACAATGGTCCTGAGAAATTTTTTTATTAGCACAACCTTTTTTCCTCCAAATGCAATCTTTCATACATTTTAATGTGATCAAAATGGCACACATTTATAAAGTGGAAAATTTGTAGTATTTTCCTCTTAAAATACGTCAATTGAAAGGACTTAAAAATTTGAAACTAGGATTATGTTTGACATAATTTATTTCTGTATTTTGTTTCACACAAGTAGTTATAAATAGTAAAAATTTTCATACTAATTCTGCAAGAAGATATTTCCTCTTGATTCAACTAATCCAGGAACTTGAAAGTGGAATAATAGAAAACATTGCTCCAAATTTTTATCACTGGCAAATCTGATCATTTATATTTCACATCTATTTTCTTTTACCCTACGTTGTCAATAGCAATTATTATCATGCTATTCTGAGTTCTCCAAATTTCCTATTCTTTCTTGCTTTTATCATCAGCAAACCAGATTACTATTACTACTATTACTGCTGCTGCTGTCATCACCACCTGCAGCAAGTATTTACCTACTACTTGTTATATGCTAGGCACAATTTTAAGCAATGTATGCATATTAACTTATTTAATCGTCAATCACCCTAGGAGACAGGAACTATAATTATCCCCAATTTATAGTTATAAAAACAGACACACAGTAATCAGGTAATTTGTCCAACAACACTCACTGAGTAGCAGAGAATATCTGAATCTAGGCAGTCTGGTTCTATAGTATATCTTAGCCACTAGTCTAAACTTCTTTGTATTTTAATCAAGACTGAACAATAAATTAGGTGGAAATAATTTGCTTATTATTTCACAAAGATAAGTAATTCAACTAAGTGAATTCTTATCTCCAGAGGTGCTCCAGTTTGGTACCAGCTTGACCTTCAGAATAGTAGTTCAGAAATAAGGCAAGTGTAAACGCAAAAGACTAAAAATGCTAAAACCAATTAAATCAAAATATTTTGAAGGAGGAAGAAAGAAACTACAAGGACCTTGGGAAACCAAGATCTAAAAAAGAAAAGGTACTAACTAAAGAAATAGGGGGATATAGGCTAGGCACGGGGGCTCACGCCTGTAATCCCAGCACTTTGGGAGGCCGAGGGGAGTGGATCACCTGAGTTCAGGAGTTTGAGACCAGCCTGTCCAACTTGGTGAAACCCCGTCTCTACTAAAAATAAAAAAACTAGCTGGGTGTGGTGGCAGGCAACTGGAATTCCAGCTGCTCGGGAGGCTGAGGCAGAACTGCTTGAACCCACAGGAGAACTGCTTGAACCCGGAGGTTGCAGTGAGCTGAGATATTACCACTGCATTCCAGCCTGGGCAACAAGAGGGAAACTTTGTCTCAAAGAAAAAAGGGGGGAAGGGAGGGGCAGATACAGTTAGGGAGAAAAAAGTTCTAAAATAATGTCTGAAAGCAGCTGAAATCATTGTTATTAAGAACCTTGAGTAAGGAAATAATTAAAAAAAAGCACCTAGCAGTCATAAGCAAGTTCAAGTTCACAGAATTTGTAAGATTATAAAAAGATGAGAAAAATAACCCACTTATTTAACCCACTGAAATACCACACATCTTAGAAAATAGTGAGTAGTTCAAAAATTCTAACAGAAAAATATCTATATGTATCCCAAGAAAATCCCAGGAAACAATTTTAATCTCATGGTCATGTACACTTTGAAAAATTATCTATTAAGGTGAGTGGTCAAATTGGAATCACTAAAAAGTTGTGCTAAATAATTAACATTATCTCTTTTTAGATAGATTTGGGATGCTTATGGCATCCTTGTAAGTAAAATGTAGAAATGGGAGGTCTATATTTGTAGTTAGATAATTATAACCAAAGAGTGTTACCAGTGGATAACTGCCAACATGGAGACAAGTTTCCTTATTCTTTCAGTTTTATAAAAATAGATTTCCGGATATAAGTGAAATATATGAAAAATATATTTATCAAGTAGCTACAAAGTTAAGTATATTTTCAATATAGCTTTTAAAAAATCACCTTTTCCAACTTGTTCTTAGTAAAAACAGCCTTATTCAAGGGCAAGAACTTATGAAATACTGTGTGCTAAAGGCTGGAGATTTATAAACATTTAAAAAAATCAAAGAGCAGGCTGGGCGTGGTGGGTCATGCCTATAATTCTAGCACTTTGGGAGGACGAGTTGGGTGGATCACCTGAGGTCAGGAGTTTGAGACCAGCCTGGCCAACATGATGAAACCCCGTCTCTACTAAAAATACAAAAAATTATCTGGGCGTGGTGGCCAGTTCCTGTAATCCCAGCTACTCAGGAGGCTGAGGTAGAACTGCTTGAACCCAGGAGGTGGAGGCTGCAGTGAGCCGAGATTGCGCCACTGCACTCCAACCTGGGCAATAAGAGTGAAACTCTGTACTGGTGGTGGGGGGTAAAATCAAAGAGCGTTACTTTTTGGGAGAGAAAGAAAAGCAAAACAACAGATACGATATAGTGTAAATCAAAGTATCCCTAAGTGCTTTGGGAATACAAAAGTGTAGCTAATATAACCTGGGAGTGATAGTGGTGGTGTGTAAGGTTGGGGAGAAGTCTAAGAAGATGGGAAAACTGAGCTAACTCTTCTAAATCATCTAATGTAGAGGTGGCTTACTCTAGTAATTGAAGAATAAAGATATAAAATATCTAGGGGACTGCTTACCTAGTACCTACCTCTGCTCTTTACCTGAGAACTGCTTTATCTGTCTGCTTTCCAATACACCATTCTACACAGCTACTGTGCAGCTAATAGGTTCTTGCGTTATTCCACAACCCTAGCCAATAACTGGTTAGTGATCCAACTAGGACAAATAGCAATCCTTGTCAAAAATATTTTTTGAAAGCCAGTAGTGAGACAAAGAATAAGCAAAAGCAAAAAAGAGGCTGCAAGAGCCTGTCAGTCTCCGATTTTTAGCTGCTCCTTCCTCCCAGGTTGCTGCTCAATTGTGGAGTCCAAGAGTCAAAAGATTAACTACTTTCCCTAAACCAGCTAAAATGTTGGACAAGGAAGTTCAAATATAAGATCAATGGGAAGAGTTATACTCAACTGGACTGGGTATCTTTACCCTTCTATCTTAAGATTCAATATATAAAGCTATAGTCACTTATATTCCTTAGTAAATACTAACTGTATAAAAACAGTACTAAAATTTAAGTAATTTTTGTTCATTAGTTTACATTTTCTTCAAGCTACAAATTAGTTATGATTTTTACAATAAGTCAACATCCTTACCAATGTCTGTGAACTATACCTGGGTTGTAAGCAAAGCTATTTAAAACACTAGTAAAATAACTTACCAAAAATCTCATTCTAGCTTGTATTTGAGATGCTGAGTAGGTCTTTTATGATCAAAACTCAAGGGGAGGGAGACCAAATAAAAATAGTGGAATATCAATCAGCAGAATGACAAAGGGTTTCAAAGTCATTTTCTGCTTTTATTGGGAATAATTTATGGCAAAAATTTTATGCTTCTGGCTACCAAAGGCTAAATTCACTTTGTTAAAAAAGTGACCATTAGTAAAAATGAGTCTCATCCTTGGATAGACCTATATAAAGCGTCCAACTAATTAAGAACCAAAAATGAATGTCCTAGTAACATGTTAAAATTATATACAAATAGCTAAAGCATTCTATATAAACTACAACTTTCTCTTCTTCTTTTTTTTTTGAGACAGAATCTCGCTCTGTTGCCCAGGTTGGAGTGCAGTGGTGCCATCTGGGCTCACGGTAACCTCTGCTTCCCGGGTTCAAGTGATTCTCCCGAGTAGCTGGGACTACAGGTGCGTGCCACCACACCCAGCTAATTTTTTGTATTTTTAGTAGAGATGGGGTTTCACGGTATTAGCCAGGATGGTGTCAATCTCCTGACCTCGTGATCCGCCAGCCTCGGCCTCCCAAAGTGCTGAGATTACAGGAATGAGCCACTGCACCCAACCTGACTTTTTAAAGAATTTATACTCACAATGATTCCACATGCACAGAGCTATGTTTAAATATATACATCTTTTACGAGACAGGGTCTCCCTCTCCTGCTCAGGCTGGAGTGCAGTGGCATGACCTCAGCTCACTACAACCTCCGCCTCCCAGGCTCAAGCTATCCTTCCACCTAAGCCTCCTGAGTAGCTGGGACGATAGGTGTACACCACTACACCTGGCTAATTTTTGTATTTTTTGTAGAGACGGGGTTTCACCACGTTGCCCAGACTTAAGTATTTTTAATGTAAGGCACTAGTCTACATATCAGAATTTTACTTTTATTGACAACTAAATTAAACTGTGATTTTAAATTAAGTCTTAAGCCAGAGTTGAGTGACACAGAAAAGTATATATGTTGTATCATCCACGATTGTGTACCAAAAATCCAGAGAACAATACTGCATAGATTAAATCTAGCACTATTTCTATACTTGCATGTGGTTTGCATCTAAATGGGAGGATTGCCCCAACATGCCATACTTTTATATTTCCAGTAATATTTTTTAAGTGTTTTTTGCTGTTTTGGTTTCACTAGTCTTACTGAAAAAAGTAAAAAAAATTCACCAGTTTTGTGCAAAGAGTGCTAGTCGATGCTAATAAAAACTACATCTTAGAGATTAGGGGCTAGGAGCAAAGTAAAAAACACTGGATTCAGTGTAAAAATGCATTAAGACAGGCTTACTTGTACTTAGATACGATAATCACTCCAGCTTGTAATTAGTTGGGCATATATTAACCAGCAGATCTACTGTTATTGCTGAGCTGCAACTGCTGAAATGTGTCAAGATACAACATATAGCTCCATTAATAATGAAAACTGAGTAGCAATATAATTAATTTTAGAGGTGCGTGGTGCAAGTTTGGTTCTACTAAACTTATACCAAAAAACTGGGGTATTGTGAAGAACTACTAAGGAAAGGCAGTAAGTAAAAATAGCTTTTACAAGCATTTGGTTTACGGTTTCAGCAGATCTGTTATCAAAGAGCAGACCTCTCAATTTACCCAAATCACAAGGGGGTGCATATACTAAACACTGTTTATTATAAAACGCCCCTTGTTCTTCAGTCCTTCTGAGTTTGGTGTTTCAGTGAAAAAGAATGTTGGTTGAGTAATAGTACAACCCACAGAATAGCTTAAAGATAAGGAAAGGATGACTCATACAGATTTATTCAGCAATTTGTCCCATGTGAATACCTCAGCAAAAAGAACGGAGGGGCAGCAAAAGGTCTACGAAACTAGTTAAGTTGTATGTCTTAAATCTATTTAAAATCAAGTTTAAAAAACTTGTTTAGATTTTATTTATGTGCAATAAAAAGACTAACTCACACATAAAGAAATCTTCTAAACATTAAAATGTTTTACTGGTGTATGTGAACCAGTAAAGTGAAAAACATGTAAGGCTTTGCAAGCCATTTTTGAGATACTTGGAATTTCAGGTTCAGATATAGAGAAATCAAGGGTTAAATTTTGGCTGCATACTAACATTTCAAAGCTTGCCTGCTTGTTTTTCTTTTAGAATTCCGAAAATGTACTTACTGTTAAAAATAAACCTTTACTACCAATAATAATAACATATCATTATGTCTGAATGCTTTACAAACCGTAGTACTTCAAATAGAATTCAGCATGTACAAGTCAAAGACAGTATTTAGAAGGAAACAACAGAAATATGCTAACATTTTTTCTCACCACAAACACAGGCATCTTACTAACTTAGTTTTAATTGGATATCACAAATGATCTTTACAGTCTACTTTATAATTTAAATAGATCGAAGGGTTTTGATGAAAATATTTAAAAGATGAGCAAGTTTACTATTAATTTGTTTGAACAGCAGGTTTTAAACACAGTAGGTTCACCTGGAGAGACTGGACTACCTATCCTTCTGTTTTCACATGTTAAAGGTGAAGGTAGGTGTCTCAAATTACTAGCAATAGGTGTGTAAAGTAACAGTCCATACACTTTTTAACCAGATTTAATGTTATAATTTATTGTAGACAATTAAGTGCCAGGTATTATGTGCTTTACTTTCATTTCAAGTTTCATCCAACACTGGGTTCTTACTACAAATGAACAAAGGCACCTATTATTTTTTGGCTTCATTTGGCCAGAAGTTAGGAAGACTGGAGAACTATAAAATCCAAGCATGTTATAGGGATTCTACTTCCCCTTTGCTTGACAATCATGGTGGAATGGGATCCTGGTATGCAACCATACTTTTCCTTCATATTTGCTTTGATTGATCTAACAGGCCAGACAAGAAATCAGTTGAGTTTTACTAAAAAGTGTAAAAGCCAGAGGCTTCTTTACACTTAAATTGATTAAGCAACTTACATTTTACCTTATCTCAACTAAACCATCCAATGGAAGGAATATACTAGAAAACAGTACCTTTTTGGTTTCAAATTGTGCTTCCTCCTGACAGCATCCTCTGCAATCAGGATCCAGCTGAAGCAGGTTGAACTGTCCGAGAAGATCACAAGAGCTGCAGAGCAAGTTGCTAGAAAAGCCTAACTCTCTGCATGCCTCTGATGAAAACTCTGCCCCAAAAGCAGAAACCTGAAAATAAAAAATGGGGAAATAAAACACAATTCCATGTTTATATTACAAAGTTTCCCAAAAAGAGAACATGGGGTTGTCAAAAACTAACACATTGAAGACAAGTTACTGAAATGTTTCTTTTGGAGATACATTCTTTTAAATTTTAATTTAATTTTTTTTTTGAAATGGGAGTCTTGCTGTTGTCACCAGACTGGAGGGCAGTGGTGCAATCTTGGCTCACTGCAACCTCTGCCTCCTGGGTTCAAGCGATTCTCCTGCCTCAGCCTCCTGAGTAGCTGGGATTACAGGTGCACGTCACCACACCTAGCTAATTTTTGTATTTTTAGTAGAGACGGGGTTTCACCATGTTGGCCAGGATGGTCTTGATCTCTTGACCTCGTGATCCACCCACCTCCTCAGCCTCCCAAAGTGTTGGGATTACAAGCATGAGCCACCGCACCCAGCAATAAATTCTTTTTTAAACTCTGTAACCTTACACAATAGTCTGGTTTCTCCCACCTCCCTTACAAGCTTTTTTTCTTAAACATCTATCATCTTTCAGGCTTAGCTAAAACATGGATTAACAAGAAAAGATATATCATTGTTCATGATGTTTATTACATAAATATTTTCTTAAAGATTTATTGTTTTAAAAAGGAATTTTCTTATAAGAAAAAATAATTTTAGTTTCATTTTAAGAACTCAACATCTGTTCATAAGGGTCTATAGAGTAAGATTAACTGTAGGGTTTATCTACAGTCTCATTCAGCAGAAGGACAGGAAAGGGGATGGTGTAGGCAACAGCATGCCAGAATTCAAGCTTTTGATTTTAGGTAATAGTGCCACCACTTACAAGATGTGTGACCGTGGGCAAACTATCCTCCCCAAGTTTTCCTCACTCATAAAGTAAGGGGCAATACTTCCTACATAAAACAGATTGCTATGGTTACTTTATATAAATCATTACGTTTAATCAGAGATGATTTAATCAATCAGAATGGCTGACAAAAGCAGGCTTTCAACAATATTCTCTTCCCTCATCCATTCTTTTTTACGTATCAGTGAATGTGGTATACCTCCATTTGTCTGAGGCCAATCCCTCTACTTGTTCTTTGGATTCTATCTTCTCTATCTTCACAGATACTTCATTTCATCAATACCTCAACCTTTAGGTATATTTAAGCCCTATGGTCCTAACTGCTCTTCCCACTTTCTGTCATTTCTGAATCGTTACTACAGCTTGGTTTCTATTATTTTTTCCTAACTCCCCAAACTCATTAATATAGCCTGGTTTCTGCTCCTACTACTCCACAAAATTTGCCCAAAATTACCAAATGCAAAGGTATTCAAAACTGTTCTGCTTCAAATACCCCGTCCAAAAGCTTGTCCTCCTTTTCTTTTCTCTTCTCTGCATCTCTTAAATGCTATTGTTTCCCACAGCTGTTTTTGGCTCTCTCTTAGTTTTACATGCCTTCTATTTATTACTGCATATTTATCCATGGCTTCAGATAAGCATTTATTGAAAACTCTCTATTTTTTCTTGAATGTCAGGCTTCCAAAGCCAACAGTCCACTCAACATCACATTTAGGTGTTGAATAAGCATTGCAAGTTCAAAATCTGCAACAGTGAAACTTACTTTTTTCTTAAATCTATTCTTCCTAAGGTATGCAGTATCTCAATAAAATGGCACCATTTCTCTGACAAGCTAGTTGCCCAGATCAGTCATCCTACTGACCTACACTCCATATTCTTCGCCATTCTCACAACCAATTAATATATTTTCATAATTCTCTTAAAGAGCTCTCAAGTCTTTTCCTGCCTCAGTGGCTTAAATGTTCACTGCCAAAGCTACTTCTCATTACTTCCTCAATTCCTCCAGCTATAAGGAATTCCCATAGTACCCTGAAGTACAAAAGCCCTACTCAAACACACTTTTGCTCATAGTCTCCCCTATATTTAAGATTCTGTTTCCACTTCTTCACCTTGTAATATCCTACTTATTTTCAAGAATCCAATCAGTATGGGTCTTTTAGGAAGCTTTCCTGACAACAAATAAATAAATAAATAAGATCTCAATCATTAGCCACAACTTTCTTCAAGAAAGTTGTGCACAGTTGTAAAACAGTACTGTTCATGACACTGTACTATGTAAATCTGACTCCTCAACAATACTATGAACTCTTCTGAGGGCAAGCATTAAGTTGTTTCTCTGTCTTTCCCTCACTTCTGATAGTTTTCATATACCTGTTGAATACATAAATTGGACAAAGCCACAGCTTCAGGTAGGGAAAATTTCAGATTGACTGCAACTGATTGATCTTCTAGACCAAGGGTCTGCAAACTTTATGCAAAGGGCCAGATAATTATGTTAGGCTTTTGTGGCTATATGGTTTCTGTACATCTATTCCACTCAGCTATGGCAGTGCAAGAACTAGTCACAGATAACACACGAATGAGTGAATGAATGAGTGTGTCTGTGTTCCAATGAAACTTGGTTTTATTTTGCTATTTATGTTAATTTGTTCTACAAAAACAGGGTTGACTGAATTTGGCCCACCAGTTGCAGTGTGTCAATCCTTTTCTAAACTCACGAGGTAGATTAATATCCAGTGGCATTTCCCAATGAAAAGAAAATTTAAGTACTTGTTGGCATATTCACCCAAAATGATGATTTGATATTTTATACATCTTTAATCCTATCTCTGTAATAATGTCATATGTATACATTTTTCAAAACAGATGAAACATCCCAGCCTAGTGGGAGGGATCTGAGACTTTATTGGTTAATTTGTGTGGTTGATTTCTCTAGTTTAACTATAAGACACTTGCTACTACACTAGTACTTTGGGTAATTTCTCCATCAGTAAAGTGATCTGCCTCATCTATTTCACAGGTTAATTTGCAAATCAAATATAACAATGAGCAGAATGTGTTTTCCAAAGACAAGGCAATCAATATGTATCAAAGGCTGCATCAACGTGTACACATCATTTCACATGTTCTTACAATGTTAGTCCTCCACTGAGAAGTGGGATCTATGTACCCTCCCCTTGAATCTGGGCAGGGGCCATGCTGTTTTGAACAACAGAGTTTAAAGGAAGTTATGTGATTCTGAGGGTAGGTCGTAAAAGAGCAAACAGCCTCTGCCTGGCTAGCATTCTTTTTCTAGGAACATCAGCTTTGGAACTTAGCCAATCTGCTGTATAGAAGTCTATACTAGAGAGACAACATGGAAGGGCCCATGTAGAGAGCAACTGAAAACTCCAACTGACAACCAGTATCAGCTACTAGACATGTGAGTAAACCACCTTCAGATTTCAGGCCCTAATGTTTCAACTGAGGTCTGAGACACCATAGAACAGAGAAGCCATCCCTGCTGTGCCCTGTCAGAATTGCTAACCCTCAGAATTTGAAAGCAAATAACAAACTGTTTTATACCACTAAATTTTAGGGTAATTCTGTTTTGCAGCCATAGTTACTGAAAGAGGCAGAAAGAGTGAAATCACTTTGGAAATTGTGAACTCCGGAAATTGTGAACTCCTTAACAAGCGTAAAAAACTGTTACCAAAACCGTTAAACAACAAAATAAGAACCTCAAATGAATAATCATGCAATCATACTACTTGGTTTTATTCTGGCATTTACGGAGCACCTACTGACTGAGCATGACTATGCAAAACATCATGTATTTCAAAGTCTTAACACATCTAGATTCAAATGCCATCACAGAGCAACCTTATTTCTAAACAGGGAGTATTATCATTTATCTCACGGAGTTTTGAGGATTAAAGAAGTGCACAGAAAGCATCTAGCATCTCGCCCAGTACACAGTAGGTACTGAATACATGTTGGTATTAGGCTCACCTTCCACTGTGAAAGCACACTTAAAAATTACAAAACACTATATAAATGTTTTTATCACTATACTAGACATGGGATAAAAGATTAAGTATAGGGGAGATAGAAGGTATCGAGTTTTTTAAGTAAACACTTTTTTCTAGCTGTTCTATCACTGGTTTTGCAGACTTAAGGCTTTGAATTTAAGGACATCAGAAAGTATTTTTAAGTACCTGGCAGGTAAATGCTAATATACGAGAGTTTGATATTACTCCTGCCATCCTTTTATCGCCAAAAGTAACTGATTGGCATTTAAATTTGCACATTAAGAGCAAATATTAAATTTTAGATTAATTAGCCACACTTGAAAGAAAGACAAAGATTCTAAGGACAGGGTTCCTGGCTAGGATAACCATTTAGCTTTCTCTATTTCAAAGCAAAATTGACAAATTAAGTGGCTTGGTTGGGTGCGGTGGCTCATGCCTTTAATCTCAGTGCTTTGGCAGGCCAAGGCGGGTGGATCACCTGAGGTCAGGAGTTTCAGACTAGCCTCGCCAACATGGTGAAACCCTGTCTCTACTAATAATACAAAAAAATTAGCTGGGGGTGGTGGTGCATACCTGTAATCTCAGTTACTTGGGAGGCTGAGGCAGGAGAATCGTTTGAACCCGGGAGGCGGAGGTTGCAGTGAGTTGAGATTGTGCCATTGCATTTCAGCCTGAGTGACAAGTGTGAAACACAGTCTCAAAAAAAAAAAAAAAAGGCTCTATTCCCTCCTTCTCCATGCATTACTCATTGTTTTATTTTTCTAGTATTAATGGGTTGTTTCTAGATTAGAGTTGGCAGCAGAGAAACCGGATTAACTTTCCTATCCCATTACCTTAAAAATCTGATATAGCTATACATTTTGTTACACTTACACCTACATATTCATTGTCTCTTCACTGGTCTTTGTAACTCTCTGAGCAAACTTCAAATCTGAGACAAAAGCAAACAGATGGGATTACAGAATGAACTCTATGAAAATGAATACCAGAAACATGGCCATTACAGCAAGCTCTTATAAAGCAGCAGATATCTTGTTAAGTACTTTACATTATTATTCCATCTAATCTTAACCATCTTGTGAAACAGGTATTGTTATCACCATTTCATAAAGAAAAAAAACAGGTTTAGGATAGTTAAGGTAATTTGTCTAAGACCACACAGGAAATAAGAAATGACAGCATCAAGATTCTAATTCTGGCATGCTCTCTATGCCCCTAACCACTGACTACCATATTTCACAGAATCCATGATACACCATTATTGTATGTACCACTAATAATAAAAGCACCAACAATTATAACTGTGTGATCTAAAAGACCTAGTGAGATATTAACCTGAGAACAAATGGAGTGGGGGGTATCTCAGAAAGAATGATATACAATTATCATTCTATACCACTTGTTAGTGTAGTGCCTTTTTGAATGAGAAAATATTACATATGATCTGAATGAAGGATTGAATATCATCACTTAGTTCTGGGGAATGCTAGTAAACAGCTCCCTTAGACTGTACTGAAGTATCACTTTTCTATTGCTTATTTAAGCATACTCTATGTATTTTCAGATTAAATCACTTTATATCCAGTTGTTATCTCATTGAAATATTGACAAATATGCAGTTATTAACTTGAAATTAAAGCTATTCAGAGGAGTAGATAATGGTAAAAAGTCAACTTGTCTAGTATAAGAAACTCAGAGGTATCAATTAACAAAATATGAGTGCAGTCCCAATGACAGTTTTATCTATAGCAGTATCTCAATCTCAAAGTGTCAAGAAATTGTTCCCTCATCCCCTTTTAATTCCTGTGGGAGCTTCCAAAGATTTCACTACTGCCAACTTCTTATGCCACCTGATCTTTTTTTCCCCTTGGGCCAAATGTGACACGCAGTTTCCAACTTCTTGGTGTTTTTTCAACAATTATCTATACCCCTTTTCATTTTCAAGGTTTTTCTTGCTTTCTTAAAAGCACTAGTTACTACAGAAGAGACATGAATAAACCTTAGGGAAGTTGTAACAGTTCAATAAGGGTGAATTGTCCAGCACTCTCTCTTTTCTGAGTCATTTTTGTATTTTTGAGATGGTTGGGCTTCCTCACTGCTCTACACAAATTGCAAATATCCTGTTGACTTTGATGGCATTGAGCAACAACACAGACAAACTGGGGCCATTTACACTTCAGAGGGATTTAAATGAACAAATACATATGAGACGCAATGAAGGGAATATAAAATAAAAATGGTTCCAGTATTCCCTTTGGCTACATTCTAATTGGCACGGGGACAGGAGGAGTGGAGGGATACTGAGACACACACACAGAGCTATGATTTGGCTAAGACCGTGTGGATTTGTGTAATACAGTATGAAGTATGATGATACAAGGCCAGGGGTAGTGGCTCAAGCCGGTAATCCCAGCACTTTGGCACGGGGACAGGAGGAGTGGAGGGATACTGAGACACACACACACAGAGCTGTGATTTGGCTAAGATCGTGTGGATTTGCGTAATACAGTATAAAGTATGATGATACAAGGCCGGGGTAGTGGCTCAAGCCAGTAATCCCAGCACTTTGGGAGGTTGAGGCAGGCGATCACGAGGTCAGGAGTTCGAGACCAGCCTGGCCAACATGGTGAAATCCCGTCTCCACTAAATATACAAAAAATTAGCCAGGCGTGGGGGTACGTGCCTATAATCCTAGCTACTCGGGAGGCCGAGGCAGGAGAGTCGCTTGAACCCGGGAGGCAGAGATTGCACCAATGCACTTCATCCCAGGCGACAATGTGAGACTCAGTCTCAAAAAAAAAAAAAACAAAAACAAAGTATGGTGATATAATATGCAAGGGAGAAATTACATGTAACTTTGCAAGTCTGGAAGTGGAATGTGAGTTAAGTTTTGCATTCTATTGAAACATCTTAGTTCAGGGAGAAAGAGATAAAGAAACAAAGGCCAAGAGTAAATTAATTTGCCTTAGTTATTAGAAGATAAAACTAAAAAATACATTTCATTAAAAGTAGTGTACTTTCCACTAAATTATACATTATGAGTATGAATTCAATAGGCAGAGTTTGAGAGAGAAAGGCTGCATATGATGGCTGTCCTTGTGAATATTTGGTGGAATGGTGTGGCTGTGGCTGATAACCCAATAGTTTTATTTGATGGCTTACTGTGTTGTAAGTTAGGATGTTCCATCCTGTGGGGGTCACATTCACAAAAAAATGGATAAGGTGATTCCTGCTTCAAAAGGTTTCAGTCTGGCCCGGCGCGGTGGCTCACGCCTGTAATCCCAGCACTTTGGGAGGCTGAGGTGGGTGGATCATGAGGTCAAGAGATCAAGACCATCCTGGCCAACATGGTGAAACCTCGTCTCTACTAAAAATACAAAAATTAGCTGGGCGTGGTGACATGCACCTGTAATCCCAGCTACTTGGGAGGCTGAGGCAGGAGATTCACTTGAACCTGGGAGGTGGAGGTTGCAGTGAGCCGAGATGGCGCCATTGCACTCCAGCCTAGCAACAGAGTGAGACTCCGTCTCAAAAAAAAAAAGTTTCAGTCTAACATTTACTTACTAGCTAGAGTTGCACAGCTACCACAAATTTATGAATCATATCTAAGGCAAAGTCCAAGCAGGTACATTTTTTAACCTCTCCTCCTTCCAACAATTTTCATCTACACACCTCCAGTTGGGATCACTGATAATAGAGCTCTATGAAGCTTACTGAAGCTGATAATAGTTTCCAAACAGATTTCATACTTCCAGGTTTTCAGACCTTTGCTTGTGGGTTCTCTAATTAATTAATCAAACATTTCACTTATACATCAAGTATATTTTACTCTGTATATATATCACTAGAGATAAAACAGTCAACAGCAAAGACAGGGTACTTCCCTTTGGGGGTGGGTAGGAGAATGCCAAAGAACAAGAAATTATTAAAGAAAACTATGCAAAGTATCTCAGAAAATAAATATTGATCACCATTGGCGCACATAGAAAGACTCTTAATCCAAACCTGGGGTATAGCAAAGCTTTGTTGGAGGAAGTGATTTCTCTGCTAAGAACAGAAAGAGAGTAAGTAGAAGATAGCCATATTTTTTTGTTGTAGGGTAGGAGAAAGGGAGCAGAGGATGAGAAGCTGGGAAGCGGCTTCTAGGTAATGAAAACACCATGTTGAAAGATCTGGTGAGGGAGAATACAGTATGTGAAATAAGCTAAACAAGTGATGCCAATTCTCCACTTGTACCTTTCTGCTCTCCTAATAGACGTAAATGTTGGGGAATAAGCCTGGACAGACAAACAAGTGCCTCCTTAAGGAACTTTGAGGAAGACAGACTTCACCTTAAAAGCAATAAGCAGCTACTGAAGAGTTTTAATCATGACAGATTTAAGTTTTAGGCAGATTACTTGACACACTGTAGAGATTGGAAACGAAATGATGAGATGGGAGACCAGTTAAGGAAGCTGTTGTAATTCTAGGCAAAGATAGTGGCCTGAACGTAAGTATTAACTGTGGAAACAGAATTATTAAGTGGACTGGCTTAGAGATTTTTAAGGCTTCAACGACTAATTGAATTCAGAGAGTGAAAGGATAGAGGATTTAAAATGACTTTTTTTTTTGAGATGGAGTCCCGCTCTGTTACCCAGACTGGAGTACAATAGTGCGATCTCGGCTCACTATAACCTCCGCCTCCTGGGTTCAAGTGATTCTCCTGCCTCAGCCTCCTGAGTAGGCATGTGCCACCACGCCCAGCTATTTTTATATTTTTACTAGAGACGGGGTTTCACCGTGTTTGAACTCCTGACCTCAGGTGATTTGCCCACCTCAGCCTCCCAAAGTGCTAGGAATACAGGTATGAGCCACTGCACCTGGCCAAAAATGACTAATTTTTGGCTTGGGCAATTGGGAAGCCGACAAAGGCAAAGCCAATCATTTAGATTCTGAATACAGCCAGGGATAATTCAAAGGGTGAACCAAGAGGCTGTTATTTTTGAGGAGAGAGATATTTATGGCCTGAATGATTAACAACTGGAAGGATTTGAGATATTTAGGAATTAAAATCAGTAAGTTTCAGTAATTCCCTGGATATGAGATATGTAAGGAAAGCAGTCAAATATGACACCCAAATTTCTGGCTTGGATTCTGTGAACAGTCACTGTGGTACACTGTTTAATTAACTCTTATCATTATTACACATGGAATTAGTTAATTCCATAAATTCCTCCTCTCCTGGTATGCACACTTTGCAAAGTGACTCTGTCATTCCTTCCATGTAGAGATGGAATCTATTTCCCCATCCCTGAAATGTGAACTAGTCTTGTGACTTGCTTTGACAAATATGTGATGGAATATATGTGATTTCCAAGGCAAGGCCTTAGGAGGCATTGTAGCTTTTATCCTTTTGGAGTGCTGCCCTGAGAGTGCCATGAAAAGAAGTTGGTCTAGCCGACTGGAGGATGAGAGGTCACATGGAAGAGAACCAAGTCCTGGAGCTGACAGCACCAACTATGAACAGTGGTAACCCTGGGACCTTTCAGTTTAGTTGACCTACTAGGTCAATAAAAAGCATCAATGAGGCCAGGGGAAAACCAACATAGGTGGAGTAGTTCCACTCCACTGACCCAGAATTATAAGAAATCATGGCTGTTTTAAGCTACCAGGTTTCAGTGTGGTTACACAGCTATAAGACAACTGACAAAGGCAGAGGGAGATCAAAAAAAGACAACCTGAAATGTTATTCTCAAATGACCTAAAGATACGCAAAAACTCTTAAACAGTAGAAAGTTTAGGGAGAGGTAGATGATCCAATAATTCCTAGCACCAAATGCCTGAATAACAAGAGCAATGGAATGTTAATTAGAGAAGTTAAGAATCTACCTTTTGGATAAAGTAGCCAAAGCAAACAGGCAGGATGCTTTCAAGCTCTTTGAGAAAGGAAAGCAGAGGTGTTCACGGAGGACTCCGGGGTAGTCCCTCACATCCTCAACCTTGGATAAGTAAATTAAACCAGCTCTCCTTATTAGAGACTGCCTGAAGAATTAAGCTAGGATAAAAAACATAAAAGCTTTCAGCACTATGCCTAAAATTTTATTATTCACACAGCAAAACATGGATATGAGAAAAAATAAGTTAAAAGTACACGTTTCCCATTCAAAGGTATTCTGCCTTTCTCTATTCTGCCAATAGAGAAAAATGAAATAAAAAACAATGCTTTAAAGACAACGAACATCATTTAAAAAATTAACTTCAAAAATAAATTATACTTTGGTATAGATAGCTCCTTTTACTCCAACAACATTGTTTAAAAGCACAAATCGCACTCAGGCGCAGCCAGCCACATGTGAATAGCAGAGGAGAACGGAGGTTAAGAGGCTAACAGAAGTGGTGAAAATGAGAGAGCGCGCGCGAAAGAACGGTAAACAGAAACTGTTCTCCTGGACCAAAGACTTGAAGACTTGCCTCTAAGATTTGGAAGTCTCGTCATGAGCTCTTTTCTTGCATTTCTGCCCGTTTAAAAACAACCTTCACTTCTTGCCAAGCTTTATTATTTCCCCCTCCCACCTGGTGTGATTTACAGATTGTTTTTAGCTAGAGCCGTATAAGAGAAGCTAAGTACCCAAGACAATCTGAAGTCAGGAGAAAACTGCTGCCAGAAACCCAAGGCGGGGAAGGACAAGGATCAACCGAGAAATTAAGCCACGTTGCAATCCGGCCGCAGCAGTCATTAAGGAGTCCTCCCCGCCCTTTTCAACCAGGACTGAATGTTGCGTCTTCCTCAGCTGCAATCTCTCCTACTCTCCCTGTGGCAGCTGCGAAGGTGATCTACACTCACCGCTTGAAGCACAGTCGCCAACAACAACCGTAGCCCAAACGTCGGCACCAGCCACCCACTCAGCCCAGCAGCCATCGCTACCATTTTCCGCAGGTTTCTGGCTGCCTAGAAGGACCCCTTAGCTAGGGCCGTCCACTCCAGAGCCTGATCAAAAATAGAACGCTAACGGCCGTTGCCGTTACATCTCTTATTTGGAAGTGACAGGTATTAAATAACGGCATATGAGAGCTTAAAAATCATCAAATACAAAGACAGTCACTGGGTGCTTTCGATTACCCAAATCAGGCACTTTCCTAAGCTCCCCACTTCTTTGCTTCTACGGTCTCCTTTCTTTCATTTACGACACTTCGTCAAGCAGCCAAGAAGCCACGCCTTAGCCAGTTTTAGCCCTGCCTTCTTCTCCAAGTTTACCCAATTGAACGTCGTCTTGATTGAGCTCTGTGGCAGAGGAAACCAACCGTAAACCGAACCAGGAGCGAAGCGCAGGGGCTCTTCGGTCCAATAAGCGGACCCGAACGGGAGGAGGGGCGGGGCTTCTGGTTGCCGAGCAGCGTACGCGGATGCGTGCGCGTGGTGGCGGAGGGGGATGGGCGGGGGCGGGGCTGAGGGCGGCGCAGCCGCAGCGCTAGTGGAGGGGCGCGCGGCCGTGAGCAAAGGAGGGAGGGAAGGAAGGAAGAGAGGAAGGCGGGCAGGCAGGCGGGCGCGGGGGTCGGGGACTGAGGCAGTAGAAGGAGGCGAGAGCCCGGCAGCCGCTTCGCGCTGTTTGCTGCGCGGGCTTTTGGAGGGGGCGGCCGTTGAGTCGGCTGAGGAGAAGCGGACACCGGCGGCGTTGGTGCTAGCGCCTGGGGGAGGGGGACTAGAGAGGCGAGAAGGGGGGTCGCTGCGGTGGTTCTCTCGCTGTCGCGCTCTCTTTGCCTCGCTCCCGTCTCGGCGGGCTCCTCCCGGCGTCTCTCTCGCCTCCGGGGCCCCGCTCCCCGCCCCCCGCGGTATGTCTTGATCCCGAGCAGCGGGTTTCATGGGGCTCCTCAGGATTATGATGCCGCCCAAGTTGCAGCTGCTGGCGGTGGTGGCCTTCGCGGTGGCGATGCTCTTCTTGGAAAACCAGATCCAGAAACTGGAGGAGTCCCGCTCGAAGCTAGGTGAGGAACTGAACTGCCCCGGGCTGAGTGCTGTGGAAGGGGCCGAGGAGGCACTGCCGCCGGAGCAAGTGGGCGTTTGTCTAACCTGGGGTCTGGCTCGGGGGCTGAAAGAGGTTTCAAAGAGAACCGGGAACTAGGGGCAGCGAGAGCACGAGCTCCAAGAATGGGTTGAATTAAGCTTGAGTGGCGTGCTGGGCTCGCGAGGTCACGGGGCAGAGGTTGCAAGGTTGGGCTTCCCGAGCCAAAGGAATGCCCCGAAGTAGGCATTCCACGGAGAGAGAGTGAGAGAGAAGACCGAACTCAATGGGGAGCGGGTGTTGCTGGTGGAGACAGAAGCGCTCAGCATCGCGTGTTCTCTTGGAAGTCGTACAGAAAGCCCTGGCAATGTCAGACGAGGGGTATTCTAATTTGAGCTATGGGCATCTGGATACGAATTCTTTTGGGGGTTCATGAAGGGATAGGTGTGCAGAAATGGAAGGAGATGCTGGGATGATGGAGAGTAAAATAAATACACTGTAGCGAGTTGCACTCTTGTGCTAGGGGCAGCAAGGGACCTTATAATTGCCAGTTGAGGGGGGCTGGCCGGGTAGTGCAGGAACGCGAGTGAAAAGCTTCATCGGAGTACGGAAATGAGGGTCCGGAGATTTAAAGTCTTTAGTGGCGCTAAACTGATGAATTGGGGCTTGAGAATAGGGATGCCTATGTATGTTGCTTCGCGGCAGTGTTGATGTGAATTTCGAAGAGGAGGGAACGCTGAAGGGGAATTATGTAGTGAAGTTTGTTAAAGGAAAAGTAGGATTATGCGGAAAGTTAACCATATGGTTAAATACCTTAGAGGGTTAACAGGTGCTTTCATGGGTGAAGGGTTCTGAAGTACAAAAAGTTGGTGCGAAGTTGTGAAAGGCCAGAAAAAAAGCACAGAGAATAGGTACTTTCGGATTAATAGGGAACTTTGGCATTTGGAAGAGCTCAGCGTGGAGAGCGAGAGTTAAAAGAATTGACAGTGATAAATTTTGATTTAAAAATGTACATGGCACTTAAGAATCAACTCAAGAGGATGTAATTTGAATATGGAAAAGTAATGTGAAGTGTTTTTTGCATACTTTCACCTCAAAATCATTTTGAATACCTTTGAGAAGCCAGCAAAACAAAAGAAGACAAAACAAAAAAACCCCAGCAGTATAATTTAGACTAAGAAATAGATGTTACTGTGAGTGGATGATTAATTTTTAGGAAAAATGTACCAGAAAATAATTGTGATATACGTACAGCAGCTATTTTGGTACAAGGCTTTGCAAAAGCCTTGACATTTTAAAGAGCCTTGAAAGAAAAACCATCAAGTAAATCTGAATGAAGTGCAACTAAAGTTGGAGAAAAGCTAAAGATACTCCCAGTCCTCAACTCTAGAGTAAAATTCGAAGAGATACTCAGTTTATTTACCAGTTCTTTTATTAATATGTATCTTGTATGATGGAAAAAAATGTCCACTTTAAATATTGAAGGTTATCCAGTACGGTTTTTCTTTTCTTTTGTATCCATTTAGCGACATTCAGGGTCATATTCTGGCGTCATTAATGATCCAGCTCTACAGAAAAAAGAAAAGACTCCTCTTTGGAATTCTCTGGAGTTGATTTCTTAGACACATTACAGTGGGTTAGAATGACTTCAGTTTTTGGTTTTCCTCCTTGCCTAACATTTTTTTCCCCATATACTTGAAAATTGCTTCCATAGACACAATCTGAATAATTTTTAAAAGAAAGTTCTCTGAAGATGTATAATGCCACAGTTAAAATATAAAGTGCTTTCTTGTGATACAAGAAAGAAAATTTCATAAAAAATAGTAAATATGCATCAAAATCCTCCTGGGACTACAGGTAAGTGTACCTGGGAATACAGGTGGGTGTTACCATGCCTAGCAGAGGAAACCATATTTTGACAACCAGATTCTGTACTAGGCACTTTTCATCTTAGATACTCGTGTTTAAAGTAAGAACACCATTTAAAGCCATTTTTGGCCAGACGCAGTGGCTCACGCCTGTAATTCCAGCACTTTGGGAGGCCGAGGCCGGCGGATCATTGGATCATTTGAGGTCAGGAGTTCAAGACCAGCCTCGCCAACATGGTGAAACCCTATCTCTACTAAAAATACAAAAAATAGTCGGGCGTGGTGGCAGGCGCCTGTAATCCCAGCTACTCAGGAGGCTAAGGTATGAGAACCGCTTGGACCTGGGAGGCAGAGATTGCAGTGAGCCTAGATCGCACCACTGCGCTCCAGCCTGGGCAAAGAGCGAACCTCAGTCTCAAACCAAAAAACAACAGAAAGCCATTTTTGCAGATGCAGAAACAGGCTTAGAGGTTATATAACTTGCCCAAGACCACATCACATTTAAGTGGCAGAGCCAGGATTGCAACCCAGTTATGTCTGATTCCAAATCAATTGCTCCTTTAATTATGTCCGGTTGCTTAAGACTTTATATTGACGTTACGCCGAGATTTAGCTATTTGAATAGAGTTTTAAAATTGTAATATCAGTGTTTAATTGCATTTATTGCTAAGAATGAATATCATTCAGAGAAAATTGAATTTCTGACACAAAGGAATTGGTTTAGTGTAATGTCTGCCCCTTGTTTATATTCATGTAATGAACATAATTATGTTACCCAGTGAAACAACTGAAATAGATAGCTTATTTTTACTATAGGAAAAAAAAATCTAGCTGTTTTCCATACGTGCAAAATCACAATGTTAAAAAAGCATTTTTATTTTGGCATTAAAAAAAAACCTATTAAACATTTTGTCCTTAAAAGTAGTTATTATCATTTTCATTGTAGAAGATTCCAAAGCATAGTATTGTCTGATAGTGGCTTTAATATTCCTTGATTTGAGAGTATAGTATTTTCATGGTGAGACCTCTAATAGAGCAGTAGATGTATTCAAAACTGAGGTATACTCATTGAGAACTTGGGAAATTAATTAGGAATTCCTGAAAAAAAATTCAGTAATATAGTTTTTTTATTTTTATTTTTTAAAAAACAAATATGGCATTGTGGTGCACATATTACAATGAAGCTTGCTTTTTTTGCCTTGAATGTCATAGACATCTTTCCAGGTCAGTACATATAGATGTGACTTACCCATTCTATTAGTAATAGCTGTATAATATTCCAAAGTATGCAGGTATCATAAATTATTAAGCCATTATTCTAGTAACGGACATTCAGTTTGTCCCCCATCTGTCGTGTGTGTGTGTGTGTGTGTGTATGTGTGTGTGTATATATACACACACATATATATATACACATATATAATTTTTTGACTTTTTTTCCTTAGTATTATAAACAGTTACAGGAAACATCCTTATATATCTGTTTAACTCATGTTGATGTCATTTTGTGCTAGGATGAATTCTGTATGTGAGATTGTTGGGACAAAGGATATACATATTTCATAATTTAATAGATTTAAAAATCTACTTTTCAACATTTTTTTTTTTGTTTTTCAGAAGATATAGTAATCTACACTGCCAGCACTTGTTCATTGCACTAGAAGATAATCAGCTTTTAATTTTTCCAGTGTGAGGCTGTGAAATGATATACTGAATTAATTTACCTTCTGATTTCTAGTTAGGTTGAACATCTTTACATACGTTTATTGCCCATTTATTTGTTAATTTTCATTTGTCTATTTTTCTATTGGGTGGTTTACTTATTTTTTTAAATGTTAGAATTAGTAATCCTTTATCTGTCATATGTTCTGCTTTTTTTTTTCTTTTTTGAGATGAGCCTTGCTCTGTCACCCAGTCTGGAGTGCAGTGGTGCGATTTCAGCTCACTCCTGTCTCAGCCTCCCAGGTAGCTGGGATTACAGTTACGTGCCACCACGCCCAGCTAATTTTTGTATTTTTAGTAGAGACAGGGTTTCACCATGTTGACCAGGCTGGTCTTGAACTCCTGACCTCAAGTGATCTGCCCCCCTCTGCCTTCCAAAGTGCTGGGATTACAGGTGTGAGCCACTGCACTTGGCCTCTTTCATTTGTTTTTGTCCAAGTTTGCCATTTGTTTTTTGACTTTATGGTGTGTTTTGCTCATATAGAAGTTTTAAAATATACACAGTTAAATCTATCAATTTAGGTAAGTCGTTTTCATATGTTGCTTAGGAAGACTTACTCTGAGCCAAGATTGTGTACATTTTCTGTATTTTATTATAGTATTTTATAGTTTATTACATTTGGCTCTTTAAACCATTTATATGTTTACAGAGATTTATCACGATTTTCTCAGTAAATAATTCATTTTTTCTAACTGTATGTTAACATTCCTTCTTTTAATCACATACTAAGTTTTCAGTTTTGGATGCTGTTTTCCATTAATCACAGATTCTTTAAATCTCAGGGACCCATAAACAGGCTTCAAGGTGAATTCCCTGAAATTATATACATAACTTTCATCAGATTTGCAAAGGAGTATGTGATTCCTTTAATGGCAAGGATCACAGATATAGTAGATGTTTCATATTTAGTGGACTTTTTTTGTTTTAATAACATAACATGCAGATTGTGAGTTAAATTTAGGAGATAAGCGCATTACTTGTGAAAAAGAAGTTTTTCAACTTCTAATGAAGTTAATATTTCATTGTATTAAAATGTAGACTTAATTTTCTAGTGAGAAATGGAAAAGGACAGGGAATCCAAATGAAAACTATTTAACTGTGACTCATTACCATAAAATGTCAGAATTTGTGGCTGGTGAAAAGTAGTTCTTCCCGAATTTCAAGAGTGCACTTGTTGCTAATATTGACTGGTTGAACAGTGCAGCGAAACGTTTTCTCACATAAATGATAGAACTATGTGCTTGGTAACTTTATTTTCTATAGGGTTTTAGCATTGTAAGTAATTTGTTGACTATGTTCTTATATCCCTGTATGAATTTATGAGCACATTAGGAATAATCTTTTACATGGGGAAAATAATTGAGAATGGATTATGTACTCATCCATAGGTGATAATTATGTTAGTCATTATGTTCTTAAAACTCTACTAGACTAAACAACTAATTCCAGGGCCAAGGTTGAGATTGCTTTTTGGAATTTGGTAGTTTTTACAAGTTCCTGAAACCATGCAGCGATACCTGTAACATGTTCCAGAGAATGGTAGATTTCCTTACTTCTGAAATCATTTGGAAAACCTCACAGTAGCTACTGTTTTGAGGACTTTGGGTTAATAGGAATACAGTTATTCTAGAATTGGTAATTGGTGCCTCACTTATTAGTCTTGAGTAAGATATCTAGTGCCATGGAGTGGTCACCTGAAACAGTTGATCTCAATTAAGATAATTCCGGGATGTCTGTCCACCACTCTGGTAAGCCTTCTAATAGCTTTATGACACTTAGTGAAATTGAAATAATAATGAATGTTCAAACACTGCTCTCCAGAAAGACCACTTTTGAAGGATGTACTTATAGATGAACTTCATAATCATGGTTCACTATAGCCTAGTTATTTTTAAGAATTACCCACCTACCAGTACCTGTACTTTTGTATTCTGCCTTTCTGCCTGTTAACAATAGATTAACTGTCAGTGCTCCTGTTGGGTCATTTGTACACCTGATTCTATTGCCTCACTTACCTAAAGACATGATTCCAGAAGCTTTCCCTCATTCTCCTGTAACAGTGTATTCTTGAAAATTGCTAATAGAGTGGATTTTAAGTGTTTTCACTATACCAAAAAAAAGTATGTGAGGTAATGCATGTTGGGTGAATTAGCTTGATTTAGCCATCCATGATATATACATGTTTTAAAACATGTTGTACAGATAAATATATATAGTTTTGTCAATTAAAAATTAAGAAAAAAATAAACTATCTTGGTAAATGTTCCAGGTGAATGTGAAAAATATGTATTCTGTTGTTATTGACTGAAGTGTGCTGTAAATGTCAATTGGTTGGTAGTATTGTTGCGTTGTTTTGTATTCTTGATTTTTTCCTGCCTCTTCATCAGTTATGAAGAGGGGTTTTGAAATCTTTGATATAATTGTGGATTTGTCTGTTTTTCTTGTAATTCTGTCACTTTTTGCTTCATGTATTTTGAAGTGCTGTGATTAAGTATATGAACATTTAGGCTGTCACGTCTTCTTGATCGACCAACCCTTTTTTTGATAGAAGATACTGTCTTTATCCTTGGTAATATTCTTTGCTCTGAAACCTACTGCTGTGGTGTTAATGTCTCCCCCAAAATTTACGTGTTGGAAACTTAATCCCCGATGCAACAGTATTGGGGCGGGGAGTGGAGGGTGTTTAGGTGATGAGGGCTCTCTCCTCATAACTGTATTAATACTGTTATAAAAAAACTCGTAGGAGTGGATTTTCTTTTTTCTACGTAAGAAGACAGCATTTGTCCCCCTTTTGCCATTTCTACCCCCAACCATGTGAGGATGCTGCAAGAAGTCCCTCTCCAGATGCTGGTGCCTTGATTTTGGACTTCTCAGTTTCCAGAACTGTGAAGAAATACATTTCTGTTTTCTATAAATTACCCAGTCTCAGGTATTTTGTTTTAGTACCACACAATGGACTATGACACTTACTTTGTCTAGTGCTAATACAGACACTTCAGTTTTTTTTTGAGTAGTGTCAGGTGGTATATCTTTTCCCATCCTGTTAGTATTAACCTACTTGTGTATTTATATTTAAAGTGGATTTTTGGTAGACAGCATCTAATCTTGCATCCAATTTCACAATCTCTTTTGTAAATGAAATATTTAGAACACTTAATGTGATTATTGATGTGGTTGGGTTTAAATTTGAGTTGCTATTTGCTTTCTGTTTGTCTTAACTGTTTTGTGATTCCTTTTTTTCTGTTTTTAGGATTAAAGGGGTATTTTTAAATTCCATTTTTTAATTTGATGACTTACTAGCAGTGCTCTTTGCTGTTTGTTTGGTTTTTTTTTTAGTGGTTAAGGGTTTATGGTATTCATGATAGAATTTCATGTGTAGTATAAGAACCTTAATATATTACCAGTTTTTTCTGGGTTCTTGCTATCGTCGTTACACATTTTACTTCTATATATAAGTCCTACAATACATTATTATTTTGCTTTAACTTAGTTATCTTTTAAAAAGATATAAAATGCTTAAAATTTTTTTAAAAATTTACTCACATATTTACCATTCCTAGTGTTCTTCATTGTGTGTGTGTGTGTGTGTGTGTGTATGCAGATTTCATGTGGTACCATTTATTTTCACCCTGAAGAATTTCCTTTAACATTACTTACACTTAAAAATGTACTGGTGATGAATTCTTTTCACTTTGTGTGTCTGAAAAAGTTTTTATTTGCTATAGTGTTTGAAGGATATTTTTGTTGGGTATAGAATTCTAAGCTGATATTTTTGTTGTTTCAGTACTTTAAAGATGTTGCTTCATTGTCTTCTGGCTTGCATTGTTTCTGATGAGAAGGTTGCCATCATTCTTTGTTCTACTATATGTAGCATGTCTTTTATTTTTCCGCTTTGCCTACTTTTAAGATTTTCACTAGGTTTTTAATTATTTGATATAATGGCCCTTGTATTATGTTTCTTGTTCCTGGGGTTTGTTGAGCTTCTTGGATCTGTGAGTTTATAGTTTTTATTTAAACATTTTTAAATATTTTAAACATTTAAAACATTTATTTAAACATTTTTGGCCATTATTTCTTCACATATTAATTTTTCTGTGCTGCCTCTCCCCTCTTTCAGGACTTCGAAATACTTATATTAGGCCACATGAAATTGTTCCACAGTTCAGTGATGTTCTATTCATCTTTCTCAGTCTTTTTTGTGTGTGTTGTTTTAGATAGTTTTTACTGCTAGGTCTTTAATTCACCAATCCTTCTGCAGTATGTAATCCACTTTTAATATTACCCAGTTTATTTTTTATCTCAGGCATGGCCCCCCACCCTTCCCTCCACTCCTCTAAAAGTTCAATATAGGTCTTTAAAAAATCATCTTTCATTTCTTTCCTTAACATCCTGTATTAGCTCGTTTTCACACCCAAGACTGAATAACTTACAAAAGAAAGAGACTTAATTGGACTTACAGTTCACATGGCTGGGGAAGCCTCACAGTCATGGTGGAAGGCAAGGAGGAGCAAGTCACATCTTTGTGGCAGGCAAAAAATGAGAAAGCTCGTGCAGGGGAACGGCTTTTTTTTTTTTTGAGATGGAGTCTCGCTCTGTCGCCCAGGCTGGAGTGCAGTGGCACGACTCACTTCAAGCTCCGCCTCCTGGGTTCACACCATTTTCCTGCTTCAGCCTCTCGAGTAGCTGCGACTGCAGTCGCCCACCACCATGCCCGGCTACTTTTTTGTATTTTTAGTAGAGATAGGGTTTCACCATGTTAGCCAGGCTGGTCTCGACCTCCTGACCTTGTGATCCACCCACATTGGCCTCCCACAGTGCTGGGATTACAGGTGTGAGCCGCCCCGCCCAGCAAGAACGCCTCTTTTTAAAACTGTCAGATATTGTGAGACTTACTTGCTATCATGGGAACAGCATGGGAAAGACTTGCCCCCATGATTCAATTACCTCCCACCAGGTCCCTCCCACAGCACAGGGGAATTCAAGATGGGATTTGTGTGGGAACACAGCCAAACCATATCATTCCACCCCTGGCCCCTCCCAAATCTCATGTTCTCACATTTCAACACCAATCATGCCTTCCCAACAGTCCCCCGAAGTCTTAACTCATTTCAACATTAACTCCAAAGCCCACAGTCCAAAGTCTCATCTGAGACAAGGCAAGTCCCTTCTGCCTATGCACCTGTAAAATCAAAAGCAAATTAGTTATTTCCTAGATACATTGGGTAAATACACCCATTCCAAGTGGGAGAAATTGGCCAAAACAATGGGGTTACAGGCCCCATGCAAGTCCGAAATCCAGCGGGGCAGTCAAATCTTAAAGCTTCAAAATGATATCCTTTGACTCCATGTCTCACATCCAGGTCATGCTGATACAAGAGTTGGGCTCCCACGGCCTTGGGCAGCTCCACCCCTGTGGCTTTGCATGATATAGCCCCCCACTCTTGGCTACTTCCACAGCGTGGCATTGAGTGTCTGTGGCTTTTCCAGGTGCACTGTGCACGCTGTCAGTAGATCTACCATTCTGAGGTCTAGAGGATAGTGGCCCTCTTCTCACAGCCCAACTAGGTCGTGCCCCAGTAGCGACTCTGTATGGGGACTGCAACCCCACATTTCCCTTCCACACTGCCCTAGCAGAGGTTCTCCATGAGGGCCTTGCCCCACAACAAACTTCTTCCTGGGTATCCAGGTGTTTCCATACATCTGAACTCTAGGCAGAGGTTCTCAAACCTCAGTTCTTGACTTCTGTGCACTCGTAGGCTGAACACCATGTGGAAGCTGCTGAGGCTTGGGGATTGCGCCTTCTGAAGTCATGGCCCGAACTCTACGTTGGCCCTTTTCAGCCATGGCAGGAGCGGCTGGGACAAAGGGTGCCAAGTCTCTAGGTTGCACATAACACGGGGACCCTGGACTCAGCCCACGGAACCATTTTTTCCTTCTAAACCTCTGGGCCTGTGGTGGGGGTTGCTGCTGTGAAGACCTCTGACATACCTTGGAGACATTTTCCCCATTGTCTTGGGGATTAACATTCAGCTCCTTGTTACTTATGCAATTTCTTCAGTGGGCTTGGATTTCTCCTGAGAAAATGGAATTTTCTTTTCTGTCATACTGTCAGTCTGCAAATTTTCCTAACTTTGATGCTCTGTTTCCCTTTTAAAACTGAATGCCTTTAATGGCACCCAAGCCATCTCTTGAATGCTTTGCTGCTTAGAAATTTCTTTCACTAGAAATCCTAAATCATCTCTCTCAAGTTCAAAGTTCCACAAATCCCTAGGGCAGGTACAAAAGGCCACCAGTCTCCTTTCTAAAACATATCAAGAGTCACCTTTGCTCCAGTTCCCAACAAGTTCGTTGTCTCCATCTGAGACCACCTTATACTGGACTTTATTGTTCATATCACTATCAGCAATTCAACAAGTCTCTAGGAAGTTCCCAAACTTTCCCACATTTTCCTGTCTTCTTCTGAGCCCTCAAAACTGTTCTAACCTCTGCCTGTTACCCAGTTCCAAAGTAGCTTCCACATTTTGGGGTGTGTTTTCGGCAATGCCCCACTCTATGATACCAATTCATTGTATTAGTCCGTTTTTCACGCTGCTGATAAAGACATGCCCAAGACAACAATAAACTAAAAGAGAGAGGTTTAATAGTTCTACATGGCTGGGGCAACCTCACAATCATCGTGGAAGGCAAGGAGGGGTGGATGGTGGCAGGCAAAAAATGAGAACGCTTGTTTGGGGAACGCCTCTTTTTAAAACCATCAGATCTCACGAGACTTATTCACTGTCATGAGAACAGAATGGGAAAGACCTGTCCCCATGATTCAGTTACCTCCTACCAGGTCCCTCCTACAACACGTGTGAATTCAAGATGAGATTTGGGTGGGGACACAGCCAAAGCATATCACATGCTTTTCCTTTTTTTTTTTGAACAAATGGAATATTGTTATAATAATTCTTTCTGATGTCATTGTCTACTGATTCTATCATCTGGGTCATTTCTGGGTTGCTTTCTATTGATTTGCTTTTCTCTACATTATGGGCCATATTTTCTTTACGTGTCTGTTAATTTTTCACTGGATGGCAGACATTATTAATTTTACCTTGCTAGGTACTGGATATTTTTCATATTCCTATAAATACTTGCACGCTTTGTTTTGGGACATACTTAAGTTATCTAGAAACAGTTTTGTCTTTTTGAGGCTTGCTTTTAAGTTTGTTTGACGGCACCACAAAGCCTTTAGTCTAGGACTAATTTTGCTCCATTACTGGCAGTCCCTTTTAGTGCCCTTCAGAGTATTCCACCCAGTGCCCTGTGTATTACAAGGTTTTGCCACTTTGGCTGAAGGGAACGCTGGTTGAGTGAATCCCCAAAATTGTTCCTCCTGTCCATTTTGAATGGCTCTTTTTTGGCCTTAGTTTCTTAACACATATGCACTGAGAGGTACTCTGCTGAAAATTCTGTTTTTGGCTCTGTCCTCTTCAGTACACTGCCCAGCAAACTTCAGCCGCTTTGTCTTTCCTAAAACCTTGATTCTCGCTGCTTAATTCAAGAAGAATGTTGGATCCCTGAATTAGACTGAGTTCTCCCTCCCTGTGCTGTAGCCTGGAAACTCTCAGGCAGTCATAGGACTCACTTCATTTCCTTTTTCTCAGGAATCCTCATACTATGCTGATTTCCTGTTTAATGTCCAAAGTCTGAAAATTGTTGTTATGTATTTTATTTTTGTTTTGTTGTTTCAGTTAAGAGGGTAAACCCAGTCTCTTTTACTCCATCTTGGCTAGTGGTAGAAACTGGGTGGATCTTTGATTGGGTGTCCCCGAGTTGACTGAGGGGAAAGTGGTGAACTTGGATCATTTGAATTATACTTGGTAATTAAAACTAATATTATAAATTCAGGGAAAGAATCATGGTTTTATTATGCTTCTTGATTTCTTCATAATCTCTAGTGTGGTATTGAGCACAGGCCTTAGCGAGTTGTTAACTGAAAGTTAGGCAAGACTTATCGGTGATAGTCCCACCTTCCTCCTTCCTCATAGAAGTTTCAAGTGTATGTTAGTTAATTCTTTGAAATGTTATC
The DNA here is from genome assembly GCF_047675955.1 of Chlorocebus sabaeus. NCBI lineage: Eukaryota > Metazoa > Chordata > Mammalia > Primates > Cercopithecidae > Chlorocebus > Chlorocebus sabaeus. The sequence continues at coordinate 50,045,450 of NC_132923.1, read as the reverse complement.
AGTTTTATTTTGACTTTAAGAAACCAGACCTTTTGTATCCCTTTAAATACAGCTGAGTCTAAGAGGAAGACTCTTTCAGACTGGCTGATGAACCATGTGGCTCCAGAAGAGGTTTTTGCTTTTCCTGTTAGTATGGCTTTTGAGCTAATTGGTCACATTCTTGCTGGGCGTGGCTGGATTAATAGTTCTGTTCAGAGGCTTCTTTCCTGTATTCCTTCCAGAATACCTTTATTCCAAGCTAAGTAGTGGGGAAGAGAATCAGGGATAGTAGTGCTAATAGTAGTTATATTGAATATGTTGCATGTATAGAAAATGCATATAGTTTACCCTAAGGTGAATATTATAGTCCTCAGATGTTCAACGTGGCATGATATAATTCTTGCTAAAGGTAGTTAAGTTGTACTGAACCTGTGAGTACTTGAAAGTGTCAAGAAGTCTTTTAAATTGTAACTGTTGGATTCTCCTGTGGAAAGGTAGTGATTTGAAAATGGTGAATTGATTTGCTACTTATATAGCAACTTAAAACTGGATTTAGAGGGAAAGTAATGTCCACTTTCCTAAATTCCAGTAAGGAATAATCCATTAGTATTACCTTATGTTTTTCCATTATTTATTTTTAAATTTGTGATATAGCTAGAAATAAGTGATTTGTACATGTAAGCACTCAGAAATGACTTTAGAGACTGATCAGATGATGTCAGTTGGGAAAGGAGAGTTGTGTTGGAAAACACCTTAGACTTTTGCTTGGTATGGTTAAGGATTTGAGGTTAAGTGGCTATGCAAGTGCAGACTAACTCTTGGCAAATTTATTTCTAATTATAAACTACGTTTGAGTTGGGCTTAATGAATGTAATTTAGAGATGTTATTGGTTCATTGATAACAAACTTCTGGTATGTAGTCCCTGTATGCTTTGAAGCAAAACAGTATAGGAAATGGGCTAATCAAACTAGTTTTATTTTTTTCTGCTACATAAGTTGGTAGTCTGAGTCTCCATAGCTTGTCTTCAGACAATGAATTCTGTATCGAGTGCTCTGTTACTATCCTGCTTTCAAAATAATGCTTTATTACAGTATGTCTTTTAGTTAATAGTAACTTAAAAAAGGAAATCTTTAGAAGAAACTAAACGCACAGCATAAACATTCTAACTAAAATCTTGCTGCAAACCTGAATTTTTATAGTGTATTCAATAGAGTTGCAAATTCTACCCTATTTTTATTCTAAGAATTTGATGTTTAACTAGGGCTATCTGTTTCTTTCAGTTTCTAAGGTGTGATGTAAAAGGACATAATCTTAAGTTTTCAGTGATAAAAAATATACTATTTTAAATATAGCAGGAATATTAGAGCTTTGAGTAAAATTGAATTACTGGATTGAAATCAATAAAGTCCTTCTTCAACCTTGCATTTGATTTCCTTGTTCAAGTTTTGTCCATGACAAACTGAAACTGGCTCAGCAGTGAGGTTTGACACGAGGATTCTTGATCTATATTTAGATTTGATCTGTATTTAAGATTCTTGATTTATATTCTGTATTTGGGTGTTAAGAAAGTGCCTCCAATTGCCAGTGTTTTTGTTTCAACACAGTTTTATTGCTTTTCAACAAAACACACCCAGCTCTTATAAAGTGTTGGATGTTCCCAGAATGTTATACACCTCTGGCGGAAAAACTCAGTTGTTTCCTCTATAGAAGGGCTGATTAGAAAGACTGGCTTAACGTGATTTTAATGTATTTTAATAGTTTCTGCATTTGTTTAAATAAAATAGAAGAAAACATTCACCATTGTCTTCTAAGACATAAATTTCTTATCTTTCCTTCCTACTTTGAAGGTTAAAACAAAAAAGCAAAGTTGTGTGATGATATTTTAGTGTCTTGAAATGGATTTCTCAGCCATTAAAATAAGGGATATGTGTGACTTTTGCACCTCACCTGGGATTTGTCAGTGATACTCTGACTTGATATGTGCTTGTTCAGGTTTGTCTTATAGATAAGATGCCATTGTGTGCCCTTTTTCTTTTGCCCTAGGTTGGAACTTTGTGTTTAATTAGTAAGCCATCATGACCTCTGAACCTTCATTTGTAACAGACAGTAACTAACAGTTATGGAGTACTTACTGTATATTTATAAGTGTTTTATGTGTATAGTTTCATTTAATGTAAATGATACTTGTTTTGCTTTCTTCAGAGAATTGCTGTGAAGATAAATGATCTTCAAATGAGATAATGAATGTTAGTACAAACACTGTAGTTATAAATTGTTATTAATGACAATAATACCTAACTACTTTCTCTTTGCCATTGTCGTCTTTAAGGTTTAATATAGTCTACAGCCTACATTTTTTGGTGCTGTAGTTTTTCCCAGTGCCTCATCTCGTAGGATGACACTTGTCTGATAAGTCCAGATAAATCACATGATGTTACATGAGTTATAGATTTGACATTCAGGTTAGCTTTTTATTCTTTAATCACTGGCAATTCATATTGTTATTTGTCTCTTTAAAGTAGAAATCTATTTGTTTTCATATAAATTCTAGAAAAGCTTTGACTTTTTGATGTTACTGGACTCTCTTTACTCTTTCCTACTAATCCCTGTGAAATTGACGATTAAAGACAGATTTGTAGAATGCAAATTAAATTTAAATTGTCATGGGAATGTGTATATGTATGTGTTTATGTGCATATATGTGTATAAAATAACTCTTTGGCCTCTAAATTTTTAAAGGATTAATGATAGTCAAATTAATGAAAGAAGAAAGAACCTAAGCCTATTTCTCCATTTTAGAAAAAGTTTTATGTGATAATTTCTTTATTATATTGTCAGTTTTCCCATGGTGATTCATTATTATATCTCAAATAGAAGAATATGTTCTGTATCCTTTATTTAAATGAGGAAAGTTCAGCTTTTCTTATCCTTTTAACTCAAATACAGAATAGCATAGGCTGTACATTAATATTTATTGCCAATTTTTTTTTTTTTTTTGAGATGGAGTCTTGCTCTGTTGCCCAGGCTGGAGTGCAGTGGTGCATCTCGGCTCACTGCAAGCGCTGCCTCCCGGGTTCATGCCATTCTCCTGCCTCAGCCTCCCAAATAGCTGGGACTACAGGTGCCACCATGCCTGGCTAATTTTTTATATTTTTAGTAGAGATGGGGTTTCACGGTGTTAGCTAGGATGGTCTTGATCTCCTGACCTCATGATCCTCCCGCCTCGGCCTCCCAAAGTGCTGGGATTACAGGCGTGAGCCACCACGGCCGGCCATATTGCCAAGATTTTGAGGATGACTTTAGAAAAGATGAAATTCTCGAATCTTACGCAGCTTCAAACACTATTAACTCAGGTAAAGAGTTATTTGCCATTTTACAATCAGAAATTTTGGTAGACTGAAATGAGAGGTAAACTGTGTTGTGATCACCTCTTTTGTCATATATATTGCTGCTACTTTTTTTCAGGAATTATAGCATTATTCTTAAGTACAGGTCAACCTTACTGAAGAATTTAACATGTAGCTGTTGTGTACAATTTGAAGAGTAGAGCAGTGATTTCATTTGCATATTATAATATTTTATGTTTATGGATATCTTTAAAAATTTTCCTAATTAACAGTGAAAACATTTTGAAAGAAATGCTGGATTTGTTGGAAGCTCAGCTTGCATTTTAGCTATACCTTTAAAACTTTAAAAAATTCATTTCTGAATGACTTTACCAATCTAGAATTGAGAAAGACAGAATGGAGAAATAACATTAACCTTTTACATTTCACCTAACCTTCCCTATCCCCACATGAAGCATAGTACCCCATAGGTGGAAACTGTTTTAATTTTTATTTTGTTTCCAACAACTTAAGCATATGTTAGTCTGGGCTTTCAGAGTTATCTTGTAGAATAAGATTATTAAAGGACCCTACCATTTTCTAAGTAGATTTTATCCTAAATTTATTACTGCATTGGAAAAGTTGGCTTTTTAAAAAAATTTAACCAATGTCTGATGACACCATCTTCTCCTATTCCTCCCACCGAGTTACCAGTTTAATTTGAAAACTTTGACTTTCCTGCCTATACAAGTATGCAAGATTTTGCATTGTTCTTACATAAATGAACAAATCTTTGAAGCACGAAAAGTTGAGTATTTGTTTTATGTGCTCTTCATCTAGGTGCTTGTAGTAATGTTGGCACTTACAGGAGAAATTAAGAGATGAGGCAGAGAGGTGAAAAAGGGAGTCTTTAAAATAAGTGATTAAATTTTAGGCATTTATAGTATGCGGAGTGAGTACCTTTTGAAAATGACCAGTTAATAGGGGAAGATAACATTTCTACCTTTAAAAAGAATGTTCTTTGAAATGAGAAGTATTTCTAAAAGTTACTTAAATAAGAATAGTAGGTTATTTTAGTTACAATCTCACAAAAATGATGTTGTAGTATGTGACATGAAATATAGTAGGTTTTGAGAGTTTTGCCTATGTACCTGACGTTGAATGTAGTCAAAAGTTTGCAATGTAATTTTTAATTTGAATTGTATTATACATTATTTCACATTTATTATTCAATTTAATTCTACCTTGTCCTGAAAAAGAGTTGAAGAGATACACAAATGTGTTTGTGTAATGCAGAATGGGTAAAAAAGGCAAATGAGGTAGGAAAAGAAGTCAAAGTATTTGTATAGATATTAAATAACTTATTTTAATTTTGTAGCCCTTTATTTTGTTTTTGTGAACAGTGAGGTATTAAAGTACCAAAAAGATCTCTATATGTAACCCTTCATATTTGGAGGTAATTTGGAGTGACAGTATTTTTGCAGCCTTTTATTTAAGGAACCAGGAAAGCAGATTTCATACTTGCATTTTGGTCACAGAATAAAAGTGAAAGTTTTAAATAATAACAAGGATAGTTTGGGAAGATCAGGTATATAATGATAAGAATTGAGTTAGGATTTTGTACCATACATGATTTATGATAAAGCTTTTCTTACTGTGATACTAAAGGCTTTTATTGTAAGTTCAAGTAGTTTTCAGTGCAGAATCCATCATTGTGGAACCTTATATAATAACGATTGTTGAGCACATTTTGACAGAACTTAACGTCATGTTGTTGCTTATTTAGAAAAAAAATGCTTAATACCAGTAATCTTTTTATTTTTTCTATCAAGTATAATTTGTTTCTGAGAGGATTAAAAATAATACAGTGAATTGAAGTGATATTTCTTGGCAGTTTTTAATTTAAGAAAATCTGATAAAATAGTTCAGAACTTTTCTTTCTTTTTATAGAGACAAGGTCTTGCTTTCTTGCCTAAGCTGGTCTTGAACTCCCGACCTTGAGTGATCCTCATTAGCCTCCCAAAGTGTTGGGATTACAAGCATGAGCCACTGTGCACAGCTAGATAGCTAAGAGAAATATGGATTAAGTTGGCTATTATAAGTTACAGTTTTCAAATGTGATTTAAAATAAATATTGTTAGATTAACATTAAGGGCTAAAGTGAAATTACCAAAGCACGTATTAAAGAAAAATTTGGGGTGATATCACATGTTCTCACATGTGAAAGATATGTGAGAGCTAAAAAATTTGATCACATGAGAGTAGAGAGTAAAAAGGTTGATAACAGAGACTGGGAAAGGTGAGTGGTGGGGAGAATGAAGAGAAGTAGGTTAAAGGGTACAAACATGCAGTCAGAAGGAATACATTTAATGTTATAATTCCCCTGGTTGTTCATGATATACCATGTACCATTTCATATAATTCATGTAATATACCCTCTTATTTTATAGGCAAAGCAACAGTAGCCTACGTCTTGCCGGGGGATAAAAATATTTCCGAATAAATAAAGTGATACATAAATCATATAACTTTCATTTTAGGCTATGGTCATGATCAAATACTTTGATTTGTTATTTATAAAATTAAAATTACTGATTTAATAAATAGTGGTACCTGTCTTTTCGTCTATCTGTATTAGAACAGCATTAGTAATAGGAAGCAAGCAGGATAGTCGCTAAAAGCACATGCACTGTCAAAAATAAGAAGTGGGATCTCTTTTCAAGGGGAGGAGACAGAAGGAGGCAGGAAAAGTACAGCAATCCAGGTTAGGTTATTGTGGTAAACCTTTCTCAGAAGCTTCTTAACACAGTTCTGAAGAAGGTAACATAATTATAATGTGCTCATAAAGTAATGGGGCAAAAAAAGTATTTTTCAAAGTAGTTACTGTGAGGAAGTTATACATTAGAAAATATAGTTGCTAAAAATATTTTGAAATTCTTTATGAAATTGGTTTCAGAACCTTTTAAAACTGTGCAAGATCATTTTTGTAGCCATAGATCAAGATTAAATTTTTTGAATTGTAAAAGTATAGAATATTTAGAGAAAGTGAAAAGTAACCCTTTTTTCACGTACTAATGAAACCATTGTTCTTTGCAAAGTTTTTTCATATGGATTCTTTAGATAATACTTATTTTAATTTTCTCAGGTGTAGATTTTTTGGTATTTATCCCTCTTGAGTTCTTTGAGCTTCATGTATCTGTAGTTTGGCATCTGTCAATTTTGGAGAATTAACCACCATTATTCACATATTTATTCTCTTTCTTTTCTCCAGATATTTTCATTATCCATAGTTAACACCTTTTGTAATTGTCCGACAGTTTTTAAATATTTTGTTACTTTTTAAAAAAACTCTTTTTGCTTTTCAGTTTGGGAAGTTTCTATCAACTCTATACCTTCAAGTTCACTGATGGTTTTCTCTGCTGTGTCTAGTCTGCTGTTGTATCCATCAAAGGCATTCTTCATTTCTGTTACTGATTTTTGTTATTTCCATTTCAGTTTGTCTTAGAGTTTCCATGTCTATGCCTACAGTGGCCATCAGTTTTTGAATGGCGTGTAGTTTTTTCCATTAAAGCCCTTAGCACGTTAATCATTGTTACTAAATTCTCACAGTGATAATTCCAAAATCTCTGCCATATATGAGTCTGGTTTTGATGCCTGTGTTGTCTTTTCAGACTCTGTTTTTTGCCTTCAGCATGCCTTTGTAATTTTTTTTTTGTTTGGTTGATAAGCTAGATGGTGACATAAGGGGTAAAAAGAACTAAGACAAATAGGCCTTTAGTGTGGCCTAGAGGCCTATCTGGCTAGAGTTAGGCTGTGTTTACTGTTTGCTGTAGCTTTGGTGTCAGAGATTAAAATTTCCTCTCCTGTATCTGTTTTTGTCTCCTTTGTTGTCTTTGGGTTTCCCTAATAACTCCTTCATAAGTAGGATCCGAGGCTTGTAGTTATTTAAGCTATAAGCCCCTGTTATTACGCAGGAGCCCTATTGATGTGTGTGTGTGTGTGTGTGTGTAAAAGTGTTCTATAATCTTATGATTAGCTCTTAATGAGCTTGTGTCTTTGGACTGTGACTTTCATGAGTGCTTTTTATCTCCTGCAACTTCTGCCTCCCAATGCTTAAGTGAGAAAGTAGGAAGGCTGGGAGGGGGCTGGAGTTTCATATTTCTCTTCCCACAAGTTGGTTAGGTGGTGGATAACAAAGTGTGGAATGTGAAACTTCGGATGAGGAGAGGCTAATGTAGCTTCTTTTGAGGGCAGGTCTTTGTTATTGGGAACAGAGATCTCTGAGCAATTTCAGAATGGTTATTTTTTTCTCTCCTGTTGGAAGCTAGAGGGAATTTTTCTTTGATCTTCACTTGTAAATCTCTGATGGGGCACCTGGAGATAAAACTCAGGAAAGTTTCCCCTCACACTCTTTCTCCCCCAGCCAGACTGCCCATCCCTGAGTTTTTAATTCTCAAACTAGTCCACATTGAACCTCCAGCAACTTACATGACAGTGTAAATGTTCCTATGGATACTGGCTCCAGCTGTGTGTTTCTCTTGCTGGGGTTTGTGATACCCGTAGCTGTGATTTTCTGTATTCACATCTCTCTCCAGTTTTGGGAGCAGCAGTTTGTCCTGAACCTCAGTTCTCTATTGGGTCTAAGAAGAATTAACTGATTTTCGGCCAGACATGGTGGCTCACGCCAGTAATCCCAGCACTTTGGGAGGTTGAGGCTGGCGGATCACGAGGTCAGGAGATCAAGACCATCCTGGCTAACACGGTGAAACCCTGTCTCTACTAAAAATACAAAAAAATTAGCCGGGCGTGGTGGTGGGCACCTGTAGTCCCAGCTATTTGGGAGGTAGAGCCAGGAGAATGGCATGAACCTGGGAGGTGGAGCTTGCAGTGAGCTGAGATCCTGCCACTGCACTCCATCCTGGGCGACAAAGCCAGACTCCATCTCAAAAAATAAAAAATAAAAATAAAAAATAGAAGAGTTACTTATTTTCAGTTTGTTCAGCTTTCTGGTTGTGAGGATGCGAGTGATGACTTCCAAGCTCTGTCCGCATCAGACCAGAAATCCTTAATGATATTTTAAAAATTGTCAGATATTTTATTTTCTGTACCTTTTTGACTGTTTCGTTCTTCATCTGGAATTTAGCTGTGTAGGGATGCAGGGAATAGGATATGTGTCTAGACCATCTGATTATGCTACTTTGTCTAATAGTTCTAGCATTAGGATTATACTGTTTTAAATTTTTATAACATTAAATTCTTTAGTATCTGGTAGGGCTAATCTTGCTTTACTTGCCTATTTCTTGTTGCATATGAAGCTCAGAATTGTTTTGTCAAGTCATTGAAAAAAGGAAGTAGGATTATAAATAGAACTGCTTAAAATTAGTAGTATAATTAGAATGATAGTGTTACGATGTTTGGACTTCTCCTCTGGAAATTTATTTCTCTTTGTTGACTCGGATCTTTTTTTATGTTTTGGAGGTTTTGTAGTTTTCTTTTTCTCCTTTTTTTTTTTTTTTTTTTTTTTTTTTTGAGACAGAGGCTAGCTCTGTTGCCCAGGCTGGAGTGCAGTGGCACAATCTCAGCTCACTGCAACCACTGTCTCCAGGGTGTAAGCGATTCTCATGTCTCAGCCTCTTGAGTAGCTGGGATTTCAGGTGTGCACCACCACTCCCAGCTTATTTTTTATATGTTAGTAGAAATGGGATTTTGCCATGTTGACCAGGCTAGTCTTAAACTCCTGGCCTCAAGTGATCTGCCCGCCTCAGCCTCCCAAAGTGCTGGAATTACAGGTGTGAGCCACCACACACGGCCTCATAATTTTCTTTGTCTCATTTACAGAAGTTTCTTGTGAGGTGTATTTTCTGCATTTTTAAAGTCCTTTTATTTTGAAATAATTTTTGATTCACATGAAGGTTGTACAGATAGTACAGAGTTCCTGTGTATCCTTCACCCAGTTTTCCCTATCATGACAGCTTATAAAACCATAATACAGTTATCAAACACAGGAAATTGATGGTGGTATGATACTAGTAATTAAACTACAGACCTTATTTAGATTTTACCAGTTTTTACCTGTACTCTTTTTTGTCGTATGTATAGTTTTGCTGTTATTATTGCAATGGCCTTCTACTGTATTTCTCTCTCTCTCTCTGTCTCTCTGCCTCCTTCCCTGCCTTCTGAAGAGTAAGAATGGTGTTAATTTTCAGAAGCTGCTTTGCTAATAGATTTTAAATTCTGAGTTTTTAGTTGCTTTCATTGAATGTGTTTTACATTTTTAAATTGTTTTTAAAATTTTTCTCTTTTCAAAGGTATTGATAATTGAATTTTTAGGCATGTAACTTTCTCATTTGCTAAAAATGTTATTTTTGTTTCTTTCTATAACATGTCATATTGCATTGCATTGGCTAGGCTAGAGTTCCAAATTACACTTTTTGTGCTGAATTTTTACATAACAGTCTTTGAGTTTCCCTTTAAGAGAAAAATTAGCTACTGTGTACATTATAAGTTGATTTCTCTAATATCTGACATTAAAATTAATCATTGATATGCAGTGAATGCTTTACCAAGTTTCAGGAGTTCTAATCATTTCAAATAAATCATGTCATTTAACCCTTACAACCTCCTAAGATAGGTGTCAATATTATCCCTGTTTACAGGTGAGTAAATTCAGTTAGGTTAAATAATATAAGCTCAAGGTCACATAGGTGAGAAGCTCAAGGTCACATAGGTGAGAAGCTCAAACCTGAGTTTTAAGTTTCTTACTCATTTTGCATTTAACTGTTCTTTTATATTCTCTTCTATAGCAATAGAAAAGATCAATTGTAAACTATTCAGATGAATTTCATTTTAGAGCATATGTTTATTCCACGGAAGTGGCATTCTAGGATGGAGTGAATTAGGGCATGGTGGCTCATGCCTATAATCCCAGCACTTTGGGAGGCCGAGGTGGGTGGATCACCTGAGGTCAGGAGCTTGAGACCAGCCTGGCCAACATGGTGAAACTCTGTCTTTACTAAAAAAAAAAAAAAAAAAAAAAAAAAAGCCGGACATGGTGGTGCATGCCTGTAGTCCCAGATACTCGGGAGGCTAAGGCGGGACAATTGCTTGAACCCGGAGGTGGAGGTTGCAGTAAGTTAGGATCGTGCCACTGAACTCCAGCCTGGGCAACAGAGCAACACTCTGTCTCAAAAAAAAAAAAAAAAAAAAAAGAATGGAGTGAATTAGTTTCATAAAGAAAATTCAGGTTAAACACTATTTGCAAACTGATATTCCAGAATTTAAATAGACTTTATCAAAATTGTATGGTTTTTTTTTTTTTTTTTTTTGAGACGGAGTCTCGCTCTGTCACCCAGGCTGGAGTGCAGTGGCTGGATCTCAGCTCACTGCAAGCTCCCCCTTCCGGGTTCCCACCATTCTCCTGCCTCAGCCTCCCAAGTAGCTGGGATTACAGGCGCCCACCACCTCGCCTGGCTAGATTTTTTTTTTGTATTTTTTAGTAGAGACGGGGTTTCACCGTGTTAGCCAGGATGGTCTCGATCTCCTGACCTCGTGATCCACCTATCTTGGCCTCCCAAAGTGCTGAGATTACAGGGCTGAGCCACCGCGCCCGGCCGTATGTTTGTATTTTAAAGGATCAAAATATTGAGCCTGCACCTTCCTCCCTCCTTCCTTCCAGAGTTATTAATTAAGTATAGCCCCTATTGAGAATCTAAATATGTCAAAATTTACTTAGGTGGATATGGAATTAAGTGTGGGAATATAAGGTAATTAATATTTTATATTTAAATATGAAGGACAATGTATAGTTAGCTTTTTGAAGAACATCAAATACTAACTTTTCTATCATATAAGTTGTATGCATTCTTTCTTATTTGTGATAACTTTAAGATGATGTCAAAGTTTCACTGCCACTTAAGAGTGAGTAAATTATAAAACAGTAGAATCTTTTACTTGAGAGAGGCCTTGATTTTACTCAGCTTCCTTCCCATTGTGGGAATGCCTTCCTCTCCTACATTTTTTCAGCATCTTATTTGGGAGAAAAGGTTTAATTTTTAATTCCTAGCTGCAGCCTTTAACAGTTTTCTTAAAATATGTATTCTTATCAGATTGCCTTTCCTTCTATCTTTTATACATACATAATCCCTTTCAAATCTGAGCCAATCAATCTTTTTTTTTTTTTTTTCTGGTAGCTATATTGATTTCTTGAGGTACCTTTATCTTCTGCATTGGCATCCATTGGTACCTTCTGTTCCACCTGTCCTACTCTTATTTCAGTGATTTAGATGAGGTAAAATCTGTAAAAATCACACTTGTGCTTGTAGATCTTAATTATATAATAAAACTTTAAAAATGCATTATATTTTTGTCGTTGACCTTTATTACATGTGTACTCAGACAATAATCATTGTCTGATATTTAACTAGAGCATGTGTTTAGCATGCATACCTAGCACTGATCTGTTACTGTAACATTCATATTCTAAAATTCTCTGGAAGGAAACAGTGAGGTTATATTGAACATAGTTTTCTATTTTGTGTTTGGAGATGGACTGTATTTAGAGACATCTTCTCTTCCACCAGAAGTTCTGTTTTAAATTAATGAGAAATTGGGTGAACTTATTTTCTTGCTCAGGTACACAGCTTGAAGTTTTGGAAGTAAAGTATACAGAGTCTTTTCTATACAGGAATGGTGGAATTTTCTAGACTCGATTAAAGTACTGTTGCCTAATTTTTTAATGAGTACCTTCTTTCCCAATACTTAAAATGTCAGTACTTGCAATTAAGTTGCTGTGAATAATTCCTCCTGCACATTTTTTCTTCAGCTTTTTCATTTTTCCAAATTGAGTTTTGAATTTTTGCTCTCTTTTGACAGCTTTATTTATTTATTTATTTTTTGACTAGGACTCGCTACATAACTTTCGTGATAACTCAGTTATGGAAAACAGTGGGATGGATGTTCAGATGTTATTAACTTCTCTTTTTTGGCAGGGATGGGGTGGATGAGTAAAAAGAAAAGGAATAAGTCAGTGAATGTTGGCAGGTATTCAGATATTTCTTCTGTTGTGTCATTCACCTTGGCACAGTTAAGTAACTGCTTATGATAAAGTTTTTCACACAGTCTCAGAAAATAAGGAGTTATAAATAATAATGTGGGTAACTGATTAGTATCCAACTAGCAGTGGTGTTGGATGGATTAATCGATTCTTAGTCTAGGACATGTCAGAACAGTGTAAATTCAAACTGCTATTACGACAAAGTAAAAGTTACTTTGAAAAATAAGTAATTCAACTGGTAGAAGAAACTTTAAGGGATAGACTAGATTTGGTTTTCTATATGGTCTTTCATTCTGAATACTAATTAGTACTTGAACATATGTGAAGCTCAAGTGTTGTTGTTTTAGAAATACAGTTGTGAAGTGGTTATGCAAATAAATTCAGTTTAAATTTCTTGCCATGTAAAATGTGTAGAAGGACTTATTGAGATTTACTTGGACTTTTATTGTATTTAAGGACAGGAGTTAAATGTAAGTCCTGAAGAAAAAGAAGTGTTTCATATCACACTTACTTCAGAGTAAAGTTTAGTTGTAGCTGTGTACAATAATCAGTTGTCAAAAGGTATTTCCATTCCTCCGTTGTCCTTTTGGCTTATTTCTGTTGTCTTATTCAATTTTCTGTGGATTTGTTTTTGCAGTGGGAAAATTAATTTGAGCTGCATTGTGTCAGGATTACTTAGCAAAAAATTACTGTTTGTTGTCGCACAAAAAAAGTAGATACTACTTAACCTTTTTTACTCCATGTCATTGATATACTTACGTTTTCACCTTGTAGAATATTGAATCAAGTTTACACTCTTAGGGTCATAGAGTAGTGGTTTTTGCTCTTGGCTACATGTTGGAATCATGTTGGAAGATTTAAAAAATGCTGGTGCATGGGTACCACCCTTGAAAGATTGATTGATTGCCTTGGGGTGTGGCCTGCGCCTCAGTTCCTATGTACACTAAGGTTAAGAGCCTCTCTTCTAGAGACTCATGCACAATAATACTTGTTAAAATTAACTCCTAAAAATTGTCATATAGTCATAAGATTAATATATCATGAATGTGTAAAATTATGTTCTTGAGTTTACCATGGTCTTCTTAAAATGAGCAGTGTTAATAATACTACACATATTTTGAGAGATGTTTACCACATTTGGCCAAAAGACCAAAAGGCTCAGCAATTAACTGCCTAAAGTTGCAAAGCAGGTGGAGAAATAATGTTTTCTTAGTTAGCTTAATAATGTATATGTCAAGGGGATGGATAAGATTCCAGTTAAACTATTTACTGTTAGCAATATTTTTTTGTAAGCTGTTTTTGTAAATCCACAGTGTGCCTTCTAGCTTTTTTTCTCTTACTCTCAAAACTGAAATAGGCTTGGTACAGTGGCTCATGCCTGTAATGCCAGCATTTTGGGAGGCCAAGATGGGAGGACTGTGTGAGGTCAGGAGTTCAAAAGTTCAAGACCAGCCTGGACGACAAAGTGAGATCCCCCGTCTCTACAAAAAATAAAAAAATTAGCCAGGCATGGTGGTGTGTGCCTATAGACCCAGTTACTCAGGAGGCTGAGGTGAGAAGATAATTTGAGTCCAGGAGGTAGAGTCTGCAGTGAGCTATGGTCTCACCACTATACTCCAGCCTGGGCAAGAGAGCAAGTCCCTAATGAAAAAGAAAAACAGAAACCTGAAACAGATGAACGAAGTTGCATGTACAAATGTTATTAAAATAGATTCATCATTTGAATATTTAGTTACTATTTACTAAAGCTGCATGTTTCAGGGTTTCTTTAGGTGACTTCACATATACTGTTGTATTCATTAGGCTACGGTAGGAAGTCCAGTTAGATTTAAACTGATACTTGTTCTACTCAGAATAATTTATGTCACCTGAAGAGAGGCTGATGGCTGTCTTCTTATTTCAGCATATTTGGATATGGGAAAATTAATTAAACTGAAATTCACATTTGACTTTCGAAATGACTATTGAAAACACGCTGGTGACTGGGCACAGTGGCTCACGTCTATAATCCTAGCTAGCCCTTTGGGAGGCTGAGACAGTAGAATTGCTTTGGCAAGGAGTTCAAGACCAACCTGGGCAACATAGCAAGACCCCATCTCTACAAAATATACAAAAATTTACCATGTGAGGTAGCATGTGCTTGTGGTCCCAGCTACTTGAGTGGCTGAGGTAGGAGGATTGCTTGAGCCTGGGAGATGCAGTCAGGCGAGATGGTGGCACTGCACTCCAGTATGGGTGACAGAACAAGACCCTGTCTCAAAAAAAGAGAAAACACGTTGGGAAGTAGAAAAGCTGCTCACGAGCCATGTAAATGACATGTAGCCCAAACATCTGTAATATGCTGTAGAACTGGAACAAAATGATATTAAGGATAATTTTAGAAGCATCTTCCTGAATAGTTACTGATCCAGGCCAATTCTTGGCAAAATTGTGTCATTGGTTTGTATTTGGTCCTTGCCTGTTTTCTGGAGACCCTCCTACTCTGTCCCTAGTGCTGTGACACTTTCCTTTTCATTCTTTTCTAAAGTATCTGGATTTGTCTTCCTATAAATTATATAATATTCTTCCATTTTTTCATCTCCTTTGACCAGAATCTTTTCTTAGCCATGGAGTTTTTATTCTTGGCGAGGGGCTGGCAGGTTGAGAGACAAAGCAATTATACCATTTTCTCCCTGATTATTAACCATAAACCTGTGTACCTACCACTTGGCTTTATTAAATATTAATATACTTCTACATTTATAAAAAAAAATTACAGCCAGGTGCGGTGGTTCACACCTGTAATCCCAGCACTTTGGGAAGCTGAGGCGGGTGGATCACTTGAGGTCAGAAGTTCAAGACCAGCCTGGCCAACATGGTGAAACACCGTCTCTACTAAAAATACAAAAAAGTTAGCCAGGCATTGTGGTGTGTGCCTGTAATCCCAGCTACTCAGGAGGCTAAGGCAGGAGAGTGGCTTGAACCCGGGAGGCGGAGGTTGCAGTGAGCCGAGATTGCAGCACTGCACTCCAGCCTGGGCAACAGAGCAAGACTCCATCTCAAAAAAACAAAAACAAACAAAAAAACTACAGCTATATCAAAGCCCCTGGTACCTGCTACTGAACTTGTTTTCCTCCCTTCTGCTCACAGGTAACTGCTGGGTGGAGTTTATCTTTTTCAAAAACGTTTTCAGAAACCAAGTTAATCTTTTAAGTAATAAATCAAAATGAGTGAAATTTAGGAGAGAAACGTTTATGGGCAGAAGCTTAATACTGTACTTAGAGGTTATAAATAGTTGATAAAACCAGTTCTGCATCTGGATTGTTTTCATCCTTCTCTGTTTGACTATTCAGTGCTAATTGTTTAAAGACTTTCCTAATAAAAAAATTGAAAATGCTTGCAAACATAGGCTATAAGGAGACACAAAGGGTTAATTCTACTTTGTTAAAATCTACTAATGTGCGTTGAAATGTGATTATGGCTTGTCGACAAGGATCCATTGGATGAACAGAATTCAGTGTTTATAGAACTAGATTGTTGGCAGGTACACTTAACTACTGCCAGCATCACTCAAACCAGCCAACTCTTTCATCTTTAGTAAATACTTTGTCAAATAAGAGATCAGTCTCTTTAAATTTTAGATAATGAATAGAATTCATTTAGACGTTAGTTTACAGTGCAGTTAAAATAGGCTATCTTAGATTATCTTTGTTCTTCTATTTGATTTAGATTAAAAGTGCTAAAGGAATGCTGAAGAGGGTGGAACAAGAGCATAAACATTTTTGAGAGGGTAGAACAGAGAACATAAACATTTTTGGAGTTCTAAATCTAAATAAAATTATTTCAGAAATGAAAATATTTTTTATTATTTCTGAGGAAAATCAACTTTTTTGGGGGTACTTTTTCTACAGCACTATTTAGCTGTTTTTGGCAAATGAAAAAGGATCCAGGTAATGGGGTAGAGACAGAGATTTCCTATTTGAAGTTGAGGCAAATGAATAACTCCTTGCCCCACTCCAGTCTCCTTAAGAAATAAGCTTTTCTTCATTGATAAGATAAAGTTAGTTTTATACTGTTTATTTAAAACACCACCACCGCCACCATCTCAACTCTTCCCCCAAATTAGCTTTGTGTCTGAACTCTACTTTAGTCAATGATTCCTTTATATTTTTATATCTCTTAGGCTTGAAAACTAGGAGTCATCCTTGATTTTTTTTTTCCCGCTTATCTACAATCATCAAATTTTCTGGAGCTGTCTCCTTGGGACTTGCTTTAAGTTTTATGTTTCATAACAAACATGATAATGTTAGTGGTTTCTTTCAGCTTTAAAATATTATGACCTTTAAGATCTAAAATTAAATGTTGAAATGTAAAATTTAAAGGCTTATTGAAAGAATGTTAATAACTTGTTTAAAAAGTCTTGGTTTTAGATTAGATTCTCCTAACTAAAAGGATACTAAAAATTAAGGGTAAGATATTTAGAACTTTGTACTAAGTGTAAAGTCTTAGTATTACACATAAATCATTGGGTATTTATTAATATTATTTAAATGTCTGATACTGAGCTTTGCATCTTATGGAGAAAAATCTTTGGATTCCAGTTGAAGCAAGAAGAAATTTATTGTTATATCTTAACCAGCATGTAGGCAACTGGGACCCTTCAGATACTGACACTAAGAGAACTTAATCACAAAATAAATAAAAATTTTGAATTAACATTCTTTTTAGTCCGGGTGCAGTGCCCCATGCCTTTAATCCCAGCACTTTGGAGACTGAGGCTGAGGCTGGTGGATCATTTGGGCCTAGAAATTTGAGACCAGCCTGGGCAACATGGCAAAACCTTGTCTCTACAAAAAGTAAAAAAATTAGCCAGGTGTGGTGGCAGACACCTGTGGTTCCAGCTACTCGTGAAGCTGAAGTGGAAGGATCTGAGCCCTGGGAGGTTGAGAGTGCAGTAAGCAGTGATTATACCACTGCACTTCATCCTGGGCAGAGCTAGACCCTATCTCAGGGGGGAAAAAAAAAAAATTCTGGCCAGTCAGGGTAGCTCACACTTATAATCCCAGCACTTTGGGAGGCCGAGGCAGGTGGATTACCTGAGGTCAGGAGTTTGAGACCAGCCTGGCCAACATGGTGAAACCCCGTCTCTACTAAAAATACAAAAATTAGTTGGACGTGGTGGCGGGTGCCTGTAATCTTAGCTACTTGGGAGGCTGAGGCAGAAGAATCGCTTGAACCCGGTAAGTGGAGGTTTGCAGTGAGCCAGGACTGCGCCATTGCACTCCCTGGGTAACGAGCGAAACTCCATCTCAAAAAGAAAAAAAAAAATTCTTTTAAAAGTCACCTTGAGACATTTAATGTTATTTATTTCCTTTGTGGCGGCCAGGGGTGATAAATTGCAAAAAGAGATAATAATATATAGGTTGATCTTATTCTAATACCATAAAATTAAGAAAAAAATTATTCGATAGTGGAAGATGTCTAGGAGAATTAATAGGAAGCATAAACAGAGTTTTGAAGACAGGGAACTTTTGAGGGTATAACTTTTGAGGCAGAGTGGGTGATAAATTTGAGTAGATAACTTAGAAAATGTTAAATGCCAGAATGACATAAATGTTTTTTGGCCTAGTGCTTTTAAAAAATTGACATATTTCTCTTTTCTTTTTTTTTGAGACAATCTCACTCTGTTGTCCAGACTGGAGTGCAGTGGCATGATCTTGACTTACTGCAACCTCCCCCTCCTGGGTTTTAGGAGTTCTCATGCCTCAGCCTCCCAAGGAGCTGGAATTACAGGTGTGCACCACCAAGCCCGGCTCATTTTTGTCTCTTTAGTAGAGACGGGATTTCACCATGTTGGCCAGGCTGGTCTTGAACTCCTGACCTCAAGTGATCCACCACCTTGGCCTCCCATAGTGCTGGAATTACAGGCGTGAGCCACTGTGCCCTGCCAAAATTGACGTGCTTTTCTAAATGGTGTCTTGCTATTTAGGAAATTTTATTTTTAATAGTAAAAGCATGTTTGCTTGAAGAAAATGCTGTGGTGCGCCTTTTTCTCTACTAAACTATCCCAGTTCCTAAATCTGCATAGAACCATGAAAAATAATATTTTTTACTTCCTAGACGTTTTGCTTATGTTCATTAACTCAAATTGTCATGAAGCAACTCCTGTGTATACTAAATACTTTGCTGTTTTTACCCTACTTCCATTGTACGTTTAGCTTCAAACGTAAGATTCATTCCTTTGGCCTATTTCTGATTTGCAAGTTGCTATATTCTACTTTCTATGAAACTAGTGTGTATTATCTCTTATATCCCTCTAAATTTTCTTGAGGGTTAATAGTATGTTTCCCTTTGATCACCACCAGCAAGTACTGGGGGTCAGACTGACTCTGAAAGGAGCAGGTATTTGAAGTTCTCTGGAAGGAACATGGGATTTTATTAAGGATTTTAAGAATGGATAGGAATTTGATGAGGAAAATTCACGGCAGACAGGATGGCATGATGAAAGGTGTGAAAACAGAGTGCTCAACATAAGAGATGTAATATGGTAGAAATATAGAATATTGTTATGATATAGTAGGGAATATTATTGGGAAGATGGAGAAAAGATCATCAAATGAGTTTCCAGTCATTTAATAATGTCTGTCATTTATTGAATGCTTACTGCATATCTAGCTCTGTTAGGCTCTTTACAAAAACATCTAATATTGACAACAGTTTTGTGTGGCAGATATTATTCTCTGAAGAAATTGGGATTTAGAGAGACTAAATAGGTTATAAGACTCATGGAGCTAATAAATTAGATTTGATTCCACATCTCTTTTAAAATATGCTGCCATCATAAGCCTCTTTAATTAATTGCTTTGTAGTGACCTCTAGATTCTATGTAAGAAGAAATTTGCAACAATCTTGAACTGTACTTACAGACTAGGCAATTACCTTAACAGGGAAGAACCATGATTATGAATATGCCAGGCATCGGAAGAACTTCTATGAATATGCCAGGCATCGGAAGAACTTCAAATATAAATCTAGTACTACAGGAATGTGAACTGATGGCCTGAAAAAGACTGCATTTATTTTGGATAACAAAATAATTTCTTGGCCGAGTGCAGTGGCTCATACGTGTAATCTCAGCACTTTGGAAGGGTGAGGCAGGTGGATGGATTGAGCCCAGGAGTTTGAAACCACCCTGGACAGGATGGCAAAACCTGGTCTCTACAAAAAAATAAATAATTAAATAAAATAAAATAACTTACTGGTATCCAAGGCTCTTTAAAACACAATTAAAGTCTCTGGAACAAATGCTGAAAGCTGTGTGTCCAAAGAGGTCTTTGTCACTCTAAGTCTTAAATATTTGACAGTTTAGGTTTGGACGAAGTAAACATTGGGTTTTACTAATAATATGGTTGCCTATTTTGGCACCCTAAATTTAGAAGTTGGTTTTTATGTGTTAAAATTTTTTTTTAATCCAAAGGTGACATTGTTTATATCTTCAAAGAATACCAGACTGACGTATTTTTGTTATTATTGTTTAGTTTGGTAGGCTAATAATGTTTTCCATTGAACTGCAACAATTTTAGTAACTGGCAGCATGTAAATTAAAGAATTTTAGAGTTGAAAGGATCTTAGTGATTGTCCGGTGAAGTCTTCTTGCTGTTCAGATAAGGGAAATGAAGCGCTTTTGAATTAGATGAATGTGACTCCAGTTATTCAATTAATGCTGTTAGTACTAGGATTAGAACTCTTTTTACCAAATGACACTACTTCCAGTGTTTATAAGAGGGTATATGTAGATCACCACCATAATAGGACATGATTCTGTTACTGGTTATGAGGCTGGCTTGCCTAAAGTAATGGTCTTAGCTGGGTAAGATATAGGTGGTCACATAGCAGAATCTTAGGATTCTTTTTACAAAATACATATACTGACCCCTCTTTGAAATCCACTTGGCTGAAGAGACTGTCAGATTAAGAGCATCTTTAATCAGTAAGCAAAGGCCCCCTCGCAAGAAAAATATGTAAAATATTCTTGTGTTTTGGAAATATGTGTCTAGAAAATATGTAGCTTAGTAACCTAATTAATGCATATAGCATTACAGATGTGTACCATAAAGCTATCCTTTCCACTGTTCACTAACAAAATACATTTGATTCAGTTACCATATATGTTCTGAAAAACTATTAGTAAAAAACTTAGACTTGTGAGACCTCTTATTTTTTCATATTATTTTTATGGATGTCCAGATTCTCCTTGTCAAGAATTATGAAGGATCTGAGATTTTATTGCAGGCTAATAAATTAGCCTACTACAGTTTCATGGATAACTGAAGGTAAAAAGACGTGAGTATCAGCATGTTTTGCACCAGTTTCCTGAGCTCCAGCTACTGTAGAGTGACATGAAGTGGGCTGGATGATATCTAAACATGCATGGGATGCAGACAGGAACCTTAAGTTGAGGGAGCCCACATTTTTGATCCAGAGGGAGACATACTCTCTTTATCTTCCAAGGTTTTTGTTAAATGACCACCCTTGAAAAGATAGTCTGGAGCAAAGAGTATGTTTGCAACTTGCGGGATAGGCAGAAATGTGAAAGACCAATGGAGAATTGTCTCCTAATAGGCATTATATTATATTAGACCAACGAGGCCATTGTTTATTCTCAATGTAAATGAAATATGTTCAGAAATTCTTAGTGTGTCAGGAATGTGACCTCTGCGCACTTTGTTTTTAATTCCAGAAAAATTTCTGTTGTTTGCATATTACTTGCCCTTGTTTAGTATAATAACATGAAAGTTAACTTGCTTTAGTTTTGATGAAGGGTGTTCTGGTTAATTGGATTTTATTTTTAAATACTTAAATTCCTTTATGCCAAATGGACATACCCTGTTCCTTTGTCCCGTCTCCTTTTTCTTTTTTTTTTGTTTAAAGTCAAAACATTTATCCTCCATGTTGTTTTAATTTCAGCAAATACTTAACAGTGTGCCTATCATAGGTCAGATTCTGAATGCTAGCCAGGTGTATGGATAAGAAAGATTGTGTATTCAGTTATTCAGAGTTATTTCACTAAACGTGCCATTTGAGGGCAGGAGATACAAGTTAGGCTAAATGTTAGAAGGATGTTCCTGGGAGAGCAAATAGTATGTACAAAGGGTTTGGAGAAGATGAGATAGGCAGAAAAGCATATCCCAAGAAGAAGCAATATATATGAACATTCAGAAGAGAGAAAGAATGTAGGTTTTGAGTACTTCATGATACTGATATTAACCTATTTTTAAAATTGAACTTCCAAATTTAAACTGTTGAGGTTCTTGCAAAGTATACTCTATCAGGGAGTGAAGTTTGGATTTGATGGATCTCTCGTTGTGCTTACCATATATGAAGCTTTCCATGAAGACTTCTCAAATCTCTAGAAACAAACAAAAAAAAGAAAAAAAGAAAAAAAGACTTCTCAAATCTTTTGGGAGTGCAGGGGGAGAAGCATCTCACTATATATCTTTTAGGGTTAGAATGCTACAGTGTAAGAAGTATATTTTTTTGAGGAGACTGCATATGAGTTTGCTGGGGCTTTTTTCATTAGTTATGTTATTTGTATAGAGACTAGGTCTTGCTATGTTGCTGAAGCAGGACTGCAGTGGCTGTTCATGGGCATAATCATAGTGTACAGCAGCCTGGAATTTCTGGGCTCAAGCAAACTTCCCACTTCACCCCCAGCCTAGCTGGGACTACATGCCTGTATCAATGTGCCTGCCAAGTTTGCTGTTTAAAGCATAGCGTTCATTCATGTGTAGTTGTCAGTAATGAAATTTTCAAAGTAGAGATTTATTTAACCAGGCCTCTGTTTGCTTAATGACCAGAATTGTAGTTTGTTTTTCACCTGAAAAATTGATCACTTCCTCCAGTCACAATATGGTCTATATTCTTAAACTGTCCAGTGACATTAGAAATTAATGTGTCATTTATTTTTAATTAGAATAGTAAAGGTGTTGCTACATTCAAAAAATAGTCTAACAATTAGAAGTTTCCATTAGCTGTTGGTTCCCTCTAACTTACGGTTTTAGGCTCTGTTATTAAAATTTTTAGCACATAAAAATGTAGATTACATTAACATTTTAAGTGACCCTTGTTTTTCTAAATGTACTTTGTTCAAGAGAGCTCTGCTATAATTAATTACATGGATAATTTCATTATGAGAAATTTCTTAAAAAGGTTTATTTAGAGAGTCATAGCAAGGCTTAAATGAGAGTCTGCCTAAAGTACCTGTTATAAAATTTGGCCTACAGAAAGTTCTCAAAGTAATAGTTACTACTTCTTTTACCGTATTATTATTTTTAAAAGCTGATTAAGTTTCGGTTACATGTATTTGCATTTAGGTAGGAAACTTTCCTTAAGAAATTTATTTTATTTTATTTTATTTTTTTATTTTGAGATAGAGTCTTGCTCTGTCGCTCAGGCCAGAGTGCAATGCCGTGATCTCAGCTCACTACAACCTCCGCCTCCTGGGTTCAAGTGATTCTCTCACCTCAGCCTCCTGAATAGGTGGGATTACAGGCGCATGCCACCACATCCATCTAATTTTTGTATTTTTAGTAGAGACACGGTTTCGCCATGTTGGCCAGGTTGGTCTCAAACTCCTGACCTCAAGTGATCCACCCGCCTTGGCCTCCCATAGTGCTGAGATTACAGGCGTGAGCCACCGTGCCCACCCAAGAGTTTTCACTTTAATTTTCTTTTTCTTTTTTTGGCCATACATCTCTACAGAAATAGAGGCTGAAGCAGGAGAATGACTTGAGCCCAAGAGGCAGAGGTTGCAGTGAGCCGAGATAGAGTCACTGCACTCCATCCTGGACGACAGAGTGAGACTCCATCTCAGAAAGAAAAAACGATTCTCTAAACTTACCCTGTCCAATACAGTAGCTACTAGCTGTATGTGGTTGTTTAAAGTAAATTTAAAATTCTGTTCTTTGGTTCTACTTACCACGTTTCAAGTGCTCAGATAGCCACATGTGGCTAGTGGTTCCTGTCGACGGTGCAGAACATTTTCATCTTTCCAGAAATTTACATTGGACACTGTTGTTCTAAGCTAATGTTTTCAGTTTTACCCCCAATCATTAGACTCCTTTTATCATAACATTTTAAATAGAATACCATATAAAAAGGTAGTGAGATGCAGTTGTGCTTTTCAGGAGATACAAAATCTACTTCATTTAACCTCCCCATGGCCTTCAGAACACAAGGCTTTTAGGACCCTAGTTGGCCATTTGTTCTTTGTTTTAAACAACTAATAAATGTAGAAGGAATTATAGAAAATCCGTAAATAGAAAAAGCACTATAGAAACATTTGATTAAGATAAGATGCTGAAACCATTTGGTGAAAGATTGTTGGCATAGGATTTGGAGAAATCTGACCAGTTTAACTTAATGATCAAACTTAACATCAACATTATGGGACAGACTGGCATTATGTATTATTCCTTGATGTGGTGCGCTGAGAAGAGTACAGCTTCACCTTTGTGGTACCTAATGCCTTTTTTTTTTTGCCAGAACTTATTGAAGAAATAATAAGACAATTCTAAATAGGAAATCTTCATGTCTTGGACCCTTCAAAAATGTTGGTAGTTGGTATCGTGAAAGACTAGATAGACAGACAGACAGACAGACAAAGTTAAAGGAGAGACATGGAAATTAATGTGTTGTGTGATGGATCCTGCATTGGGTCTTGGACTTGGGGACAAAACAGATCTAAAGGACATTATTACGGTGACTGGAGAAATTGTAGAATTGATATGAATGGTATAATATGAACATTAAATTTTCTGAGTGATAATTTATTGTGATTATATAGGAAATTACTCTTGTTTTTAATGGGGTACACGTTGACATATTTAGGAATGAAATGTCATGATGCTGCAAGTAACATTCAAATTGTTAACCAAAGAAAAATTGTGTCTGTGCAAGTATGTGTAAAGAGAGAAAGCAAATGTGGCAAAATGTTAACAATTGGTCAGAGACTGGATAATTTAGATGAAGAATGAAGAATGTACTTCATTGTATTTTTTTACAGCCTTTTAGTAGGTTTGAAGTTTTCAACATAAAAAGTGGGTAAAAGAAATGACCTCTTTATTCTGTCTGCTTAGCAGATAGTTCCAGGAAAAGCCTCTCCCTCTTTCCTGCTACATGATTGCAATAGAATGGATCTGTCAAGTTTCTACAGTCCTTTCCAAAGAAATTGGTGTGGAGCTGAACCTCTGATAGAGTGTTCAGTTGGATTAACCAAGTAGTAGGAAAGCAGGCATTTAAGGCAAGGAAATACATAAGTAAAACATCTTAGTAGTTTGCATGTTTCAACATTTGTTTCAGCCAGAATTTATTAGCAGTACATGCTTCAGATTTATTCTTTCCTTTTATGGCAAATTGTGAATGCATATGAAAAACATTTACATATCAGTTCTCTAGCAGCACTCTCCCTCATTCCCCTCATACATAGTCTCAGTGTCTTAAAGCTGGGCAACTACAGGTAGACTCAATTGGAGACTGCCTGTTTCTGCATTCTTAACATTCTGGTGACCCCCTGGATTCAGATATTTGTTATAAAAACAGGCATATCTCAGAGATATTATGGGTTCAATTTCAGAGCACTGAAATAAGACATATAGTGCAATAAAGCAAGTGACACGAATATTTTGACTTCTCAGTGCATATAAAAGTTATGTTTACACTATGCTATAGTCTAGTAAGTGTGCAGTAACATGTCTAAAGAAACAATGTACATATCTAAATTAAAATATACTTTATTGCTACAAAAAAAAAAGGCTAACAATCATCTGAGCCTTTAGTGAGTTGTAAATTTTTTGTTGATAGGAGGACCTTGTGTTGATTTAAATGGCTGCTGACTAATCAGAGTGGTGGCTGGAGGTGGGGGTGACTGTGGCAATTTGTTAAAATAAGACAACAATGAAGTTTAGATTTCTCTGTAGCACGGAGTGCTGTTTGATAGCATTTTACCCACAGTAGAAATTCCTTCAAAATTAGAGTCAGTCTCAAACCCTGATGCTGCTTTATCAACTATGTTTATGGGATATTCTATGCCCTTTGTTGTCATTTCAACAGTGTTCACAGCATCTTCACCAGGCATAGATTTCATCTCAAGAACCCACTTTCTTTGCTCGTCCCTAAGAAGCAATTCCTCATTTGTTCAAGTTTTGTAATGAAATTGTAGGAATTCAGTCACATTTTTAGTCTCCGCTTCTAACTCTAGTTCTGTTGCTAATCCCACCACGTGTAGTGACTTCCTCTACCGGAGTCTTGAACCCCACAAAGTCACTCATGAGAGTCAGAATTCTTCCAAACTTAATATTGATATTTTGAAATCCTTCCATGAATCATGAGTGTTCTGAATGGCATCTAGAATGATGAATCCTTTCCAGAAGGTTTTCAATTTACTTTGCCGAGATCCATCAGAGGAATCACTGTCCGTGGCAGCTATAGCCTTACAAAATGTTTTTCTTAAATAATAAATACTTTTTTTTTTGAGACAGAGTCTTGCTCTGTTGCCCAGGCTGGAGTGCAGTGGTGTGATCTCGGCTCACTGCAACCTTTGCCTCCCGGGCTCAAGTGATTCTCCTGCCTCAGCCTCCTGAGTAGCTGGGATTATAGGCGCATACTACCATGCCCGGCAAATTTTTATATTTTTAGTAGAGATGAGATTTCACCATATTGGCCAGGCTGGTCTTGAACTCCTGGTCTCAAGTGATCTGCCCGCCCTGGCCTCCCAAACTGCTGGGGTAACAGGCATGAGCCAGCATGCCCAGCCAAATAATAAAACTTGAAAGTCAAAATTACTCCCTGATCCATGGGTTGCAGAATAAATGTGTTAGCAGGGGTGAAAACAACTTTAATCTCCTTGTATTCTCCATCAGAATTCTTGGGTAACTAGGTGCATTGTCAATGAGCAGTAACATTTCGAGAGGAATCTTTTTTTCTGAGCAATAGATCTCAACAGTGGGCTTAAAATATTCAGTAAACCAGGTTGTAAACTGAGGTGCTGTCAGCTAGTCTTTGTTGTTTCATTTATAGATCACAGGCAGAGTCGATTTAGTATAATTCTTAAGGGCCCTAGAAATTTTCATGTGGTAAATGAGCATTGACTTCAACTTAGTCACCAGCTGTCTTTAGTTCCTAATAAGAGCTTGTTCTTCGAAGGCAGATATTGACTTTCCTATAGCTATGAAAGTCCTAGTTGCTGTCTTCTTACAGTACAATGCTGTTTCATCTACATGGAAAATATATAGTATGTTGTAGCCACCTTCATCAGGTATCCTAGCTAGATTGGGATAACTTCCTACAGCTTCTGCATCTGCACTTGTTGCTTCACCTTGCTTCACCTGCACTTGTTGCTTCACAGTGCTGTTTCATCTACATGGAAAATGTATAGTTTGTTGTAGCCATCTTCATCAGGTGTCCTAGCTAGATTGGGATAACTTCCTACAGCTTCTGCATCTGCACTTGTTGCCTCACCTTCATAAAATATGAAGCAACATATTTTATGTTATATTTTATATATATGTCATATATATATATATATATAGCATGTCATATATTATGAAGATGGCGTCATTCTTTAAACCTGTACTGGCTTCATACTTTACTTCTGCAGCTTCCTTACCTCTTTCAGCCTTCATGGAATTGAAGAGAGTTAAGCATTTGCTCTGGATTAGGCTTTGACTTAAGGGAATGTGGCCAGTTTGATCTTCTATCCGGGTCACTTAAACTTTCTTCATTTCAGCAATAAGGCAGTTTCGTTTTCTTATCATGGTGTATTCACTGGAGTGGCACTTTTAATTTCCTTCAAGAACTTTTCCTTTGCATTCTCAACTTGACTCTTTGGCACAAGAGGCCTAGCTTTCAGCCTGTCTTGGCTTTCAGCATGCCCTTGATTTAAAGTGAGTGATGAGGGCATGATGGCTCACGCCTGTAATCGCAGCACTTTGGGAGGCCAAGGCGGGCAGCGGATAACTTGAGGTCAGGAGTTTGTGACCAGCCTGACCAACATGGTGAAACCCTGTCTCTACTAAAAATACAAAAATTAGCTGGGCATGGTGGTGGGTGCCTGTAATCCAGCTACTTGGGTGGCTGAGGCAAGAGAATCGCTTGAACCTGGGAGATGGAGGTTGCAGTGAGCCGAGGCACCACTGCACTCCAGCTGGGTGACAGAGTGAGACTCCTGTCTCAAAAAATAAAAAAATTAAAAAATAAAATGAATGACATGGGACTCTTCCTTTCACTTGAGCAGTTAGAGGCCGTTGTAAGGGTTGTTATTAGGCCTAATTTCAATATTGTTGTATCCCCAGGAATAGGGAAGCCTGAGGAGAGGGGGAAAAATGGGGAATGGCTGGTTTGCGGAGCAGTCAGAAAACACACAACTTGTATTAAGTTCACTGTTTTATGTGGGTATGGTTTGTGATACCCCAAAACAATTGCAATAGCAATAACAAACATCACTGAGTCACCATAACATATAATAATACTGAAAAAATTTGAAATATCTTGAGAATTACCAAAATGTAACATAGAAAATACAAAGTCAGCATGTACTGTTAGAAAAATGGTGCTGATGAACTTGCTCAGTGCAGGGTTTCCACAAACCTTCAATTTTTTTTTTTTTTTTTTTAAAAAAGGCCAGGCTTGGTTGCTCACGCCTCTAATCCCAGCACTTTGGGAGGCTGAAGAGGGCAGATCACAAGGTCAGGAGTTTGAGACCAGCCTGGCCAACATGGTGAAACCCCGTCTCTACTAAAAATACAAAAATTATCTGGGCGTGGTGGCACGCGCCTGTAGTCCCAGCTCCTTGGGTGACTGAGGCAGGAGAATCACTTGAACCCGGGAGGCAGAGGTTGCAGTGAGCTGAGATTGTGCCACTGCACTCCAGCCTGGGTGACAGCAAGACTCTTGTCTCCAAAAAAAAAAAAAAAAAAAAAAAAAAGGCAGTGTCTGTGAAGTGTGTTGACCTGAAGTACAATAAAATCTATGCCTGTAATATTTGGTTTCGGTTCTTGAATTAAGATTTTATGATAAAAAAGACATTGATTTGAGAGTAACTTGTCCATGCTCAATATGAACACATTGTAATAGGCTTTCCAAATTGTTCAATTATACATTGTTCAACTAGTTATAAATATCCCGTATAGGATCAGTAACCAGTGTGAATTTTAACTACTAATTGTAGTTTTTTAACTACTAATTGTAGTAATTTTAACTACTAATTTTGAACTACTAATTCCTTTCCTCTGGGAAATTGTTGATAATGATTCGTTGGTTAGAATTGGCTAAGTCAAAGCCCCAGTCTGTTTTGTTCCACTTTCTTCTCATGTATGTTACAGGGCATTTTCAGGTTTCTTCTGAATCTCACTAGGGAAAAATAGGATCAGTATAAAATATATATTCAATGAGAAAAGAGTCAAGTTTTTTAGCATTAGGACAAAATATACATCAGAATAGAAAGGCCAGATGATAGGAACATTAGAGTACATATGCTATCTCAAGAGTCTGAAATCCACTTGAGCTCAGGAGTTCGACACCAACCTATGCAACATAGTGAGACATCGTCTCTACAAAAAATAAAAAAAATTAGCCAGGTGTGTTGGCTCATGCCTGTAGTCCCAGCTACTCAAGGGGCTGAGGTGGGAGAATCACTTGAACTGGGGAGGTCGAGGCCACAGTGAGCCATGATCATGAGGTGAAATTTTTTATTTATCTAGAGTGAAATGTACAGATCTTAAGTGTACAGCTTGATAAATTTGAGCTATGAATTTTGTTCTGCATTTCTATGTCTAAAGACAAAAATAATTTCTTAGAGGAGATGAAACTTTTTTTAGTGCTTATTTCTGAAATAAAATTTTTGAATGAGACCTCAATATAGGGAACATTGAGTGATGTCGTGTAGGGATCCCCAACCCTGGGGCCCCTGACTGAGCCTCACGGCAGGAGGTGAGGTATAGGCCAGCATTAGTGCCTGGCAGCGACATTAGATTCTCATGGGAATGTGAACTCCGCTGTGAACTGCCCTTGCGAGGAGGGATCTAGGAGGCCCTCCTTAAGAAAACCTAATCCCAGGTGGAACAGTTTTTATCCCGAAACCATTCCCACCCACCCCCTGTGGAAACATTGTCTTCCACAAAACCCGTCCCTGGTGCCAGAACGGTTGGGGATGGCTTTTACAGTATACCAAGTGAAATCTCAGGTCATGACGCTGAGGTGCAATTTTTAATGGGAGTGAAGGATGAGGAGCTAAATAAATAATCTTCATCCAAAAATAAAACCTATAGTATATAAAGAAATTGGACGCTTTTTGGCTTCTTTTGGTTTCCTCGTGATTGAAATAAAACAATAGCAAAAAAATGGCCAGCACAGTGCCTTACGCCTGTAGTCCCAGCCCTTTGGGAGACCAAGGTGGGCAGATTGCCTGAGTCCAGGAGTTTGGGACCAGCCTAGGCAACATAGCAAAACCCTTCTCTACCAAAAATACAAAAAAGTATATGCGCATGGGTGGTGCACACCTGTGGTCCCAGCAACTCAGGAAGCTGAGGTGGGAGGCTCACTGGAGTCCTGGAGGGGCGGAGGTTGAACTGAGCTGTGATCCTGCCACTGTACTCCAGCTTGGGTTGCAGAGTGAGACCTCATTTCAAAAAAAAATAAAAAAGGAGAAATGGTTGATCTGCATATTCTGTAAATAAAATAGCTAAATAGCTGTCTCTGCATACATATATGTGTGTATATATACAAAAGTGAATATATACACACGTGTAATTTCTTTGAACGTATTTGTTAAGAATTTGGCAAGGAAAGGACTTCAGCAACAATTGTTTTGGATTATTTACTAGGAGTGGATCCATTGCTTTAAGGAATAAGTAAGCAAGTGATAATATTGACTCCTTTTCTGAAAATTCCAGATTAAAAAAAGATTTCCTTTTGATTCCAAGATTGTCCCACATTCAGAAGAAAGTAGACTAATAGAGAACCTGCAGGCAAAGCCAGGATTTTTCTGAAGGAACAATTC
The DNA here is from genome assembly GCF_047675955.1 of Chlorocebus sabaeus. NCBI lineage: Eukaryota > Metazoa > Chordata > Mammalia > Primates > Cercopithecidae > Chlorocebus > Chlorocebus sabaeus. Next base: position 50,015,058 of record NC_132923.1, on the reverse strand, counting down.
TGTGTTTGATTCAATGCCTGAAAAGGAATCAGTTAAATCCTCAAAGTTCTTTAAAACAGAGCATGGCCTAGATCCTTTTAGCTGGAAAGATAGCTTAAAACAAACGTTTCCACTTGGCCACTATGGCTGTAGAAAAATAACAGTATTGCTCCCATGAAAACCTGATTTTCAGCAGTGTGAACCTGCCCAGAAGGAACTGATGGTAAGAGGTACTTTTTTTTTTTCTTTAGATTATTTGTGCTGCCTGCCCTAAATCACTTTCTGTGATCTGACTTTTTTTTTTGGCTCTGCTACCTTGATTTTATGTTATTAGAAAACCTGTAGCTTAGTTAGGGGAGGACTGACTTCTTTATAGGTTGCCACCAATAATACTTTTCCATCAGGAAAAATATGTTACCCTATGGTGCTTAATGCATCTCTGTTGTAACTTACCTGCATTTAGAGAGGTTTATACTTATACATGGTTTTCTCTTTACATTTTGAGTAAGTAACATTTTTTTGCTACACAAATCCTTGCTAGTTGAATTTAAGGAGTTAGTAGCATATATTCAGTAATTGCAAAACAGACCTTCTTTCCTCACCCCTGAATCTTTGGACAGTAAAAATACATTATATAACATTGAAATCATTCACAATTTAGTGGTTTGAAATTCCAGATGGTAATGCTGTGAAAAGACCTGTCACATTTTGTACCTTCTATTATGAAGAGGGTTATATTAATCACAATTAGCAAGTGAGCTGTGGGCTCCAAGTTGTCAAGTGAATTTTTAGGTAATGAACAAGTTTCTAGACATTTATAGTCTTAAGTTTCTTGAATAAATTTTGTCATTTTAAAGAGCAAGAATAAATTATTGAAAACAATTTCTGGATTTAAATTCTTTACGTGAATTATTTAATTTGACAACTTAATTCTTACATGGGTAAGTAATGTTAATCATCCCATTTTACAGAGGATGAAACATGACTCTCGTAGGACAAATGGCCCATCATATGTTTAGCAAGCGATAGAAACCAGATTTAAACTCCAGCAGTCTTATGCTTAACCACTTTGCTGTGCTTCTCAAAATGTGTAGAATAAACACAATTGCAACGTGTGATATGTCAGCTCTCTCCTAAGACTGAATTGCTAAGGTTTCTGCTCTTTTATTTTACTTCTCTTTTTACTTCCTAATCCCCAGTTTGTGCTTGTTTTAATAAAATCTAGAGGAAATAAAACTGCTGCAGTTAAATATACTTGGATTGACAGACCAGATCTTCTATTTATTTGTAGCTACATGGTAAGTTACTTCATTTGAGCTCACTTAAAACAAAACAAAACAAAACAAAACTGTAATAATGTACTAATAAGGGAGTTAAAAACATAATGTTTTGTTGTGGATAGTATACAGGTATAATTTTTAAAGTATTGAAATCATTACCTGGAAGATATTAAAGGTTCTTTTTTTGTTGTTGTTGTTGTTGTTTTTGAGACAGGGTTTCACTCTAGTCACCCAGGCTGGAGTGCAATGGCGTGATCTCAGCTCACTGCAAACTCTGCCTCCTGGGTTCAACGATTCTCATGCCTCAGCCTCCTGAGTAGCTGGGATTACAGGCATGCGCCACTACGTCCAGCTGATTATTGTATTTTTAGTAAAGTCGGGGTTTCACCATGTTGGCCAGGCTGTTTTCGAACTCCTGACCTTGGTGATCCACTTGTCCCGGCCTCCCAAAGTCCTGGGATTACAGGTGTGAGCCATCGTGCCTGGCTAAAGGTTTTATATATAGGTAGCTACAGTTGACCCTTCAACAATGAGAGGATTGGGGCATCATTGCCCGTGCTGCACAGTTGGAAATCCACATATAACTTTTGACTATCTAAAAAACTTAACTACTGATAGCCTACTGTTGACTGAAAGGCTCACTGATAACATTAACAGCCAGTTAACACATATTTTGTATGTATGTTATATGTATTCTATACTGTATTGTTACAGTAAAGTAGCTAGAGAAAAGGTTATTAAGAAAATCACAAGGAAAAGAAAAAGTATTTCCTGTTTACGAAATGGGAGTGAATCATCGTAAAGGTCTTCATCCTTGCTGTGCTCACATTGAATAGGTTGAGGAGGAAGAGGAGGAGTTGGTTTTGCTGTCTCAGGAGTGGCAAAAGTGGAAGAAAATTCTTGTGTAAGTGGACCTGTGCAGTTCAAACCCATGTTGTTCAAGGGTCAACTATAGTATTTGTAATTAACATTATGCATATTATTATCTGTATTTCTACTTTAAAAGCTAAATGTTTTATTTTTTAAAATCTTCATGATTCTACTACACATTTAAGGAAGAAATTATACCAGTTCTCTACAGTCTCTTCCAGAAAATAGAAACAGAGGGAATACTTCTTAACTCAGCATTACTCTAATACCAAAGAGTACTTAATACAGAAGACAAGAAAGGAAGACTAAACTACAGACCAAAATCTTTTGTTAATATAAATGTAAAAATCCTCAACCGAATATTAGCAAATCAAATCCAAAAATGTATAAAAAGAATTACATACTATAACTAAGTGGGATTTATTCCAAGTATGCAAACCTGGTTCAACATGTGGAAATCAGTTCATGTAATCGATCACATCCACATTCTAAATAAGAAAAATCATGTGATCATATCAGTAGACGCAGAAAAAGCATTTGATAAAATCCATCATCCATTCTTGATCAAAATCTCTCAGGAAACTAGGAATGAGGGAAAATTCCTCAACTTGACAAAATCTACAAAAAACTTACAGCTAACATCATATTTAATAATGAGAACATAGATCCTTTTCTGTTATAATTGGGAAAAGGCAAAGTTGTCCCCTGTCACTACTCTTCAGCATCATCCTAGAAGTCCTAGTTAATGCAATAAGACAGGAAAAGAAAAAAAGTATCCAGATAGAGAAGGAAGAAATAAAACTTAATTCAGAAATAACATGTTGTATATGTAGAAAGTCCCAACAAATCACAAGTGCTCTGGAACTAATAAGTGATTATAGCAGGTCGGGCACAGTGGCTCACGCCTGTAATCCCAGTATTTTGGGAGGCCGAGGTGGGTGGATTGCCTGAGGTCAGGAGTTTGAGACCAGCCTGGCTAACACGGTGAAACCTCGTCTCTACTAAAAATGCAAAAATTAACTGGGCATGGTGGCACATGCCTGTAGTCCCAGCTACTCGAGAGGCTGAGGCAGGAGAATTGCTTGAACCTGGGAGGCAGAGGTTGCAGAGAGCTGAGATCACGACATTGCTCTCCAGCCTGGGCGACAGAGCAAGACTTTGTCTCCAAAAAATATATAATTAAAAGACTATAGCAGTGTTGCAATACCATTTATATTAGCACAAAAAATTTAAATCCTTAGGTATAAATCTTGCAACATATGTACAAGATCTATATGAGGAAAATGACAAAAATAAAAAAAATCGAAGCTCTAGTTAAACAGATATTCCATGTTCATGCTTAGGCAGACTCAGTATTGTTAAGATGTCAAGTTCTTCCCAACATGATCTATAGATTCAGTGTAATTTCATTCAGAATCCTAGCAGGTTATTTTGTGGCTATCAATAAAGTTATTCCAAAGTTTATATTGGTCAGAGACCTAGACTAGGCAACACACTATTGTAGGAGAACAAAGTCAGACTGACACTACTGTACTTAAAGACTTATGAAGCCACAGTAATCAAGACATCGTGGTATTGTTGAAAGAATAAATAGATCATTGAAGCAAAATAGTGCATAGATAGACCTACACGAATATAGTCAATTGATCCTTGACAAAGGAGCAGAGACAACTCAAGGAAAAACGTTAATTTTTTCCACAATTAGCACTGGAATAACAGGATATCTCATTCCCCTCCCCCCACCAAAAGAAAAAGAATCTAGACACAGACTTTATACCTTTCACAAAAACTACCTCAGAGTGAATTGTAGCCCTTAATGTTGAGCACAAAAATATAAAACTCCTAGAAGATAATAAAGTAGAAAATCTGGTGACCTTAGGTTTGGTGATAACTTTTTAGACAAAACACCAAAAGCATACTCCATGAAAGAAAGATGTTATATAAGTCGGACTTCATTAAAATAAAATATGTATGTTTTGTGAAAGATACTGTTTAGGGAATAAAGAGATAAGCCACAGGCTGGGAGAAAATCTTTGGAAAATACATACTTGAAAAAGAACTGGCATCCAAAAATATTCAAAGAACCCTTATAACACAGTAATAAATGAACAGCACAATTAAATGGACAGAAACATCTGAACCTCCTTGAAGAAGATATACAGATGGCAAACAAGCATTTCAAAAGATGTTTACCCCATATCATTAGAGAACATGCAAATTTAAACCACAGTGAGATACTATATACCTATTAGAATGATGAAAATTCCAAACACTGACAATACCACATGCTGGTGCATATGTGGAGTAATGGGAATTCTCATTCATTGCTGGTGGGAATGCAAAATAATAACCTTCAGAATGCCCATACATGTTTGCAGCAACTTTGTTTGTAATTGCCCAAACTTGGAAGCAAGCAACATGTCCTTCAGTACGTTAATGGATAAACAAACTGTGGTACCTCCATACAATGCAATATTATCTAGCCATAAAAAGAAATGAGCTATTAGGCCATGAAAAGACAGGCACAGATTCTATTAATAATAATAATAATAATAAATCTCCTTGGAGATTGAAGTTACAGTGAGCTGTGACCATGCCACTGCACCCCAGCCTAGGTGAACAGAGTAAGACTCTGCCCATTAAAAAAAAAAAATCCTTGAACTGTACAAGCAATAAAATGAACTACAGATGTGATGAATATTACAAATACAGTGGTGAGTACAAGAAAGCAAGGGAAAACATACACCATGATGAAATTTTACTATATTGTTTAAAGAATATTGTTTGAATAAGAATATATTGTTTATTCGATAAAACAAGAAAAGCTAAGAAATGATTACTGGAAGGACAGTTTTTATCTCTGGAAGGGAGCATCAAGAAGGAACACTTGAGAGATTTCTGAGGGTGGTAGAAGAGTTTTATTTCCTATCATCATGATGGTGTGTTATTTAAGTACTCATTTTCTAAGTCTTTAAATTATACATATTTTTCTTCAAATACGTTTTTTTAATTGAGGTGAAAAATCACATCACAGTCAAATAATCATTGTCAAATGTACTTTTCAGTGGTATTTAGTGTATTCATAATGTGCAACCAATAGCTCTTTCTAGTTTCAAAATTTTTTCATCACACTCCAGAAACACCCTATATCCCATTAGGTAATCATTCCCTAACCTCCCCCTACCCCTAATCAACCCCCTATCCCTACCTATGAAAGATCATAACTTTTAATCTGCTTTTTCTCTATATGGATGTGCCTGTCCTGAATGTATCATATAAAAGGAATCATACAATATGTGACCTTTTCTGTGTGGCTTCCTTCATTTAACATAATGGTTTCAAGATTCATCCAAGTTATAGTATATATGAGTTTTTATTTTTTTGTGATTAATATTTCATTATATGTATGTAACTATTCACCCACTTAGCACCAATGGACATCTGGGTTATTTTCATATTTTAAGTATTATAAGTAATGCTGTCATAAATGTTCTGTACATCTAGTTTTATGTATTACAATGTATGTAAGATAAATATTGTGAAAAAATTAAGAAGGAAAAAGATCTTGTTGGGACCATATGCATTACCAATAGTGGCATTTTGCTAAATATTGAGAAACACAAAGATGAATTAAGCATGATCCTTACCCTCAAGGGTATATATGGAATTTTGTTGTGGAATTACAAAAACATTCATCTAACATTGCACATTTTAGAGCATCATTGTAGAATTGAGGCTCCCCCTTGAAGTAGTTTTAAGGTAATACAAATTGAGATAACACAGATAATTATAAAATATGAAGTTTAGACACAGATGATTGGGTAAGATACTTGGCTTGTCTGGATGCTGTGTTCAGCTGGACAGCTGCGATTTACAGGTGAATTACAAAATAACAAAACTACAGCTATGAGATTCCTAATGATCACTGAAAAGACAGACTGTACAATAAGATTTTTTTGTTCAAAGTAAATATAGATTATAGATAGTTGCAGAGAAATTTTTGAATTGGAACATAGTTTTATTTTTTTCCCAAGCATCCTCTAAAAGATATGAAGTCATAATAAAGTCAGTAAGTTCCATAAGTGAAAATAATTGATTTCTTCAATTGATAATTGATTTCTTCTCTTCCAAGGTAGTGATTCTTCTCCAGTCCTCAACCCCTAGAAAAAGGTGGTAGTATAGAAAGAGGTGGTATTGCTGTATTTATTTTTGGATAAACTAAAAGCAGGGGGCTAATTCTCTATTAGTAGCTTAAAACAAAAAGTCCTGAGAAAGTTTGAATATTTTTTTCATATTTTTCTGTCAGAAGGTACAGAAAAATTGTTTATTAAATCTTAAAGCTAAATATTTTTAAGCATATTCTTTAGTAATTGTTTTCTTTCTACACACACGTATATTTATTTATCATGAATAAGTGACAGGTGATTCAGTGCCAGTCTGAGTTCTTAAAGGTTACAGAGTTCAGTTTATTTGTTTTTATTGTTTCGTGGTTAGCAGCAATAATATTAGTAATAGTAGATATACTGTCTTCATATGTGAAGACTGATGATGTCCCATGTGCTTAAAGCTATGTTTCTAGTAGTCATGGTAGATTTGCACTCGTTTACTCATAGTAGATCTTCTTTAAACATTATACATTTGTAGTATTACTGATGATGTGTGTAAATGACTGAATGATTTGTTAGCCAAGATTAGGTGTGTCTGGGTCATACTTTAATTGATCCCCTTAATTTTAGCCCTGTTTCAAAAAGGATTTTATGCATCTTTCAGTAATACAGTAAGACAAAGTAATTAGCTAAGTAAATCAGGATAACTGGAAAATGAGCACAATTGAGTGGCATTTTATGCCTGGTACTTTTCTGACCATCTACTGGCTCTCTTGTTCCTTCAGCTTACCCTGTCTGGGGGCTTATCTCTGCTTGGTTCTTTACTGTTCATTCATTAGTTCCCACTTGAGGCATGGCATTTATCCCAGAATACTTGAATCTTGGTGGGCTTTTCCCTGCTCTGCACAGCTCCTAAGGGACTAAGGTACTAGGGCCCCTTATTTTTTTTTTTCGTGACCTTCCAGAATAGTTGGTTGCTGCCCTCTTCTGGCTGAGACCTTAGGGTGTTATGGAGCAAATTTTAGTTTTTAATCCTTTTAAATTCCAGCAGTATTTTGGATAAACCAGTTGTTCTCAACACTGGCTGCATATTAGAATCACTCTGGGGAGTTTTAAGAAAACTGCCAGTGTGTGGCCCACTTTTGGAGGTTCTGATTTAATTGGTCTTGGGATAGAGGTGGGAGGCTGGTATTTTTTTAGGTGATTAAAATCTCTAGCCAGTGATTAAGATCTAACCACTAGGATAAATGACCCTTGGAATCATGAAGGGCTTGAGCTACTTAGATATAGTCCTCACATTTTTAGATATCATAATGGATTTTAAAAAAATAGCATTAAAGTTAGAAATACAGGAGTGTTTCTACCCTATCAGAAAAATAGTTTATACAAGGAATGATATGAATAAGCAATAGGATCTAAGATCTTTGTAGTATGTACTAATACCAGAAGAGATTTTGGGAACATACTTTGTGTTATCATTTGCCTGTTTGGTTTTCTAATTCTCAATTTTCATTTCCTCTTTCTCTGTTTTAAGGACTGAGTCACAGGCTTCAGCATGAGTTTGGCCATTGACAGATACTAGTGGAAGATTGGAGGACAGGTAGGAGGGAGAAGCCAGGGTATTTTTTGGTTGCCATCTCTGGTAAAGGCTGTTTCTCTTGTAGTGACTTCTTGTCCTTTGTGACTTTAGCTGTTATCAGAGAGCTCCTCCTTCCATGGTCCAAATGTGTGCTGGAAAATTTCCTGTATTAGTAGCTATGTCTTCTCTGAAATATACGGAGAGGTTTCTGTTTTCTTAATTGGACTCCTATTTGATATACCCTGTAAATACTACAATATGCTTCTCTTTCCTCTCTTCTGTGTTTCTACCTTTCCTCCTATCTCCTCTTTGGTACTTTTCCTACTCCAGTGATAGCCACCAGAATTCTGAACAATATTTATAACAGTTAGGGTTAAGGGGCGTTGCTCTTAAATGGGAGTCTCTAATTTTATGGAATGTTCTAAGTTTTACTTTGTTACTTTCTGAAACTTGTAAAGCATTCATATGATATTATTTCTTAGTTGGATTAGAAACCTGATGGGAAATAAATCTTTAATATGAACTTGTTGAATACAGTTTGTTAGTAGATACAATTTGTAATCATCATCCTGTTTTGGTTGCTTTTTTTTTGTTTTGTTTTGTTTGTTTGAGGTAGAGGTCTTACTATTTTGCCCAGGTTGATCTTGAACGCTTGGGCTCAAATGATCCTACCACTGAAGCCTCTTGAGTAGCTGGTAGATTACGGGCACATGCTATCATGCCCAATTTATCACTTTTTTAATAATGCTTTTTGTTAATTATTTTGTTAAGAATACTGTTGCAGCTACTTGTTTTTAACATTTTGACCCGTGATACAAATCTCTCTTACTAAACTTTAGTTTAATAGAGTGCATTTCTTTTTTTTTTGAGACGGAATTTCGCTCTTGTTGTCCAGGCTGGAGTGCAATGGTGTGATCTCAGCTTACCACAACCTCTGCCTCCCAGGTTTAAGCGATTCTCCTGCCTCATCCTCCCGAGTAGCTGGGATTACAGGCATGCGCCACCATGCCTGGCCAATTTTGCATTTTTAGTAGAGATCGAGTTTTTCCATGTTGGTCAGGCTGGTCTCAAACTCCTGACCTCAGGTGATCCGCCCACCTTGGCCTCCCAAAGTGCTGGGATTACAGGCCTGAGCCACTGTGCCCAGTTTATTTAGTCTTTGAAGGAGTATTAGGATCTTTAGTTTTTAAATGTGGCATATTAACTAGCTCTTTATTATGTAACCATTTGTACTATATTTCTTATTTTTTAAAATTTCAAGAGCTTTTGGGGTGCAGGTGATTTTTGATTATGTGGATGAATTATATCGTGGTGAATTCTGAGATTTTAGTTTACCTCTCACCAAAGTAGTGTACATTGTACCCAATATGTAGTCTTTTATTCCGCACTCCCCTCTCCTTCTCCCCCTACTGAGTCTCCAAAGTCCATTACATCACCCTAATTGGTTTTGCATACTCATAGTGTAGTTCCTACTTATAAGTGAGAACATAGGGTATTTGGTTTTCCATTCCTGAGTTACTTCACTTAGAATAATGGCTTCCAGTTCTATCCAAGTTGCTGCAGAAGACATTATTCTGTTCCATTTTATGACTGAGTAGTATTCCATGGTGTATATATACCACATTTTGTTTATCCATTCATTGGTCATTGGGCACTTAGGTTGGTTCCATACCTTTGCAGTTGTGAATTGTGCTGCAACAAACATTTATGTGCATGCGCCTTTTTTATGTAACGACTTCTTTTCCTTTAGGTAGATATCCCGTAGTGGGATTGCTGGATTGAATGGTAGACCTACTTTTAGTTCTTTAAGGAATCTCCATACTGTTTTCCATAGAGGCTGCACTAATTAACATCCCCACCAGCAGTGTGTAAGTTTCCGTTTTCACCACATCCATGCCAACATGTATTGTTTTGTGACTTCTTAATGGCCATTATTTCAGGAATAAGGTGATATCTCATTGTGGTGTTAATGTGTATTTCCCTGATGGTTAGTGATGTTGAGCACTGTTTCATATGTTTTTTGGCCGTTTGTATATCTTCTTTTGAAAAATGTCATTTGCCCACTTATTGATGGGATTATTTGTTTTTTTCTTACTGATTTGTTTGAGTTCCTTGGAGATTGTGGATACTAGTACTTTGTCAGATGCATAGTTTGCTATTATTTTCTCCCATTCTGTGGGTTGTCTATACGTTCTGATGATTATTTGTTTTGCTGATTTGCACTATATTTCTTTTGATGTGGGATTTATTTAGATGTAGGCTTTGCACGATATCCAAAGCATACATAATATATGTATTTGGTAACAGAGTTTTTGAAGTCTTGGCAAAAAGGTAATGAGTTTTGTGTGGTTTTGGCTTAGGTCATCTTTGGATTACTTGTTTCTCCAGTCCTTTTTTTTTTTTTGAGCTAGGTCTCTGTCACCCAGGCTAGAGTGCAGTGGCACAGTTGAACCCTCCAGGCTCAGATGCAGTGGCACACTTGAACCCTCCAGGCTCAAGTGATCCTCCCTCCTCAGCCTCCTGAGTAGCTGGGACTACAGGTATATGCCACCAGGCCCAGCTGTTTTGTTTTTTTTTTTTAAATTTTTTGTGGAAATGAGGTCTCACTATATTGCCCAGGCTGGTCTCGGGACTCCTGGCCTCAAGCATTCCTCCTACCTCTGCCTTCTTAAGTAGTGGATTACAGGCTTGAGCCAGCACACCCAGCCTCTAGTCCTTATGAGTAGTTCCTCCAACTTTCTCTATTATTGTAGACTGTTTAAACGTCTTTACTTTAATCATTTGTTTAAAAAAAAAAAAAAACTTCATGCTGCTAGATTTAAGATGCCAAGAAATCATCTTTTGGGGAATTTAACTCTGTTAAAAATGAATGTTGTAAACTAATTTTATTCTCTCTTATTTGTGTGGAGACATAAGATGAATCATTAGTACCATTCAGCTGAGTAGTGTAGAAAACGGATTTTTTTTTCTTTGCTGAACAAATTGAATAAAAATATTTTCATCAAGTTATTCTTTGTACCAATTCCATGTAAGGTTGCTACAAGTATATGATTTCTTGACATATATGCATGTCAAAGTATGTACTAAGTATACTTAATACTTTATCTTAATACTTTACCTACAGAGGTTTTCACTTAAAAGCCTGTTCTTAAAGTTACATTAATCTTTCAGGTTTAAAATTGCCTTTCAGGTTTAAAATTTTACTTCTTAGTTCTAAACTGTTACAAGTCCCTGGTTAGGGTTCTTCTGAAACCTCAATTTGGATTTTAGGATACATTTTCTTTCTATGCCTTTTCTTTCTGAAGCACACATTTTTAACTTGTTTATTGAGCCTTTTTCTCCACTTCTGACTTACGGAAGTAGCTTTATAAACAAGTGTGTGCGTGTGTGTCTGTGTGCACGCGCCCGTGTGGAATTGCAGCATGAGTCATTCCTTCTCAGCTAATTTCATGTAATTCCTTTCAGCCTGAAGGTTGGAATGATCCAATGGTTTTCTAAGAGCTAGACTTTTATAATGTTACACGTTAAAACACATAAACACATAGTTACTTGTATAAATGTTACTGAAATTTAGAATTATGATCATATGAAGTAGAAGAGTTAATTTTACAAATTTATCAAAACAATTTGGAGTTGGCTTTTTACTTTAGCTGTAACTTGTTTACTGACATGACTGAGTTGTATAAAATATTTTTAATTAAAAGTATTTAGTTGGGGCCGGGTGCGGTGGCTCACGCCTGTAATCCCAGCACTTTGGGAGGTTGAGGCGGGTGGTCACCTGAGGTCGGGAGTTCAAGACCAGCCTGACCAACATGGAGAAACCTTGTCTCTACTAAATATACAAAATTAGCCAGGCATAGTGGCACATGCCTGTAATCCCAGCTACTTGGGAGGCTGAGGCAGGAGAATCGCTTGAACCTGGGAAGTGGAGATTGCAGTGTGAGCCAAGATCGTGCCATTGCATTCCAGCCTGGGCGACAAGAGTGAAACTCCGTCTCAAAGAAAAAAAATGAGTATTTAGTTAAAGAGACAACTTTAACATTTTATAACAGAATGATTGTATTTTTTGTTTTGGTTATTCATCCTAACAGTGCACATTTTACAAGTAAAAATGTATTAATGCAAATAAACATGATTAAAATAGTTTCCTCTGTAAGCTATCAGTGCTGGGAAGAATCCACAAGAGGTATAGGTTAGTTGTGAATTAAAAAACTGAATCAAAATCTGCTTAATGAAATATAAATTAAAAGATTTTAAGCATAATTTTAATTTATAATTTTTTTTTTTTTGAGATGGAGTCTTGCTCTGTTGCCCAGGCTGGAGTGCAGTGGCGTGATCTCAGATCACTAGAACCTCTGCCTCCCAGGTTCAAGCAATTGTGCCTCAGCCTCCTGAGTTGCTGGGATTACAGGCGTTCACCACCATGCCTGGCTAATTTTTCTTTTGAGACGGAGTTTCACCATGTTGGCCAGGCTGGTCTCGAACACGTGACCTCAAGTGATCCGCCCTCCTTGACCTCCCAAAGTGCTGGGATTACAAGCATGAGCCACTGTGACTGGCCTGTAATTTTTATTTAATTTTTCCGATGATGGCATGAGTGAATGTCCACATTTAAAATTATTTTGGTTCACACATGGCCTTTATTTATGAGAAAAAATTTACAGAAATAAATTAAGGGTGGTACAGAAATGCAAATCTAGAGGACTTAAAATGTACATGAAAACTCCTTTATTTGATATGACAGAATAACTTACAGGTCAAATATTTTAATATTTGTATATGTAATAGATGCCAGTTAGCACGATTGACAAGTTTCTCATTTACGGAAAAGACCCCAAAATGTCTTCTGCTGATGCCAGATCAGTTGATTACCTAGGGATAGATACCTGAAATAAGCTAGACCAATTTGATTTTCTTACTTAGGAATTACTTTATTGACTAATTTTATTAGCTCATTCAGTCAGCAAGTATTTATTGAAGGCCTGTTATATGTTTGACTGCTAAAGATACAATGATGGAAAATTCAGGTAAAGTTTCTGCTCAGAGAAATTAAATTGGCTAGACATGGAAATAGTGTCATCCAAGAGGGAAGGTCTATAAATTTTTGCTGTTAAGGCCTATAGAACTTCTCTGATTCCGGCCATTACATAAAAACAAACAAACAAACAAAAACCCTTGATGGTTTAGTTCTTTCTTCAGTTCTCTGAGCTACCCCAGCCAGCATCCTTCTAGTCTTTACAATAAAACGGACCACCTCCCTCTTACTCTTATTTTTAATTTCTTAAATTTGTTTTAATCCAAAAAACCCTAACCAATATATAAATTGGACCTAGGGTGGGGTTTTATTATGAACTCAGTCGGATGGTTAGATGTCTAGTCTTATATCTAACGGATGTGGAATTTGAATAAAAATGATAGCGTCTTTACAATTCCAATCTTAGAGTAGGGAAATGAGCATTTCACAGCAGAAAGTTTTGTTCTGAACAAAACAGAGTCCATTGTAATGTATATCTATCATATATACTGCATGTTTGGTTAGGACTTGAAAATTTTATTTTGTTGCATCATGTTTTTGGTCAAGAATTTGTAGGAATTTTGTGCAACAAGAGGTTATAATGTTAATGCTTATTAATATTCTGACGGAGGTTGAGGTCTTCATTCTTGAAAGAAAAAAATGCAAAAGACTCTGATCTCAGAAGATATGAAAACTATCACTTTCAGAATTACTGGCTTTGTGTTTTGAACTAGCTCTTTCAAGAGCTTAACCTTCAACTTTTTGTATTTGTCATAGTTTGTTTATTAAATGAATCACTATGTCACCACATTCTATACTGATTTACATAGAGAAGATGTTCAGTAAATGTTGGCATGATTTAAATTTTACAACAATTAACCATAGAGTTTCATCATAAGATTGGTTTAAGTGCATTCATTATTGCAATTGCAAGGTTATGAGTTGTTAGTGTTTCAGAAAAATTTTTAAGGACCCCTTTTAGAAAACTTTTTGCATTTACATTATACCCCCTTCATCCTAGGTTTCACTTTCTCTAGTTTCAGTTAGCCAAGGACAACCTTGGTCTGAAAATTGATGAGTACAGTATAATAAAATACTTTGAGAGGGGGAGAGAGAGAGCATTCACATGACTTGTATTACAATGTTATTATAATCTATTTAATAATTACTATTTTTTTTAAGAGATGGAGGCCTCATTCTGTTGCCTAGGCTGGAGTGCAGTGATGTAATCATAGCTCGCTGTAGCCTTGAACTCCAGGGCTCAAGCCATCCTCCTGCCTCAGCCCCCCCAAGTAGTTGGGATTACAGCTATGAACCACCACACCTGGCTATTTTATTATTGTTGCTGTTAATCTCTTATTGTGCCTAATTTGTAAATTAAACTTAATCATAGGTATGTATAGGATAAAACTTAGTACATACGTAGTGTTCAATATTTTTTGCAGTTTCAGGCATCCACTGGGGGTCTTGGGGCACATCCCTTGGGGATAGGGTGCTGGGACTACTGTGTTCCTTACACAGTTTCATCTAATGTTAACGTTTTGCATAACCATGGGACAGTTATTAAAACTGGCAGGTTGACATACATATTGTTAACTGCAGGCCTTATTTGAATTCCATGTGTTTTTCCTCTAATGCTTTTTTTCTGATCAGCTTATAATCCAGGATTGTGCATTAGATTTAGTTGTCTTTATTCTGCAGTCTGTGATAGTTCTGCAGACTTTTTGTCTTTTATGACTACACTTTGAGTTTGTACGGTGTACTCTCATGATTGGGACAGAGTTATGCATATTTGACAACAATATCACAGAAACAATATGTCTTTTATTATGCGATTGGTTCATGATGTACATCTTCTTTACTGGTGATACCGACCTTGATCACTTGTTATAACAGAGGGTTTCTGCTGGGTTTCTCCATTGTAAAGCTGTCTTTCCCTTTGCAGTTAATAAATTTCTTGGGAGACACTTTGAGACTAGGCAGATAAAATCTAAGGATCTTTCTTTGTTCTTAAAAATTTTTTTAATTTGTGTAAATTTATGGTCTTTGTTTTTTTTTAAAATCTAATTACCAAGACCTATGGATTTATCATTCAAAATGAATCTTCCTTTTTTTTTTTTTGATCAAGTTTAGATCAGTTTCCTTAAATTCATTTTATTCAACAGTCAAGTGTGCAAAAACGAAAAATGCTAGGGATGCAAAAATGAACAAGATCCAAATCTTGTAGTATCACCTAATAGTAAGACTTGGCATTAGACAGATCGGATATCAAACCCTAAATTCTAATCTTGGAGTCCTGTGAAGTTGTGCAAGTTGTTTACCTTTGTTGGGCCTCAAATTACCTCACAGAATTATTATTAGTAAGGGATAAATATGAAATTCTAGAAAAGGCAGAACTAGACTGCAATGCCAGTACATTGTTGGTTGCCTTGGGCTAAGAGTGGGAAGTTGACCCAAAGGGAGCTGAGGAGCTTTTGGGATGAAGGAAATATCTTCTATCTTAATTTTTTTTCCAAAACTTTATAATGTACTTTTGAAATGAGTATATTTTATTGTAGGCAATTTATATTTTAGTAAAATTGATTTGAAAACCACGCTGGTTCTCCTTGAACCCAGTTTTCCATTTAATGGTATAAAATATGATATGTAGAATTCATAAGTCTTAAGGTTTTAGAAATCAGTCATCTAGCTCTCCCTTATCCAGAGGAGTCTTGTGACAATTTAGCATTTGCAGAGCAATTTAAGAGTTTAAGTCTATAGTTGTGACACATTAAGAAATATATTTTTGATCCTACCCCCAGTTCCTGACACAGAGAACATGAAAGCCCTTATAATTTTCTGAGTTGTAGGAGTACTGTCCTATATTCTATTTTAATATTTGGTCATTGACCCTGGTTCCTGTCTCAGAACTCCTAAATCCCTTTAAATTTGGGGGGTGATAGTAGAGTCTTTTGTTCTAATGGTGTGACACTTGGGCTCCTGCATAGCTTCAGAATGGGGGCTGGTCACCAGAAAGTCCATACTATAACTAGAACCTTGGAAATTCAGCCCCACTGCCGTCTTCTGGAAAGGGGAGAGGGACTGGAGATTGAATTAATAATCAATTATACTTACATGATGAATGCTAAAAATTATTAAACTGTGGGATTTGGAGAGCTTCTAGGTTGCACTGAAATGCTGGGAGTGTGGCGAGTCCAGAGAGGCCATGGAAGTTCTATGCACTGTCTCTACCTTGCCTTACACATCTCTTCCATTTGGCTGTTTTCTGAGTTGCATTCATTATAATAAACTGGTAAATGTAACTAAAGTGCTTTCCTGAGTTTTGTGAGTTGTCATAGTAAATTATCAAACCTAATGGAGGATGTCATGGAAACCTCTGATTTATAACCAAGCCAGACAGAAGTTTGTGGATAACCTGAGGACCCCTGCTTGGAATTGGCATCTGAAGTGGGAGCAGTCTTGTGGGACTGAACCTTTAAGCTGTGGGTTCTGCACTAACTCTGAGCAGAATTGAGTTAAATTGTAGGGCACTCGGTGACTGCAGAGAACTGGAGAATTGCTTGGTGTGGAAAACCCACACATTAAGGCCCACTGGTGTTTAAACAATGTTTTCCTTTAGTAGTCATCGCATTTTGGCATGTCTTTAAGTCTGAAACTCTCAAGTTATTCTTTTCTTCTTAAGTAGATTCAAAACTCAGGATCTTTCTGATCTCTTTTGGTCTCTTTAGAATCTTTTAAATTGATTATCTAGGGAGTTTGATTATCTAGAGATTCAAATTGACGGAAGTCAACTTCTTGGGACTCCTTTTGAGTACAGAATTTTATTCTTCCCTTTGTAACCACAGAACTGGCTGGATTCTGGTGAGCTCCTGAAAGTTATTATTTGGTAATCTGTAGTTTTTAAGATCTGTTCGGTTGGCATACCCTTGTGTATCTGTATGAACCTTACATTTAATTTATTCTCTTCCAAAGTACTCAAGGACTTTGGTAGAGAGAAAAGTTTTATATGTATATTTTAAAATCATGTTACTTTCCATGTGATCTAAGTCATTTTCTATGGAAAAGAGATGAGTGTTTTAAAATTATAGCTTTTTCTTTTCTTTTTTTTTTTTAAGCTTTTCCGATTTTGGTGGTAGGCAAAGGAAGAAGTACTGTTGTAATTTATAGTGCTCAAAATGCTAATTGCTGCATAAAAAAGGCACCTTAATCTTTCTTTTCTCTGATTGAGATAAAATTATTCGGTAGCTCTTCCTTAGAAAGACCAAAGGCTGAGGGGAGAAAGCTGAAATGATGACATATAGCTATGTAGATAGTAATATATGTCAATAGAAATTCTGAATCTGTAGATAAGCCTAGTAAATGAGACTGCTTAAAGGGAAGGGCAGGGCTTTTGACTCACATAGTTAATGTAGTTAATAAAATTTTGTTGATATCAAGATGGCATTAAACTGTTGGATAAATTCTAAATGTGTGTTCAATTTAAATCTGAGGTAATTTTTACAGCTTAAGGCATTATTTGCCTTATACCTTGTACCAAATACTATGGTATTCTTTTAAATGTAACTGATGGCATTTAGTAAATCTTTATATATATTTAAAATCATTATCAATTGGAAAAGTTTATAAATTTTGTTATCTGGTTATACAACTGTGAGAACCTATTTTAAGGGTGAAGTATAGGGGCTAATAACTAAAAATCACCACCTTTCTACTGGCTATTTCTACAGGCTGTAAATTTTGGCCAAGTACTTTGGAGGATTTGAATAGTTCTCATGAGGTTCAGCTTTACAAATCCAAATTTAAAGTGCCATGGCAAATGTATCTTTGGTATTTTTTGTCCTAATTATCTAGAATAAAACCAAAGTGCACGTTTATTAAATGCATTATTATGATTAGACTGAATTACTACAATTTACGTATCTATAGCAGAAACATAGTTTGGAATAATAGATTTAAAGTTTCTGTTTCTATTCAGTGGCAGATGTTACACATTCTGAGTTAGAAACCCTCATGGTAATAGATTTTGATTGAGAACTTGTCAGTCATTGTAGCAGCTGCTTTAGACCACATTTATATTTAAATAGGAGAAAGTGATCTGTTTAGAATTTTTAAAGTTGTTGCCATGGCAAAGTAACTTGCTATTTCATCTTTTTATCTGCCATTGAAGTGATCTACCGGCTGCTTATTCCCAGGAGTAAGGAGGATGAACTGTTCTGTTGGAAAGTTTGTATTAGGACAATGCTGAATGCTTCCTAATGGGATATAAGTTAGAAAGACTAAAGCTGTCAGAAACCATGGCTTTGGTTAGGTATAATTAGAATTGATTTTTTTCTCAATTAAAAACTGGCAAGATAAAGCTAAAACATTTTTAAGAAAAAAATATGAGCTTAATTTAACACTACTTTTGACAAATTCAGTGAATAACATATTCAAATTAAATGCTATGAAAAGGAATTTCTTTGAATGAGTCTATTATTTCTATAGCATGAAACACTTTGTAAATCCATCTTTTCTTTATAAAATTGTATATTTTTATTTTAAAAAAAACATGCCCAGTGTCTTCTGCTGCCCTTTTTTTTTTTACTTATTCTCTTGAAAACCATGGCACTGGGCTGGGTGTGGTGGCTCATACTTGTAATACCAGCACTACGGGAGGCCAAGGCCAGAGGACCCCTTGAGGCCAGAAGTTCCAGTCCAGCCTGGGCAGCATAGTGAGACTCTGTCTCTACCAGAAATCAAAAATGTGCATTGTAGTCCTAGCTACTTGAGAGGCTGAGGTGGGAGGATCTTTGAGCCTGGGTTTTCAAGGATACATGAGCTATGATCACACCACTGTGTTCCAGCCTGGGCAACAGAGAGAAACTTTGTCTCAAAAGAAAAGAAAAGAAAAACCATGGCATCATAATCTGGTTTGGTATAAATGATTTCGTGTTTCATATTAACTTTACTTTTATTACATTAAATTTCTTAAAAGGAAGAATATTAGTGCAATTCTTGTCAGGCTAATAATTACCTACATGATGGATATTAACCCCATACTAAAGCTTAATCTTTTTCTTTGTTTATATCATCAGACAGTGTATACACTAGTAGTCAAAGGCACACAAATTGAGGGTGATTGGCAAGTGGCAAACTGTCATTTGCCAACAAAGACCTCCCAAATAAAAGAATTTGACTTTCAGAGGCACACACAAAGGAGTGAGAAGATTTGCACCAGTAGTTGTATATTGTAAGGCTGATATGTCTTTGATTAACTTGAGATATTTTGTATTATATTGTCTTGGCAGCCTTAAGGCATACTACATATTTGTAATGTCGTATCCTAAAGTAATGTGACTGTTGTGACATTTACTGAGACAGAATTATGATTCCTGGTCATCTGAGCATATGGAAGACCATCTAATAAAATATCAAGTCTTGTGCTTAAAATAAAGATACTCACTTAATACCTAAGCAGCTTTTCAAATAGGAAAGGCCTTTTAACCTCAAGCCCAAGAGAAATCGAGGCAGTGTCAAATTTATCAGGTCTTCTTTCTGTTCTATTATTTGGTAATGCTTTTATGGCTAATTACTTGAGAGAAATGAGTACATTAGCTGAAGGTAACACTTTGTTTTTCAGAGATGCAGAAATATAAAGATACAGAGAACATGAGAAGTTAAAAAGTAACTGAAGGAAAGTTTGGGTCATTGATTTTGTGGTTTCAATACAGTCGTGTACCACATAAGGATGTTTTTTTTTTTTTTTTTTTTTTTTTTTTTTTTTTTTTGAGACGGAGTCTTGCTCTGTCCCCCAGGCTGGAGTGCAGTGGCGCGATCTCGGCTAACTGCAAGCTCCGCCTCCTGGGTTTACGCCATTCTCCTGCCTCAGCCTCCCGAATAGCTGTGACTACAGGCGCCCGCCACCTCGCCCGGTTAGGTTTTTTGTATTTTTAGTAGAGACGGGGTTTCACCGTGTTAGCCAGGATGGTCTCGATCTCCTGACCTTGTGATCCGCCCGCCTCGGCCTCCCAAAGTGCTGGGATTACAGGCTTGAGCCACCGCGCCCGGCCCACATAAGGATGTTTTAATCAACAAACGACTGCATATACAGTGGTGGTCCCATAAAATTATAGTTGAGCTAAAAAATTCCTGTCTCCTAATGACATCATACCTGTCATAACTTGTAGTGCAACACATGATCTTTTCTATGCCTAGATACACAAATACCCTTGTGTTACAATTGCCTAAATTTAGTACAGTAACATGCTGTATAGGTTTGTAGCCTGTAAGCAGTAGGCTATAGCATCTATTAATAGATTTGTGTAAGTGCACTCTAATGTTCGCACAATGATGAAATCACTGAATAAAGGTGGTTTTCAGAACATCTGTCTGTCATTAGGAGACGCATAACTGTACACATATAAAATCTGATAAAAATCTTAGCAAACCCTAAATATTTGTAAGTTTTAAGTGAATTTTAAGAATATCATGTATCATGCATGTTTTAATCACTTAAATATTGGGCAACGTCTCAGAGACAAATTCAGATATATTTGTGCTAGGCAAGTTTTACTCAAAAAGGGAATACTCATGAGAAATTTTTAAAGGGGCAGTTTTCTATTTAATAAGTCTGGAATACCAATTTTGAAATCCTTAGTAGTCCTTTTCTTGAATCCTCATATCCATATATGGCCACAAAGTAGACTCTCTGTATTTGAATAGACTAACATCTAAATTATCAGATGATACTGTGGTTGAGCATGTAGTAAGTTTGTGGTTGTATAATTTGGCATGTTGCAGAAGATCTGAACATTGAGAATATGTAGTTCATAATTACATTCCAACTGAATAATTACATATATATAATAATAGAAATGGAATTTTAAAAATTAAGAATATAATATATTGATAATGGTAAAATAGATGCAGTACTGTATCTCAGTCCCTTTTGTCTAAAAGGAGAAGTATTTTATTTGAAAAATACTGATTCCTGATTCCTAAGGATTTTTACTTGGGAACCTTTTTTTTTTTAATTTTTTTTTGAGACAGGCCCTCACTTTGTCACCCAGGCTGGAGTGCAGTGGCGTGATCTTGGCTTACTGCAGCCTCTACCTGGACCCAAGCGATCCTCCCACCTTGGCACCCCAAGTAGCTGGGATTACAGGCACGTGCCACCACACCTGGTTAATTTTTTTGTAGAGATGGGGTTTTGCCATGTTGCCCAGGCTGGTCTCGAACTCTTGAGTTTAAGCAACCTGCCTGCCTCGGCCCCCTAAAATGCTAGGATTATAGGCGTGAACCACTGTCCCCAGCTGCGAATCTTTATTCTTATTTACTTTTCAATTATTTTTCATTGTAATAAAATATACATAAAACTTGTCATTTGAAACAATTTTTTAGTGTATTTTGTTCACTAGCATTATGTTCATAGAGTTGTGCAACCATTATCACTGTCTATTTACAGAACTTTATCATCATGTCAAACTCAAACTCTATACCCGTTAAACAGTAACTTGCCATTTTCTCCTTCCCCCAGCCCCTGGGTAACCACTGTTCTCTCTCTCTCTCTCTCTCTCTCTCTCTCTCTCTCTCTGTGAATTTGACTATTCCAGGTACCTCATGTAAATAGAGTCATATTAGCACTGGATTTTGTATTCATATTGTTGTGTCCTTTTTCACTTAACATAATGTCTTCAATGTTTATTCATGTTATATAGCATGTGTGGAATTTCATTTTTAAGGCTGAGTACTATTACACTGAATGTATACACATTTTGTTAATCCATTCATCCCTTCATGGACACTTGGATTGCTTCTACCCTTTGGCTTTTTGTGACTAGCGCTGCCATGAACCTGGGTGTACAAATATCTGTTTGAGTGCCTGCCTTTACTTCTTCTGACTGTAGACCCAGAAGTGGAATTGCTCAGTCATATGGTAATTCTATCTTTCTCTTTTTAAGGAATCATCATACCATTTTCCATGGCAGCTGCATAGTTTTACATTTCCACCAGTAATGCACAAGGATTCCAGTTAATTCACATCCTTGCTAACTAACACTTGTTATTTTCTTTCTTTTTTTAGTAGCCACCCTAAAGGGCATGAAGTATATTCTTATTTGTTTTTACTTCTGCTTAAGATTACCCTGTCTTCACTGGATATACTATTTCTTCTTTGGAAAATCTTGCTCAATATAAAAGACAAATTACTTAGATAAGGTATGGTGAGAAAAAATGTATTTGTTGCATTAAGGAAGAATTATCTCTAACAAGAGAATTGCTAAATAAGTTCATTCATTCATTCAAAAATTGTGTATTGAATGCCTGCTCACTCTATGTCGGGCAATGTGCTAAGCATTGAGTATACAGTGATAAATGAGAATCATGGCCCCTGCTTTGAGGGAACTTGCATTGTAGTGAGAGAGACGTATGATAAATTAATGAATACAAAATTAAAATATAACTGTCATGAAATGTATCTGACATTGTGCCTTCAAAGACAATGTATACAATATTCAGTGAAAATAGTAATATTAAATAAATAATATATATTGCAAAACTGTATATATACCAACTATAACCTCATTTTAAAAAATGCTTGTGAACGGAAACAATGTCAAGAAAATGCTAGCAATGGTTCTAGGATGATCTAATTCATTGATTTTTTTTTTTTCTTAACATTTCTTTGGCGTGCATATATTGTTAATTTAGAAATTGCAAATAATTACATAAAAAATAAATAAGTAATTTAGGGATGATGTTTAATTTGACTTTCCTGTTGCCAGTGGTGACCGAAAAGTGCTAAGTATTATTGAACGTTTTACCTTAATTATGCCAAGTAAGTCCAGGGCTTATTGTGATTTATACCAAGTAAATCCAAGGCTTTTTATGATTGAATGTAAATTTTAGCTCTAGGAAGGTAGTTCTTATTTTTGGTCAGTTTGCAATACTATTAGGATATCATGGACAAAATGGAAAGTATGATTTTAAAAATTGCTCAGTATTTGTTAACAAAATTGTCATTTTTGTAAAAAAGAAAAGAAATAGTGGAAAATTCACTATAGTTAGTTCTTTCTGGCTAAAAAGTGTGTAATATATGAGTATATAAAATATGTATTAGTCTGTTTTCACACTGCTATAAAAAATACCTGAGACTGGATAATGTATAAAGGAAAGAGGTTTAACTGACTCACAGTTCTGCATGGTTAGGGAGGCCTCAGGAAAGTTAGAATCATGGTGGAAGGCAAAGTGGAAGCAAGGCATGGTCTTACAAGGCAGCAGGAGAGGGGTGGGGAACTACCACTTTTTAACCATCAGATCATGTGAGAACTCACTATCATGAGAACAGTATGGGGGAACCCACTCCTGTGATCCAGTCACCTCCCTTGCTTCCTCAACCTGTGGGGATTACGGGTCCCTCCCTTGACACATGGTAATTACAATTTGAGATGAGATTTGGGTTGAGATACAAAGCCAAACCATATCATTCCACCCCAGGCCCCTCCCAAATCTCCTGTCCTTCTCATATTTCAAAACACAATCATACCTTCTCAACAGTCCCCCTAAGTCTTAACTCATTCTAACATTAACCCAAAAGTCCAAGTCCAAAGTCTCATCTGAGACAAGTCCCTTCCACCTGTGATCTTATAAAATGACAAACAAGCTAGTTACTTCCAAGATACAGTGGGGGTACAGGCATTGGGTAAAATGTTCCCATTGCAATTTGGAGAAATTGACCAAAACAAAGGGGCCATAGGCCCCATGCAAGTCAGAAACCCGGCTGGGCAGTCATTAAATCTTAAAGCTCCAAAATCCCTTTGACTCCGTGTTTCGCCTCCAGGGCACACCGATGTAAGGGATAGGCTCCCACGGCCTTGGGCATTCTGCCCTTGTGACTGCAGGGTATAGCCCTTGTGACTGCTTTCCTGGGCTGGCACTGAGTGCCTGCAGTGTTTCCAGGTACCCAGTGCAAGCTGTTGGTGGACCTACCTTTCTGCGGTCTGGAGGATGGTGGCCCTCTTCTCATAGCTCAACTAGGCAGTGCCCCAGTGGGGACTCCCTGTGGAGGCTCCAACCCCACATTTCCTTTCCACACTGTCCTAGCAGAGGTTCTCCATGAGGGCTCTGCCCCTGCAGCACACTTCTGCTTGACCATCCAAGTGTTTCCATACAAGCTCTGAAATCTAGGCAGAGGTTCCCAAACCTCAGCTGTTGTCTTCTGTGTACCCACAGGCCCAGCACCACATGGAAGCTGCCAGTGCTTGGGGACATGCACCCTCTGAAGCAATGGCCTAAGCTGTACCTTGGCCCCTTTTAGCCACAGCTGGAGCTGGAGCAGCTGGAATGCAGGGTGCTCTCCTGGGGCTGCACAGAGCAGCAGAGGCCCGATACCATTGTTCCTTCTTAGGGCTCTGGGCCTATGAAGATCTCTGACGGGCTCCAGAGACATTTTCCCCATTGTCTTGGCTATTAAATTTGGCTCCTTGTTACGCACATTTCTGCAGCTGGCTTGAATTCCTCCCCAGAAAATGACTTTTTCTTTTCTACCATATGGTCAGGCTACAGATTTTCCAAACCTTTATATTCTGCTTCCCTTTTAAACATAAGTTCCAATTTCAGTTTCTTTGTGAACACATATGACTGAACGCTTTCAGAAAAAGCCATGTTACCTCTTGAATGCTTTGCTGCTTAGAAATTTATTCTGCCAGATAACCTAAATCATCTCTTTTGAAGTTCAAAGTTCTACAGATCTCTAGGGCAGAGGAAAATGCCGCCAGTCTCTTTGCTAAAGCATAGCAAGAGGGATCTTTGCTCCAATATTCAATAAATTATTTGTCTCCATCTGAGACCACCTCAGCCTGGACTTCATTTTCCAAATCACTATCAGCCTTTTGGTCAACGCCATTCAACAAGTCTCTACGAGGTTCCAAACTTTCCCTCTTCCTGTCTTTTCCTGAGCCCTCCGAACTGTCCCAGTCTCTGTCTGTTACCCAGTTCCAACATGACTTCCACATTTTCAGGAAGCGAAAATTATTTCACTTTCACATGATCTTTATAGCAGTGCCCTACTCCTGGTAACAATTTTCTGTATTAGTCTGTTTTTACACTGCTGTAAAGAATACCTGAGACTGGGTAATTAATAAAGGAAAGAGGATTAATTATCTCACAGTTCTCTCTCCACATGGCGGGGGAGATCTCAGGAAAATTAAAATCATGCCAGAAGGTGAAGGGGAAACAAGGCATGTCTTACATGGTGGAAGGAGAGAGAGCACAGAGGAACTGCCACTTTTTAACTATCAGATCTTGCGAGAACTCACTCGCTATCATGAGAACACTATGGGAGAAACCACCCTTATGATCCAGTCACCTCCCTCCCTCGACACGCGATTACAGGCCCCTCCCTCAGCACATGGGGATTACAATTTGAGATGAGATTTGGGTGAGGACACAAAGCCAAATCATATTAAAATAGTACTTAATTTTGAATAACTGTTATTGTGAATTGATGTTAAAATCTGATTAGAAGAGTACATCTTAGCACAGCAATATGGTATATTGCCTAGTAATAGAATAATGCTTCAAGGAGGAGCTCTGGAGAGGGGACAGGGTTCTTCTTAAAAAAAAAAAAAAAAAAAAAAAAAAAAAAAAAAAAAAAAAAAAAAAAAAAAAAAATTTGGCCAGGCATGGCACGGTGGCTCACACCTGTAATCCCCACCCTTTGGGAGGCCGAAGCGGGTGGATCACAAGGTCAGGAGTTCGAGACCAGCCTGGCCAAGATGGTGAACCCCTGACTCTACTAAAAATACAAAAATTAGCTGGGCACGGTAGCGGGCACCTCTAATCCCAGCTACGTGGGATGCTGAGGCAGGACAATCGCTTGAATCCAGGAGGCAAATGTTGCAGTGAGCTGAGATTGTACCATTGTATTCTAGCCTGGACGACACAGCAAGGCTCTGTCTCCAAAAAAAAAAAAAAAAAAATTCAACTGAGTAATAACCGTTTATTAGATGCCTGATATTTATCACACATTGCATGAGGCATTAGCATGTAGTATTTCTAACCTTGTAAAAAGTAGGTAGTATAGATGAGAAAATTGAAGCCCAGGAGAGTCAGTTAATTTTTCCAGAGTCACAAATTAATATGTATATTTGAGGTAAAAAGCAGTTATTAAGAGACAGCCTGAAGGTAATTTCTAATAAGCCCTAGAAATGGATGTTTTCATAGGATTCTGATGTCCTATTCAGAACTACTAGCTACATAGTAATCTAACCTGCCCAGTTTACAAGATAACTAGCTTGGAATTCGTTTGGTTTCCTCAACACTTTCCAGGAGGAAGCTTTTCTGAAGAAGCAATCCCTGCATCAGAGTGAGAGAAAATGGAGGTCAGCTGACTAATTAAGGTCTGGATATATAAGAATTCAATAAAAGGAAGGAAAATTAGATATTGTTTAAGATATGCTGAGCTTAATTGTGTTTTCTTACGGGATTTAAGTAGCTTCTTGTGAGTTAAATGTTTAAAAGAAATGTAATGTTGAATGCGGTGGTTCGTGCCTGTAATCCCAGCACTTTGGGAGGCCAGAGGTGGGCAGATCACCTGAGGTCAGGAGTTCGAGACCAGTTTGGCCAACACAGTGAAACGCCATCTCTACTAAAATAAAAAATTAGCTGGGTGTGGTGGCGTGCACCTGCAATCCCAGCTACTAGGGAGGCTGAGGCGGGAGAATCACTTGATCCCGAGAGGCAGAGATTGCAGTGAGTCCAGATCACACCACTGCACTCCAACCTGGGTAACAAGAAGAAATCTGTGTCTCAAAAAAAAAAAAAAGAAAAAAAAGAAAAAGTTATGCCATTTCTTACAGATAGGAGTTGAGTCTAATTGGATAGAATAATTATTCATTAAAAAGTATCCTGTTAGCATTTATAGGAAATTAAAAAGATTTATCAGACTCCCATAGTACCCTAAATGTTTATATCCAGTTATTCTGCTTTGGCTGGGTGCGGTAACTCACGCCTGTAATCCCAGCACTTTGGGAGGCTGAGGCAGGCAGATCATGAGGTCAGGAGATCAAGACCCATCCTAGCTAACACGGTGAAACCACGTCTCTACTAAAAATACAAAAAAGTATCCGGGCATGGTGGTGGGCACCTGTAGTCCCAGCTACTCAGGAGGCTGAGGCAGGAGAATGATGTGAACCCGGAAGGTGGAGCTTGCAGTGAGCTGAGATTGCGCCACTGCACTCCAGCCTGGGAGACAGCCAGACTCTGTCTCCAAAAAAAAAAAAAAAAAAAAAAAAAAGAGTATGTACATTTCTAACAGAATAATCCCGATTTCAATCTTGATATACATTTAAAATTGATTTTTGGAATGCATTTCAGGTTAAATTTCCTCAAAAAATAACAACAACCTATGTTGTTTGCTTGAAAAATACCTGGCAGGAGCATAAATGGCAATCTTACTCTCATTAGTTTAGAGATTTTATCTGTAAGAAAAAATTTTCAAAGACCAAAACTTCTAAGCCTTTTATCATATTTTACTACAGGCTTGTTCCCCCTTACTGTACTTTAATTCATGGTGCTTAAAATTTTAATCTACAGCAATCAGCCAAAGAAACCAACAATTTCTGTTCAACTAGAAGGTAGGAATTGACACCTGTGTTTTTGTTTTTTGAAAAAACACAAATTATTCTTCTTTTATAAAATCACCTAAATTGTATGAGCTTTGCTTGACGTGTTAATGTGATCATTATTACCTGTTAGTAATGGACTAATGAGCTTGGCCTCTTTTTTTTTTTTTTTTGAAAAATAAAATAGTTCTCCCACATTTTCCAGAACAGCCCCAATTTGTTACAATCAGGATTATTTTATCTGCTGTATTTGCTAAGTATTGTTTTACTTTCCTTCTTAGTTTATTAAAAGTGATTTCCTTAAGTATGTGATTTAAGGTTTATCAGTGGGTTTTATTTTCAAGTAACTTCTTATATAAATATTTATCAATGTAAATTTATAACAGAAAAGGTATTTTCTGGACTGTGTTTGTTACAGTTACATTAGTTATACTTTGTCAGCTTCAGGGCTGCGTTAAGTTAGGTTGGTGTCTTACTGCTTGAAAATTGTTCTTTCTAAACACCCTATTACCCAGCCAGTCTTCTGATTCGCTCACTTGTAGTAAGCAGAATAGTCCCCCTGCCTGCAAGATGTCTGTGTCCTAATCTCTGGAATTTGTGGATATGTTAATGTATGTGCCAAAGGAGAATTAAAATAACAAATGACATTAAGATTGTTAATTAGGTATCTTTAAAATAAGATTATTTTGGATTATTTACATTGCCCAATGTTAATCACTAGGATCCTTAAATTGTGGAAGAGGGAACCAAAAGTGCTGTTTGAGAAAGACTTTATTGGCCATTGCTGGTGTTGAAGATGGAGGAGTGGGAAGCATGAACAAAGGAATGAGGGCAACATCTACAAGCTGGTTAAGGCAAGAAAATGGATTCTCCCCCTAAAGACTCCAGAATGAAACAGCCCTGCTGACACCTTGATTTCTGCCTAGTGGGACTAATTTTAGTTTTTTTACCTCCAGAACAGTAACATAATAAATTTGTGTTCCTTTAAGCCACCAAATTATGGTAATTCTTTATGACAGTCATAGAAAAATAATACAGCACCTAACTACCATGACCTTTGCATTTTGTCACTCACCATAGACCTAGGTAGATACTCCCTGTTCTGCCTGGGACTGCTTTTTTCCCCTCCCTGATTTGAGGGCTACTGTTACACGCTTTCCTCCACTATTAAGTGGCATGATCTTAACTCACTGCAACCTCCACCTCCCAGGTTCAAGTGATTCTCCTGCCTCAGCCCTCCGAGTAGCTGGAATTACAGGCGCCTGCCGCCATGCCTGGCTAATTTTTATATTTTAGTAGAGACAGGTTTTTACCATGTTGGCCAGGCTGGTCTCGAACTCCCGACCTCGTGATTCGTGTGCCTCGGGCTCCCAAAGTGCTGGGATTACAGGCATGAGCCACCATGTCTGACCCTACGCAGGGTTCTTATTTGCAGACAAGAGAATCTGCTGTAGCTAGTTTCAGCAAGATATTAAAGCATAGAGAATTGTTAGGAGGGCTAAAGAAGCAGGTTGAGCTTCCAAGAAAGTCTTTCAAAACCATAATGCAGAATCAGCCTAAGGAGCTGATAATAATGCTTTCTTCTGAAAGCCACAGGGTCAGGTAGCTCCTACCTCATGTTCCAGATCATTTTGGAGATCTGGCTGCAGATTATCTTGCCTCTTCCTTGACCTAAGTCTTCTGTGGTCCACACTGCAATTATCTGGCCCTGCCATTACCTTTCTGATCTTATCTCCTGTTAGTCTCTCTTATTCACTTTGTTGTAGGAACATCATTGTCTTGCTGTTTACAAGTCAAATGGCCCTGTAGCAGGGACATGCTTGTAATCATGGCACTTAAAATTTTAATCTACAGCAACCATCCAAAGAAACCAGCCATTTCTATTCAACTAGAAGGTAGGAATTGACACCAGATAAAATAATCCTGATTGTAAGAAATTGGGGCTGTTTTGGAAAATCTTCCTTTTTACCTTTTTTGTCTGTGACCACTGGATCACCATTCATTTTTTCAATTACAATTCATATGTCCAGGATGAGAGAGACTCACTGTCCATGCTGATCCAAATAAAGGTTGCTAGTCTCTCTCACCTCAGCTCCACTTGCAGTGGGGATGAAGATCTGTGGGAAAATGAAAGGGTTTTCTTTTTCAGTTACATCAAGAAGATGGAAAGTAAGATTTTTTTAAAATAGCCTTTTCTAAACTTTCTGATGACTGGTGGAGATGGTGGAGCCATCATTTGCTCAAACAAGGAAAGATATAGCAAAGGGAAGACTTTTTATGTAAATTTAAGCCACCGATCAGTGATAAGAGTTTCACTACTCAGGCCTCCCTGTTTCACTACTCAGGCCTCCCTTTCTTTCTGGCGTAGAGGCAGACACCCTTAAAAATGGAGATTTCCTTTATAGATGTAGATTTCCTTTATAAACATGTTTCAAAATAGCCAGCTAAAAGACAGGTGTATTTTAGAGACAAATTTAGTTCAGTAGACAGTCTTTGTAACTTAGCTGTGATTTTTTTTATTTTTTATTTTTTTATTTTTTGAGACAGAGTCTCGCTCTGTCCCCCAGGCTGGAGTGCAGTAGCTTGATCTCGGCTCACTGCAAGCTCCGCCTCCCGAATTTTCGCCATTCTCCTGCCTCAGCCTCCCGAGTAGCTGGGACTACAGGCGCGCACCACCTCGCCCAGCTAGTTTTTTCTTTTTCGTATTTTTTAGTAGAGACGGGGTTTCACCGTGTTAGCCAGGATGGTCTCGATCTCCTGACCTCGTGATCCGCCCGTCTCGGCCTCCCAAAGTGCTGGGATTACAGGCTTGAGCCACCGCGCCCTGCCAACTTAGCTGTGGTTTTTTAACTAAAATGACTGAGCTTGGGGCTAGGCCCATTAACTAATAGGGCAAAGAAAGTATGCTCTCTGCCTGGGCTCCACATGGATAGCTCTTATAAAGAATCTGCAAGCCTGTTTTACCTGAGGGCTTACCTTCTATTAACAAACATTTTATCCACCTTTTTTTTTCACATTCAGGGAAGTATAGTTATTTAGCCGAAAGGTCTGCAGATTCAACTTTTTAAAATCAACTAGTTGCTTAAGCTTTTTATTTGCCTTTTATAAAGAGGCTTTCAAAAGACGCAATAAAAATATTGCAGTATTTTTAGAAGCTTCTGCACATCAGTAGCCACCCTTGGGTCAGCCAAATTCAGGAGAACTTATTTATTTATTAATATACTTTAAGTTCTGGGATATATGTGCAGAACATGCAGGTTTGTTACATAGGTATATACGTGCCATGGTGGTTTTCTGCACCCCTCAATCCGTCATCTACATTAGGTGTTTCTCCTAATGCTATCCCTCACCTAGCACACTAGACTCCAACAGGCCCCAGTGTGTGATATTCCCCTCCCCATGTCCATGTGTTCTCATTGTTCAACTCCTCCTTATTAGTGAGAACATGTGGTGTTTGGTTTTCTGTTTTTGTGTTAGTTTGCTGAGAATGATGGTTTCCCGCTTCATCAATGTTCCTGCAAAGGACATGGACTTACCCTTTTTATGGCTGCATAGTATTCCATGGTGTATGTGCCACAGTTTCTTTATCTAGTCTGTCATCGATGGGCATTTGGGTTGGTTCCAAGTCTTTGCTATTGTGAACAGTGCCACAATAAACATATGTATGCGTGTGTCTTTATAGTAGAATGAAATATAATCCTTTGGGTATATACCCAGTAATGGGATTGCTGGGTCAAATGATATTTCTGGTTCCAGATCCTTGAGGAATTGCCACACTGTCTTCCATAATGGTTGAACTAGTTTACACTCCCATCAGCAGTGTGAAAGCGTTCCTATTTAGGAGAACTTATTTTTAAATGCAGTTCTTAAAATCCAATGTTGTTTATTTGGAACATTCCACAGTAATTTAAGATTGTTGTTTGTATGATTTTGCCTTTTTTTTGTGAGCATTTGCTGCTTCTGGAGCCTAAAGCTTCTATGTGTAAATGTAGATTTAGCTGGAAGGTAGAGTACTCAGTTCTTCAGAAATTAAGCATCACATTTTTACATCGAATCTTGGTTTTGCCTCTCAGATTTCCTTGATCAGCTTAGCCAATGATTTTCCCTACCTAACCTTGCAAGAAAAAGAATCAAAGATAGAATAAATAAATCCCTGTGAATTTTCAAAAGCTACAGTTTACACCCCCTGTAGTATTGCCAGTTTTTGTTTGACTCAGTCAAATATTTAAGGCCACTAGCCAGATTCAATCCAGATAATTATTGGACCCTGTCCGGTTTCTTTTTTTTCTTTTTTTGAGATGGAGTTTTACATTTATTGCCAAGCCTGGAGTGCAATGGCACGATCTCGGCTCATCGCAACCTCCACCTCCCAGGTTTGAGCGATTCTCCTGCCTCAGCCTCCCAAGTAGGTGGGATTACAGGCATATGCCATCATGCCTGGCTAATTTTGTATTTTTTTTTTTTTTTTTTTTTTTTAGTAGAGATGGGGTTTCTCCATGTAGGTCAGGCTGGTCTCAAACTTCCGACCTCGGGCGATCCGCCTGCCCGGGCCTCCCAAAGTGCTGGGATTACAGGCCTGAGTGCCCAGTCGGACCCTGTCCAGTTTCTGTTGTGACTTCTGAACCAAGTTCAGATAAAAAATTTGCTCAAATCTGTGTAGCTCAAAACCACAAAATCTTGGATTCTGAAGCTCCACTGAGAGAACTTACCCACAGTCTCTGGTTGTTGTGAGAGAGGAATGGACAGAATGGGCCCAGTGGGTACTTCTCTTGGTCACTGGCTGATCTTGGGGCTTGCTAGATGCTCCACTTCATGCCCCACTCTGATGCCATCTGTTACATTCAAAAAAAAAAAAAAAAACAAAAAACAAAACTTTAGACGAATTTAACAGAGTTTAATTGAGCAAAGAATGATTTGCAAATCTGGTAGCTCCCCTGAAACATGATAGGTTCAGAGTGACTCTAGAGTTCCCACATGGTCAGATAATATTTAAGGACAGAAAAAGGAAAATGCATACAGAAAACAGAAGTGAGATATAGGAACTGCTGTATTGGTTACAGTTTGGTGTTTGCCTTATATGAACAGGGATTGAATAGTTAGCCTCCTGTGATTGGCTGAAGCCTTGTAATTGGTACAGTAGTAGGTTATAATGTATTTACACATCTACTTAGGTTATAGTTCACTATATCCAGATACCTTTAGGCTGAACCTAAAATATGTGAGGAGGCAGCTTCAGGCTATACTTAATTTAACAACATAAAGAGCTTATATTTGAGTTAAACATACTAAGATTATATCTCAAGTATGCCACTTCCTTTGGTAAGAAGCTTAAACTTTCCAAGGCTCTGTTTTCTCATCTGCAAAATGGAGATAAGACTTGTGCCTCACAGAGTTGCTGTGTGGATTAAATGAGAAAATGTAAGCTTAGCATAGTTTGGCCCTTTACTACTCACATTAACTTATCAATAGAAGAGGATAAAGTATGTACAAAATAATCTTTCTAAGAAAGAAGACACATTTTAGTAATCAGAACAATTAAATATACTTTAAGCCAGGGGTCCCCAACCCCAGGAACCGGGCTGCACAGCAGGAGGTGAGTGGCATTACCGCCTGAGCTCTGCCTCCTGTCAGATCAGGGGCAGCATTAGATTCTCATGGGAGCATTAACCCTATTGTGAACTGCGCATCTAAGGGATCTAGGTTGCACTCTTTAAGAAAATCTAATCTGAGGTAGAACAGTTTCATCCTGAAACCACTCCCCCAACCCCCCCATTCCTCCACTCCCCCCATCCCCCATTCTCCCACTCCCCCACCCTTGTTCTGTGAAAAAATTGTCTTTCTCGAAACTGGTCCTGCTGATTGAAGCCTTAAAAAGAATAGGTTTTAACATTTTCATCTTGCATAACTCATGCACTGAAAATGTGGGTTACTTGGAGTTTTGTAAAACTTTAATTTTCTGTTTCTTTTTTTTTTTTTTTTGAGATGGAGTTTCGCTTTTGCTGCCCAGAGGCATGGAGTGCAATGGCACAATCTCGGCTCACCTCAACCTCCACCTCCTGGATCCAAGAGATTCTCCTGCCTCAGCCTCCTGAGTAGCTGGGAATACAGGCATGCACCACCATGCCTGGCTAATTTTGTATTTTAAGTAGAGACGGGTTTTCTCCATGTTGTTGAGCTGGTCTCGAATTCCTGACCTCAGGTGATCCGCCCACCGTAGCCTCCCAAATTGCTGGGATTACAGGCATGAGCCACGGCGCCTGGCAAGTTTTTTGTTTATATACTGT
Organism: Chlorocebus sabaeus; assembly: GCF_047675955.1. NCBI lineage: Eukaryota > Metazoa > Chordata > Mammalia > Primates > Cercopithecidae > Chlorocebus > Chlorocebus sabaeus. The sequence continues at coordinate 49,981,346 of NC_132923.1, read as the reverse complement.
ATAGGGGAAGAAAAATATCTTTTTCTTGTACCAGTCTTAGATTCATTGGCTGGGGCCCTTTACAAGACAGATGCACAAGACAAAACTATACAAATTTATTTAATGTAAGGTTTTTTTTTTTTTTTTTTTGAGATGGAGTCTCTCTCTGTCGCCCAGGCTGGGGTGCAGTGGCACAATCTCAGCTCACTGCAAGATCCGCTTCCCGGGTTCACGCCATTCTCCTGCCTCAGCCTCCCAAGTAGCTGGGACTGCAGGCGCCCGCAACCACGCCTGGCTAATTTTTGTATTTTTAGTAGAGATGGGGTTTCACCGTGTTAGCCAGGATGATCTCGATCTCCTGACCTCATGATCCACCCGCCTCCGCCTCCCAAAGTGCTGGGATTACAGGCATGAGCCACCGCGCCCAGCTTATTTAGGTTTTGTTTTGTTAAGTAAGTTTTGTTTGACACAGGAGCCTTCATAAGGAAATGAAGACCTGAAGTAGCTGAACTTGACTGTTTTTATTCTAGTTTTGATGAAGGGGATTGTAGAAGAATTGAATAAGATAAAAAGTATGAGCTAAGTGTAATAAACCGGGAGAAACTTAGCAAGGCCTGTTTGTTCACTTTCTTCTTGGGGTCTGTGTCTATGTTCCTTTCCTCCCAGTGTAGGGAGGGTACCTCTCACAGAAGAGTCTTATGACTGGCATCAGGGGAAGGTCACCAAGTCTTTTCTGTACCTGCTGTTTCTCAAATTCCTTCATCTTAAAGTATTCCATATGCCAGGTACTGTATTTTGGGGTAGCGTGTCCCAAACCCTCAACAACTGACTTTCATTTCAAAAGCTTTTAAATCCCCTGTGATAAAAGGTGCAGTTTGTAATGTATGCAACCATACTTAGAAATCTCAAAACTGATAATAGGATTTGGCAGGGGGGTACCCCTCTATTGATTACATATGTTTATCTAGTGCTTTGATCAAAATTGTTTCCTTTTGAAAAATATAGCAGTGTTGACTTTGGTGGCGGTGGTGGGGGGTTGTTCCTACTTACATGTCTGCTGAAGCATACTATTTTAAGGTTTTGTTTTCTTTATTTATAGATAATTTAAATGCTGACTAGTTACCCTCTCCTTAGAGGCTTTATAAGTGCATTCTTATCAGTAAGATACATATTTACTGTATGACTCAGCTAGATTCTATATAGATCATGTCCTTGTATCATTACCAGTACCACATAAAAATGCTATATGGATATATAGGGGAGAAAACATAATTTATTTTGTTTCCTTTTTTGGATTGTTAGTTGAGACATTCTCTTGAAAACAAAAGCCAGATTAACAAAAGAAAAAAGTTTATTAAAGTTTGCTGTACCCATCACTTGGGAGAGGCCTCAGTTCAAAAGTATGTCTCTTTCAAGGCAGTGGCGTGGGCGACTTGCTTAAATAGTATCTTAACAAAAAGCCAGAAATTCTATATAGTGACAAGACAAAAAAGATTCTTCTTCAGGCTTCCAAAAGGTGGGGTAATATGGGAACACAGATTTACTACTGCTGTCTCTGAGCTGATAAGCAGTGTTGCAAAGGGGGCCTAGCTTTAGGTGAGAAAGGCAGCGAGGAGGGGCTGGCAAAGTGTGCCCTTTTTTAAAACTTTTAACTTGAACTAAAATCCCCAGTATTTTAGAGAGGAAAATTTTGTTTTCCTCCAGATACTTAACAGTTTATAAATGTAGTGTTCTAAGAAGTATGTTAAAGAAACACCTTAATCCTGCTTCCGTGTGAATTATATTACCTATGAAGCATCATTGTACATTTATGTAAATTCACATTTGCTAAATCACACCGAGGGAAAGCTTAATATAATCATTTCATCATTATATAATCCATTCAGTGTGATTGCATTTCCTCCTGATGCAATTTGATAAACTTGTGTTTGTATAGGTACAAGATAATGTTCCACAGATAATGAAGTTTTATACATTTTATTTTCAATGCTGTTTAGTGGGTGTATGTGTATGCTATGTAGAGAAATTAGATGAAGTTTCTCTTAACTTCATTATGGGCAACAAAATTCCTTGGCTTTGTTACAGTTTACTAGGCCCCGTAGTTAAAACACCTCTGAGTGTAGGCCAATTGTAGAATACAAAAGTACTTGTGATAAGAGCTGTAATATGAGATTGAAATTTGTTACACAAAGAGGTTACTGTCCTTTTTTTGAGGATTCAGTTTCTTTAAAACAAATGAATAGTGACTGTTTCAGGATAGTATAAAGTACAGTTTAATTTTTAACAGTGAAAGAGGCTTTGTAATGGGGTCTCGGTTAAGTCCAATTGTGGGACAAGTAAAAATGTTTAAGGGTCTTTTTATTACAGAATGAAAGCTATATTGTTTCTTAAGGAATTTAATGAACTAAAAAACGTATTTGCTTAACACTCTGATTGGTAGTACGTCAACCAAGTATCTTCATTTAACAGAAAGTACATACTTTTGTTAAATAATGAAGTTTTCTGGAAATCTGTTAACTAAGGATACTTAGAATAGGAATGTGAATATTTCAAATTTCGAATCATCCTTTTCTTATGACAAAACTCTTTTTGTAGCATTACACTGCTTTAGAATAAAGTTCATTAATGCTTGCATAAGAGGTACTGTATGTATCAAGAATAAAAAGTTGGAACTTGATAAAGTTACAGGATTTTTTTCTTCCTTTCCCAACTCTACTGTTTTGTCATTGCTCTTTGAGATGAAAGAGTCTAAACCTGCATGTCTATTTAAGTGTTGAATTTCTTGTTTCTCAATTGGGAAATGAAAGCAAAAATCTACACTTGATTTTATAATTGACCTATTTGTTTTCAAAAGTATGCACATAAATGTCAAAATTTAAATCTAATGTAACCTATTCACCCTAAGCATTAACATATCTATGTAAAAATAGTTACCCATATTGCAGGTTTAATTACCTGGTGTTTAAGAGCCCTGATGAATATTAATCTGTTTACCAGGATTATTTTCACTCTGTGCTATTAGAAAGCTCTTAAAAACACCAACATTATGTTTTATTTCTCTCACTATATAGCAATTCCTGGGCAACATAGAGGTGACATCAAGAGTAAGAGAGAAAGGGGATTAGATGTCGCCACTTGGGATTGAGGTGTTAGAAATAGTACGTTTGTTTAAAGAGAGGAAATGAAAATTTTTTTCTTTTTTCTATGCATAAGAAATGAAATTTTGTGGGGTTGGGGAGGAGATCTCTGGTTTGTGATCTTCTTTACTGATTTAATGCATTCTTTCAATATCTATGGGAAGTTATACTATGTCAGTAACTGGTAGATAAATTCTGGGGTTACATACCAAACAAGAGAGACAAGCTTCTGCTTTCTTTGGAGCTTATGTTCTCTTTAGGGATAGCAAAAAAAATAATAATAAGTAAACAAGACAATTTCATTGACTAGTAAGTGCTATGCAGGAAACAATAGAAGGTAGAGAGATAAAGAATGATTGGTGGAGTGATTTTAGATTTAGTGCTCTGATAAGATCTCTCGGAAAAGGTGATAATTAAGATGATGAGAAAGCACCAAGTGGTGGCTGGTTTCTTAAAATGAGGTATTAAATTACCTAGATCAACATATTGGATAAAATATGTAATATTTAAATGCTTTAAACTCTTAAGCTAAAAAATGATACCATTTTTTTAATGATAGCCTGTAACTAGGTGGGGACAGTAGAGAAGGGTGGTTTAATGCTGAGCAGAAAAGGAAACCAAAATGGAAAGAGATTTGTAAAAGAAGTACCAAAGGCTGGGTACAGTGGCTCATGCCTGTAATCCCAGCACTTTGGGAGGCTGAGGCGGGCGGATCACTTGAGGTTGGGATTTCAAGACCAGCCTGACCAACATGGAAAAATCCTGTCTCTACTAAAAATACAAAATTAGCTGGGCTTGGTGGCGCGTCCCAGTAATCCCAACTACTCGGGAGGCTGAGGCAAGAGAATCGCTTGAACCCGGGAGGCAGAGGTTGTGGTGAGTTGAGATTGTGCCATTGCACTCCAGCCTGGGCAACAAGAGTGAAACTCCGTCTCAAAAAATAAAAATAGCAACAAGTAGCAGAAATATGGCCATAGACTACCTTTCATAAGTGTTTGTGTTGCAGGTACATGTAGCCCATCTTGACTGGAGATGGTCCAATCTCATACTGTCTCCCAAAGCAAATGTAAGCCTCTACAGATGAAACATATTATCCTAGACCTCAGTGAACCCCTACAATTACATTTTCCAGCAAGTAGTCAAAGATAAAGCATACGAAGCAACAGACAACTGAAGGAGAACCAGCAAGAAGAGACAGCAGAATTGGAATTCCATAGCCTTGGCATATTAAAAATATTAGATACATATTTAAAATAACTATGCTTATGAATTACAATACATATGAAGATTATCGCCAAGGAAATCACAAAAAGCAGCATAGCAGATTTGAAAAGGAACCAGACAAAACTTTTGGAAATGAAAACCCTAGTAACTGAAATTTAGTAAGCCTGGTTCTGTGTTGAGTACTTTGTATCAAATGAATTATCCTACTGAAACCTTATAAACGTTAGACCATATATATATACAACAGCTATTTGAATGCCTTGGAGAGCAACCGGTGTAGGTTCGACTTGACGGTCTGTGATTCTTGAGATAAGAGAAGCTCGTGAAGTGATCTCCATATTTATTCTGGTCTTTTCCTTGAGGGAATTTTCTAATTCTCAGTGCCAGATGGAGATCAAGCAAAAAGTAGTTTTGCATGGCTGAGGAGCCTAGAGAGGCTGGTAATGGAGGCCTAATCATGGGGCTTGGGGGTGGGAGGAGAACTGCAGAGAACTGAATTTTCTGCACATAATATCTGCATATAAGTTCTCCTTTAATTTTGGTAGTTTAATCACTACCAGACCCAGAGCAGGATTTCTGGAAACCCATCTGATAACAGTGACTTTGAGGCTTAAGAGCTGAGCAAAAATTTGAGCAACTTTGAAATACAGATCAAGAGTTCAAATGCATAAAAAACTAGTAAGTGGTACACTGAAGCCATTATCAAAAAGTATATCTTTTACGATATATTCACCTGTGTAAATTGTGTTCTTAAAAGCTAAGGATGAAAGAGAATTTGTTTAAAGAAATACAGTAATAGGCTAAGGTCTGTGATCTTTATCTTATAAACATATGGAGGAGTAAGGCTGTGTCCCAAATGCAAATACTGCTTTTGAGGTATTTGAGATTAAAGTAAGAAAATACTGTAGTCCCTCCTTATCCATGAGGAATATGTTCTAAGACGCCCCAGTAGATGCCTGAAACCACAGGTAGTACTGAACTCTATGTGTAGTGTCACTTAATCTGATAAAAGTGACTGTGTGGGTGGGGAGGGAAGGGTAGCATATACAGCATGAAGGCACTGGCAGAGGAACAATAATGTCCTGAGTGGGACAGGGTGGTTTAAGATTTCATCACACTACTCACAATAGTGTTCAATTTAAAACTTTTGAATTGTTTATTTCTGGAATTTTTCACTTAATATTTTCAGACTGTGGTTGACTGTGAATAATTAAAACCATGGGTCGTGAAACTGCTGATGAAGGAGGCCTACTGTATTACACCTTCGATCATAATTGTCCACCATCTGAATGAAGCAATATATGATTCTTACTAACTTTTCACTTGCTGTACCAGATTGCTACAGAAGGTAAGACCTACTTAGAGGTCAAGGATATCCTTGTGTTGGTCCATACCTAATTCTTTAAGTCTAATCTTTGTTTTTATCTTGCTAAGGGTTTCCAATATATCTTTGTTCTTATATATAACCAGCTTTTAAATGCTTAGAAAAATTTGATGTAAGTACTACAATGTCCTCAGGATTGACCAGCACAGTTAATGCATGACCAAATACATTCAACATCCACAGGAACATATAGCACTCAGGAGCATGTTTTTAATAGGTCAGTGAATTTTCTATAGAGCTACTGCTGAGAATCATTTTTTAAAGTAATATGCTTGTCTCAAATATGCTTGTCTAAGTCAATAAGTCCATTTCACTAGAAAGTTTACAGGCAGTAAATAAAGTAATACACTGAACGAATTTTTATTGTCTCAAGTGACACAATGTCTCTAGTTTTCTTACTGTTCACAGCAGTTTTACTACAGAAGCACAACAGTCATTCCTATTCTCTTAGTGGAATTATTCGTGGCTTTTAATAAGGTAGATTTTATTAGGTTTCAAGATCTTGAATTTTTTTAGGCTTCTGTTTCCATACACACATATTCACATTTAATATGGCTTTCTAAAGTACCTTTAGATCAGAATTCATCTTTACTTTTGCTGTGTTTAAAGCATTTTCTATTGAACTTTTCAGTGAAATTCACTCAATGTAATATTTTTCCACTTTCCCAAAATCTAATTTAATATTAAAGCTGATTTACAGAAATTCATCTAAAACTTTGCTACTCAAACTGTGGTTCATGGACTAGCAATCTTTGGCCATCACATGGGAGCTTGTTACCCATGCAGAATGCCCCTCCTCCCCCATGCTGTCGCTTACTGACTCATAATCTGCATTTTAATAAGCTCAGGTGATTCATGTACACATTTAAGTTTGAGAAGCATAGATCTACAGATCTAAAAGTTTATTTACTAGTGCTTATACTTAATTTAGTTAACCCTCAAAGGGAAAGAGCACTGTGTTTTAGAAAATGTATACCACAGCATGAAAGATCAAGGTATATTAAAAGGTTTCTAGGAATATCCTAGAGGCTGATGTAATCTGTTCTTTTTGGAAAACAATAATTTTTCTTTTCTTTTTTCTTTTTCTTTTTTCTTTTTTTTTTTTGAGATTGAGTTTCGCTTTTGTTGCCCAGGCTAGAGTGCAATGGCGCGATCTCGGCTCACTGCAATCTCTGCCTTCCAGGTTCAAGCGATTCTCCTGCCTCAGCCTACCGAGTAGCTGGGATTACAGGCATGCACCATCACGCCGGCTAATTTTGTATTTTTAGTCAAGGCACGGTTTCTCCATGTTGGTCAGGCCGGTCTCAAACTCCCAACCTCAGGTGATTCACCCTCCTCGGCCTCCCAAAGTGCTGGGATTACAGGCATGAGCCACTGCACCTGGCCTTTTATTTTCTTCTTGGTGGTTTTACCATGTCATTTGCTATATGCCTTTCTTTTTGTTTATCTATTAATAATCTAGTTACACATCTTCAGTTTCAGCTCTTTTCTGTAGACTTTTGAAACCAATGTTCTCTCTCCCATTTGACTCAATTTCTATATCTGACATTTTCCATATCCAAAAAGAATATATCATCTTTCTTTTCAAATTATGCTTTTTCCCGCAACTTACTTTTGTTAATCATACTAGGTTTTAGGCCTAGTAAAGTCAAGCATTCTCCAAGAGTCTTTTCACAACTTTTCTAGTATACAGTGATTTTTCCTTTCTTAGTTCCTGTAACCCTAGAGTAGGTATGGAATTCATGTCTTTAACCCAACTTTCTATTTCCATGTTATTTGTACTTCTAATAATAAAGTTTCTGACAATAAAATATGTCAGAATGCCTCTTTGTAGATGGCAGTAATACTCCAAATGTTTAAGTTGAAAATAGTTATGCCAAAGAAAGGGAGAAAATAGTTATGCCAGCAAGTACACCTTGTCTATTGGTTGACTGTAAATATTAATTCTTTTGTTTCTGTGTTTTCAGTTAACAGGGTTGGCATGTTATGTAGTAACCAACTCTTAACAAATCTTGACTCATTAAAAAAAAAACTAAATGAAAATCCCAAAAATAGAACAGTTCTTATAAAGCAAATAATGAGTACTTTTACCTTTAAGTACATAAGAAGTGGACTTAAAATTTATGCTTGATGCCTTATCAGATGTACTGGTAATCATTTCTTAAAGCTATATTGGATTATACAAATGTAAACTAATGGTATACTAACTTAAAAAACACAATCTTAAGACTAAGGAACATTGAAGATCATCATCCCCTTATTTTAAGGTAATGGAAACTGAGACAGCATTAAATACCTGTTTCTAGTATTTCTTACCAAAAAGTATGTACAGCATATCTCTCAGCTTTTGATTTTTAGTCTAAAGTCCAGAAGCTCCAAGATGAAAAATTTCCAAATTATGCTCACTTCAAATAGAGAATATGACTTGGACTATGTGGCATTTGGCATGAGACTGCATGTGAATAATTTTAACACGAAAGACTTCCCGTTCCAAAAAAAAGTTCCAAAGAGTAGAATGTAGTTGGTAGTTTGCCCTAATCGATTGTTGGGGACATCTAGAGTTGTGCATTTGAAAGCTTATAAGACTTTGCCCAGTTTCACTCTATGTGTATTTTCTACTATTGTTTTCTTTATAGGGCATGACAATCATTTTACCTTTTATAGCTGTTGTAAGCTTCAGCTATGTAGCACAGTGGGAACATACACAATTTTGCACTTGGGAAAGTACTACCCTGTTTTCTAGGTTATAATTACTGAAACAATTTTACCAGTTCTCCCCTCAGTTTCTGTTGAGGAGTACCCACATATGCCTACTGTTCTAGAGAAGTTTAAGATACCAGTCCCTCTGAATCAGTGTTAATGCCTGCAGTATATTGGCTTCCAGGGTTTGTTGCTTTGTATTGGTCATCTTAAGTATAATGGAAGAAAGCTTTTGTTCTTATACAAGTGGATATAACCTTGATAATCTTGTATATCATTTTGAGAAATGGGAAAAATAGCTGAAAAATCAGAACAAAAATATATTAAAATCTTTATTTTTCCAAAATGCCAAAATGTTCTATGGGGATAATCAGGAGAAAAGAGGTGCTGTATGTGAATACCTTTAGATTTACTGTACACAGGCTAATCCTCATAATCCATTGCTTATCTTTTTGAACCAAGTTCCTATCTCCCCAAAATACCATGTTAATCTTAGGGTTAAATTTTGTTTCAAATCTTTATTTCCTTTTGGGGGGAAAAGAAAAAAAAAAAAGGCTGTTGTAGTGGTTGTTTTCCAAATTTTCCTTGCCTTGTCATTTTTTGTATGGGCTATCTGCAAAGGAGAAAATTTGTAATCTAAATTTAATATAGCTTCAAATATTTAAATGGTTTTTAAAAGTCCAAGAGAATTTTCCTCTGAAAATTAAAAGATAGAGCCTTCTAGAACTTTAGAGCTCAGAATTAAAGAACTTTAAAAATAAAGTATTACTTTTAAAAAGACTATTTATGAAAAGTTGTTATTGTAGTATTACTGTTGTAGTTTTTTTTGAGACGGAGTTTCACTCTTTTTGCCCAGGCTGGAGTGCAGTGGCGCGATCTTGGCTCACCTCAATCTCCACCTCCCGGGTTCAAGCGATTCTACTGCCTCAGCCTTCTGAGTAGCTGGGATTACAGGCATGTGCCACCACGCCTGGCTAATTTGTATATTTAGTAGAGACAAGGTTTCTCCATGTTGCTCAGACTGGTCTCAAACTCCTGACCTCATGTGATCTGTCCACGTGGGCCTCCCAAAGTGGTGGGATTATAGGCAAGAGCCACCCTGTGGCCAGGAGTATTGTTTGTCTGTCTGTTTGTTTTTTGAGACGGAGTCTTGCTGTCTCCCAGGCTGGAGTGCAGTGGCGCGATTTCAGCTCACTGTAAGATCCGCCTCCAGGATTCACACCATTCTCCTGCCTCAGCCTCCCGAGTAGCTGGAACTACAGGTGCCTGCCACCGCGCCTGGCTAATTTTTTGTATTTTTAGTAGAGATGGGATTTCACACTGTGTTAGCCAGGATGGTCTCTTATCTCCTGACCTCCTCATCTGCCTGTCTTGGCTTCCCAAAGTGCTGGGATTACAGGCATGAGCCACCGCATCTGGCCGGACTATTTGTATTTTTAAAATAACGTCTGCTTCTAAATTTTTTGGTAGGTGAGATAACTTCGTATGTAGCTGCTGTTTAGACTCTTAAATGTTAAACCTGGCCAGGTGCCATGGCTCACGCCTGTAATCCCATCACTTTGGGAGGCCAAGGCTTGCAGATTGCTTGAGTACAGGAGTTCCAGACCAGTCTGGGTAATATGGTGACACCCTGTCTTTACAAAAATTACAAAAAAATTAGTGGGGCGTGGTGGTGTATGCCTATAGTCCCAGTTACTTGGGAGGCTGAGGTGGGAGGATCACCCAAGCCTGGGAAGTTGAGGCTGCAGTGAGCTGTGCCGTGATTGCACCACTGTACTCCAGCCTAGGTGACAAGAGTGAGACCCTGGAGACTTTGTCTCAGAACAAAAAAAAAAAAAAAAAAAAAGAGTTAAACCTGTGTATCTCAATCACTATGTAGTTCGGTTTTTTTACACAAAAGTCTATTTTTTTTCCTTGCCCTTTGAACCAAAAAAATAAATAAACAAAAAATTTCCCTCCCGCTGACTACCTTGTATAGGTCCCGTTTTTGGTCACCTACAACCCTGAAAATCCTTGACTCCTGATTGGACATTTTGGGAGTCATCTAAAGCCATTTGGGAAGCATTGATCAGTCTAGAATGTAGATATGGAACAATGGCTCTTGCTACTTTTTAGCAGTGGAACTATTTAATGAAAATCTGTCATAGAAACTTAGGATGTATAAATGTACAACACATAAACTCCTCTTCTTTTGAAGCAGTAGGCGCAGAGGTTGGATTTGGGCCCTATCTACTTGTATAAGCAAGGGGTGTGTGTGGCCCACACCCTGATGACTCCACAGATCCCAGCCCAGACTAGAAGAATGCGTCTGTAATAAGTGATGAATCTGGTGAAGAAGGATCTTTGAATAGGGAAAGCAAAGTATTGGTGCCTTATAAGTTTTGAAGAAACCCTTGACTGGCTGTGATTGAAGTAGAACATAAGATTAAATCAGAAGCTCTTTAAGATGCATTTTATCTGTTTTGAGTTAGGTATGAAATTAATTGAGGCTAAGATTCAGGAGAAAAAAATAGAATAATGTTTACACATTGTTAACATGAGTATTCATACTAAATGGGATTTTACGTGCAGTTAACTAAAGCTAAAAAATAGTTTTTGAATGTATACAGTATTCATGAACAAAAATCATTTAGTTTTTGCTTTTATGAATAGCATTGTAAAGTTCCGTGCTTACGTTACCATTAACCTGTTTAATCAGATGCACTTAGAGTTGCGTATTCTGGGTTTGTGTTAGAACAAAAAGTCAATTTTTGTAATTTCTTTTATGCTTGTCTCTTGAATTTTGTTTGATGCTCTTACCTTTATAGACCCTGTCAAATACAGTCAGCTCTCTGTAGCCATTGGTTCCATACCTGGATTCAACCAGTCACAATAAAAAATATTCAGAGAAAGAAAGGATGGTTGCTTCTGTAATGAAGATGTACAGATTTTTTTTCTTGTCATTATTCCCTGAACAATACAGTATAACAACCATTTACATAACATTTTCATTGTAGTAGGTATAATAAGCAACCTAGAGATGATGTAAGTATATAGGAGGATGTGTGTAGGTTATATGCAGATATTATACCATTTAATATAAGGGACTTGAGCATCTCCTCTGAAGTTTGGTATTTGATAGAGTTCTTAAAAGCAGTCGTCTACGGATACTGAGGGATGGACAACTGTATGTAATTGTTTGTTTTTTAGTCCCCCGCTAACTTGTTACATTTTTTAACAATAGGATTCTCAATATGTGGCTAAGGAAAATGTTTGTGCCACCAAACATAGCTTCTGAATCTTTTTTGTTGTTCATTTATTGATTCAAAAAATATTTACTGAATACTGGGTGGGCGTGGTAACTGACACCTGTAATCCCACCACTTTGGTAAGCTGAGATGGGCAGATCACCTGAGGTCAGAAGTTTGAGACCAGCCTGGCCACCATGGTGAAACCCCATCTCTACTACAAGTAGAAAAATTAGCTGGGCATGGTGGAAGGTGCCTGCAATCTCAGCTACTTGGGAGGCTAAGGCAAGAGAACTGCTCGAACCCGGGAGGTGGAGGTTGCAGTGAGCCGAGATCATGCTACTGTGCTCCAGCCTACATGATGGAGGGAGACTCCATCTCAAAACAGATGTACAAATATATATATAAGCCTGTGTATCTCAATCACTATGTAGTTTGTTTTTTTTACGCAAAAGTCTTTTTTTCTTACTCTTTTGACATATATATATATAAAATTGTTAAGGGGCTGTTTGTCAGAGGAATGCATCATACAGCAAGTTTTGTTTATTAGCAGATAAATATTTACTCTGTATTAGAGTCACTGTCATCTGAAGAATGACAAAGTAAAATTTTTTGTGCCAGTTTGAGTATATTCCCTGAACTAATTCCATCCATAGTTGGATATGAGAATATAAAAGACAAAATGTCCTTTCTAGAAATATTCACAGTGCACTCATGGTGAACACTAACACTAAAGGTGCTATAGAGCTTCAAGTTTTTCGGAGAATATTAAGAGTTACAAGGAGACTTAGGAGCCATATGGCGCATATTCTCAACCAATATAGAAATCCAGGCCGTATTGTTTTTGATAAGCCAGCATCCGTCACCTACTTAAAATTTCTACAAATGGTTACATTCGTAAAGGACAAGCTATTTCTTTTTTGTTGTTGTTGTTTTTTTTTGAGATGGACTCTTGCTCTGTCGCCCAGGCTGGAGTGCAGTGGCTGGATCTCAGCTCACTGCAAGCTCCGCCTCCCGGGTTCACGCCATTCTGCTGCCTCAGCCTCCCGAGTAGCTGGGACTACAGGCACCCACCACCTCGCCTGGCTAGTTTTTTGTATTTTTTAGTAGAGACGGGGTTTCACCGTGTTAGCCAGGATGGTCTCGATCTCCTGACCTCGTGATCCACCCGTCTCAACCTCCCAAAGTGCTGGGATTACAGGCTTGAGCCACCGCGCCCGGCCGCTATTTCATTTTTAATTAGGTCATTCTTGGAAATAATAGTTTGAATAATTAGTTGAACAAAAAGTGCCAGTTTTGACCTCTGCAGTTAAAAGTTTATGCCTAATCTAATCAGCCTTCCACAGGATGGCAGTTAACATGTTTAAAGATAGTTATCATGTCCCTCTGATAAGATTTTTTTTTTCTTTGTATCAGTATCTTTTAAAGTTGATATCTTTTGCTATGAATCTCAAATTGAGAAGGGTTGCTTATCATAGTATGAATATCCTTTCACCCACGCAGAGGCAGGATCTTCTTCTGTACATGTTGGTTTTGCTATTTTTCTTGAGCTTTCAGTATTTTGTCTTGTTAGCTCAAGGTTGGTGTACCTTATCCTCCAATTTTCCTAAATTTTCAAATATATCAATCCTGATACCTTTTTAAGCAAAGAAGATATTTGATCTATTAGTGTTATTTTAACTAATTGACTCTTAAATCATTATATTAAATTATAGAGTAAATATTAAGGTATAGCCAGTGAAAAAATTAACTACAATAAAAGACAAAATTGAGTGATATTAGACATTTAGTGTATAAATAAACATCAGTGATTTACATTGTTGGAAAAATAATAACACTGTAAACATGATCTCTGTAGCAACTGTGGATTCAATAATTAACGATTAAATGAATGTGTATATTTTGAATGCTCTTCCTTTATATATCATCACTTGTTGGATACATAAGTATTCAGATGGCCTTTGTGGCATGTTTAAGAGACTCTCTTTTACTAGGTGAACTGAGATGCTCCTAAATTGTAATTACATAGTGTAAGACCTCACATACCAATCCTTGTTCTCCTCAATCATATTACCAAAGTTTGGTGTATTTTGAAGGATTTGCCTATGATAAAATAACTTTTTAGAGTTTTTTTTAAGAATCAGTGTGATGGAAGAAAACAGTGGATTTCTGTTAGCATTTTGTGAGAAGTGGAAGATTACATTACTATTGTCTCTACTTCTTCCTTGTAAAGAAAATATCCTCATTACATTTTTGAGTGAAAAGAAAGATTTATTTCTAGAGCCATATTTTTGTATGAAATTATGGTTTTCATAACTTTCTAAATATTAGGTGGAATAAGAGAAATTCTTTGTCTAATCTGTTATGAAAACAAATCTTTAAATTTTTTTTGTGAAAATCTTGAAATACGCTGGTAAGTTTTGTAATAGGCTGTTTAGCATTCCATTGCAATTTGGGGAAATGCTTACTGTTTTCCTTGTAATGTTTTCTATTACCTTAAAATGCACTAGTATTGCCTAAGGATAGTAGTGAATTAATGAAAAAATTTAGCATTGACATGACCCACTCAGCTTATTTTTTGTTGCCAAAAGGTTCAAAAGAAGACATTTAGTAATGCTGTGAGCCATGGGAGTTGCTGAGCTGGTTTATTATTACAGCACAACCCAGACATGCAAGATATCCTTAAATAAAGGGCACTGAGGTAAATAATGCACACAGAGCACTTAATAGTCAACAGGACTTGGTTTGCATATATAGGCAATGCTGCCTACTGATTGATGAAGCCTATTATCATGAGATTGTGTTTTTATTAAAGGCAACACTTAGTAATTCTGTGCACAGATGATTAATAGCCAAATGGTTATAGATTTTAGTTAATTAGAATGGTTAAGATGAAAATTCTGAATGAAATAAATTGAATCATTTCTTTATATTGATCCATTATACATGAAATTATTAAAGCTTAAGATTGCCATGTAAAGGTAAATCATGCTATGAGTATTCTAACCAAAGTGAATCATTTTAGTCAGTTCTTATGATATTAACATGCTATGATTAATCTAAAATTGATTTCTAAATATTTGCTAACATAAGATAATAGCTTAATCTTTTTATTAGCAATAATTTTTGTTCAGTAGCAGCTGCTGAGTTAGAGCAATAAGGACAAGTCATTGTTAACATTCTGTTGTAGAATTCTTCTAGTTCTTTCATTATATGACTGCTAGTACTTGTTTTCTCTATAGTATGGAGTGAGTGAAATAGCAGTCTTATAAAATAGAAGATATTTTAGACTAAGTGAATAATGCTGTCCATTGCAGTAGGAAGAAGGGTAAAATTCTTTTCTGACAATAGCATAAAGGTTTCTTGGTCAGCAAGTTCTGTATAGGTTATACCTAAATAACCTCTTAATTTCTTTTCTTAAGCCCTGCAGTCACACCAGAAGCAAATGAAAATCATTTAGAAACTCAGATTTATCAGTTTATTATATTATGTCTAGTTTTTTTTAAATGTTATATTCTAGAATATAGTTTCATACATGTACTTTCACACACACATATTCATATAACATCCTAAGAGATACATGTATATGTGTATGTGCATTTTCTATTTATATTTTGTGATGCTTGGCTTCCTAACACACGAGTAAAAATATCTACCAAATATTTAATTTGTAGCTCCTGCCACCATTTCTACAATGGTGGGAATACCTAGAGGCTTGGCCTGTAAGTTATTATAGAGGATGCACAAAAGGACACAGCTCAAGCACTGTGAGAGCATTTTATTTGTAATTAATACACTCCCAGCATAGCAAGGCTGGTTAAAATGTGATAGGAGAAACCACCTCCTGTTTCACTTCATACCTGTTACTTTCTACTCATTTTTTTTTTTTCATCTCAAAATACTTTGCACCCCTCTGACATTTCTCCAGTAATTCACATCTTTACAGTATTTTTTTTCATTCTAAGGCTACTTCATGACACTTGACTTTACAGTATTTGCAGTGTGACATAGTTTATCATTTATGCACAATGCTAATGTAGAATACCATTTCAATGCCTGTGTCCTTGTCTCTCTTTCATTTAAAAATAACGGCATCAGATTCTCCTTGAAGTGCTGTGTTTATAATTTTCTGTATATTCCTGTGCATCTATTTTTAAATCTTTTAATAGTCTCAACTATGTAATCTTAGTTTTCAGTAAAATAAAATGGTAAAAATCTATCTTCTTCGTTGCAAATTAATCTGAAAGTAAAAATTATTTTTTAAAAAAAATTTATTTGTAATTTTTGTGGGTACATAGTAGGTATAAAATTAATTTTTAATTGTAGCATATAACTAAGAAAGTTACTCAGATTTCGGAATTGCGAGGAAAGAAATATTTTCATAGAAAATTACTTAAATTGGGCATTCTTGGACACTGCTTTTGGTCTAGTCTTGACAAATTTTTTAAGTGGAATGTTTCCTGTGTTAAATCTCAGAGAAGCAAAGTCAATTTACCTGAAATTATATTGAGATATAATCAATATGTAGAGTGACTTAAAAATAAGAAGACAAGTCCAGTAGTAGGTCTTACACAGAAATTTGTCTCATTTCTTTTCACAACTCATGTTCTTAGGGCAAAATAATGTATAACATATACCATTAGTTAATGACTCATATTTAGAATTTGATAATTATATCTAGCACTTAAGCAGAAATGAAGACTGATTTCTTGTGTCATATATTGACAAAACATTTACATACTGTAATATTTTGAAACATAATTACTGAGCAAAAATAACATGAATGTTTTACTTAATTGCATTTGCTTCAGTATCAGTTATCCAGAAACTCCAAGACAGTTCTTAAGTGAACTTTCTAAATTAAGTAGCAAGTAATCTTTTAGTCCAGCTCATAAATTAATGTTTTGACAATTTATTAGGAAACAATGCAGGATAAAATTGAAAAGACTTGGAGTGGGTACAACTGTTTATGTTTGGTTACAGCTTAAGAAGTTTTTGCAAGCCCCATTACAGTAAAAATTCCTCATAAACAGTATTTTAAAATATTAAAATCTACTTGCTAATTCTCTAGCTACCAAGCTACAAAATTCAGAAGGAGTTGTGTTGTTTTGTTTTGTTTTATTTTATTTTATTTATTTATTTGAGACAGGGTCTCACTCTGTCACCCAGGCTAGAGTGCAGTGGTGCAATCATGGCTCACTGCAGCCTCGACCTCTTGGACTCAAGTGATCCCCTTGCCTCAGCCTCCCAAGTAGCTGGGACCACAGGCGCATGCCACCACACCCTGCTGATTTTTGTAGTTTTTGTAGAGATGAGGTTTTACCATGTTGTCCAAGCTGGTCTCAAACTCCTGAGCTCGAGCGATCGCCCACCTCAGCCTCCCAGATTGCAGGCATGAGCCACCCCATACTGGCCCAGAAGGAGTTTGAAATTAGAAAATTACTGTGGACAATATTGTGAATTCCTAGCTTGTCACTATTACCTCTGTTATATACAATGTGTATTATGTGTTTACCTTTCCCCATCCCTTTAAACTGTGTATAAAACAGTAAGTGTGATAATTAACCTTCTTTCCAGTAATCTTTGGAAAGAAGTAGGAAAGGTGAACAGGCTCAAATTAAATGCAGTCTCAGACATTGAAGAGGCTTCCAAGAAAATGGGAGCAGCTGATCTTGTTATTTGTGGTAGTCCCCTGACATACAGTTAGCCAGTTAGCCAGTACTTACACACACAGAAATGGACTTCAGGTTGAGTAGTTGCCATGGGTATATACCATTTGACTGTTTTTAATGTCTGTGTTGTTTACAATATTGCATATCTCTCTCATTCCCCACATATCATGGTTTATTAGTCAGCTTTTGGTAAACTGTAATAGCAAACAACTCAAAAATTTTAGTGGCTTATTTGTTCTCATGTGTACTTTGTGAATCTGCTGTGTTCTGCTCTGTGCCCTCTTATTCTGATACCTAGGCTAAAGGAGAGAGGGAAGATGAGATAGCAGGACCTGTATCATGGCTCTTAAAACTTCTGCTTGAGGCCGGGGGTAGTGGCTCACACCTGTAATCTCAGCACTTTGGGAGGCTGAGGCGAGCAGATCACGAGGTCAGGAGATTGAGACCATCCTGGCTAACAGAGTGAAACCCCGTCTCTACTAAAAATACAAAAAAATTAGCCAGGCATGGTGGCGGGCACCTGTAGTCCCAGCTGCTCGGGAGGCTGAGACAGGAGAATGGCGTGAACCCGGGAGGCGGAGCTTGCAGTGAGCCGAGATTGCGCCACTGCACTCCAGCCTGGGCGACGCAGCAAGACTCCTTCTCAAAAACACACACACACACACACACACACACACACACACACACACACAAATAAAACTTCTGCTTGAAACTGGCACATAGCACTTTCACATGTCATTGGTAAAGCAGGTCAAATGAAAGCAAGAAATGTAAGCCTTCTATAGGAACAGGCTCAGTAAGGGAAGAGCAGCTAATACTAGGACTGTAATACTATTTGTCACATAGGAGTTAACATTTCTGTCTCCCAGCTGCACCAACCACTGCCCCATCCCTACTGTTTATGGTAGAGAAGCACATTTTAATTTTTTTAGCTTTTACATGATTCTTGATTTTCTTAATTACTATTTACATATTATAGAATGAAATTAGGAGGTAACAGTAAAATCAGTGACACTGGTGAATGCAGAGAGATTAGTTTACAGAACATACTATGTCATTTATATCCATACTGGTAACTTCTTACTACAAAAATAAATTGACAGTAATGTAGGAAAAACATATTATTCCCTCTTTGTTTTTTTGTATAGAGTGCCATTCTGGTGAAGGAGCCAGTAGAGAAATTTGGAGGAACAAATTAAACATTTTTATTTTTCATGTTAGATATTTTTATATGTAGACTAATACTAGATGTTCTGCTCTTTATAGCCATATTCATATGGCTATAAATTTGAAATATTTTGAAGTACCAAAGCTTTTAAAGTAATATTTCTTATTTATTTAAAACACAATAAAAGCATATAAAGACACAAATAGATTTTCATGGTTTTACTGTTTTTTTGTTTGTTTGTTTTTTTGAGACAGAGTCTCCCTCTGTTGCCCAGGCTGGAGTGCAGTGGCATGATCTCAGCTCACTGCAGCCTCCACCTCCTGGGTTCAAGCGATTCTCTTGTCTCAGCTTCCTGAGTAGCTGGGACTACAGGTGTGTGCTGCCATGCCCAGCTAACTTTTATATTTTTAGTAGAGATGGGGTTTCATCATATTGGCCAAGCTGGTCTTGAACTCCTGGCCTCAGGTGTTCACACCCACTTCAGGCTCCCAAAGTGCTGGGTGAGACATGAGCCACCGGGCCTGGCCTCTTCACATTTCTTATAGAAATATATTCCTATTAATGAGTAGCAAATAATTCTGAACATAAAAGTTGAGATTCTGAATCTCCTTCCTGTCAAATCAAAAAGCTATCAGTTCCATTATGTTTTTGTTCAGTTATATTTCCTTTTACTTTTTACCAAAATTTTTTCCTCCAGCATTCTTTTTATTATTATTTTTTTAAAATTTTGCCCAGGGTGGAGTGCAGTGGCATGATCGTAGCTCACTGCAGCCTTGAACTCTTGGGCTCAAGCAATTCTGTCTCCACCTCCCAACAGCTGGGACCACAGGTGCATGCCACCACACCCAGCTAATTTTTAAATTTTTTTGTAGTGACAGGGTCTCACTATGTTTTCCAAGCTGGTCTGGAATTCCTGGGCTCAAGTGATCCTCCTGCCTTGGCCTCCCAAAGTGCTGAGATTACAGGCATGAGCCACTGTGCCCAGCTGCTCCCCAGTATTCTTAATGCCACTTGAAAGATTGATTCTATAAATGGGTTCACTTTTCTTTTCATTCTTTAATTAACTCATCAATAATAGAATTAGGGCATTGTATATTGTTATTTTATAGGACAGCCATCTGTCTTACCTAACAAAATCAGCATAATTTAAATCTTAATTTCATATTGAGCACCTCTGTTAGGGTACACAAGAGTTTTTCTTATTTGGCAGCACAACAGTCCAAAGCAAAGTGACACATTTAGGTCTAAGATATGTACCTTGAGGAATTGATAATTGTAACTTTCTTCTTTATGTGTCATTTTGGAGATGCAAGTAGCATAGCTAGGACATGTAGTTTTATTTATATTGTTTAGTGGCTGAGGAAGGTTAACTTGAAATCTTTTTGTATTTGCATAGTAACGTAATTATCACTTCTCCTTCAGTGTGCATGCAGTGCATTGATTCATGATTAATTGATTCCCCTTTCCGCAATATTGTCTTCCAGTACTTTCAGAGGATAGAAATTTCCAGTAATGCTTAAAGTGTTCTACTTTTTTTTTCTTCAGTTGAGGGTTACTTACCCATCAGCATTTCACCTTTTTACTAGCACTTTTATCCAAATCATAGATTTTCCTATCACTGTTAATATTTGTGTTAGTCTGTTCTCACGCTGCTAATAAAGACATACCCGAGACTGGTAATTTATAAAGGAAAGAGTTTTAATGGACCCACAGTTACACATGACTGGGGAGGCCTGACAATTATGGCAGAAGGCGAAGGGGAAGCAAGACACATCTTAACGTGGTAGCAAACGAGAGCTTGTGCAGGGGACAGGCTGTCATGAGACTTATTCACTATCATAAATAAAACAATCAGATCTCGTGAGACTTATACACTATCATGAGAATAGCACAGGAAGGATCCACCCCAAAGATTCAGTTGCCTCCCACTGTGTCCCTTTCATAACACATGGGACTTATGGCAGCTACAATTCAAGATGAGATTTGAGTGAGGACACAGCCAAACTATATCATTCTGCCCCTGGCCCCTCCCAAATCTCATGTCCTCACATTCCGAAATGAAACATGCCTTCCCAACAGTCCCCCAAAGTCTTAACTCATTCAGCATTAACTCAGAAGTCTGCAGTCCAATGTCTCATCTGAGACAAGGCAGGTCTCCTCTGCCTATGAGCCTGTAAAATCAAAAGCAAGTTAGTTACTTCCTAGATACAGTGGCAGTATAGGCATTGGGAAAATATAGTCATTCCAAATGGGAAAAATAGGCCAAAACAAAGGGGCTACAGGCCCCCTGCAAGTCCAAAATTCAGTGGGGTAGTCAAATCTTAAAGCTCTAAAATGATCTTTTTTGACTCCATGTCTCACATCCAGGCCATGCTGATGCAGGAGGTGGGCTTCCCCATGTTCTTGGACAGCTCTGCCCCTGTGGCTTTGCAGGGTACAGCCTCCTTTGTGACTGCGTTCATGGGCTAGCTTTGAGTGTCTGCAGCTTTTGCAGGTGCATGGTGCAAGCTGTTTACTATTCTGGGGTCTGGAGTACAGTACCCCTCTTCTCACAGCTCCAGTAGGCAGTTCCACAGTGGAGAATCTGTATGGGGGCTCCCACAGAGCATTTGCCTTCCACACTGCCCTAGCAGAGGTTCTCCATGAGGGCCCCACAACCGTAGCACACCTCTGCCTGGACATCCAGGCATTTCCATACAACCTCTGAAATCTAGGTGGAGGTTCCCAAACCTCAATTTCTGACTTCTGTGCACCCACAGGCCCAACATCATTTGTAAGCCACCAAGGCTTGGGGCTTGCACCCTTTGAAGCCACTGTGTGAGCTGTACCTTGACCCCTTTTAGCCATGGCGAGAAAGCAGGGCACCAAGTCCTGAGACTACACAAAACAGCAAGGCTCTGAGTCTGGCCCGGGAAACCATTTTTTCCTCCTAGGCCTCTGGGCCTGTGGTGGGAGGGGCTGCCATGAAGACATGTCATGCCCTGGAGACATTTTCCTCATTGTCTTGGTGATTAACATTTAGGTCCTTGTTACTTTCGCAAACTTCTGCAACTGGCTTGAATTTCTTCTCAGGAAATGAGTTTTTCTTTTCTGTTGCATTGTCAGGCTGCTAATTTTCTGAACTTTTATGCTCTGCTGCTTTTTTTAAACATAAGTTCTGATTCCAGACTGTATCTTTGTGAGTACATAAAGCTGAATGCATTTAACAGCACCCAAGGCACCTCTTGAATGCTTTGCTGCTTAGAAATTTCTTCCATCAGATACCCTAAATTATTTCTCTCAAGTTCAAAGTTCCACAGGTCTCCAAGGCAGGGGCAAAATGCACCAGTTTCTTATGCCAAAACGTAGTAAGAGTCACCTTTATTTTAGTTCCCAGAAGTTACTCATCTCCATCTGAGATGAGCAGCATTTAATCAAAGCCATTCAACAAGTCTCCAGGAAGTTCCAAACTTTCCCACATCTTTCTGTCTTCTCAGCCCTCCAAACTGTTTCAACCTCTTGCCTATTACCCAGTTTCAAAGTAGCTTCCACATTTTGGGGTATCTTTGCAGCAGCACCCCACTACCTCAGTAACAATTTACTGTATTAGTCTGTTCTCATGCTGCTAATAAAGACGTACCCGAGACTGGTAATTTATAAAGGAAAGAGGTTTAATGGACCCACAGTTCCACATGACTGGGGAGGCCTCACAATCATGGGGGAAGGCAAAGGTGAAGCAAGACATGTATTACTTGGCACAAGACAGCTTGTGCAGGGGAACTCTCCTTTATAAAACCATTAGATCTTGTGGGACTTATTTAATAGTACAAGAACAGCATGGGAAAGACCTGCCCCCATGATTCAGTTACCTCCTACTGGGTCCCTCCCATGACACATGGGAAGAATTATGGGAGCTGCAATTCGAGATGTGATTTGGGTGGGCACACAGCCAAACCATATCAGTATTCATTGTGCAAAATGAAATTTTAGAACAGCTATGTAGTGCAAAAGTTGTCAAAATCAAAATGGAATCACTAATGTTAAAAAAAAATCCTGACAAATACAACTGGAGGAGGCTGTGAAGAGAGGGTTTTCATGCTTAAATGCCTGATAAAAAGTGTCATAAAAGACTCCACAAAAACCACAACCATGTACAAAGGCCATCACAACTTTACTCGATAAATACTTCTACCCAAGACATCTGTCCAGCAACTGACTGTCCAACCTCTGACAGGTGTCACTCTTGTTATTGATCTTTGTAGCCAAGGATAATCATTTTAAAACATTTATCTTATCCTCCTCAGTTTTCGTTTAAAAACTATTGTCTTCCTAACTTCCCTAAATACACACATCATTTACTGTGACACAGGTATTCTCATTACATTGCTCTTTCCAAATAAATATCTTTCTTTTAGAGAACCTTTCTCAGTTTGTTATTAAGGTTGACAATAACATGCCTTTACTTAGCAGTAACTTTGTGGGGTTTTTTTGTTTTTGTTTTTTGAGATGGAGTCTCGCTCAATCACCAAGCTGGAGTGCAGTGGCATAATCTCAGCTCACTGCAGCCTCCGACTCCCGGGTTCAAGTGATTCTGCTTCAGCCTCCTGAGTAGCTGGTACTACAGGCATGCCCCACTAAGCCCAGCTAATGTTTGTATTTTTAATAGAGACAGGGTTTCACCATGTTGGCCAGGATGATCTCGATCTCTTGACCTCATGATCTGCCCACCTCAGCCTCCCAAAGTGCTGGGATTACAGGCATGAGCCACCGCACCTGGCCCTGTAATTTTTTATGTTGAGTGTTTCCTTGAAGGGCATGTGGAAGAAAATGCCATAAGGTGACCCATCTTACTTTAAATTTCTAGTTTAGAGTGATATTATTTTGAATTTCTACTATAGAATTGAAAATTAAACCCAATGAAAAGCAATTTAGCTCTTTTTCTTTTTTTTTGTTTTTATTTTTTGAAATGGAGTCTATCTCTGTCACCAGGCTAGAGTGCAGTGGCACCATCTCGGCTTACTGCAACCTCCAACTCCTGGGTTCAAGTGATTCTCCTGCCTCAGCCTGCTGAGTAGCTGGGATTACAGGCATGTGCCACCATGCCCTGAAAATTTTTATGTTTTTAGTAGAGACGATGTTTCACCATGTTGGCCAGGATGATCCTGATCTCCTGACCTCGTGATCTGCCCACCTCAGTCTCCCAAAATGCTGGGATTACAGGCGTGAGCCACTGTGCCCAGCCTTAACTCTTTTTCTTAATGAAAATGAAGGGGTTTTTGTGTTGTTGTCTGTTTGGTTATTATATCTTCATATAACTCAGAATTTAAAGCCAAAGGTGCTAATCCACTCTGGATAGACCCAGTTAAAAGCAGAGTGGCATAGCTTCCGTGAGTCTTGGTTTATCATCAGGATATTTAACCTTGAACTCATTACCTGTTTACCTCCCATTAGAAACCTGGATGGGAGACATCAGTTTTGGAGAAGATGGTCTGATGTAGTTGTTTTCCACGTTAATCAGTCAGTGAATTAATTAATTCTTTACCATTTCTTGCTCTCTTTCTTTCTTCTCTCCCTGCATTCCTTTCTCTCTCCTGCCTTCCCTCCTTTCAGTAGAATTCTTTCTCAGATAAAATTATACAGAAACATAGCACAATCTATTATATTATTTATTTCAGAAAATAATTTGGGTTATATGTAATTGGTAAATAAGGGAATAATATCAATATAATATGGAAGTAAAGTTGGTTTATAATAATATTTCCCAGGACTTCCAAGTTGCAGCAGCTATACATAAAACACACTAAATTGAATGTAGCAACCAAGTGCCTGCGGCCAATTCACCCCTGCCCCCATTCTACCTTTTGGCTCTGTTTGGCCATATCCTCTGGACCTGATACCTATTGGAACAGAGTGTGAGTTGCTATCGGATGGTGGAGGTTTTTGACTGTCAGCTTAGTTTCTTTAATGGTTACTGGTATTTTTTTTCAGCTTTTCACTTCCTTTTTGGGGTCAATTTTTATGACATTTTAAAAGGAACTTAAGCGTGGACATTCCAAGCTAATTTCCAAGATTAGCTTGGACATTCCAAGCTAATTTGCAAGATTAGCTTGGAAATGAAGATTTAGGTATTAACATGGGAGTGAATGAAGTTTCTAGGCTGAGGCTGTATGATTAAGAGTGCAGGGAATGAAGAACAAAATTTGTGTCTAGTGTAGCAGCCTCTCTCTCTCCTTTTTTTTTGAGACGGAATCTCACTCTGTCACCCAGGCTGGAGTGCAGTGGTGCCATCTTGGCTCACTGCAACCTCTGCCTCCTAGGTTCAAGTGATTCTCCTGTCTCAGCCTCCCAAGTAGCTGGGACTACAGGGATGTACCACCATGTCCAGCTAATTTTTGTATTTTTAGGAGCGAGGGGGTTTCACCATGTTAACCAGGCTGGTCTTGAATTGCTGACCTCAGGTGATCCACCCGCCTCGGCCTCCCAAAGTGCTGGGATTACAGGCATGAGCCACTGCACCCGGTCTCTCTCTCTCTTTTTAAAATTACTATTTTCTTCGTATTTATCATATGCCATATTCTAGCCATTATAACCATGTGTTATATCTACATAGCAAGGAGAAATCTTCTAAGTATTAACTAATCATGCTTGATAGGCATGGTAACAGAAGACAGTGGGCACAGTCATTCGTCTTTTGTTTCAACAAGAGTAAACTTGTTAAAAACAATTGGCTGAAAAAAAATAGTTATTTATATATTTGATGCTTTGTTATTTTTGATTTTTGATATATGTGTCCTTTCTTCTGGCTTAGGCTATGTTTCCAAGGGAAAACAGGCCCCAAATCAGAATATTCACATTTTGTGTTTTACCATCTATCACCCGCAAAGGTATCTTGAATATGAATGGTTGTTCCCCTTGTTTAAAATTAGGAAAACTGAGGTTTAAGGAATTGACTTTACCTAAGGTTTTCTCATCCTTGACTCATTGGCTTACATCTTTATTTTCCATTTCCCAAGGTAAAACATAGCAGTTTGGAATTCTAGCTGAGTGTCCTACTCATCAATGTAACTGTCACCTCTTTATTTACCCTTCAAAGATAAATAAAAGCCACACACACACACACACATACACACAGAAAAAACATATTTACCCTTCATTGACTGCCCTGGGAAAATGGAGATGAATCCTTTAAATATTTTTCCTTTGCCAGCTGGCAGAGTATTAACTTTTGTCAGTTAAAGGTACTGACACAATGCCATTAAAGGAGAAAGGGAACTTCTTTACTAGTTTTTGAGTGCTTGCAACTTCCCTGGCTCCAAAAGTGCAAAATGGGTCATCTGCACTCAGTGGCCTGTAGCTTGCAGAACCCTATACCCTACCCACCCACCAGGCAGTTTTGTAGCAGAGTAACTCTGCTGCTTTTGCTGCTTATAGCAATAGCGTTTGGCTCCTGCAGTGCATGAAACCAGCAGCACCTAGCAGCCAGCATCTTCTGGATGGTTTTATAGTGTAGTGCTTCCAATGAGATACCACCCATGAATGCGCTAAAGGACAGATTTCCAGCAAGTTCTGCTGATGCAGCACTACAGCATCTTCTGGGTCATCCAGTGAGCCATAGCTGTGACCTTTCCAACAAAATCTGGATCTCAGTCTGGGGACATAGTGGTTATTCTTTCTTGGCCATTCCGTTTTAGTTCTAAGGGTGGTGCTTGCGCCTTATACTTGCTATTTTATGTTCTAGAGTTCTCTTTACTTCTTAGTAGCCAGTCTCTGGTTATTCCAGTACTCTGTTTAGTTATAATAATAATTCTTTATTTTGAATTTTCCCTGTTCAGACTCCTGTGTGATTTCTAATTTCTAATTGGACCTTGACTGATACATTGTATGTTTATAAAATGCATGAAATCTTAGGCATATAAATTACTAATTATGATGTTTCTTTAGATTGGCATTCTTGAGCACATGCGTCTGGAATATGTTTCACCATAATGTTAGTTTTGATGACTGTATTGAATTTCAAAACTGTCAGTTTAGAACCTAGAATTCTAGGTTTATCAATCAGTAATGTGGTATTATGTGGCTAATAGATTAGACTTTCATCTATTAATGAGTTAAAAAGCTCTCCATGGAATTAACATCACTTATCACTATATAGTACTTTGTATACATTTATTAATTTCCTTAGTAATGGTTACAGGTATCACATTTCTGTAAGAAGGAATTAAGTCTTTAAAGTTCAAATGGTATTCCTTAATATCCTTGGATATTTCTTAACCATCAAATACTGAGTTTACTAGGACATATAGCACTTGATGCGTTAAAACTATTACATGCAATGTCAGAGTTTGTATGTTGTAGATGTCTTTCACATCACTCCTTCTCTGGGCCCTGCCCCAATCATAAACTTGAATAAATTTGTGAAATATCTTTTCAATATTTACTTTTTTCCCCAAAAGCCACAGTACATTAAATAGAATGCATTTATATTCTTATGTCACATTAGCATCACTTTAGCTTACTAGATAGTATTTTGTTTTTAGATGCTTGCAAATGTTGATTTTTCCTCTTTCAGTTTGCAAAACTATATGACAGGAAATCTGTAGCTAAATATCACTTTATGATTTCCATCTGTCAAGTACAATAGTGTTTATGGCACAGTCCAGATTGCAATGTGATAGAAATATACTATTATAGCAGATAGAATTTTAAATGATCATTGTACATTCTAATGAGAAAACATTTTTAAACTAGTACTTCACTTAATTTCAAAGCACACTAACTGAATAATACTACAATTTGATGACAGCATCTGCTCTACAGAGTGTGTTTCTGCTGTCAACAATAAAAACTTTTTCTGACTTTCATAGAAATCTATCAGTTTGCTCAAATCTGTACCAATAATGGAAGCCCCGCAGGCAGGGAGATTATTGTATAAATCAATTTGAATAACCTTAAAATTTTTTGTTTCTATTAGCATGGAGAGTATCTCTCATTATTTTGTGTGATGTGACTTTGGGAGTAGAGCTGGAGATGTTATTTTGGCCTTTTTATTATGTGACAGTAAATTTTTTGCTGAATTATATTTTGAGAGTATTAACATTTACTAAATAAAAACAAACCGCTTTATCACAAGGAACTCTGGCCATTTCAAATCTTGTTGGCTCTAAAATTGAGGGATAGAAGAAAGGAGATTAAAATGATGGTTCCTGGAGTATCATAAAGTGTTAGTAATTCCAAGGTTTTTAGTTCTCACAGTGTATGTTTGCCTCTATTACACTGATGCAAATGCATCTCTCATGTCTGATCAGCTACTATCTGGTCATTCACTTTTATGCTTCCTATTCTAGTACGTGCAGTGCTGAAGTGAATGGGAAAAACCACTTTCCTACATGAATGCTCTACTGCACTTTTATCTCAAAAGGAGCACGGTATTTCCTGAGTTTCCAAAGGATTTTAGATACCATTCTTAATTTAATTATTTTATAGCCCTTTCTAATTAGGTCTGTATTAGTTTGTAAGGGCTGCCATAACAAAATATGACAGATTGCATGGCTTAAACATCTGACAGTTTTGGAGGCTAGGAGTTTGAGATCAAGGAGATCAAGGTGTTGGCAGGGTTGATTTATTTGAGGCCCCTTCCCTTGGCTTGTAGATCATCTTCTCCCTGTGTCTTCACATTGTCTCTGTGCATGTCTGTGTTTTAATCTCCTCTCCTGTGAGGACATAATTACCTCTTTTTTATTTATTTATTTATTTATTTATTTATTTATTTATTTATTTGAGATGGAGTCTCGCACTCACCCGGGCTGGAGTGCGGTGGCACAATCTCAACTCACTGTAACCTCCGCCTCCTGGCTTCAAGCAATTCTCCTGCCTCAGCCTCCCAAACAGCTGGCATTACAGGCACCCGCCACCACGCCCAGCTAATTTTTTGTATTTTTAGTAGAGACAGGGTTCCACTGTGTTGGCCAGACTGGTCTCAAACTCCTGACCTCATGATCCTCCCACCTTGGCCTCCCAAAGTGCTGGGATTACAGGCATGAGCCACCGTACCCAGCCCGAAATTACCTCTTTAAAGACCTTGTCTGTAAATACAGTTACATTCGGAGGTACTGGGGTTAAGACTTCAACATATGAATTGGGGGTCAGGGATGCAATTCAGGACAGATCTTTAGCCCTCAACTAAATGAACCATGACCATAAACAGTTCTGAGCCTCATTCTATAGATACATCAGTTTTCTTTTCTACCTTTGGTTATCAAGTTCCTTAGTACCCCAGCTACTCCTCTTTTCCCATTTAAGATGACCTTTATCCCTATCCCAGACGTTGGCTGGGAAGTTAGTCAAGAGGTAACTTAAGGAATTTAGTGCAGGGTGTCTACCTTAAGATTTCACTGATTTGCCTTAAATCATGTTCTTCCATTACATATAAAAAAAATTGCCAGCAGGCCTACTCCACTTGTCCTTCAGGTGTGTTTCCCACTCCCAGAATACATTTTGAATTTGTAAGAAGTATGCAGTTTAGACCTTGTTCAGAATCCATACAGTATTGGTTAGTTCCCCCCTCTAGTCAATATTTGTAGGCCCTACAAGCATTCCATGTTCTTCCATAAATCCCTTCTTGAGATAATAAAGTATAGCCTTTTAAGCCAGCTACTCAGTCTGCTTGTCAAATTCATAGTTTCCAAACAAAAATTAAATAAGGCTCATTTGATAGTTGGTAGTTGACAATATTATTGGTGGTGGTGGTGGTGGTGGTATTTATTTATTTTGAGACAAGATTTCACTCTGTCATCCAGGGTGCAGTACAATGTCACAATCACTACTCACTACAACCTCGAGTTTCCGGGCTCAAGGGATCCTCCCACCTCAGTCTCCTGAGTAGCTGGAACTACAAGGTGCACACCACTGTACCCAGTTAATTGTTTAATTTTTTACAGAGACAGGGTCTCACTTTGTTGCATAGACTGGTCTTAAATCCCTGGCCTCAAGTGATCCTTCTGCCTTGGCCTCTCAAAGTGCTGAGGTGATAGGCATGAGTCACCATGCCCAGCTGACAGTGTTATTTCATACCACCGATGATACTTCAGAGATCCATCAACTCTGAGTATACATTTCAACCAAAAGTTTTGTTCTCATTTATTTTATGCCAAATTAGAAAATTATTTCCTACTCCATATGTAGTTTGCAAGATCACAGAAGACTCTGAAAGTAACACAGTGTTGTACTTTGAGATAATTTATATGTATGGAGGTATCAGGTATACTGTTTTGACCCAGAATTCCCAAAATTCTCTTGAGAAATTAGAAAGGAAAATTAGTAGAATGGGTGAAGTCAGCAGGTCTGTGTTGACAGAGATTATTTTAATTTGGAAAAAAACAGTCAGCTGGTATTATTAAGTGGAAAAAATACAGATCCTTTCATTTTTTAAAGATAATTTTTCATTACATTAAAAAATTCAAGTAAAATGCAAGGTGACCCTTAATAAGGTAGCTTTCTTACCTGTCATATTAATAAGATTTTAAAAGCTGCCAACACACTATTTTCACAGTTATGGGAAACAGACATATTCATATATTGTTATGAGCGAATACAGTCAGTTCTGCCATAATTCAACATATATGTTCCTTGGCTGTGTTAGGCAAAATTGCACCATAAAAAACACAGAGCTTGTGAGAAAAATGAGATTAAGAGCCCAACACTCAAAAACTTCATCACTGACACAAAATTTAAGACCCTAATAAAATTGTGGCACAGTTTTGAAAATACATGTTAAATGGCTAAGTACATGAATGGCTAAATACAATAAACATGGTACTTTACCTTGAAAAAGACCTAAACTTTGCTTGTGGAAGTGGGCCCTAGAAGGATTGCACCTTGTGAGTTAATACCTTTCTTCCTATCATATTAATAAGATTTAAAAAGCTGCCAACACAGTGTTTTCATAGTTATGGGAAAACAGAAATATTTATATACTGTTACAAGAGAATAGTCAGTTGTGCCATAATAAGGAAGAGATAGTTCTTGTCTTCAAGGATCTCAAAATCAGGCATACACAACTCAAAATCTTCCATATTGGAAAGTGATGGAGAAAGGTTATCCAAAATGGGTTGGAAACTTGTAACAGCAAATGTGAATGGTTGTGGCTTGTGACACATGTGAGCTCATACCTCTGTAAGCTGAGGTGAATGTAGGAGGTACGTATGATTTGTATATGCCTACTGTGCTCTGTTTAGCTAGGTACAATTTTCTACATTTATCTAGTTTCTTGAGGACAAAATCAAGCATAAACAAATACAAAATTTGTGTTATGTCCAAATTGTTCCCAGTATGTCAGTTGTGTTGTAACGAATTCAAATTTCAAAGTTAGTGTAATAGCAGAACTGATGAGTTGGTGTAACTTTTATGGAGAATAATTTGGAAAAAATATACAAAATTTTAAATGTACATGCCCTTTTAAAAATCTACAAACTCTAGTTATCCTAAAGATAAATAAGTACTTATGCAAAATGATGTATTTACAAGGATATTCATTGCAGCAGTTTTTTTTTTTTTGGTAATAGAAACGATCATAAGCATCCTAAATGTCTATTCGTAGATGAGTGGTAAAATAAGTTCTAGTTCATGCATTCTGAGAATTACCATGCTGCTATTAAAGAAAACCACTTACACAAACTGATATGTAGTGTTCTTCAAGATATGTTAAAAAAAAAAAATGAAGTAGGGTTTAGAATAGTATGTATAACATGCTATCACTGGCACAAAAATATAATATATCATTGTGTATCTCTATGAACAGATTAACACTGAGGCATATGCTAGTATCTTGATATACCAGACTTTGAGTTCCTTGAGGACAAGAACTATGTCTTATTTATTACTCTCTCTTCAACAGGTAGCATAGTGCCTAGCTCATATTAGGTGTATGATAAGGATATATTGAATGGGATAAATGAATGTGTCTTAACATTCATGTCTCAGAAAATTTGATAAACACAATTCTAAATGTAAAATTGAAGATTATTCTAAGGTATCGTTTGTGTTACTATTTTTATTTAGAGCAATGACTTTTTTTCTTATGCTTAGAACATTACTGCATTTTCAGATTTTGATTTAAATACATCTTTTGAGGTCATACCACTGGAACATATCCATAGTAGAAAACAACTAATGAAGAGCCATTGGAGAAAGAGCTAACAGGACAAAGAGCGGAGTTGGCATTAGGAGGCATTATTTAAGTTCTGTGTTTCTCCAAAGGGCAAAAATAGGACTAATGGATGTAGAAGATATGGGGAGACAGATTTCAGCTTAATATAAGAGCATAGCAATAGTTATTAACAATTTAAAGAGCAGTGTCTTAAAGACTTTTGGTGACAGTTATGCAGAGATTGCTATCCGGATTAATGGAAGGAGGAAGCATGGTGAAATGGAAAGATAAGTAGTCATTTTTAAGAATCGGGGAGATCTGGCTGGGCGCAGTGGCTCATGCCTATAATCCCAGCACCTTGGGAGGCCGAGGCGGGCGGATCATGAGGTCAGGAGTTCAAGACCAGTGTGATAAACATGGTGAAATCCCATCTCTACTAAAAATACAAAAATTAGCTGGTGTGGTGGCACACGCCTGTAATCCCAGCTAATCAGGAGGCTGAGGCAGGAGAATCTCTTGAACCCGGGACGCGGAGGTTGCAGTGAGCTGAGATTGTGACATTGTACTCCAGCCTGGGCGACAGTGAGACTCCGTCTCAAAAAAAAAAAAAAAAAAAGAATCAGGCAGATTAGGTTTGAGTGCTGTGTCACTTAGGGACAGTTGTGACCTTGAGCAAGAAACATAACCTTTTAAATTTCCTTAACTATGAAATGGGGATAATTAAATATATCTCATGGGATTGCTATGAGGATTGAGAAAAAGTAAAGTACCCTACTTCATGTTATGTTAAGCCCTCAATAAATGGTGACAATTGCCATTGAAATAGGGATACTTTTTTAGGTAGAAGGTATATAGTATTTGGCTTTTTTTTTTTTTTGAGACGAAGTCTCGCTGTGTCGCCCAGGCTGGAGTGCAGTGGCCGGATCTCAGCTCACTGCAAGCTCCGCCTCCCTGGTTTACGCCATTGTCCTGCCTCAGCCTCCCTAATAGCTGGGACTACAGGCGCCCGCCACCTCGCTCGGCTAGTTTTTTGTATTTTTTAGTAGAGACGGAGTTTCACCGGGTTAGCCAGGATGGCCTCGATCTCCGGACCTCGTGATCCGCCCATCTCGGCCTCCCAAAATCCTGGGATTACAGGCTTGAGCCACCGCGCTGGCAGTATTTGGTTTCTAAGGTCCTTTTCAACCTGGTATTTCCTAAGTTTTATTTTACCTGTTTTAAGTAAGAAACATTTATACATCTGTGTTTCAATTGTATTATACCAAAAATATAATTTTGAATTGTGAGAAATTGTTTATTAAATGCCTGTATAATATACCAATCATGCTTAATGTATGAAGTTTTAATTATTAAAAGATGATTTGCATTTAATTATCTAAGGTCAACTACCACCGGAGAATAGCCATGGTTCCTTCAGTAAAACGGAAATTCACTATGCATTTCAATGAGGGACTATAACATAGAGAATTGGTTACTTAGGTGTCAGAGGATTGAATGAGCAAAAATGAGAGCTCTGAGGTAACTGAGTGATAATAACTGCTGACAGCAGCTAACACTTCTGGAACTGGAGAAGTAAAGAGGAGCAGGGGACCTGCAGACTGGGACTCAAAGACCTGAGGAGATGGTGCTGCCTGGTGGCTGTTGCTACCTGTAAATAATTAGAATGAAACTTGAACCTGGAACCCAACAGTTGTTGCCAAGGGCAAAGCATTTTTGCTTATAGGACGCCGACAGGAATATCAGGTAAACAGGGAACACATTCGTCATGCTTTCTAGTCTCCCTCTAGTGTTCCTTATTGACAGAACCTAGCAGGAAGCCAGATGGCAAATGGGAGATGTAGTTTTCAGATCCTCAGACCTGGGATCACAAAGCAGAGTATAAAACGGTAAATTTGGAATTAAGACAATAGCATGACAAATGCACAGAAACATCTGTGTAGAATATCTCTTGTATTTTAACACCAAATTTGTATATTTTTCATATAGAAAATTCGCATTTTAAAATCTGTTTTTGTCTAGAAGGAATTTGCCTGTACATATACTTTCCATCAATAATTTAAGATGTGTTCTTTTCAGAAAGGATGACTGAGTTCACTAAGAATTCCACATAATTTGGTTTTCTCCCCACAACCCCCAACTCTTGCTGAAAATTTGATATAAACCTTCATGAGTCTCTGGGAAACTTTTTCCTACTTTATTGTATGTGATTCTTACAGGAATTAAGATTTGCAGAATGTAACATGAATTAAAAATTAAATTTGAAATATTGGCAGTCATACGTTTATTTTTACTGAGTAAAATTGCTAGTGTGGCTTCAGTTTCTTGCAGTTAAAGCAGGGTGGACTTGTAGAGATAAGGCTATTTCTATGATTTAAAAGATACTGTGTTAAAAAAAGATATGTTCTTATTCTCTTTTGCTAAAATGAGCCAATAGATTGCACCTGTATTTTTGATTAAAAATAGTTGGGTATTTTTGCAAATTATTTTTTTAAAAGATACTGGTATTCACAGCAAATGTGCAGATATAAGTAAGACATCCCCACAGCTCTGTTACAACTAGATATGTTCATTCGATTTCTGGTAGTTACACAGTTCCCACTGAAGTCACCAGTGTTTATTGTCCCCTGCCTTCACTGAGATATGTTCATGGGTGCTAATGAGAAATATTTGTAATTGTTCTAAGAGCATGCTTTAGCATGCAACCTTGGTAAAAATATGGTAGGATCATACTTTTAAAACATCTTTTCTTTTGCCTGAGTGTAGGCATTAGGTGAATTATGTCACACACAGCACTGTAGTGATTTACAGAAGTTAAATAAATGTTCATAAGTAATCTTAATAACCTTTAAAATATTTTGGGAGGTAAGGTTTTACATTATTAAAATATTCTGAGCATTTTATAAAATTATTCAACATTTATACTTTGGTTATAGTTTTTGTTAAATAGGAAATATCTAATTATATAAAAAACAGAGGATATATTGGCAAAGTTTCTTTATAGCAGTTCTTTTTGATGTTTCCTTTAATCTCATTAGTTACAAGGTTTAAATTCTATGCCCTAACTTCAGTGGCATTTCACAGGTAGAGTTTTTGCTGCTATTTTCCAACTTTAGTGAAGCCTATACTATAGCCTATGGATGAATGGCAACATAAAACTAGGGTCTTCAATTACCAGCTTAAAAAAAGATGTTAAATATAAATATCAGAAAACTTGATTATAAGCACTATTGATAGGAAGAAAAAAAACTTGATTAAAATATCCTGAATATTAAGGGGACCCATTCATTAAGATATTGATTTTAATAGTGAAATTTAAAGTCAACTTGTTTTTCTAGTTTATGTTAATCATAATGAACCCTCCATAACAATGTAATACATGTTGGTAATAGTCTGAAGCAGACTGATATATGTATAGAAACAATTTCTTCATATTTTTAACTACCTGTAAATATGAGTAAGTTAACAGTAGTTGAGAGTAGTACAGATTTTTGGTTTTGAAATACCATTAGATTAGCAGTGTCACTTTTTAAGCACTGTGCAGCTTCCTGTGTTATTCCCTTCTTTATCCAACTGTTACTTTTTCTTGTGAGAGGCTTCCACACTCTATTTGGTATCCCCTTTCTTTTTATCAAATAAGGATAATTGCATAATGAAACTACTGTGATTTCATGCTCTTATTCACTGTCTTTGACTTTCATAAGATAAGCACTATAATTAAAGTCATTTTGCCAACAATTAGTGGGAAGGAAGCATACAGTGGACAACATGTTTTAAAATCATAGAAAGGAGGAATGCCTGATTTTAGAAATCTGAATGAGAACTCATAGCATGTAGAGCTCAAATTATTCTTCCTCAACTAGCAGCAGATCAAAATAGGTGGTGATATAGTTTGAAAAAGCATATTTAACATTATCACATAATTTTATACTGGGAAAATGAAAATTAAAAAGATGGTGTTTTGTAATACAGTCCACATGAGTAAGGTTTGATAACTGGTGGGGGTGAGTAGTTACAGATTCTTAACTGATAAGGGTGGCAATAAAAGACTTTTACATTTATCAGAATGGGACATAGATGTTTTTTCTTTTTTTGGGACAGGGTCTCACTCTGTCACCTAGACTGGAATGCAGTGGCACGATCTTGGCTTACTGCCAACCTCTGCCTCCTAGTTCAGGAGATTCTTGTGCCTCAGCCTCCCAAGTAGCTGGGACAACAGGAATGGGCCA
Source organism: Chlorocebus sabaeus (assembly GCF_047675955.1). Classification (NCBI taxonomy): domain Eukaryota; kingdom Metazoa; phylum Chordata; class Mammalia; order Primates; family Cercopithecidae; genus Chlorocebus; species Chlorocebus sabaeus. The sequence goes on along the minus strand of NC_132923.1, from coordinate 49,945,506 downwards.
CCACACCTGGCTGATTTTTGTATTTTTTAATAGAGGTGAGGTTTCACCATGTTGGCCAGGCTGGTCTTGAGCTCCTGACCTCAAGTGATCTGCCCGCCTCGGCCTCCCAAAGTGCTGGGATTACAGGCATGAACCACCACGCCTGGCTGGGACATAGATTTTTAAAATGTTAAGGAATGCTGCCTTATATTGTATCTGGATATCTTCTGGTATTGTTGCCTCCTTTCCTTGACTCCCAGGTCTGTCATAAGATTTATTTTAAAGGTTAAACCAAGTTCTAGCCTAACAATAGAGGGTAACTAAGTAGACAATTTCACATACACTACTAGACAAGTGATTTTCATGTCAGGAGAACTCCAAATTGAGACTCCCATCTGAGATACATCTGGGCCACAATTTCTAAACTGTGTGCCAAGAAACTCAAATCCTCAAAAAGGTGACTCAAGGCCAACTCAGAGCCAGGGGAGAAGCCTGCTGGTCTTCCAGTTACCCTTCAAATAATTTTTGTTTTTTACTTAGGTTTCAAAAGACTGGGAGAAGAAAATGGTTTTACTGTCTTAAAAAAATAAATTGGGTACCCATTGAAGAGTATCCCAAAAAATAGCACCATTTTCTTTCTTGTGGCTGGCATAGCCAATTGAGGACATTCTGTTTTTTTAAAGAGCTTTTCTCACCGTCTTTCCACATGAGACTGATAACATTGTTTCATTTACCACACTGTGAATAAACTGTAGAAAATTAGAAAGTCGGATTAAAACCTTATTTTGGATATTTTAACAGTGGGTATATACCATATGTTGGATACATGTATACATACATGTTTTTGCAAACTCTAAATTTTGGGAGAATAGCAACATATCCCTAAAGGAATTTCTAAAGAGCAGGTACTGGATAGTTGAAAAGAATTATAGGAAATGACTAGTGTAAAACCAGAAAAGCTGATATTTTTTAAACTTACTGCCACTGTTCTGTTGTTATATTCGTACTAAAAATAAGTTTCTTCTAAAAAGTTTAGTTTCTGATTTTCATTTTGTTTTTAATCTCTACTGAAATCAGAGCCTACTTTATACAAAGGTAGTGAAACAAAATTTGCCCTAGTGTTCTATTCCTGGTTGAAATAACCAGATGTACTTAGTTTAGACATGAGGAACAAACTTTCCCAAGTGTTATCTTTTTATCTTAATATTTTAATAAATAGTTATATAAATATTAGCAAATCAAATCCAGCAGTGTTTTAAAATAATAAATCTGGACCAAGTAGCATTTATCCCTGGAATGCAGGGATGGTTTAGTGTTAGGAATTATACGTAATATAATTTAGTAGATTAGCAGACTAAAGAAAATATTATGTGAGTCATAAACCATGTATGGGCACTTCTGCCACATAGCTGCAATGTTTTAACAGTCAAATAAAAATAACCACCTTCTTTTAATAGTGTCATGTGAATTATTGGTTTTTTGCATTAGAATTTCTGCAGATGGTTTCTATTACTATTGTACTGTTGTTCTAAACATTTGTTTGATTTTAAGTCCTTATATCTTTTGTTAATGTCATTCAGTAGGGCGTCAAGAGTAATTCTGAAAAACATGGTCCCAGAAATCTGTAACTTTGGGTGAAAAGTTACTTATGGCAAACTGTAGTGAAGAAAACCAAGCAAATTGATGTTGAATGAGAGATAAAATTGTACAAAATATTAGTGATAAAGCTGAGAAAAGGCAACAGTAAAACAAAAATGTTGCAGCGATTATAGATTTATGTGCTTTCACACCATGTCATACAGTTTCTTTCTTCTTCCTATGTGAAAATTAATACTCAATACTGAGTTTTGACTTATGTGAAATCTACAGGAATAAATACTTTTCATAAACGAACAAAAAGAAGAGGTACCTAATTCAGCTAGAGCAGGTCAGGAAGATGATGATAGGGAAAATGACTAGAGAAATGTATACAGATGAGGAAGCCAAAGCTTCAGAAGGTGAATAAACATATTCAAGGACACTTACAAATGGATAAAGTCGAAGTTTAAGTGTGTTGGTCTTAGGAGTAGAATTGAGTATGACTCTATAGTATACTCACTACTAATTTTGGTTGCCCAGAAGAAAGATATGTTGGTAAAAATGAAAACAAATTTGTATACAGTTTTCATTTCAGATGCAGAAGAAGCAAAACATGCTAGCACTTACAAATATTAATTTCAACTTGCTGTCATCTATGTTTTTGCCAGTTTGTAGGATTTACTAAAAAAATTACACAGCCCTGGGGTCCTTAGTTAACCAACACATTCTTGTTACTGACCAGGATGTGCTGGTTGACTGTTTTACCATGTGCATTAAATTAGGAGAAAAATATATAAAAGTTCATTTGGCTTTTATGTGCACAGAATCTTTTCAAATTGTAAAAATAAAATTACCTCTCCACTGGAGGGTATCTTGGGCCAGGAGTTCAAGGCCAGCCTGGGCAACATAGGAGACCCTATCTCTACAAAAAATGTAAAAATTAGTCGGATGTGGTGGTATGTGCCTGTAGTCCTAGGTACTTGGGAGGCTGAAGCAGGAGGATCGCTTGAGCCCAAGAGTTCAAGGTTACCGTGAGATATGATCCTGCCTCTGCACTCCAACCTGGGTGACAGAGTGAGACCCTGTCTCATTCGTTCATACACACACACATGCATGCGCATACACACACACACGTGCCTTTCCACTTGACATAAAAATAATCAATTCAGTATTTTGAAGAAATTTGAGTATTTGACTTAGTAATATTTCTTTTTGGATTTTTTCTAAGTAACAAATTTATTTGTATATTGAGATATGATTAATCCTTCAGTTAATCTAAGTTTAGCCATGTAATGCTTTCTTTCTACTTTGTCTCTTATTCCAATAATAAGAAAGAAAAAATTTCACAGACAAATATTTCTGTTCTTCCAGTGTCCTGACTACAGAGTGGGACTGTAAGAATTTTAGCTAATCTTATGTATGGGGTATAATGTAAAGCAAAACTATACTGAGAGTCAGTTGTTTTATTCTCAGGTTCTATAAACTGAGACTAAGTTGTTTGGTTCTTTAAGACTCAGTATTGTATTGTGTTTCGTTTTGAGATGGAGTCTTTCTCTGTCACCCAGGCTGGAGTACAGTGGCCTGATTTTGGCTCACTGAAGCCTTGATCTCCTGGGGTTAAGCAATCCTCTCACCTCAGCTTCCTGAGTAGCTGGGACCATAGACTCATGCCCCCCAGCCCAGCTAATTTTTGTATTTTTTTTTGTGGTGACAGGGTTTTGCCATGTTGCCTAGGTTGGTCTTGAGCTCCTGGCCTCAAGCGATCTACCCGCCTCAGCCTCCCAAAGTGCTAGGATTTCAGGCATGTGCCACGGCACCTGGCTAAGTCTCAGTGTTCTTATCTCCAAAATGGGATAGGCCTATATCTGTGGAAATACTGCTGCCCTAGCCCTATTCCAGATCAACTAAATCAGAGTCTCTAGAGACAAAACTCAGATATACATGTTTTCTAAAGTTTTCTGGGTGATTCTCATGTTGGGAGTCATCGTTGAGAACCACTGAACTAGATTATTCATAAGACTCATTCTACTCAGAGTGTGGTCCACAGACTGGCTGCCCATATACCAACCGTTTATTGCCAGTCCTCAAGTACACGTGCAGCTAACTTGTGCCAAAATGTAAATCAGCTAAAGCACTAGTGTACTATATTTTGGTAGCAAGACTATTGATTAAGGAAATAGTAAATTTAATTTACACTTTGGTACAAGCTCCTTAATTGGTCTCAGACCAGCAGTTGGAGTAGCACTTTTCTGAGTTCTTTCCTAGTTCTTAAATTCTGTGACTGAATATGTAGTATATGGTTGTTTAAAACTTGCTGATCTAGAGTGTTGTTGCAATACTACTGAACATTATAATAAACAGAAGATTTTATTTAGATAATGGAAATGGAAGAATTTGGAAGGTTAAAAATGTTGGTCACAATTTTTTAAAGAAAAAATGAAATGTTTAGGTGTCAGTTTTCTAAAATGGAAAAATGTTCCATTCTACCACCATATTATGACTGTAATATTTTATGGCATAATTTACTGGTTTAGTGCGCCATTCTTTCTTCATTGTGGCGAGAGATAATTGAATTACACGTGGCTAATTATTAAAAATGATTGCAAAGCAGTTTTAAAATGTAAAAAATTCCATGTGATATTTAATAGGACTTCAATAGTGGTAACTGAAGAAAATTAAGAAAATAATTGCTCATTTAGTTAATCTGTAAACACTATTCTGCAAATAATTCATATGGAATGGATTGTTTATGAGTAGACTGATAATACCAGGCTCACGAGAAAGTTTTGACTATTATAGAAAAACATTTAAAATTTATGGTATGATGTGAAACTTTTGTGTTTTTTTTTTGAGACGAGTCTCACTCTGTCGCCCAGGCTGGAGTGCAGTGGCGCAATCTCCGCTCACTGCAAGCTCTGCTGCCTCCCAAGTTCACGCCGTTCTCCTGCCTTAGCCTCCTGAGTAGCTGGGACTACAGGCACCCACCACCACACCTGGCTAATTATTTTGTATTTTTAGTAGAGACAGGGTTTCACCCTGTTAGCTAGGATAGTCTTGATCTCCTGACCTCGTGATCCACCCACCTCGGCCTCCCAAAGTGCTGGGATTACAGGCGTGAGTCACCGCTCCTGGCCGATGTGAAACTTTTAACTTGTAAACTTACTTATATTTGAAGATAGTAGTATTAAAAACAGTATTGGTTGAGAATTAATCTGTTTTGGATATGTGTTGTGTCAGGTCTCTTTCTCAAACTTGTATAACTTTATTTGTTAAAGGATGAAAAAGAGATCTGAATATTAAAGTGTTAATTTAATACAAAGTTCATTCTGAACCCCAACTATCAAAATAAATTTAAGGTCAATCTTGATTTCTCTCAGTACGTTTGAAACTCCCTTTTTTATTACTATGATTTCATTTATAGAATATTATAGGAAATTATTTGCTTTAAAAAGTACCTCAGGACAAGTATTCACAGATTGTTCCAGATCGGCAGTGATAGCTCTTTACTATCAGAGATTAATTTCCAGTGTAATCAGGATTCTCCTTATTCATAGTCCAGCTTATTACCTACCTTGAGTTCTTGTTTTTAGTAAAAATGCATTTTTCTTTTTTCAATTATTTGGACAGTGAAGGTAAGCCTAATAATAGATATTGTTGGCCTAAAAAAACTATGAAATGTATATATGGAACCCCAGTATAATTAAAAGTTTTGAATAGGCTGTATGATGGGTTGACTCCCACAGATTTTCTGGGTGAACAGCTGACTCAGTTTGACCATTTGTCATTACTGTCCTTTGCAAAAAACAGTTTTCTTCCCTTTCATCTGACTCATTCTCAGTCTTTGGTTTTTCTTAATTCATTTAGTGTGTTGTAAACCCCATCTTCCAATCATGATGAGCCTCCAGATTAAAAAATAATAATGATAAATGCCATTGTATAAATGTTTTAATAAATTGTAGAACCTGAGATTATATACATTTATGAATTGTTGTGGATGTTTTCAAAATATACGTAAGTAGAAAAGTAAAATAGATCCCTACATATTTATAATCAGGCTACAGAAATTACTGACTCATGTCTAATCTTTTTTCATCTGTACCTTTCCCCACTGCAGTATATTTTAGACATGATTCCATTGATTCATAAATATTCCTCAAGTGAATTATTCAAACATAGTTGGTGAACTAGAATGGATGAGCTCCAAGAACCCCATTGGGTGCTCAGAAGTAATAGGTAATGAGGAATCTTTGCTAGGAAGAAACACGGAACTTCTGTTAGAGTTCAAAGACCACGTCATATAATAACTACATTACTTAGATTCTGTGCAGTGTATGAAATGCCTTCACAGCAGCTCCACAGTAAGAACCTGAAATTATCTTCTTTCTCTAATTCTTCTATATTAAGTTTTTATTTAAAGTGATTTTTGTTCGTTTGTTTTTTAAACTGATTTTCACTCTTGCCACTCAGGCTGCAGTACAGTGGCAAGATCTCAGCTCACTCACTGCAACCTCTGCCTCCTGGGTTCAAGCAATTCTCCTGCTTCAGCCTCCCAAGTAGCTGGATTGCAGGCACCTGCCACCATGTCCAGCTAATTTTTGTATTTTTAGTAGAGACAGGGTTTCACCATGTTGGCCAGACTGGTCTCAAACTCCTGACCTCAGGTGATCCACCCGCCTCAGCCTCCCAAAGTGCTGGGATTACAGGCGTGAGCCACTGCACCTGGCCTTAAAGTGGTAAATTTTTTAGTTTGCATAATACTTTGACTTTTGATGACTTATAATTCCTTATAGTGAATAACAGTATACCACCACAGTGAGCAATGACGAGCTTAATGAGGGACAGGAATGGAAAAATTACAGTTTTACTGATTTAGAAGTTCAGATACAGTAGCTAACATATTGTCTAATGAGTAATATTTTGCAAATATACAAGGATTATTAATTTTTTAATATAAAGATGTAGTAGTAGTTCTTTGGTAAGTCTAAAAAATAAGTAGACCATCTACCCTTTAATTTGTTTCAAAGTGTCAAAACAAAAATAGAATCAATGGTGAGAATGGCTTTCATGAAATACCAGTGAGGAAGGTCACAGTAAATTATTATTTCATGACAAACAAAAATGTAAATTCTTTTACATTGCAAATATAATATTACAAGAGAATAGCAGATTTACAATATACACTTGGAGAATCATTCTAGAGCAGTTGAAGTCTCCCCAACACCTCACTTCAATTTTTTGTGATCTGTGGTCTCCAGAGTAACTATTATGAGTGGTTTTCCCAGATTCTGGAGGGGAGAAAATAAATTAACAATGGATTGATAACTTTATTGTTCAAACTATAGTAATTATTTTCACTGTAAGGTTTTAAATTATTCACTAAAATTACCCTTGTTTTGTAAATATGCAACCATTCAATGAATTACTTTTGAAAATGCAAATATTGTACTCTGGCTAGTAGAATGAGGCTCTAGGAAATCAGAATCACATTTTGAAAGAATCTTGACGTCTCAAAGCCTTTCAAATTCTCTCAGTTGAGAAACTGTTACAGTGTTCAATATGTGTATGAAGCTTTCCCTTTTAAAAGACAATAAAAAATAAGTTTTGAATCAAAGAGTAATAAGGTTAGTAATCTTTATAAAATTAAAGAGCCCGATATGCCCATTGTTTTAAGCTAAATAATGGTTCCTTAAATATGTCCACATCTTAATCCCCAGAACCTGTGAATATGTCACTTTATATAGCAAAAAGGACTTTGTAAGTGTGATTAAATTAAGGATCTTGAGATGGGGAGATTATCCTGGATTATCTAGGTAGTCTCAATGTAATTTCAAGTGTCCTTATAAGAGGGAGGCAAGAGAATCAGAGTCCTAAAAAAGAAATGTAATGACAGAAGCAGGAGTCTTAGTCAGTGAGAGACAGATTTTAAGATACTGTACAGCTGGAGGATGGAGGCTCAGGCCATGAGCCAAGGAATGGAGGTGGCCCCCAGGAGCTAGAAAAGGATTCTAGGGAATAGATTTTCTCCTAGACCCTCCAGAAGGAACATAACCTAGCTGACACCTTGATTTTAGGACTTCTGACCTTTAGAACTCTTAAGATAATAAATTTGTTTTCCCATGAGCTAGTCATTTTGTGGTCATTTGTTACAGCAGCAGTAGGAACTAATTAACCTATGAACAATTTTTAACCTATTGGTATTATAAGCAGTACTTCTAATTATTCTTTTAAATATATCTTTCTTTGAAAAACTTATTTTTCTTTAGGATTCAGGCTTTTCATGTACTCAGGAAGAATAAATGAGTCCTGTTCTAAGTTACTTTTTTCTCTTGGAGATATCACATAGTTGAGTTCATGGCCTAGAAGATTTTCTGATGTTTGTACATGCCCATGAGAGAATGTATTATCATAATAATTTAGTATGCAGCCTCTTGACTTGATTTTCACGTATAGTGTATATCATAATATTTATCAATTTCTTATGCATCTACTATGTATCCAGCATTGATATAGACATCTTCTGTACATAATACATTCCACAATAACCTTGCAAGTTTGATATTATTTTTATTTTATAAGAAAGGATTCTAAGTGTGACCCATTAGTTTGAAATAAGTTAGTTTTTGTTGTGTAAATCTTTACCTCCCAATACCGTTGTTTAACAATTACAACAGCTTGTTCAGGGAAGACGAAATACTTTTTTTTTTTTTTTTTTTTAATTACTACTGTAAGTTCTGGGATACATGTGCAGAACGTGCAGGTTTGTTACATAGGTATACATGTGCCACGGTGGTTTGCTGCATCCATCAACCCGTCATCTACAACAGGTGTTTCTCCTAATGCTATCCCTCCCCTAGTCTTCCACCCCCTGACAGGCTGCTGTGTGTGATGTTTCCCTCCCTGTGTCCATGTGTTCTCATTATTCAACTTCCACTTATGAGTTCCTATGTTAGTTTGCTGAGAATGATGGTTTCCAGCTTCATCCATGTCCCTGCAAAGGACCTGAATTCATCCTGTTTTATGGCCACACCATGGTATGTATGTGCCACACTTTCTTTATCCAGTCTATCATTGATGGGCATTTGGGTTGGTTCCAAGTCTTTGCTGTTGTGAACAGTGCTGCAGTAAACATACGTGTACATGTGTCTTTATAGCAACATGATTTATAATCCATTGGTTATGTACCCAGTAGTGTGATTGCTGGGTCAAATGGTATTTCTGGGTCTAGATCCTTGCGGAATCACCACATTGGGAGACCAAAAGACTTTTAAGCACTGTTAATTTAATTGGGAAGATAAGAAATACTATTCACACTGAGATCTGAGATGGGCTTTGACAGATAATTTTGAAGATGGGCCTTGAAGATTTTTTGACAGCAACTGGAGGGAGGATATTCCAAGTGAAACGAATACTGAGCAAAGACTCAAAGGTGAGAAAACATGGACTAGGTTATAGGGATGTAACAGTTTGGCTAGAATATTTGTGTAGGGAAAAAATAAAAGATAATGCTGGAGTGACATGAAAAGTTGTTTAGATATTTCCAATTTTGAAGAATTTTATTTTTAATTCAGTTGATGTACTAATTGTAAAATTACCTTAACCAAACTGATATCAAGATGACAATGTCAAGATTGCATGCTCTTTGAAGACAGTTCTAATTTGCTGAATGAATGAATGAATGCTGACCCACACATTTTCAAGGAAAACATTGGTATGTTCAATACATGTATTTTAAAACTGAAAGAAGTATGCCCTTTCTGAGACATTGTCATCAAAATGGATAAGTGAAAGGTTTTGATGCTTAAAAGGATAAGCTTCAAATATCTGGAACATTCACTTGTATATATCACTTTATTTCCTAATAGTATTTGTTAAATTAAACCTTGGGTAATAAAGTGCTAGGGTTCTTTTTCCTATTCTAATGAAGTGAATACTATAAATCAATTCATTTGTTTTGCTAATTTATCACATTCATGGGTGCTGACATTTTTTTAATCTGCTCCCAACTTTTGCTTTATTGTCATTGAAATATGCTTTTCTTCTGGTGATGAAAGTGGTACATGAATGTTTAATATGTAATTCTATAATATTGTGAATTCTGCATAAAATATCTCCCTGTGATGTGAAACAGCCATTGAAGTTTGGTGAGTTTATGAGTTGGATAACTATTATAATTACTCAGTGTATCTTGCTGTTGAAAAGCACAAGTTAAAATGTTTTCATTTCATTTATTCTACATGGTTGTAGTTATAAAATTATATGGCCCAATAAATCTGTACAATAAATGGCCTTTTAATATATATTTTTTAATTTTTAGAAATTAAAAGAGTACAGAAAAGTCCAAAGGTTATTCTGTCAGAATTATCAAACATTAATATTTTTGCATATTTAGCTATCCTTCTAAAATTATATCAATATGTCTTTAAAAATAGAATCTTTCAAATACAGTTGACATTTTTTTTTTTTTACCACCATGTCCAATTCTGATCCTCTGTCTTATATAAAGTAATGTATTATAAATTGGGTATGTATGTTCCTAGTACTTTTTTGGTATTTTTACTCATATTTGTGTAACCATACATTTTTTAATTTTTTATTTGCAGAGATGGTTATCATAGTGAATGTATTCTACAACTTGCATTTTTTCACTCAATAATTCTGATATCTAGCAATCTTGATACTTCCAGATCTAGTTCATTCCTTTAACTGTTATGTAGCATATGTCTATAATATATCTCTTACAGATTTTAGATTGTTTGCAGTTATGAGCAGTTCATCTGTCAACATTTTTCTTCATATTTTCTTATATACACAAGCAAATGTTTTTCTAGTAGGTGCCTAGAAGTAAAATTGCGTGGCATGTGACGGTGAAAATCTTTATATTGTTAATGATTAATATACTTTAACCAACAGTTTTTTAGTCATAAATGACTGTGGACTCTTTCTTAATGTTACAGTTTTTAAAACTTGTCAAATTTTATTTAGTTAGGTCACAACCATCTGTTTGATCAAGGTGGATTTGGTCTGTTCTGTGACAATATGCTGTGTTCTTAACAATTAGCAGTTATCTCACAATCTTATAACTACTGAGGAAAGTAGTGAAATAAATGGATGGATGCACAGATGGGCAAAGTCTATCACTACCACTGAAATGATTATTTTAAGTACATGACATATTTAACTGTGTCCATACATTTTATTTTGAGTTTGGGGATGCCATCCTAGAAACTGAATATACATGTAAATAATTAGACTGTTGAATATTATTCCAACAAGTACCTTTAGGGTACTGTCATAAAACATTTTCAAAATTAAATGTCAAATGGAAATTCAAAATCAATAAAATTAAGGATTATAAAACTCTAAAGCTAAGCATGTTGTATGTAACAGAAGTTATTCTGGAAAGTCCTGCAAAAATTAGAATTTGCATCCATATTGTGAATTACTGTATTGCTTTAAACAAAACAAGGACAGTATTTATGTTTTGATGTAGAAAGATCTTGAAGATCTATTTAAGTTACATAAAGGCAAGACAAAGCAAAGTACATATTGTCCTAATATTTGTGTAAAAGTGAGGTATTTGCTTTAACTTATATATACGTGAAGTGATTTCTGAACCAAAAACTAATAATAGTGATTATGTGTTGTGAAGGTTGGGAATTGAGCAGATAGATACAGAACCAGAGAGAAACTAAAAAAAAAAAAGGATTCTGACAGAGAAATTTTTTACATACCTTTTTAAAAATACCTCTTCACATTTGAAGCCTTGAGTATATTGCCTTTTTTTAAAAAAAAAAGTAATCTATAATTTTAATATAATTTCTATTGTATACAATTGAAAACTATTTTTAAATTTCCCATGTATATGGAAAATATAAATTAGTGAAAACAATCATGAGCCAAATGACAACTTTGGCTGAACCCTGTACTGATATGGAAGGTAATAATGATATGTGGGTTAGTAATAAAGCACCTCTCCTTTGGTAACTGTACGGTTCCAGTTTTCAAAATGGCAATTCATGACTTTCCACAGCCTCTTCCTGTGGTGGATTTCTGGCCAGTTAAAATACAGGGCTTGCTAAAACTTAAAATATCTTGGCAATTCTGGAAAGAGATCATCTAAACCACCAGTCTGTGCTATCTCAGTAGTATTACCAAAACCAATTGTTCACTAAGAACTGGTAAGGGCGGGGTGTGGACCATAGGTATCTTTGCTATTTTGGACTGTTAGTTTGCTTCCTGGTGTGCCTCTGCTTATATTTTCTTCCTCTCGGTTTCATTGGGATCCTCAGCTATTGAATTCTGTCCTGGTGCATTCCAGCCTCACTGCAAAAGAATAGGAATGAGCATCTAACACATCCATCTCTGAATGCAGAAGAGGTTGAAGTATAATAACCTTATTCATTATTATTACTTTCTTAATGAATTTCTGGATGTTTATTATCTGTCCTTAAATATCCAGGACAGCTGTCATCCATTTATCCTTGTATCAGTTCAATAATCTATTCAGTGAATATCAGAGAGAACTGGGTGACATACTGATTTTACCACTTAATGGCTCTGTGGCACTGGCTATGGTTTTATCCTCACAGAGCTTCAGTTGCTTCATCTTTAAAGTTTGACCAGTGGTAACTAATTAAAAGGTAGGTAGAAGATACCATATATAAACTTTCTAGACTAGGTGCCAAAGCATAGGAGTCGCTCAAGAGATGGTAGCTGAAAAAGGAAGTTTCTTACAGTTGTTGACAGTGTATGGAGTGACAGTATTCAGTGCAAGTAGTGTCTGTATTTGTGTAGTCTAATTAGTGGCATTTTAAAATCCCATTGTAGGCTTTAAAAAAATCTGGGGATTTAATTTTGTTCTTCTTACTATATTAGAAAAGAAGGTTAAGAAGGAACAAAAGTAGTTTCCTTTTAATAGATCCATTAATGGAAAGCAAGCAGATTTCTTTGGAATGAAAAATAATGGAAGGCATTCCAATGGAAGGCTTGAAAGGCATTTTTCCCCATAGAGGACAGTTTAGAGATTTTAAGAAATAAGAGTCTCATGTTTGGGGAAAATTAGAAATAATTCCTCCTTATTCTGATATAATTGAGCAAGAATTGAGGACTGAATTTCCATCTCTCTCTACCTCTCCCCCATCCCTGAACAGAGAGATTTTTGCCTTTCAGGGTCTCAATTTGAGGATTTTTGCTTGATATAAGACCTATATTCTTTCTCATTCCATTCCTGTGAGATTTTTAGAAGTATCCATTTTCCTTCTAATATGCCTATTCTGCCCATCTTTGAAGTACCTGTATCTCTAAATGATGTCTGTATTTACCAGTCTGAAGACTGTTCTGACTGGGTTTTGCAGGGGGCTTGTGGTGCATGGGGCATGGGGCATTTTCTTAGCCAAGGTGCTTTGCAGGCTAGGCATAACTTATCCAGGTGAGGCAGGTACTAGAAGGAAGTGAGAAGAATTAGGTACTGTGGCCCTTTCAGAACCTCAAGAATACCCTGGTAGATCCAAGCCTTCTGCTCATAGAATATTAGCAGTAGTAGAGCATGATTTCTGTCATTAGGCACGTAAGCAAGAGTTAAGTCAAAAGTCTGGAATATTAACCTTAAAAAGGAAGACTTCGTAGCACAGAGTATCTGTGTATCTCAGGGGGAAAAAAGCCAGTAGGCAAGTTCTGTGACACCTCAAAAAACTGTAAAAGGTAGAGAGTAGTACAATTTCTCAAAAAGTATATATAAATTAAAAAAAGAAGCAGTAAATTGAATTTTAAAAATTAAATGTAAAATATTATGAACCTTCCCCCGCCCTTAACAAAATTTTAAGTGTATAGAACATTATTGTTAACACAGCATTAAGCACAATGTTGTACAGCAGACCTCTAGAACTTTATCTTGCATAACTGACACTTTATACACATTAACAGCAACTGCTTCCCCACCTCGGTTCCTGGCAACCATCATTCTACTTTGTGCATCTACGAATTTGACTACGTTAGACACTTCATCAATGGAGGCATGCGGTATTTGTCCTTCTGTGACTGGCTTATTTCACTTAGCATGATTTCTCAAGGTTCATCTGTGTTGTTGCATATGATGGGATTTCATTCTTTTAAAAGGCTGAATAATAATTTACTGTGTTATCACACAGTAAATCCATTTTATCCACTCATCTGTTGGTGGACAGTAAAGTTTCTACATATTGGCTGTTGTGTACAGTGCTTCAGTGTACATATGGGAGTGCTACTGTCTCTTCAAGATTCTGACTTCAGTTCTTTTAAAAAATTCAACACAGAACTACCCTATCCCAGAAGTGGGATCGGTAGATCATATGTTAGTTCTGTGTTTAACTTTTTTTAAAAAGCATTTACCTTATTATTCTTTGGATATGCATTTCCCTGATGATTAGTGATGTCCAGCATCTTCCTATACCTGTTAGTCGTTAATTGAAGTCCTTTGTCCATTTGTAAATTTGAGATATTTGAAGTTTTTTGCTATTGAGTTATAGGAGTTTCTTATATGTTACAGCTATTAATCCCTTATCAGATATGTGGTTAGCAAATATATTCTCCCATCTTGTGGGTTGCCATTTCATTGTTTCCTTTGCTATGCAGAAACTTTTTAGTTTGATACAGTCATGCTCCTTGTTTGTTTTTTCTTCTTTTGCCTGTGCTTTTGATGTCGTAGCCAACAAATCATTGCCAAGACCCATGTAATAAAAATTTGCCACTATGTTCTAGGAATTTTACAGTTCTAGGTCCTTTGTTTCAGTCCTTAATCCATTTTTAGTTGATATTACTTTTTAAGGAAGCCATTATTTTAAAAATGAAAAACCCATCTCCTTTCTTACATATACCTCCTCTTGATATTTTTTGGATAGATATACCTTCACTGTGCTAATTATAGAGAGGAAGTACTCTTTTGCAATGCCTGCCAGGCATAACTAAACATAAAGACCCTTTTCTTTCAGAACAAATTGACTTCCTGATTAAAAGATCCTATATTATTTAGTGTTTCCAGAATATCAAGATGATAAAATATCATTGGAAATTACACATTTCCACAGTCATCATTGGATAGATTATAATTGGCAATATTCTGTAATTCTGTATATCTGGGAATATGTTAACTGAAATACTTTGTAAAAAGTATATGATTCATAGGAATTTACTTTTCTGACTTCTTGTTTACAAGCTTTACACCACATGAAAAAGTTAAATGACTACATGCTTCCTAAACGCATGTCTGAAACCTTGCCCTCTCTAATCATGGTGGCTAAAGTGAAGCTAAAGAGGAGCCATGCTATTATTCTTCCTTTCCCCCAGCCCTTCCAAGATTAGATTTTCTCAGAGAAATAACAGACACATCTGGTATAGGGGACCCTTATAACAAATCTTTCTATATAGAGAACAGTTTTATTAATTGTGCCTTCTAATTCAAAATATACTACAAAGTTAAATAAGTGTGATTAGAAAGACTCTTTGTGATAATTCTAAGTATTGTTTGGTTGGGAGATGAGCTGATGGAAAGGGGAAATAATCTAGATTTATTTCATCAGAATTAGTCCTACATTGATGATTCTGGGTAAAAAATAATAAATTATGTAAGTTTAAGAACTATTAAACTTTTAAGATTGACAATGTAGAATACAGGGTCATTTTGTAGGTGACTCTAAATTAAGCCTTTAGATTGAATCATTTTATGAGACCAAATAATCAGTTTAAAGTACCTTATGCTTTACCTGATTTAACAATCAAAAAAACATTTTATTCTAAATTTATTGTAAAGCAAGACAGTAATTGGATTTTTTATCCCCAAGAATCAGTTGATGGAGGTATCTTGTTTACTATAGTCATGTAGTCAGAAGTGAAAAGTAACTGAAGACTTGATTGTTACAGTCCTGTCTTATATTCTATGTATGTCTGCGCCCTACCTTAAGTGTGGTCGTTTGGAACTGAAGTAACATCTTTCTTGTTGAAAAATGTGGATGTATATGTCTTATCTGCATTAACAATGCTTCTGAAATATGACCTTACTAAATATATCAAGTCTTTCCATATATCAGCTTTAGTATTTATCAATAAATATATACAGGAAGCCATGAAATACATGTATAGAAATAAATATTTAATATTTAGTTGGGTGACTATATTTGTACCATATTTTGTGAGAATAAATTTTCTTTGGATTATAATAGTAATGTTTATTTTAGAAAATTTAGAAAAAGTACTTTTGTATTTGAAGTCTCAGAGCAAGTAAGATGAAATGCTATAAAATTTATAGAACCATTGAAATGTTAGGCTCACAACAAATCTTTGATAATCTATATTCAGTTCAGCAGCCAAAACACTGGGGAGGAGAAAGGTTCTGTGGTAGTAAATACTAGCACTATTTAGTCACATAATTTTGAAATGTGGCATTATTTTTGTTATGTAGAATTAGAAGATAAGAAAATAAAGACCGTTAAATAAATAGCAGTAACAGACAGTACTGACATTTTTGGACATTACAGCTCTACTAGTTCTTAGCTTTCTAGTTGACACCGTTACTATTTGTTTATTTATCTATTATGTAA
This sequence comes from Chlorocebus sabaeus, assembly GCF_047675955.1. Lineage (NCBI taxonomy): Eukaryota > Metazoa > Chordata > Mammalia > Primates > Cercopithecidae > Chlorocebus > Chlorocebus sabaeus. Next base: position 49,929,379 of record NC_132923.1, on the reverse strand, counting down.
CAAGAATGCAGATGCCATTTATTTGGTCCATAAGCATAGTCACTGAGTTTTACAAAACATCTACTATAAATAACCTGAAACTGTAACAATACACAAAAATTGGCTTCATACACAGACATACCAGGCAGTACAAACTGAAAATGTGAGTAAATTAACACTGTTTTACATTAGTGTACATAGTGCCATTTAACATTTAAAAACAAGTTTCAATGCATAGCACTTGATACTTCTTTGAATCTGTTTCAGTCGGTTAAGAGTATAAAAATGGTTAGATCTAGGCTAAAATTCATTCTTCTAGCCAAAAATAAGGGCATAATATTTATAACCAGGTATCAACTTTACTAAACCACAATATTTTGAAACTGTTAATGATACCTAAGGGTATTTACATTAAAAAGACAACATGCATTGTGTTGTTTTTTCTCATGACTGATTATGCACATACTTTGTTCAAAGGTTTTTTAAAACTATACTCCTACTTTCAGTATAGCATACTGCAGTGTGTCTAACAGTTCTAGCGAAATGAATGCTTTCAAAGGGAGCAGAATCATTTTCAAGTCACTGGTGTCAGTTTTTTCCCTTTGGAACAAAGGACATAACAGATAATCTGGTTCTGCCCAGATAAATAAGTATTAAGAGGGCTCTGTTCAGAGGCATTTCTGTTCAATCTAATGCTGTGACATCATCAAGCTCTTCCTTCTGTTCTGTACGTAACCTCTTTGTACCGAGATTCTTTCTGGTCTAATTTCCTCTTGCGGATTCTCTCTTCTTCACTGACGTCAGCATTCTTTGAAGAATCTTCTTCATCCGAATCAACTGTGAGAACATCATCTTGCTCTTGAGCTGTGGAGGTGGAAGGCTGAGTTCCATCATTACTGCCATTGGTTATGCTTTTGGCAGCGTCTTCAGCTTGTTTTGGCCCCACTTTTTCTGGGGCATCACCAACAACTTCAAATTCAACATCCTTTCTTAGGTCTTCACTATGAAGAATGTTGATCAATAAAGTATAGTCCTGGAGGAAGTAATCTGCTTGAAGCTAGCTGCAATTTCTCATTCCAAATTCTGACAACTTCTTGTGATTATTAGCTTCTGTCTCTCCCTCTTTGGAAGATGTTAGGATTGTTCCTTTCCCATCTTTACTTTGGACATCTAGTGCTACCATAGTGAATTTTTCTTTTTTTTTTTTTTTTTTTTTTTTGAGATGGAGTCTCGCTCTGTCGCCCGGGCGGGAGTGCAGTGGCCGGATCTCAGCTCACTGCAAGCTCCGCCTCCCGGGTTCACGCCATTCTCCTGCCTCAGCCTCCCAAGTAGCTGGGACTACAGGCGCCCGCCACTTCGCCCGGCTATTTTTTTGTATTTTTTAGTAGAGACGGGGTTTCACCGTGTTAGCCAGGATGGTCTCGATCTCCTGACCTCGTGATCCGCCCGTCTCGGCCTCCCAAAGTGCTGGGATTACAGGCTTGAGCCACCGCGCCCGGCGTGAATTTTTCTTTCACTACCTTGTCTTGTAAGGTGAGAACACTCACTTTATGGACATTCAGCTGTACAGTCACCTCTGGCTTGCTGGCACATATGTAACAATTGGGGTTGGGAGGATCCAGTGCACAAGGCACAAGAAGCTTCTTTCTTGGGTTTGGTTGTTTATTCAAAACTGTTGTTCTGCGCTGGTCTATTTTTCCTGATAAGATCTTCAATCCTTCCAATACTATCAACCCAGCAATCACTGCATTAGTAGTAGCAATAGCAGGAATAATATTCCCTGTCATTGATTTGATATCAAATCTACTCTTCATATTCATACTGAAAATATGCATCCTGAGGTTTGCAGCAGAGGTGACAAAATCCATTGCATATGGGTCATCCTTATCCCATATGAGCTCAGCTCCATCCTCCTTTTCTGCTAAATGAACTCTCAGAGTCTCAGTGCTGTGAGCTCCTCAAGAACCTCGTGCTCACCGGCTTCTCCCAATTGACCTGATTGATCTAGTTACTATTGATGTCACCAACCTCAACAGATAGTTTTTGTTTCAAAAGAAACATGTTGGAAGATCAAAGGCACAGGTTGCCAGGGAAAGTGCACTGCAGTTTTACCTGAAAACTAATATCGTTGCCTACCATGACAGCATCATGAACCCTGACTACAATATGGAATTTTTTTGATAGTTTTTATTGGTTATGAATGCTTTAGATAACAGAGCTGCCCGAAACCATGTTAATAGAGTGTGCCTGGCAGCTGATGTTCCTCTTATTGGAAGTGGAACTGCTGGATATCTTGGACAAATAACTACTATCAAAAAGGGTGTGACCAAGTGTTATGAATGTCATCCTAAGCCAACACAGAGAACCTCTCCTGACTGTGCAATTTGTAACACACCTTCAGAACCTATACATTGCGTCATTTGGGCAAAGTACTTAAGAAGTAGCTCCTGACAGAACTGTCCCTGAAGCTGCCTGGGAACCAACAGAAGCCGAAGCCAGAGCTAGAACATTCTAATAAAGATGGTGACATTAAACGTGTTTGAACTGAGGAATGGACTAAATCAACTGGATATAATCCAGTTAAACTTTTTACCAAGCTTTTTAACGATGACATCTGTTATCTGTTGACAATGGACAAACTATGACGGAAAAGGAAACCTCCAGTGCTGTTGGACCGGGCTGAAGTACAAAGTCAAGGAGAAGAATGCATCAGATCAACAGAATGAACCCCAGTTAGGCCTGAAAGACAGCAGGTTCTAGATGTAAAGAGCTATGCACGTCGTTTTTATTTATTTTTGAGGCGGAGTCTAGTGCTGTTGCCCAGGCTGGAATGCAATGGTGTGATCTCAGCTCACTGCAACCTCCGCCTCGCAGGTTCAAGCGATTCTCCTGCCTCAGCCTCCCAAGTAGCTGGGATTACAGGTGCCCACCACCACGCCCAGCTGATTTTGGTGTTTTTTAGTAGAGATGGGGTTTCACCATGTTGACCAGGCTGTTCTCGAACTCCTGACCTCAGGCGATCCACCCGCCCTGGCCTCCCAAATTGCTGGGATTACAGGCGTGAGCCATCTCACCCGGCCTACCATTACCATTTCTATCCTTATTATTTTTATTTTATTGATTCCCTAGAAAGCAAACATAGGAAGACAGCAACTAGACACCAGGCATGAAATGTCAGTGTATATTTTTGCCTTCACACATAAGTGTGGGATGTTTTTAAAACCCTTTTTTAAAACTCCACATAGGTAATTGCTTTTACTGTTCACCTTTGAAGTGGGAAGTGTTTTGATAACTGCCACAGGTTGTTGAGTTAATAGCAATTTTGTGGTCGGTAGTTTTTTGAAGAAGCTGCTCTTATAGATTTGAATAAACAGGTAATAGATGAGAATAAAGGGGACAAATATTCAGCCAGGACTTTTTTTCTTTTTTAAGTAAAGAAGTAGTCATTGCCTGTGACATCTGTATTGAGAATCCAATTTTAAACTCTTCTTAATCCATATTATCTTTAATTCCTACTTGTCAATTCAGGAAGAGTGAGAAATAAATGACTGTACCTCATTATAGGTAGACATCGGTATGTGTATGCACGGATTCAGTAACTTTAAAAGCCTGTGCCAGATGCAACTATTTAAAAGAACAATGTTTTCAACAATATGGAAGAACTAGCTTGTTTGTAATGTTAAGAGGAAAAGACAAGATTCAAACGAGTTTGTGTGTTATCAACTGATGTTTAATAAAGCATAAGAAAAAAACAGTAAAGAGATGTTGCCAGAGATGTAACAGTGATTGTATTCGAATGGTGAGATTTTTTTAACCCTTTCTTTCTGGTTTTGGTAATCCATTTCTTTTTTGGGGAGTGTATTTGCTTTTGTGGCAGGAAAAAACTGAACTCAAAACACCTTAGGAACTCTTTTTAGTCATTGGGATTAAGTCCCTGTTTTATTAGTTGATACATGTAGAAATTATACCTTAACTATTTTAAGTCAAAATATGTAAGTGTACACTCATTCGTGAACATGTCAAAAATATAAAAGAGTATTTTTTTTTCCTTGAATATGGGTCTACTTATGAGAGTTCCACATTATCTTTGTTTTATAAAGCAAACCTATAATACTTAGTCTATATTTTCCATTTTGGACTTCCTTTAAAATGTAACCAAAAAATTTAACACCTTTGCGAAACAACTTAGATCTCCAGATTTTTCCCTCAAGTCTTTTGCAATTTCTTTGTCAATATCTGATCTAAGAGCAATATTTCCTAGGTCTTTCTGGAGTATCCAATTTGATTTTCATGGAAGCAATAGTCCTCTTTCATTTCACACTCATATGTCTTTGATTTTTGCAGTTACAGTAACAGAGAAAACTGCCATAAACTAGTTTGGGAATAAACAGCCAACTAAAATGAGAACTTTATGAAACTAGCAACTAAGTTGTTCATTACTGTGTATAACTTAGTATGTATCCTTTTCATGGGAGGTAGGATCTGGGCTTTAACTCAGCATGATGATTTTGAGATCCATGGTGTACATATCAATAGTTCTTTGATAGTAGATATTCTCATTGGGCAGTAATCCATTGTATGGATATCTTACCATTTGTTTAGTCATTTCTTTGTGGATGGACATGTAGGTTGTTTCCCATTTGGGCATATTGAAAATAAAAGCCGATGAACATTTTGGTGTAATACTTTGTATGGATATATGCTTTTCTTTCTCTTAGATAAATAGGAGTGGAATGGCTGGATTATGTGATTAGATGTTTGTTTAACTTTTTTTTATTTTTTGAGACAGAGTTTCACTCTTGTCACCCAGGCTGGGGTGCAATGGTGCGATCTTGGCTCACTGCAACCTCTGCCTCCTGGATTCAAGCAATTCTCCTGACTCAGCCTCCCAAGTAGCTGGGATTACAGGCACCCACTACCATGCCCAGCTGATTTTTGTATTTTTAGTAGGGATGGGCTTTCACCATGTTGTCCAGGCTGGTCTTGAACTCCTGACCTCAGGTGATCCACCCGCCTTGGCCTCCCAAAGTGCTGGGATTACAGGCGCAAGCCACCGCGCCCGGCCTATATGTTTAACTTTTTAAGAAATTGTCCAACTGTTTTCCATAATAGTTGTCTCAGTTTATATTCCCATCAGCAGTTCATGAGAATTCCAGTTACTCCACATTCTTGACAAGTCTCAGTATAACCAGTCTTCAGTTTTAGCCATTCTTACAAATTGTTGTGGTATCTCATTGTAGTTTTACTTTTATTTTCTCTAATACAAACATCTTTCATCTTCTTATCTACATATCTCTTTTTGGGGGAAGTGTCCAAATCTTTAGTTCATTTAAAAAAATGGACTGGCTATTTTCTTACTAGGTTGTAAGATACACATTTTTTATCGCTATGATACAAATCTTTTGTTGGTTATACATTTCACAAATATTTTTTCCTTTATATGGCTTTCCTTTTCATTTCTGTATCTTTTAATTTCAGTGAAGTCCACTATATTAATGTTTGTTTTTGTAGTTCTTGTTTACTGTGTCATATTTAAGAAATCTTTGCCAAACCTAAAATTACTAGGATTGTTTCTTCTAGAAGTTTTATAATTTTAGCTCTTGTATTTAGGTCTGTGATTCACTTTAAATTCATTTTTATATATGATGTGAAGAATGAAGAAAGAATGAAGATTCCCTTAAAATGGCTATCCAGTTGTTCCCATACTATTTGTTGAAGATATGATATTTTCTTCATTGAACTATCTTACCAACTTTTTCTAAAATCAATTGATCATATTTGTATAGTTATATTTCTGGATTCACTATTCTGTTCCATTGATCTGGATGTCTGTCTTTATCCCAGTACTATACTGTCTTGATTACTGTAACTTGATAACAAGTCTTGAGATAAGGTAGTGTAAATCCTTCAATTTTTTTTATCTTTCAATTTGTTTTGCCTATTCCAAATTATTTACATTTCCATACAAGTTTTAGAATTAGTTGGTCAAGTCATACCAAAAAGTGTCCTGTGGTTTTCTTTGGGATTGCATGGCATCTGTATATAAATTCTGGGAGAACTGACATCTTAACAGTAGTCTTTTAATCATGAATGTGGCATATCTATTTAGATCTTATTTAATTTTTCTCAGCAGTGTTTTTTTTTTTTTTTTTTTTCCTGAGACAGTCTCGCTCTGTTGCCCAGGCTGGAGCGCAGTGGCATGATCTCGGCTTACTGCAAGCTCCGCCTCCTGGGTTCATGCCATTCTCCTGTCTCAGCCTCCCGAGTAGCTGGGACTACAGGCGCCCGCCACCTCGCCTGGCTAGTTTTTTGTTTTTTTAGTAGAGATGGAGTTTCACCGTGTTAGCCAGGATGGTCTTGATTTCCTGACCTTGTGATTCTCCCATCTCGGCCTCCCAAAGTGCTAGGATTATAGGTGTGAGCCACCAGGCCGGGCCTCAGCAGTGTTTTATAATTTTTACTGTATGGTCTTGTGCATCTTATTGCAAAGTTTGTTTATATTTTTGTGCTATTTTACATGGTATTTTTTTAATGTGAATTTCTGATTGTCTGTTGTTAGTAATATACAGTTGATTTAGGTATATTGGTTTTTATATACTGCAACCTTGCTAAACTCATTAATTCTTATAGCTTTTTTGATAGATTCTTTGAGAATTTCTACACAGTCAGTCATGCTGTCTGTGACAAGACAGTTTTACTTCTTGCTCTCTAATCTGTGTGCCTTTCTTTTTCTTGCCTTATTGCACAGGCTAGAGCCTCCAAGACAGTGTTGTATAAAACTGATGAGGGTGGACATTCTTGCCTCCTTCACAGTTTTAGGGTGAAAGTATCCAGTCTGCCTTTCAGTGAAGTATGATACCAGCTGAACTGAAATAAAAGGAGATCCTTTTATTAGTTTGAAGAAGTTCCCTTCTATTCCCAGTTTGCTGAGATTTTTATCATGAATTGATGTTGGATTTTGTTTATGTGCATGTATTAAGATGAATACATGGTCTTTAGCTTGTTTAATAAGGTAAGTTACATTAACTTTTGCATGTTAAATCAATCTGTATCCTTGGGATAAACTACATAGGTATGATAATTGTCCTTTCATTTCACTAAATTTTGTTAATTTTTGTCTCTGTTTATAAGGGATTTCATGTCTGATTTTGATATCAAAGGCTGGCTTCAGAGACTCAATTGGAAAGCATTTTTTCCTTTTCAGTTTTCTTCAAGAGTTTGTGTTGATGTTTTCTTGTGTTGGTATTTTTGGTATTGGTATTTTTTTTTGTTTGGTAGAATTTTCTAAGCCATTTGGGCCTTTTGTTTATCTGTGAGAAAGGTTTGTTTTTGTTTTTTGTGCCAAGGTTTTTTATCTATACATTTGATAGATTTAAAAGGTTATTCTGTTTAGCTATACGTGAGCTTTGTTAATTTTTGTGTTTCAAGGAATTTAGCAATTTATCACATTTATTGGCTATAGTTGCTTATAATATTCCTTTATTGTCTGTAGTGTTTTCTCCTTTGTCATTTCTGATATTGATAATTTGTATCTTCTCTTTTTTTCTTATTAGTCTGGCTAGAAGTTTATCAGTTTTATTGATTTTTTTGGGGGGGGCACAAAGAACTAGCTGTGGTTTAGGTCACTGATGTTAGAATTGCCTTCTTTTCTAATATGATAGTGTAGTGCTATGTGTTTCCCTTAAAGCACTGCTTCAGTTACATCTCACAATTTTGATGGTTTTGTTTTATTAGGTTCAAAATACTTTTCTACTTTCCTTTTTGTTTTTTTCTTTGTCCTCTGGGTTACTTGAAGTGTGTTATTTAGTCCAGGTATTTGTGGACATTTCAAATGTCTTTTCTGTTATTTTAAATTTAATTCTGTTTTAGTCAGAACATATTTTGTATGATTTGAGTACTTTCAAATATTTTGAACGTCATTTTATGAGTGAGAATGTGGTCTATCTTATCACATGTTCCATGTACTCCTGAAAAGAATGTGTATCTGCATTCTGGATGGAGTGTTCTCTAAATGCCAATTGGCTAATTAGTTGATGATACTGTTCAAATTTGCTGTATCTTAGTGATTTTCTGTTTACTATCAATTATTGTGAGCATGATGGTGAAATCTTTGATTATACTTGCAGATTTGTCTGTTTCCTGTGAGTTTTTAATACATATGTTTTTAAAACTCTCTTATAAAGGTACAAAAGTGTTTAGGATTGTTATGTCTTTTTGATAAATTGACCCCTTTATCGTTATGAAATGATCCTTTTTATCTTTGCCAATATTCTTTACTCTGAGATCCGTTTGTCATTAATATGGCTATACCAGCTTTTTTTGATTTGTGATAACATGATATATTTTTTTTTCATCCTTTTCCTTTTAAGTTATTTAATGTTTCTCTCATTTAAAGTGGTTTTCTTGTGGTCAGGATATGGCTGAATCTTGCTTTATTATCTAGTCTAACAGTCTGCCTTTTCTATGGTGTGTATGGGTCTAGATAATTAGTACGTTATCTTTTAATGTGCAAATATAAATGTTAGTAATTATAAATTAAGATTTAAGAATTTGAGTAATTTGATAGATCCCATCAAGTAATCTTATTCCTAAAATTTCTATTTTCTTTATTTTTTGAACTTTGTTTTATTTAGGCTTATTATTTCTAGGTTTTCTTAGGCCACCAAAAAAAAAGCCAAAATTGGGAAATAAACTGGGAGTACATTAGAAATAAAATGGTCTCCAAATATGAGAGATTATACTACAGAGACTCCTATAAAATTTTAGCTATAAAAGGGTAAAATGGAGAATGGTACCCACAAGGTCACAAACCAGAGTCAACAAATGTTGACACCTGTATTGCTTTCTAATATCTTCTGTTATCGATTTTAGACCACCTGCTCTTATATCACCTTGGGAGCTTTTTAAAAATACAGATTCCCCAGTCCCATGGAATTTGTTATACCCTGTAATCTATTTTAAGGTAATCTAACTTTCTATATGATTCTTAGATTACTCTAGTCTCAGAAATCGTGGTCCTGCACTAGTTATCTGACCACTTTAATCTCTGACTTTTCTGCCACTTTCACTGTGTCCTTCAGAGTCTTGGCGCCATTAGAGGAAAAAACCTCTGAGGATTAGTCAGGTGTGATATACCTAGAATATTATACTAACCAGTCTTGACATGTATGGAGCTTTAGCTTTGACTGTGCTATGTGTAACATTAGGTTGGTAGAGATCAAATCACCTCAGACCTTCACTTTTAACATTATCCTTCACTTCCTTTTAATGTTTCTTAGATTGTGGAGTGAAGAACTCTGTCTCCCATATGGTTTAATTTAGTATGTATATATTTTTTAAAGCAAATTTGTGTGTCTGCTGTATACTGGGTAATAATGGTTATCACCTTTCTTTCAGAGAAAGAAGTAGCTTTTAAACAAGTTAGGCTCTCCTCCCCCAAAAAGTCACATTAATTCTACGTGGTTTTTTTTTTCGGTTTTCATGGTTTGATTGGTTCCAGTGTTCAGTTAGAAGGTACTTAAATTTATGTTGCCTAATTCAAATAGATTAATGAGGATGAGGCAGAGTAACTAATAGAACAGTTTTGAGTTACTTTGCCTTATCACCATTAATTTTATCAACCCATACCTTTTCATAATGATTGTAATTTTATTTCTGGCATAGGAAAATAAGCCAAAAATATTAATGGATTTAAAAAGCTAATATATAGGCTATGTAAAGATCAACAAATTATTTTAAAGTAGATATTAAAATGTCTATTGTATAGTAAATGGTAGTCTGCAAGATGAAGAATATTCTACTTGAGAATTTTTTTTCTTACACTTGTTTCATGTAATTAAAATTCAGTAAAACACAATTAAAACTCAAATTATGGTCCAGCATTAGTTTTTGTCAATTGATACAACTGTCCAGCATTTTACTGGTCATTATTGAGAATATCAATTATCATTGCATTGTGAGCATGTTGAAGTGTCACTAGTAAAGAATTGTAGTTTACAGGATTCTGAATAATGGTTCTTTTTTGTTACACAAGACAAATGCAAAGGAAGACAATTTTTGGAAATCGATGTTTAGAAAAGAACATCTTTAGAATATTAATACCTGTGACTAATTTTTAAAGATTCATTAAAAATACAAATTCAACTGAAAAGCTATAACAGTTTCTCAGAAGATACAGAGCTGTAAAATATAAAAAGTATTAGGCCAGGTGCAATGGTTTACACCGTTAATCCCAGCATCTTGGGAGGCTGAGGTGGGCTAATCGCTTGAGCCTAGGAGTTTGAGACCAGCTTGGGCAACAATGCTGAAACCCTGTATCTACAAAAAATACAAAAATTAGCCAGACATGGTAACACGCGCCTGTAGTCCCAGCTACTCTGAAGGCTGAGGTGAGAGGATCACTTGAGCCTGGGAGGTCGAGGCTGCAGTGAGCCCTAATCATGCCACTACACTATAAGCTGGGTGACAGAGTGAGACCCAGTCCCAAAAAAAGTTTTTAACTCACTGTTTTAGTCTTCACAATGGGTAGTGTACAATCTACTTGAGCTTCAGTTTTTAACTAGTGAGCCAGGACTGGAAATTGTAATTTAATCAGAATTTCTTCATATAAGAGAATGTTCCTAGATGAATATCTTTAACATGGTTCTTGAATTCTTGGTCGTACCCCAAAAACAGTTTCAGTTTAAAAGGGTGTGGGGTAATGACCATGATTCAGAATTAATTAATGTTGCATTTTCAAAGGGTTTTATAACAGTTTATGCTCAAGAACAATGTAAACATTTCACTCGTGCTTTTCATAATGATGGTTACAGCATCCTTTAAGGAGGAACTGACTAGCCTTAGGAGACTTAGTGGTTGGTGGGGAGCAGTGAGGAAGATGGGAAATCCAATTAGTCCAGTAGAATCAGTGCCATGAGTTAAAGGATAATTGACATGATGACCAGAATACCCTCACAACTAGTTTATACCATTAAGTTGTTTTTCACAGATCTAAGCTATATCTAAAATTCCAGTTAATGGGGTACAAATTAATTAGTTATGTGGAAAAGATAATATTCTGTATATGTCTTCTTAATAAGCCAACAGAAATGCCCTCTAGAACACTGATTCTCAAAGTGTTCCTGGACCATCATATCGGCATTGGGAACTGGATTGACAAATTCTTAGTCCTTGGAATTAGTAGCTAGGGAATGTGGGAAGGCAGGAATTTGTATTTTAACAAATGCTCCAAGTAATTCTGATGCATGCTCAATTTGAGAACCATTACTCTAGAATTTGATGCATATCAAACTCCAGTGAAATAATAGCACGTTTTCAGCATTGCTAATTCTAATTTTCAACAGCTGCTGCATTAGGTTTTAGTTAATGATATCCAAACCCAGCTGGAGTTGAATCCTAGTTACTTCTTATTCTTTTTACTTACTGGTGAGTGGAGCACCAGGTGCAGTTGTTGAAGTGTGAAAATAATTTAGCTTTGTAGACAGTTCTGGCATTTCTTTCTTGATTTTGAAAATGCTTTAATCTTCTTGGTATGATATTTATTTCAACAATCAAAGCACATCTATTTTAATGGCAGTATGGACTTCTGCTCAGAATTTAAGGAAATCTCTGAATATTCCTACCAGTTTAATATCAAAATTAATATTTTAGCTGAATTTCAAAGCTTATATATAATTTACTCCTGTTTTATTTTTCCATCAGTAAGTGCATTAAAAAATGTTTAATGTCTTCCTGACTAATTTACTTTCAACCGTCTTCACATCTTCTACAATATTATGTTTAGTTTTATTTTGGAAAAAAATGCTAGCAGAGATTTTAGTTAATGCATTCTTAGTAGTAAGGTCCAGCTGTTTGCTTTGTGAGTTACAAAACTCATGAGTCCTTCAAAAAACATTTTAAAGGCATGTCAGTAAGACATGAAGCTAGTATTTGTCTGCTGCAGTATACTTTGAGTATTGCAAGTGGACAATGTGGTCAAAAGCACTTAAAATGTTTGTTAATAGATTAGTACATGATCTTGCAGTGATAGTGCAGATTTGTTTTTGGTTGTATTGCACGTATGTTCTAGGTAGTGTTGATAACACAGATTTTTAGAACCAAAAGCTGATGAATTCAAAATTCTCTGTTGATGTTTAAAAATAAAAATTAAAAATGAAGTGAAAAATAAAATTCTCTTTTTTTAACTCTATACCTTCATGATTTCATTTACTCTGCCTTTGTGTTGTGACTCCTAATTTCTGTCTTTAGTTCATAACTTTCTCCTGAGATGTGTATCTTCTGTAACCTGCATATTACTACCTGGATGTTCCATGGGCACCTGAAACTCACTGTGTCAGAAACTGATAATCCAAGTCTGTCCCTCACACTAACTCTGTAAATACATATGGAATCAGAATTACATTAATAGCCTATTTTGCATTATTATAATAGGCCAAATAGCCTATTTTGGCCATTACCCTAGATGTTTGCACAGGGCTTCATTCTCCATTGAAATTCCTTTCTAATATTTCTGAAAGTCTTCTAGAGATATCTCGTGGGTTTTTTTTGTTTGTTTTTTGAAAAGCAGACTTCCCTCGACGCATAAGCATCGGCCTGCTTACCGGCTTGTCCATAGAACAGCTGTCTCTAATCAAGCATCATCATCTCTGCTGCTTCCCCAAGAGGAAATGCCAGAAAGTACGGGAGCCTTCATGGTGCTAAGATTGATGTCACATTTCATGTAGAAATGGAGAAAGTTCTCCTATGTCCTCACTAATGTCATACTTTATCACTTATAAACCTGCTTTATGTGCCTCTGTGAAGAAATGGCAAACTATATACCGGCTATTCATGCATTTCTTCCTCTAATATGTTTTTATTGCTAGGAAGCAACTACCCACCGAAGATTAAATTTCTCACCACAACCCCTGCATCTAGGCAGAGCCATATGACTAGTGTTTGCCAAGATAATTAAGAAATAGTTGTGCTTTCTGTACTCTATCGGCCAGCTGTATCAAAAGACTTCAAGGTACTGGGAAGAATGGCAAAGTCAGAAGAGGAAAGGAGCATAATTCCTTGAATTACTGCATAAAAGGCCATCTGCCAACCAGGAACCTCACATTGTTACTTGAGCAAGAACTAAACTTCTTGTGTAATAAACAATCGAGATTTCTTTACAACAGCTGATGTTTCCCTAATTAATACAGTGTCCCCTTTATATTACAAAGCCCTTCTTCAAAAGAGCTCCTTAATCATTTCCCTGCATTCCCTTTCTCTGAAAACTCAAACACATAAATATCCGGATATTCATGGGGCTGGGAGGGAACAGATGCCATATTACACTTTAATCCAGAACTTTTCTGCCATTGTGCCTTCCTCATCCTATTCTCTAGACCTGTTAGGCTTGGATATTGTTCTTACACAAGCTTGAAATAAAGCCATTATGAAAATCGGCTCTTCCATTGACCAGCTACATACTTGATTTCTCAGTTAGAACTTCATTGTAGAGTACAAACTCTCCTGAATTCCTTTCTTCATCCCCATTTGTTCTTCCTTCCCCAATTCTCAAATTCACTGAATGGCACCATCTTCCTCCTCAGTAAAGAAACCTAGAGACAGCACCTTAGCCACTTCCAATCCCTCATCTACTCTTGTCACCTAAGCCTCTATCCTATTAACCTGTCTCCTTCCAGTCCCCATGCTTCTTCCTTATTGCAGTTGCTTTCCTTCAGGTCTTAATCCTCACTATGTCTTCAGGCCATTGATACTCAACTGTAAGCGTTATCACTCTATAAAATGATGCCTTGGGGAAATCTTGCATTGTAGAAATCTCATATAGGTTACTTAAAACTCTTAAAAAAAAAAATGGCTCTTTATTGCTTATAGAAGTTATTCTGAAAGTGCAGTCCATGTACCATAGGGATCCTTAAGACTCCTTTAGGGCTTTCACAAAATAGTTCACAACTATTTTCATAATATTTCTACGATGTTAGTTGCCTTTTTCACTAGTTGATATTTGTCCTCATAGTAAACGGCAGTGGTGGTACCAAACTGTACTAGTAGGCATTGTGTTTTTTTGCTACCTTTCTCTAACAGCCCAAACCCTCAAAAGCCATTTTCACATAAGAATGTCCATCAGAAAGCAATAATTTTATTAAATCTTGACTATTTTGTGTATGTCCTTAATATTCTGTCACAATATGGAAAGTACATCAAGCACTTCTGCATACCACAGTACAGAGATTGTCTTGAGGTAAAGCACTTGTGTGATTGACTTGTGCTGTGGTTTGAATATGGTTTGTCTCTACCAAAAGTCATGTTGAGGCTTGGTCCCCAATGTAACAGTGTTGAGAGGTGGTGGTTTAAGACGCGTTTGGATCATGAAAAATCTGCTCTCATAAAAGAATCAGTGCAGTCTTGAGGGAGTTAGTGAGTTCTCACTCTCTGAGGACTACGTTAGTTACAATGAGGTCAGGTTGTTATGAAGCAAGGTTGCCTGTTTCGTTTGCGCTCCTATTTTCTGCACGTGTCAGTTTCTCTTTCATTCCTCCATCATTTTTTGATGCAGCATGAAGCCCTTACCAGAAGACAGCAGATATGACTGCCCAGTCTTGAACTTACCAGCCTAAAGAACCAGGAGCTAAAGAAACTTCTTTATAAACTACCCGGTCTCTGTCATAGCAACAGAAAATAGATTAAGACAAGTTGCAAGCTCAACAAGGCAATATTTTTCATAGAACACTGTTTTTACTTGAAAGAATGATCAACACACAAACTATGTTTATTCAGACCTGTGTAGTTGGGAGATATTTTCTCAACAATGAACAAAATGAACTTGTCGCTGTAAGGAAAACAGTTGACAGTATTAGTTGCCAATTATAAAATTCAAAAAACCTTGTATCTGCCACTATGACCATAAGAGTTTCCCAATACTTAGACTTCTCTGAGATTGGTGGTATTATAATGAATGTGATTTTTAAAATTGTATAATTTTTGTTATACAATTCTAATGTATTAATATTTGGAGGATCTGTGTAACTCCATATACCAGTATTTTTCAAATGACAGTGCAAAGTGTATCAATATAACAATATATTCACTGATATGAACATGAATAGTATATATTCATTAATATGGTTTTCTATCACTTGCAGTTAACTTTTAAGAAATTAATACTAGGTTTTAGTATAGAATTGAAAAAGAATATTTCCAATTATTTGAAAAGGCTACTTTTCAACTGTACTCCTTTTCCAACTGTATCTGTATGAGTCTGATTTTCTTCATTGACTCCAACCCAAATAATATATGATAATATTTTGGAGAAGCAGATATGAAAATCCAGTAGTCTTCTATTAAGCCAGACATTTTAAAAGATTTGCAAAAATATAATATTACACTGAATTTTTTTGGTTTTGGAGAATTTTTTCACGAAATCATGTCATTTATGCTGACATGTCATATTGTTATTTTAAAGTGAGTTAATGTTTCTCACTTTTAATTACTAATGTGCTATTGCTAGATGTAACCCACATAAACCAAAGCTCTTTGGTGTCCTTAACAATCGTTAAGTGTATAAGAGGTTCTGAGACCAATGAGTTTCAGAATGCTGGCTTATAGGATGTGATTCATATTCCTAGTATGGTGATTAAGACACTGTGATCTGGCTTCTGCCCACTTTTCTGCCTTATGTTTTACCTTGCCTAAGCTTATTAAGAACCACTTTGAGGGTCTATGTGCACTATTCAGTGTTACCCTCCAAGGACTTTGCTTATGCTTTTTCCCTTTGCCTAGAAGGTTTCTTTGTCACCCAGAAGGCACTTTTTTTTTTTTCTAAAAAAAGGCAAAGTCTCACTCTGTTGCCCAGGCTGGAGTGCAGTGGCACAATCTCGGCTCACTGCAACCTCTGCCTCCCGGGTTCAAGCGATTCTTATGCCTTAGCCTCCTGAGTAACCAGGATTACAGGCACCCACCACCACACCCGGCTCATTTTTGTATTTTTAGTAGAAATGGAGTTTTACCATGTTCGCCAGGTTGGTCTCAAATTCCTGACCTCAGATGATCCACCCGTCTCGATCTCCCAAAGTGCTGAGATTACAGGCGTGAACCACCGCGCCTGGCCCAGAAGGTACTTTCTTATCTCAGTCACCTTCTCTGGATCCTTTCCTAACCATCCTGTTTTTGGGACCTCGATTGCATCTTGTATAAACTTTTTTTTATAACGCTGTACCACCAAACTCTCGAAGAGTAGGTGTATGTCCAGAACCTGGTGCAGTGCTTATAAATTAATAGAGTCCTGCCGGGCGCGGTGGCTCAAGCCTGTAATCCCAGCACTTTGGGAGGCCGAGACGGGCGGATCACGAGGTCAGGAGATCGAGACCATCCTGGCTAACACGGTGAAACCCCGTCTCTACTAAAAAGTACAAAAACCTAGCCGGGCGAGGTGGCGGGCGCCTGTAGTCCCAGCTACTCCGGAGGCTGAGGCAGGAGAATGGCGTAAACCCGGGAGGCGGAGCTTGCGGTGAGCAGAGATCCGGCCACTGCACTCCAGCCTGGGTGACAGAGCCACACTCCGTCTCAAAAAAAAAAAAAAAAAAAAATAGAGTCCCGTAAATCTTTATGAAATTATTTGATGAATTCAGTGGAAAAAGCTTGGTTATAAATGATCATATCATTCTCACTACTCAAAGATACATAGAACAGTATGGCTATGCTCAGTTACACAGTAATCATAAAAACTATATTTTGCCGCGCACAGTAGCTCATGCCTGTAATCCCGGCACTTTGGGAGACCGAGGTGGGTGGATCACGAGGTCAGGAGATCGAGACCATCCTGGCTAACACGGTGAAACCCCGTCTCTACTAAAAATACAAAAAATTAGCCTGGCGTGGTGGCGGGCGCTTGTAGTCCCAGCTACTCAGGAGGCTGAGGCAGGAGAATGGTGTGAACCCGGGAGGAGGAGCTTGCAGTGAACCGAGATCGCGCCACTGCACTCCAGCCTGGGCGACAGAGCGAGACTCTGTCTCAAAAAAAGAAAAAGAGAAAAAAAAAAAAAAAGCTATATTTTTTGTCTTAAGGTAAACAAATACATCTGGGTGAAACTGAATAAAATAGGATTGTGGGAGAATAAGTAAGCATCCTACTCCCTTCCTCCCACCCAGTTGTTACTGGCCTGCTTCTGTCTCTATTTCTGCTTCTTTTGATTTTGTTTGAGCTTGGGGGTCAGTGGGTGGAGGGAGTCCTCCAAAAACACATCTGTACTGTAGAGGAGAAATTGATAGCATAGCTTTATGGAACTTATCTCAGGGTTATGCAATCCATAGGTCCCCTGATTTCAGCTCTCATCAGTGCAGGAATCCTTTTTCCATCATTCTTTGACAGTTCCTCATGCAACCTCTGTATGAGTATCTCCAGAGACTAATAACTTACCACCCCCTAAACTGCCTGTGTCTTTACTTTGCACTACTAATTATTGGAAAGCCCATTCTCTCTTGATCCACAGTCGCATCTTTTTTTCTGGAGTAATACTACAAAAAGGATTCTGCCTCTTTTTCACAATAACTTTTCAAGTATTTGAAGAGACTGTTAGTCATTTTTATGGATTTTCTCTTAGCTAAGTGCACTGTTTTTCTAAAGAGTTTTTTATGTGGCATGATCCATCCAACTCATTCCCAT
This sequence comes from Chlorocebus sabaeus, assembly GCF_047675955.1. NCBI lineage: Eukaryota > Metazoa > Chordata > Mammalia > Primates > Cercopithecidae > Chlorocebus > Chlorocebus sabaeus. The sequence goes on along the minus strand of NC_132923.1, from coordinate 49,911,750 downwards.
TCTGGAGTACTCTAGTTTTTAATGTGTGCCTGAAATGACACATAATAGCCCTGTGTGACTGAATGCAAATTTCTTAGCAACTGTTACTTCCTGTGACTTGAAACAGTAATTACTGTGTTGTGGTTAGAAATATAAGCTTTGGTGTCAGACAGATGAGGGTGTGAATTCTGACTTTGTTCCTGACAACTCTATAATTAATATCTCTGAGTGTAAATTCCGTAATATTACCATATAGGATTATTGTAAAATTTAGGTGAAGTAATGTACATTTAAACATGAACCATTGGCCGGGCACGGTGGCTCATGCCTATAATCCCAGCACTTTGGGAGGGGAATCATGAGGTCAGGAGATCAAACTATCCTGGCTAACACGGTGAAACTCCATCTCTACTAAAAATACAAAAAATTAGCCAGGTGTGGTGGCAGGCGCCTGTAGTCCCAGCTACTCAGGAGGTTGAGGCAGAAGATGGCGTGAACCCAGGAGGCGGAGCTTGCAGTGAGCCGAGATCGTGCCACTGCACTCCAGCCTGGGCAACAGAGCAAGACTCTGTCTCAGATAAACAAACAAAAACATAGAGCATTGTTCCTGGCTCACGGTAAAGGTTCAAAGTAGAAGCACTTGTTACACTGATAACTATATGCCTATTGGCACAGCTTAAAATTGCCATATTTTTTTTGCAGCTGCTTCACATTACTGTTAATATTATAATCATTATGCTAGTATATTTGTTGTTTATCAGCTTGTGCTACTACTCAGGCTTTTTTGCCTTCTCCAATTAGCCATCCCCACATCTTGAAAGCCAGCTCTGTCCTTTTAAGGCTGAACTTATTCAGTGTGTTTTCCAGAAGGTTTTTCTCCAATTCTTGGATCCAGAAGTATTTTGTTCTTACTTATGGCATTTGTTACAGTGGCATTTGTTCAATTTCCTACAAGATAGACATTGAAAATAGGAACGGTTCACTTGAAAAACAGTTCACTTGAGAAATTTATAAAGAGATGAGGGATAATGTGAGATTAATGTCTTAATAAAGCTCAAGAAAAAGGAAAAGCATATATAGTTGGACTCCCCATTTTGCATCAGTGTATTTATTTCAAGTGACTGAGACGAGTAAAGAATGAAGCCTTGAAGTCAGCTTACCTATGACTTTTAACTATGATATTTTGTATTTTAAAAATAGATACTTGGTGCAGGCATTATTGGCAGACAGAAGTAAGAGGCTAGGGTGAACAGGCTATGGGCGTCTGGTAAAATAATTTTTTCCCAAAAATACTATGGCAGTTTCATTCCCAAAAGATGGATGCAGGTAAATCTGACTCTGGTCAGTACAATCAAGGCAAATTGGTGTTTTTCTAAACTGTGAATTGGGAGAGGATTCCACTTATAATTTGAATAACAGGTCTCATCTCTATACTTATGTTGGTATAGTTAAAGAAAAACTTAGGCCCTGTATTAGACCTACTTCAGACCTTACAATCCGTATAGTAACCCATAAATAAAGAAAACCTTTGTATGTTGTGATTTTTTTTCCCTATTCAAGAATGATACCTAGAATATTATACAATTACTAATTTGGGGAATGATATCAATAATCATGTTGTTTTTGGCTTTGGTTGTGGTTTTTTTTTTTTTTTTTTTTTTTTGAGACGGAGTCTCGCTCTGTCGCCCAGGCTGGAGCGCAGTGGCCGGATCTCAGCTCACTGCAAGCTCCGCCTCCCGGGTTCCCGCCATTCTCCTGCCTCAGCCTCCCGTGTAGCTGGGACTACAGGTGCCCGCCACCTCGCCCGGCTGGTTTTTTGTATTTTTTAGTAGAGACGGGGTTTCACCGTGTTAGCCAGGATGGTCTCGATCTCTTGACCTCGTGATCCGCCCGTCTCGGCCTCCCAAAGTGCTGGGATTACAGGCTTGAGCCACCGCGCCCGGCCGGTTGTGGTTTTTTATAACTTTTTAAATTTTGAGATAATTATATACTCACAGGAAGTTGCAAAGATAATACAGCATGTTTTGCTTTTTAACACCTAGAAGACAACCATCTTCTGTCCCTCTGTTTCACTTATTTACCATGTCTACTTCACAGGAATGTTGCAGGAAACAATTGCAAAATGCTTTTGCAATCCCAAAATAAAATGCATCAAAAAATTTTAAAAGGCATTTGCAAAAAAAAAAAAAAGATATTTCCATAATATTGTAATGCTGTATTTAAGTATAAGGCTCTACCTCTTTCTATAATAGAAATAGACAAAATCTCAGACAATCAGTATAATGTGGAACACGAGCTCTAGAGTCACATTGACCTGGAATGGTGTCCTGACATCAGTAAACAGCTGGTGATCACTTAAAGAGACTCAGTTTTCTTATTTAAATGGGGATAATAATTCTGCCTCTTAGGTTTGCTTTAAGAATCATGACATGATGTATATAAAACACAACACAGAGCATAACAGATGATATACATAAAACACTTAAAGCATAGTGAGAATTCAGTGTTAGCTATTACCAATACTATTTTTTTCATGTAGATGATTAGTGTATTTCTCAGATTGATAATATAAGAAGGTTATAACTTGTAAGGATTTCACATTTTTAAATTAATGTAATAACTTTAGAAAAGTATAGCCAAACTTGGCAAGTGTATTTAGTAAAATATAACTCATATTCCTTTAACGTAGTAACCTTAGCAGCAACACAAAAAGAAAAGAATCGGTGGCTTTTGGATTGATGGGATATTTAACAATTACTTTGATGTTTTTATCTAATAGATCGTCTCAGGAGCATTAACTCCAGTATATTTTTAGTGATAACTTTATCACAGATGAAGTTGTGAAAGAAAATTTGATATTTATTTTGTAATTTTGTAATGTATTTTCAGAATGTTAAGAATTAACATATATTTAATGTGGAAGCATAATGTTTATGTAAAAGATATGTCTAACAAGGGCCCACAAAAAATTATTGTACATGAAGATACTCAATAAATATTTGTTAAATTGAGAATAAATGACTAATTTATAAACTGTTAAATGTTTTATAATTTCTGTTTTTAATATTATTATTAAAATGAACCTGTATTATAAGATCTTAATATTTTGTGAGTACTTATTTTTGGTAGGTTTTTTTGAAGTGAAATAAACATAAATTAGCCATTTTAAAGGGAACAATTCACTGGCATTTGGAACATTCACAATATTGTACAAGCACCATCTCTATCTAGTTCCAAAACATTACTCCAAAGAAAACACCATAACCGTTAATCAGATGCTTTCCATTTCTCCCTCCCCCATTCCCTGGCAACCACCAATATATTAGTATATACTATTTCATTTTTACCTATTCTGGATATTTCATATTAATCCAATTATATGTGACTTCTTAACATATTTTTTATGTTCATCTATATTGTATTACTAACATATATGAGTACTTCATTCCTTTTTATAGTTGAATAATATTCTATTGTTCTGTATATACTACCACAATTTATTTGTTCATTCATCTGTTGATGGACATTTGGATTGTTTCTACCTTTTGGCTATAGTCAGTTAGTGCTTTAAACATTTATAAGTATTTGAGTACCTGTTTTCAGTTCTCTGGGCCGGTATATACTTTGGAGTAGAATTGCTGAGGCATTTGGTGATTCTGTTTAACTTTTTTGAGAAACTGCCAAACTGTTTTTCATCTTGACTTCACCATGTTACATCCCCTCCAGCAATGTATGAGGGTTACAATTTGTCTACTTCCTCACTAACGTTGGTTATTTTCTATTCTATTTTTTTTTTTTTTAAGTTTTTGGTTTATCTGTTTTTAGTTATAGCCATCCTAGTGTGTATGAAGTGGTACTTTGTTGTGGTTTTGATTTGTATGTCCCAATGACTAATGATGTTGAACATCTGTTCATGTTTGTTGGTCATTTGTATATCTTCTTTGATTATTGATTAGAGTCTGTTCTTTTCTAAAGTCTGCATACAGTGCTATAAATTTCCCTCTCAGTCCTGCCTTAACTATGTCCCACAAATTTTGATTTGCTTATTTTCATTTTCATTCATGTGAATGTATTTTTAAAATTTCCCTTGACACTTCTATTTATTTGTCTTCTGTTTTTTTTTTTTCACTTCTGTTTTCTTTTTCGGCATTCCTGTGGGTTACTTATATTTTTTTAGAATTGCATTTCGATTTGAGTTTAATGTCTTTATATAGTTTTTTTATGCTTGTTTTGTGTATTTCATTATATAAATGTCACTTGTCAGTTCACTGCTATCATTTTACCAATTCAAGTGAAGTATAGAAACCTTACCTCCACTTGTCTTTTTCTTCTCCCTCACTTACAATGTTATTGTCTTAAATATTTGCTCTCCCTTCATTTAGAGCCACATCACAGAGTGCCATAATAATTTTTCCTTTATCTGTCAAACTTGCTTTTGAAAACTCAAGAGGAAAGGGAAAGTTTATTGTATTTACACATATTTTTACTCTCCTTTTTTTGTTTGTTCTTTTTGATGTTTTAAGATTTCTTTTATCTTTTCCTTTTTGTTTATAGAGTTTTTTTAAGCCAATCTTTTAGGGTAGGTCTACTGGCAATAAATGCTAATTTTCTTTCATGTGAGTTACTTTCCCTTTCATTCCTGAAAATTATTTTCTCTAGGTATATGACTATTTTATTTCAGCACTTAAAAAACATTGTGCCACTTCCTATTGGCTCCATGGTTTGTGATAAGAAATCTGCTGTTAATCCAGTTTTTTCTTGTAGGCTTCATATAGGTGCATTCAAGATTTTTTTTTTTTTTTTTTTTTTTTTTTTGTCTTTTGTTTTCGGAAGTTTGATTATGATAGGTCTTGACATGGATATCTTTGGGTTTACCTTATTTGGAGTTTGTTCAGCTTCTTGATCTAAATGTTTATGTCTCTTGCTAAGTGTGTAAAGTTGTCAGCCATAATTTCTTTGAGCACTTTTCAACCCTGCTTTCTTTCTCCTATCCTTTTAAGACTGTGACACCAATGTTAGATCTTTTGTTCTAGACCACAGTTTCTTGAGCTTTGTTTGTTTTTGTTTTTCCTTTTCTTGATCTGTTTTCCCACAGCTATTAGGTTCAATAATTTCTTTTGTTTTTTCTTTCAGTTCACTAAAGTTTTCTTCATGTCTTCCATTCAGCTATTGAACCCATTCACTGAGCTTTTTATTTTAGTTCCTGTATTTCCATTTGGTTCTTTCTTTTTTTTTGAGACAAAGTCTCGCTCTGTGTCCAGGCTGAAGTGCAATGCCGTGACCTCTGCTCACTGCAACCTCTGCTTCCCAGGTTCAAGTGATTCTCCTGCCTCAGCCTCCTGAGTAGCTGGGACTACAGGCATGCACCACCACGCCTGGCTAATTTTTGTATTTTTAGTAGAGACAGGATTTCACTATGTTGGCCAGGCTGGTTTTGAACTCCTGACCTCATGATCCACTGGCCTCGGCCTCCCAAAGTGCTGAGATTACAGGCGTGAGCCACTGCTCCTGGCCTGGTTCTTTTTTGTATCTTCATTTTCTCCGCTGAGATTGTATTTGCTGGAGCTTTCTATTTTTTTTTTTTTGTTTGGTTCAAGCATGTTCACAATTGCTCATTAAAGAATTTTTATCATGGCTGCTTTAAGTCTTTGATAAATTTTAACATTCCTATCATTTTGGTGTTGGTCATTTCTTGATTGTATTCATTGAGTTTGAGATACTGCTGGTTCTTGGTATGATGAATAGTATTTGATTGAAACCTGAGCATTTTTGTATTATAAGACTCTGGGTCTAATTTAAATCTTCTGTTTCCTTGCTTGGACTCCACTGATACTGCAGAGGTGCCTTGTTACCTGCTGCCTGAGATGAAAGTCCTGACCCTGTACTTGGCCTTCTCCGACATCACTCCATCAGGGATATTGGGCATTGTGAGGGTGGAAGTCTAGACTCCCTACTTGTCCTGTAGAGTTGGTGGTGGGGCCGGTTTATCCTATGAAATTGGCTACTGTAGAGTGGTTATTATCTAAGCTTTCTATCTTCCTTTCCTGGTCCTTTGGCTACAGAGAATAGGTTTTTATAGGGATTCTTTTGTCTGTACCTGTTTCCAGGTTGCCAGCTTCTATAGTTGCAAGTCTGGAATATGTGAGGCATAAGTAAAACTTAGGGCAACTCAGCACTGTATTGTCCTCCGGTCCCAGGGGTTCTAGTAGTCTACTGTCTTCTTTTAGAGTCTTATATTTGTTTTATGTATTGTGTGCCAGGTTTTTAGGTGTACTTAGAAGGGGCAATAGTGAAACATAAGTCTACTTCCCTTAAAGTGGAAGTCACTGTTAGCTCTTTTTTATAGGATGATTCATAACTTGTCAGTTTGAATGGTACCATATGCATCCCTTGTTGACTGTCTGGAAACCACACAAGAAAGCATTTATCAGTGTTCAGAATCTCTGTCTGTGCCTTGCATATAGAAATTTATTTTGTTAGTCCCCCATAGTGATTGTGCTCAGGGAGACGGATTCAAGCTAATAATACTCTTTTTGAGACGGGGGCTTGCTCTGTCATCCAGGATGGAGCGCAGTGGCGTGAACATGGCTCACTGCAGCCTCAAACTACTGGGCTCAGGCAATCTACCCACTTCAGCTTCCCGAGTAGCTGGGACTACAGGCATGCACCACCACACTCAGCTAATTTTTAAAATTTTTTTAGTAGAGACAAGGTGTTGCCATGTTGCTCAGGCTGGTCTTGAACTCCTCAGCTCAAGTAATCTTCCTGCCTTGGCTTCCCAAAGTGCTGGGATTACAGACATGAGCTACCGCACCTGGCAAGGCTAACAATACTCTTAAGAAAATAATGTATACAGTCAGACAGTTTACTTAATTTGCAATGGTTACAAAATATTACTTCCATGAGGATCAGATGGTGTTTGGCTGGGCAGTCAACTCACAGTAAGTGATGGTGAAGCAAGAATTAGTTAAATAGCCTCACAACAGCTTTCTTTTGTTTCATCTGTATTACTCCCGATTCCTCATTGTGTATTCATTTTATGGGGAATAAGTTACCTGTCACAGCAGTATGGAGAAACTAGAATTGCCATGGAGTTGAGTGTCCATCCTCAGTTGGAAATAATAGTGCCATTGATGCCTGGCTTGCCTGCAATTTCCATGACTCTTAGATTGCACCCCATGTGATCTGTAGGCTATACATTTTGTGGTGAGCGTGAGATAGCTTGCATAGCAGATTCTCTATACATTTGGGTCTTGAACAATGTGGGAGCTAGGGCACCGTTCCCCACCCCTGTGTCATCAAATCTGCATGTAACTTTTGTCTTCCCAACAACTTTTTAAAAAATTTTTATCTTAAGAATTTTTTGTTAGTATTATACTTTAAGTCCTGGGATACATGTGCGGAACATGCAGGTTTGTTACATAGGTATACACGTGCCATGGTGGTTTGCTGCACCCATCAACCCATCATCTACATTAAGTATTTCTCTTAATGCTATCCCTCCCCTAGCCCCCATCCCCCAACAGGCCCCGGTGTGTGATGTTCCCCTCCCTCTGTCCATGTGTTCAACTCCCACTTACGAGTGAGAACATGCGGTGTTTGGTTTTCTGTTCTTATGTTAGTTTGCTGAGAATGATGGTTTCCAGCTTTATCCATGTCCCTGCAAAGGACATGGACTCATCCTTTTTTGTGGCTGCATAGTATTCCATGGTGTATATGTGCCACATTTTCTTTATCCAGTCTATCATTGATGGGGATTTGGGTTGGTTCCACATCTTTGCTATTGTAAACAGTGCCACAATAAACATACGTGTTCATGTATCTTTATAGTAGAATGATTTATAATCCTTTGGGTATATACCCAGTAATGGGATTGCTGGGTCAAATGTATTTCTGGTTCTAGATCCTTGAGGAATCGCCACACTGTCTTCCACAATGGTTGAAGTAATTTACAGTCCCACCAACAGTGTAAAAGTGCTCCTATTTCTCCACATCCTCTCCAGCATGTATTGTTTCTTGACTTTTTAATGATTGCCATTCTAAATGGCATAAGATGGTATGTCATTGTGGTTTTGATTTGCATTTCTCTAATGACCAGTGATGATGAGCTTTTTTTCATATGTTTGTTGGCTACATAAATGTCTTCTTTTGAGAAGTGTCTGTTCATATCCTTCACCCACTTTTTGATGGGGTGGTTTTTTTCCTGTAAATTTGTTTAAGTTCTTTGTAGATTGTGGATATTAGTCCTTTGTCAGATGGGTAAATTGCAAAAATTTTCTCCCATTCTGTAGGTTGCCTTTTCACGTTGATGATAGTTTCTTTTGCTGTGCAGAAGCTCTTTAGTTTAATTAGATCCCATTTGTCAATTTTGGCTTCTGTTGCCATTGCTTTTGGTGTTTTAGTCATGAAGTCTTTGCCCATGCCTATGTCCTAAATGGTGTTGCCTAGGTTTTCTTCTAGGGTTTTTATGGTTTTACGTCTTACGTTTAAGTCTTTAATCCATCATGAGTTAATTTTTGTATAAAGTGTAAGGAAGGGGTCCACTTTCAGTTCTCTGCATATGGCTAGCCAGTTTTCCCAACACCACTTATTAAATAGGGAATCCTTTCCCCATTACTTGTTTTTGTCAGGTTTGTCAAAGATCAGATGGTTGTAGATGTGTGGTATTATTTCTGAGGCCTCTGTTCTGTTCCATTGGTCTGTATATCTGTTTTGATACCAGTACCATGCTGTTTTGGTACTGTAGCCTTGTAGTATAGTTCGAAATCAGTAGCATGATGCCTCCAGCTTTGTTCTTTTTTGCTTAGGATTGTCTTGGCTATGCGGGCTCTTTTTTTGTTCCATATGAAATTTAAGGTAGTTTTTTCCGATTCTGTGAAGAAAGTCAGTGGTAGCTTGATGGGGATAGCATTGAATCTATAAATTACTTTGGGCAGTATGGCCGTTTTCATGATATTGATTCTTGGTATCCATGAGCATGGAATGTTTTTCCATTTATTTGTGTCCTCTCTTATTTCCTTGAGCAAGGTTTATAGTTCTCCTTGAAGAGGTCCTTCACATCTCTTGTAAGTTGTATTCCTAGGTATTTTATTCTCTTTGTAGCAGTTGTGAATTGGAGTTTACTCATGATTTGGCTCTCTATTATTGGTGCATAGGAATGCTTGTGATTTTTGTACATTGATTTTGTATCCTGAGACTTTGCTGAAGTTGCTTATCAGCTTAAGGAGATTTTGGGCTGTGACCGTGGGGTTTTCTAAATATACAATCATGTCATCTGCAAAGAGAGACAATTTGACTTCCTGTTTTCCTATTTGAATACTCTTTATTATTTATTTCTCTTGCCTGATTGTCCTGGCCAGAACTTCCAATACTGTGTTGAATAGGAGTGGTGAGAGAGGGCATCCTTGTCTTGTGCCGGTTTTCAAAGGACTTCCCAACACCTTTAAACTTAACTATCAATGGCTTACTGTTGGCCAGAAGCCTTACTGATAACATAAACAGTTGATGTTTATGTTATTGGTTATTGGCATATTACATGCTGTATTCTTGTAATGCTATATACTATTTTCTTTTTTTTTTTTTGGAGACGGAGTCTCGCTCTGTAACCCAGGCTGGAGTGCAGTGGCATGATCTCCGCTCACTGCAAGCTCTGCCTCCTGGGTTTACGCCATTCTCCTGCCTCAGTCTCCTGAGTAGCTGGGACGACAGGTGTCTGCCACCATGCCCGGCTAATTTTTTTTTTTTTTTTGTATTTTTAATAGAGACAGGGTTTCACCATATTCGCCAGGATGGTCTCAATATCCTGACCTCGTGATCTGCCCACCTCAGCCTCCCAAGGTGCTGGGATTAAGGCGTGAGCCACCGCACCCAGCGCTATATACTGTATTCTTACAATAAAGTAAACTAGAGAAAATAAAATGTTATTTAACATACAGGAAATATAAAATATGTATTTTTTTAATTAAAAATATTTTTTAAGAGATGGGGGTCTAGCTATGTTGCCCAGGCTTATCTCAAACTCCTGGGCTTAAGTAATCCTTCTACCTCAATTTCTGAGTAGCAGTAGCTGAGACTACTGGTGCATTCCACCATGCCAGGCTCTGAGAAAATATGTTTTCTATTTGTTAAGTGGAAATAGATTATCATAAACATCTTCAACTTTGTCATCTTCACATTGAGCAGGCTGAGGAGGAAGAGGTGGGCCTAGTCTTGCTGTCTCATGGGTGCCAGAGGCAGAAGAGATAAAGGAGGTAGGAGGCAGGAGAAGCAGGCACACTCAGTGTAAATTTTATTGAAAAAAAAAAATCCACGTATTGGATCTGTGCAGTTCTAAATCCATGTTGTTCAAGGGTGAACTGCAATTTATTACTCAAACATGAAGAAAACATTCCGTCAAAATGTATCCTAAGTATTTTGATTATGCTGCCTACATTCTAAGTGCACTACAAATGTGACGTAACTAATAAACTTTCTTCGACGATTTAAGAAAGCCTCAGAAGAGGCGGTACTAACTAGATGCAGAGCATCTTTGCTAAAAAAAGAATTATAACTGTCTAATACTGACTTAGTAAATAAAGAAAATGACCGTATTGAAAAAACACCCTTACTGATTTTAAGTACTGTCACAGGAGAAGAAAGATAGTAATTTATCATCAATAATAGTTACTGCTATTCAACTGAGATATGGTTTAATATTACTAACAAAATTGTTCTTAATTTTCCATACAATTTTTATCTTTTTATGTAGTGTTAGGCCTAACGTTCTATTAATAATTGTTCTATATATTTAAGCAAAATAAAAACACTTGAAAAATAGAAAATGCATATAAATACTATTCGAATGAGGAAAGTAGTGATTCCAATATTTCTACCTTTTCATAATTTAAGACATTTCTAAAATTGTGTGAAATTTAGTTTATATAATTTAATAGACATAATGAACCAAGAATAATAATTACTTTTTGAAAACATGTTTGTTTCATGACCCTGCCAGAGGTGTAGCAAAGTTGATGAGGTAATTATAAAACAGTTTTGCAGTTTGTCTCGTGTTTTTTTACAGATAAAATGAATACCTGCTTATGAAATAACACAAAACAATCTTTTTTTCCAAGTATTTGATTTGAAGAAAAAACTAGTATGAGTAAATTCAGCATTGTTGATTGTAAGTGAATCTTTTTTTTTCTTTAGCGCAAACTCCTACTTGTGTGAGTAGGTGAATCTTTTAAAGGTAATTTCACATATATCTGTGTTGCTGGAAGAAACCTCTCACACTTCTGTCAGCACTTGAATGCCAACAGTCCTGTTGTATTTCCCTTAGTAGAAAAGGGGAGGGTGTTTGGACATAACATTACCATAATAGTTTTGAACTGTTTGAACTTCTAAACAGCTGCGGCAGTTGTTTAGAACATACGGTTCCTTTAAAACTGTTGAATATAATAATGTTCAGGCCAGGTACAGTGGTTCACATGTATAATCCCAACACTTTGGGAGGCTGAGGAGGGAGGATCACTTGAGACTGGGAGTTCAAGACCAGCCTGGGCAACATGGTGAAACCCCATCTCTACAAGAAATACAAAAATTAGCCAAATGTGATCATGTGCACCTGCAGTCCCAGCTACTTGGGAGGCTGATGTGGGAGAATAACCTAAGCCTGGGGAGGTCGAGGCTGCAGTGGGCCGTGGTCACACCACTGCACTCCAGCCTGGGCAACACAGTGAGACCCTGTCTCTAATAATAATAACAACAATAATGTTCATAGGTTCTCAGTAAAAATTAGTTGAATTTAATCTAAGACAACTTCTAAATCTTGTATGGATGCTTATAGTATGTTACCTTGATTTGTAGGTTTATTTATAAAGCACTGTTGATTTGAAAAATACTATGGTATGTGCTTCCTTAAAGTTTTCTTATTCTTAGTTTCTTTTATGGATTATCTTTTTCTATTTGCCTTTTAAATATTGGTATTATCTAAGATTCTATCCTAGGGTCTCTGTCTGTGCTACATACTATATATTGTCTAGGCAGCTGTCTGTCTGCTATTTGAACCTTTATTCTCAACTGTACACCTGTATGCCCAATTATCTTATATCTCGTGGATGACCCAGGCTATCCAACAATGTATTCAATATTAAGCTCATTATCTTTTTCTCTCCCCATTTTCAGTTCACACCTCCCTCCAGAATAAAAGAGTATGTATATTTGCATATAAATACATAACACATATATATATCTATCTCTCATATATGTACTTCTTTTTTGGAAAGCCCACTGCTAGTAAGCAGCAGGCCTGGAATTTTTAATTCAGGTTTTTTGAATGCAAATCCTCAGCTCAGAGTGTACTCTATGTAACATGGTGTCCATGTCTTTTCAACCAAAATCAAAGATGCATGCTCTGACAATATTTGAAGTCTGCACTTGTTGCTGTAATTATACCACATTGCTTTTCATCTTACTTTATTAAGTTGTCAGCATCATAGGGGACACTAATAACCACACATGCAATGTAAAACTGCAATTATGATAAATATAATGAGACATGTAGTATAAGATAGGTACATGTATATTTTTTAAAAGATGGCCAGGCGTGGTGGCTCATGCCTGTAATCCCAGCACTTTGGGAGGCTGAGGTAGGTGGATCACGAGATCAGGAGTTCGAGACCAGCCTGGCCAAGATGGTGAAACCGTGTCTCTACTAAAAATACAAAAATTAGCTGGGTGTGGTGGCGGGCACCTGTAATTCCAGCTACTCAGTAGGCTGAGGCAGAGAATTGCTTGAACCCAGGAGGCAGAGGTTGCAGTGAGCCGAGGTCACGCCACAGCACTCCAGCCTGGGTGACAAAGCGAGACTCCAACTCTGAAGAAAAAAAAGCGGGGGGGAAACAGATGATTTGTCCTAGTCAGAGCTATCAGATGCTTCCCTGGGTAGCGACTGAGTTGAAATGTAAAGGTTGGGTGGGGAAATGGAAGACTGTTTACTCCATCTCCGAAGAAAAAAAAGCGGGGGGGAAACAGATGATTTGTCCTAGTCAGAGCTATCAGATGCTTCCCTGGGTAGCGACTGAGTTGAAATGTAAAGGTTGGGTGGGGAAATGGAAGACTGTTCAAGATAGGTAAGATAGCTTGCACAAAGACTTGGGGGTTAAGAGAGTACATGCTACATGTGTAACTACTCCTGTGCAGAGTATTTGCAGTCTTGCTAGAGATTTCATGCTCCTCATTTCCTTCTTTCCTCTCCTTTTCTTGCATCCTTATTCATATATATGTATATGAAAATATATATATATTTGAATATATATTAGAATATATAGATATTTGAATATACAGATATATATATATATATTTGAAACTGAAGTTTGCATTAAATAGAGAATACTAGGAAGCAAAATGTAATTGCTTTGGAAACCACATAGTAGATAGGTGATTTCAGAGGAACCATGAAATTTAAGGGAAAAGCATAGCCATGTGATAAACATAGTTTCTAATGCAACACCGAAAAGAAAAAGGATTGGTGGTAGTATTGTTTCTACTCTTGTTAAGTCATATAAGCCTTTATAATCACTGCACTGCTACATTTTTATAAACCAGAGAATAACTACATTGGGTAATAAATTTCAAGACCTTTTCTTAACTTATAAGTAATTCTAAGTTCATTTTTTTACTGTGAAGTTTAGTATTCCATGCAATCTTTGTGTGAGAATTAATTTAGGCTGTAGGAATTCTATTAGAATATAAAGTGACTTTTGAACTACACTAAAGTATTCTGTGGTCTGTGCTATTCTACACTTGTTGACTCTTTATTCCTTTGTTCTTGATATGCATATATATTATCCTTCATAAGGAATTCGGCAGCTTTGGTCCTCAAAACATTTCTTCAACAGCTCTTACCCAGTTCTTGAATAGGAAGATTATGTTCCAGGCTGTACAGCTGTTTTAGAATCAACTAGATCCTCTTAGAAACCCAAGCAATTTACCCATGTTTTCCACATGCCTTGGTTCTTTGCTTTTGTTTTTTGTTTTCTTTTTTGTATCTTTTCTAATCATGGTTCAAAGTTCAGTGTTCATAACTTCCTTATAGTGTCCTTAAAAACTTAGTTTGTATCTGTTTTTTTTTGCAGAAAGGGCTATTGCAAGACATGAAGTCCGAGAAATTGAGCAGCGACATACAATGGATGGCCCGCGGCAAGATGCCACTTTAGATGAGGAAGAGGATATGGTGATCATTTATAACAGAGTTCCCAAAACTGCAAGCACTTCATTTACCAATATCGCCTATGACCTGTGTGCAAAGAATAAATACCATGTTCTTCATATCAACACTACCAAAAATAATCCAGTGATGTCATTGCAAGATCAGGTAATTACTACTTAAGGAATGCCCAAATGTTTTCTAAAACTTCCTCACTCAAATTTTCTAGCTCAAGGGGATAAAGTATTTTAAAGGGATGTGAGTTCTGATCTCAATGGATCATAAGCCTTTTAGGGGAGGGGGTCAGCTAACTTTTGTATAATTTTACTCGACAGTATTTGACACATTTCCTTGCATATAGTATGTACTCAAATATTTGTGAAGTAAATGATTAATGAATAGCTTGAATTTTTTAGGAGAAAATTGATGTTCCTCAGCGTAGTATCCTTTTAAAAATATAATTTTGGCATGATACCCTGCAATAAAAATTATTGTCTCAACTTACGACAGAGAAATATTTGATGGATACTTGTACTCAATTTTGTCACCAGTCCCTCTTTACTGGATATAGATAGAGATACAGGGAGAGTTTATATATATAGCTTATAAATGTATATATAGTTTATGTATATTTATGTATACATAAAAGCTATAAAATCCTCAAGAACAGGGATTGTGGCTTCTTCAACATCTTACCTTTTAAATTCTCAAGAAGTTTTAGATAAACAAATGAATAGATAATTTTGTGAAATGGCTTTAAGAAAAGTAGAGGAAATTATCTTATGAAATAAAATTTGCTCATCTCTTTAATAGTAGTAGCATACATTTCTCCCACACTTGGAGTTTTGATTGCAATTATAAAGTTATCTCTATAAATATGGAAGGGCATGGGAATTCCACCCCATGAGAAGGAAAGATAATGTTTGAAAATACTACTTAGGATCAAATGCCAAATTGGAGTAGGCTTATTAGAAAGGTGTTCGTGATGGTCCTGTAGTTATAACGAAATTTATGTGTTTGAACTTGTTACAGAATTGACTG
Source organism: Chlorocebus sabaeus (assembly GCF_047675955.1). Taxonomy (NCBI): domain Eukaryota; kingdom Metazoa; phylum Chordata; class Mammalia; order Primates; family Cercopithecidae; genus Chlorocebus; species Chlorocebus sabaeus. The sequence continues at coordinate 49,896,545 of NC_132923.1, read as the reverse complement.
TTATCTCACTATTTAGCATAACTATAATCCTTACACTTAAACAAGAGAATTACATTGACACATGAGACTAAGGTTGGCTTTCTTGCTAGAGAGCTGTTTATAAAAGCTAGTGGTATATGGTATGTCATCTGCCCATGTAATTTTTGGCTCTTTGCAGGATCCTGGAGTACTGTTTTTCATAGAATCAAAATTCCACATCTGTCGGCCAAACCAAATAACTCTTCTATAAATGGGAAGAAACATGAGCTGTTTTTAGCTATGTGTGTCATAAAAACTATTCATTATGTAATATTGTGTATCTCAAGGGCAAGTATCCTAAATATTCTGTTTTTATACAGTGTGTAGTGGGTTTTAAATCTTTTGGCATTATCGCTTTTCAAAATATGCTTTGGTTTAAAAGGAATATATATTCATGCTTAGATAATAATTTCAGATTTATTCAGTAGTATGTTTTAGAAAAATAATGTTAATTTGTTTGTTCAGCATTACAAAGTTTCCTGGTAACTACAAGATGTCTGGCAATGACATCAACCATTATTTTCATGAAATGTAAATCTGGAGGAGCTCACCACATACGACATTTATAGGCATCATGTAGTATATTTTCCCAGTTGCATTTGGATGAGATAAAACTTCTGTTTTTCTTTTAGTAACTTGTTAGTTATATATAGGATAAAAAGCAGGAGAGAAACATAAATGCTATCTTAAAAGCAATTGGATTACAGAATGACCAACACTTAAAAAATGTTTGTATGGGGCAGAGTGAAAGAATAGTCTTAATCATTAGCTGACATACTTCAAAATACCAGCTGGTAGTTCAAAACCTGATCTTAATTAAGAATGACTTACTTAACAAATGTTCTTTATATACCCTATCTCCAGTTTTGTGATCTCTTGTTCTATGTAGACACAGTTATTCAAACAAGTCATATTTACTGCTTCCCTTTCTTTCATGTGACATGTTTTCGTGTTTACTTCACTTTTAATCTAGTAAGCTTCATCTAAATGTAAACTCTAAAAATTGCACTGTATGTTTTGAAATAATTTTTAAATTATTTCATGTTATATCAGAACCCCATCTGATATAACACTTTTATTTTAATATCATGTTTTGTTGTCTGTGTGTACTGTTCTCAGCTACCTTTTTTTTAAATTTTTTTATTTTTATTTTTGGAGACAGAGTTTTGCTCTTGTTGCCCAGGCTGGAGTGCAGTGGTGCGATCTCAGCTCACTGCAAACTCCGCCTCCCACATTCAAGCTATACTCCTTCCTCAGCCTCCTGTGATTACAGGCATGCGCCAGCACACCCAGCTAATTTTTGCATTTTTAGTAGAGACAGAGTCTCACCATGTTAGTCAGGCTGGTCACAAACTCCTGACCTCAGATGATCCGCCCACCTCGGCCTCCCAAAGTGCTGGGATTACAGACGCCTGGCCTGTCAGCTGCTTAAATAAGAATTAAATGAACTATTTTGCTCTTCTTTCTTCTCTAAGAAATAGTTTCTAATCAAGTACAACTTAAAAGATGAGATATTTCTTAAATCTGTTATCTCAAGCTTCCATGTAGAGCTCAGTTTACTCATAAAAATATTTTGAGATATGTTACCTGATCATCCTCTTTATTCCCTCACCTTACAATCTTAGTTCAGTCTGCTTGATATCTACCTTTAGCCTCAGCTTTCCTAGACATTTTTTGTACATATTGTATTAGGTATTGTTCTAAACTGTTTACCTGCTTAATTACTTCTCTCAAAAATGTTAGAGGCAAAGCCCAAATATTTTTAGTCTGGTATAAAACCACTCAATGTATAATAGTTATATGTATTCTGCTATCCTTAGAAATAGTTGTCAACTCTGCTTTTGAGTTTTTCATTTATTTATTGTGTATGTAATATACACAAAGGTTGTACTACATTTTTTGGGTAAATACCAAAGAAATAGAAAGCATGGCCACATCCTTGAAGGTACTTATTTAAAATTTACTTGAGAACATAAAACATAAACACAGGGGCTATGAAAACAGTTAAAATAAAACATCACTTTGTGGTGATCTCACTGAAATATGTAACCAAAATGTTCCCTACCAAAATGGTTGATTTGGACCTAATCCTGAAAAACAAATTAATGTTGTAGGATATTCTACAGAACAACTGAATTCTGAAGTGTCAATATCATAACAACCAAAAAAGTTGGAGGGAGGCTTCTGTAGACTAGAGAGACATAGAAACCAAATGTAATGTATGGTCTGATCAGATCCTTGATCAAAAATGATAACATCTTTGTTCATAGACAATAGTACATGCTGAGGTAATTAGGGGTTAAATATGAATGGCAACTATTTGCTTTCAAATAGGTCAGAAAAAATTGAGTATGTATGGGCATACATAGAGAAAAAAGATAAAAGTGACAAAATGTTAATAATTAGTGAATCTGGGTGAAGAGTATAGGGATGTTCACTGCACTATTTTTTCATCTTTTCTGTAGTTTAGAAATTTTTTAAATAAAAAGTTGAAAAGTTAAAAGAAGGATATTAAAAGATAAACATTTGAGAATATAAGGTATGAGAAACTAAGCAATTAGAATAAGGCGTGGACTCAGTCATTAAAGATATTTTTGAGATAGGCTTTACTTAGTTAATAGATAGGAATTGGCAAGAGATGGGTAATCAATCAACTCTTCTAGTTGAAAAATGGAGTTTGCTTTGCTGTCATGTAAATATTTTTACATTAGAGAACATCATGTCTTTAAAGTAGCCATACCAAATATGTGATTAGCAACATCTTTTATGATTTTTCAAAAAAATGCCTTTTTGCTCTCGTATGTTTAGGTCTATGATTATATTTAACTCCTTTTGTTAAAACATTGGAAATATCTAGAATTTGTATTCTCTGAAGAACAACGTAAATTTTTTTCTTTTAATTCACTCTCAAGCCAACTTTAGGTTATCTGCATTAGAGCCCACGGTTCACCAGGAGTTGCAGATACTTTTCAGACCAGCACTTTAGATGAATTTTCTCCACCTATAATATGTATGCTAATCACTGGTTAAAATGCAGATTCAGATTCAGAAGGATCAAAATGGAGCCCAGTTTTCAATTTCTAAACAACTCCCACTTGATGCCAAAACTAATGCTGCTGGTCTTTAAACTGCGGTTTGAGTAACAAAGATCCAGATGATGATTCTCAGTAGGGATATGGGAAGATGAATATTTTAGTCTTCCCAGGATGGTAGGGTACTTATCTTTAACTTACTATTCCTACCTTCCCTACAAAATCCACATTTCTTACTTAGACCCAGAGGCCCTTTTTAATCTAGCCCTTGTGTGCACCAACTTCTTACCCACTAGCCACACTGGCCTTGTGTTTCATTGAATGCGCCAAGCCTTTCCCATTTTAAGGACTCTGCACTTATCCTTTCCTCTTAGAATGCACTTCTCCTGACTTCTTCAAGAGTTGGCTTCATGTTATCCATTTAAGGTTTAATGACATCCTCTTAGAAAAACCATGCCTTTCCATCCTACATATTAATTACCTCTTCTAAGTTACAGTCTATCATATCACTTTTGTTGTGTCTTCTCTGGTACTAATCAGCTTACTAACTTATCTTACATATTGGTTTGTTTACTGCCTGTTTTTTCCTCTATTACAAGATCTTTAAGGACAGGAACTTTGTCTGTCTTGTTCACCACTATATCCCTTATGTTTAGCATAGTGCCTGAGACATAGTAGAAACTACATTTTTTGTTAAATAAATGCTGAATGAATGAACAAATGGACCAACATAGATTTTGATAGCGGTAGATGGAAATAATTACTGGCAGAGTGAGCCCCTCTGATTGACAGCAGTATGATCTATTCTTATCTCTCAGCTGGATTGGGAACCAGCCCCCTGCCATATACTCCTAAAACAGGTTGAGCAGCACAGCTCTGAACTTCGGTGAAGATATGTTCAATTACTGCAAACTTTTCTTATATTTTTATCCAACCACTACTTTGTTTTCCTGTTAGTGTAGAAAACTTTCTTCCTGGCTTAGTCTCATAAAAGTACCCACAGTCATACAAGAAATGTTTAAGTAAATGCATCAGTGGGAGTTCAGTATATAGTAATTACTCAAGTTAATAGTAGCATTCATTCAACAGATAGTAATTACGGAGTTGGAATTTGGCCAGAATGTTCAGGATGGCATCCCTGCTCTTTTAGATGGTGAAAACAAATGCTTTTGTGATCACAGATAATCATAATATTGAGGTTGATCTGTTAAGAATATAGGTCAAGACACTACTGTTAGTGAGATGGGTGCTTCTTAGCTTTTTCCTGTAACATCAGTTCAGGTCTGATTCAACTAACAAAAAACCCCAACACCATTACCTATATTGTTTGTGTTTTTCCTTAAGGTCTCTTCTTATTTCTTGCTAGCCCGACTTAAGTCATCAGATCCAACAAAAATCACAGTTTACTCTCTGCTTCAGGCTAGCTGCTTTTCATGTACTATATCTGACTACTGCATCTGAAACATTCTTCTTGGTAGCATATTTCAATCAGAGTATGAAAATTTTCTATGACTTAAGTTACTATAGTGGCCTTATTTCTTCTCCCACGCCAGAGTTTTCAGTGTCTTCAGTCTCCTTAACTTTAATTGATACTATTAAGTTTTGCTCCTTTTTTGCCTATCACTTTATCTTTCATTTGTGCCAAGTACAGTCAGTAAGAATCCATAAAATGAACTGAGTAGAAGTTTGCTTACCTAATCTCAGTGTCCTCTTCTTACTCCTCTGTATTTTCGAACCTTGCCTCAAGATCTTCGGCAGCATGCCCAAGAGAAATACCAGAAGAAAACAAACTGAAAGACAAAGCAAGTGGTACAGGGAGGTGAGAAGGCAGATCATGACAGAGCAGAACTGGGACTAGACTGATGAGAGAGAAAAGATGAACGTGAAAGAGTAGATACTAGGAAAGTTATGGAGAACTAAGGATAAATGTTAAACGTGTAAAAGGAGAAGTGGCCGAATTAATACTTTAAAAATAAAACTTTTGAAAATACTGTTTTTCAAGGGAGTTACTTGTATTATTTCCTTGGAGAACAGTTTTGAAGAGGAGATAAAGATAATATGGAATTTCATCAGTATGTAAATGATACTTTTTTTTTTTTTTTGGAGACACGGTCTTGCTCTGTCGCCCAGGCTAGACCAGGCTGGAGTGCAGTGGTGCGATCTTGGCCTACTGCAACCTCCACCTCCTGGGTCCAAGTGATTCTCCTGTCTCAGCCTCCCGTGTAGCTAAAATTACAGGCATGAGCCACCACGCCTGGCTAACTTTTTGTATTTTAGTAGAGACGGGGTTTTACCATGTTGTCTTGGCTGTTCTCAAACCCCTGAGCTCAGGAAATCTGCCTGCCTCAGCTTTCCGAACTGCTAGGATTATAGGCATGAGCCACCATACCTGGCCAACATTTTCAAATGCTCAGACTGTTTTCTAGATTAGTGTGAATCATGTTAGCCATATTGACATCATTTATTTGCTTCACACTTTTTTCTTCATAAAGAGAAGGTAAACCTCAGTTCAGCATCTTTTGATTCACTGCAAATTTTAAATCAACCACAGCTATGTTAATGAAACTTTAACATATTGCCTTAGTTAAATGCTGATGAGATGAAAGAAAAATACATATGCCAGATATATTACATATGTAGCCTTTAGTATGCTTTTACTTTGAGCTTAGAAAGAGATTCTGTGTGTTTCGAGGACTTTAACAATAGTAGAGGCCAGGTGCAGTGGCTCAGGCCTGTGAGCACTTTGGGATTCTGGGAGGCTGAGGTGGGAGGATCGCTTGAGCCCAGGAGTTCAAGAACAGCCCTGGTAACTACTCTACCAAAAAAAGAAAAAAAAGAAGTTAAATCTTGGCTGGGCGTGGTAGTGCATTCCTGCAGTACTAGCTACTGGGAGACTGAGGTGGGAGGACCACTTGAGCCCAGGAGTTAGAGGTTACAGTGAGTTATGATCATGCCACTATACTCTCCGGCATGGGTGACAGAATGAGATTCTGTCTCAAGAAAGAAAAAAAAAAGAGAAAAAACAATGCAGTCTAGAAAATTTTAAAGCAATAATAATCACCTGAATTTACCTCAGATAGCGTGAATTTAGGAAGTAAAATTCAAAATCCTACACAGATATTTAGACGTAGTCTCTTGGTTTCAACCAGGAGTACTCAGCAACCCCATTGGTTACCCAAGATAATAAAAAGACAAGGGAGCAAATGTCAAGGGTTATTGTTAAAATGGTTGTCCAGTAAAGAGAGTAGTGAATCAGGGTGAATTGGAAGTTGATATGATAATAAAGTTAATGAATTCACAAGGAAATAAACAATTGTGAGAGTTATATCAACAGAGCTTTGAGATACTAGAGAGGTGGAGTAGTTTTGAATGACTGGATCTGAGGGATTGCCTTAGTAGTGGATAAAAGTTGAGATTTTCAGTGTCCAAGTTGGTTAAAGCAGAATCATGATATGGGGGAGGAAGACAGAGCAATATGACCAAATAGAGGCCTTCAGCAATTGTTCCCCAGCAGGAACATCAAATTGAAAAACTGTCCACACAAAAAAGCACCCCCGTAAGAACCAAAAATCAGGTGAGCAATCATAGTACCTAGTTTTAACATATTAAGGAAAGAAGCACTGAAGAGGATAGGAAACACAGTATCTCCTACACCACCCCTCCCCCATTCCTCCTGGTAGCTGCCACATGGCGCAGAAAGAGAATCTGCACCCTGGGGATAGGGAGAGCACAGTGATTGTGGGACTTTGCATTTGCATATGGTGCTGCCCTGTCACAACAGAAGGTAACATGGGGCAGAGCTCAGCTGGTGCCCACAGAAGGAACATTTAGACGGCTCTAGCCAGAGGTTAATCTTGCATCTCAGCAGTTAGTATCTCAGTTCCAGCAAGCCCGGCCACCATGGGCTGAAGTGCTCGGGGGTCCTAAATATTGATAAAGGAGTCAATTCAGCAAGAGAATGTAAAATGTTTAAACATATGCCTATCCAACACTGGAATATCCAGCAAATATTACTAGAGCTAAAGAGAGAGATAGACCCCATTACAATAATAGCTGGAGACTTAAAGACCCCTCTTTCAGCACTGGACAGAACACCCAGACAGAAAAATCACAAAGAAACACCATGCTTAATCTGCAACATACACCAAATGGACCTACTAGATATTTACAGAACATTTCATGCAATGACTGCAGAATACACATTCTTCTCAACACATGGATCATTCTCAAAAATAGATCACGTGTTAGGTCACAAAACAAGTCTTAAAGAGTTCAAAAAAAAATTGAAATAATATCAAATATCTTCTCTGATCACAGTGGAATAAAACTAGAAACCAATAGCAAGACACATGGAAATTAAACAACATGCTCTTGAGTGACGAATGGGTCAATAAAGAAATTAAGAAGGAAATTTAACAATTTCTTAAAAGAAATGAAAATGGAAATACAACCTTCCAAAATGTATAGGACACAGCAAAATCTGTGCTAACAGGAAAGTTTATAGCAATCAGTGCCTATATCAGAAAAGCAGAAAAACGTCAAATAAACAACCTAGTGATGCATCTTAGAGAGCTAGAAGAGCAAGAGCAAACCAAATCCAAAATGAATAGAAGAAATAATGATGATCTGAAGAGAAATAAATGAAATTGAAAAAAAAAATACAAAAAGATCAGTAATCTCAGCCCTTTGGGAGCCCGAGGCAGGCAGATCACGAGGTCAAGAGATCGAGACCATCCTGGCCAACATGGTGAAACCCCGTCTCCACTAAAAATACAAAAATTATCTGGGTGCTGTAGTCCCAGCTACTCGGGAGGCTGAGGCAGGAGAATTGCTTGAACCCCGGAGGCGGAGGTTGCAGTAAGCTGAGATCGCGTCACTGCATTCCAGCCTGGCGACAGAGCAAGACTCCGTCTCAAAAAAAAAAAGGTTTTTTGAAGAGATAAACAAAATCAAGAAACTTTTAGCCCAAGATAAAAAGGGAGACCTTACAACTAATACCACAGAAATTGAAAGGATCATTAGAGGCTACTATGAGCAACTATATGCCAGTATATTGGAAAACCTAGAAGAAATGAGAAGCCTTGTGGTAGTGTAGACATTACCCAGCTTCCTGGGCTTTTTTCACTTTGTGTTAAAGGACACACATTGGATGAGATATCAGTCATCCTCAGGAGAGGGTTTAGTTTAATATTGACCATTCTTAGGAAGCTTCATTGGAGGAAAAAGAATATTTGAATTTGTACCTAACTCTTATTTCTGCCTAAGTCTTTCACCACAGTATACTCCAAGCTCGTACTATGATCTTCCCTGCTATTTAGTTTATATAACACTATTTTTTCAGACCTCAATGTAGCGTCTTTCATTTCCCTCCTACATCACCATGTCCACATTAAATCTCAGCTTCTGGAAAATAGAGGTGAGTTGCTAAATATGTCTTAAGCTCCCTTTAGCCACCATCTTCAATTCCTTATTCTCTTTGCCATCTTTTTTCCTCTCATTTTTAGTTGAAATACTAGAACTGATTTTCATAGAACCAAAGGTTTATAGGAAATAATGTACCATTAAGTGGCAGCTATAAAGACTTTTCATATTCAGCATATAAAGTATATTACAGATGTAGGCTCTGGATTATTTAATTTTATATTTTGTTTCTGTTTCATTTGCAATTTGGTATTTTCATTCTGTTTGGTGCCTTAGTTGAATTGGAAAGAACATGAAAACTTCAAATCACATTTATTTGGCTCTTTCAGTTTCAGTGGGGGAAAAAATTGAAAATATCTGCTAAAATGACATGGTATACTTTCTAATGCAACCTAATTTTTATCTGCAGCTCATTTTTGAGATTTTAATTTAAGGATGTATGTGTGTATGGAGTGGCCAAGTAAGGCATATATACCATTTCCATTCTAAAAGCTTCATAATTTCTCTTAGTATGTGAGTTATTAATGCTTCCCCTAAAAGATAAATTCTCCCAGAACTCATTTTTCTCTAGTTTACATTCTCTGACATATAGCTATATCTGCACTGTTTCCCCTCCTTCACCTACCAATAGGCCTTTAATAGGAGGCAGCTATCGTCATTCATTGATATTATTGAGTGTAGTATGAAGTATTCCAGAATATCTCCATGTGACTATCCCTATTCTATGATGTAAGTGAAAGATTGATAAATTGCCAGAATTATGCAATTGACAGTTCTGTGTTTGAGAGGCTCAAGTCATAGCTTGCCGATGCTTTTGGTGCGGTATAGGTTGGTGGACTTCACTGCCCCAATTTTCTGCACTCTATCTAGGTTCTAGAAGAGATTCTTAACCACTTGCTGTTTATCATGCAGAGATTTGCTTATCAAAAATGTATACTATTTTCCATTGAGAAATTGTGTATCACTGCTTTGCAGCTAGTGATACTTAGGTTTATCAAATTCTATATTAACCAGTTATTAGACATTTTAAAACATACTTATAGAATTTTTCATATTAATTTTTGTATACTTTAATTCCAGTAAGTTAAATATTTAGAAATTTTAAATATTTTGACCTGTATTACATCTCCTAATTTTATTAATCTTTTTATCAACAAGCTTGTGATGTCTGCTGTTAACTCTTAAATATCTTCTGATAACCATCAGCTTTTTAAAAATCATTTTGGTTTAAAGATTACTTTTTATTTGTTGAGTCATTAATAAAAATAAACTTTTATGAACAGCAAGCGTCTGAGAAGAAAACGTTTGATATGCTAGAATGTCCCTGTATTGCCTGCTTTAGCGTGTGTGTTGGTGGGACGTAGATGCAAATACCCCCACAATGACCTTCCTCCAACCCTATATAAATGTATTTACAGCATTGTAAAGGATTTCATTGTGCGAGTTTGTTTTCAGAATCATCTTTCACTCTTTTCTGAGTGTAATGATAGTAGCTGTCTCTATGATGAATTTTAGTAGTTGCTGATTACACTATACTTTCCTTAGTCCTAACCTGTGTTTCAAGCTCTGTAAGAATGGTTTTAGGTTTTTAAATTCCTTACTTGGAAATATTTTGCTATCATCAAATTTCATATTCTTTAAATTGTACATAATGAGTGTGTTCTCCCTTTTTAGGTGCGCTTTGTAAAGAATATAACTTCCTGGAAAGAGATGAAACCAGGATTTTATCATGGACACGTTTCTTACTTGGATTTTGCAAAGTAAGTTACACTAAAATGACACACTAAAGAATGCTTTGTACTTTAGTAACGTAAAAAGGAATAAATTCATTAAATTGTTAGGATTTTCTAATAAAAGAATGTACTGACTTGCCTTTGCCAGTTTTAGATCTGTAATTTAAATATATCTTCTTAGTGTTTTACTGCCCTCTAGTGTTCATAAATTGGCAATCCTTATATTAATTATATATTAAGTATTACTCTTTAAAGTTTATTATTGTGTGTGCCTTGTACAACCAGAATGACACTACTTCAGGAGAGCTGAAGTTATAACCTAGAGGCCAGATTATGACTTACCACATCATTGACTGAGAAAGTAAAAAAGCTCTTACTAAGTTACTGGTGCTCCAGTGTGTCTGCTTCTCAGCCAAGACATAGTGAAGTATACACTTTCCCTTGGGCTACCTTATTTTAGCTTTTAAATTATGATGTGTTATGAGGCTTTTTAAAAAAAAAAAATTAATGATTTTCTCTTTCTCTCTCCTCCTTCCACCCCCCGCTTTCCTCTCTTTCCCTCCCTGTCACTCACTCTCTCACTAACTTCTGGACTCAGGTGATCCTTCTGTCTCAGTCTCCCAAAGTGCTGGGATTATAGGCATGAGCCACTGTGCCCGGCCTCTGTCATATTAATAGTTCTCTCAAGAAAGGTTCAGAAAATTATACGCCTACTCACAGTATTCAAGCACTATGTGGCTTTCTGTAGAGTCTGTGCCACATTATTAATCAGAAAATTAATTAAACGTAATATTCCAAACATAAGAGTCTTATGGATACATTTGAACTTTTTTGGTAGCACACATAGTACCATTATAGTAAACCTCAAATCCAAATGCTTTCCCTAAGATTCTTCATTAACTTCAAAAACACTAAAAAATTTTTTTTTATTATTTAAGCTTAGACATGTTCATTCAGTTTTTAAATTAGCTATTATGATTTCAGAGTAACACACCTTGATGTATTAGTCAACTTTAAAAGGCATTTTTTATAAAATTTAAAATAAAAGTGATATCCCACTCTCAGTTTTACTTCTTAATTTTGAAAAGAAAAGGTAGAATAAAATATTACTGATTCAAACTGATAATCTTAACTTTTTGGGAAATCATGTAATTAAAAAAGAATCACCCAAATATTACATACATAAAATGATATATTCCTATTTCTAGTTCCTCTCATAGTACTCAAGATCTTTCAATAAAATTGTAGCTTTAAAGTTAGATGTATGTTTTTCTATAAATAATTCATACTGCAATATTGAAAATATTTTATAGCCAGCTTTAAAATAAACTAATTATTTTTTTCTTTGCATAGGCATTGAACCAATTTCATAAGCTTCGTTCATGTGCATATTTTCCCTCAGGGCTGCGTTATCCTTGAATTAAATGTTTGTTACCCTTTCACCTAAATGATTTATTCTTTCCACACACAGCTTGGTTTCTAATAGTCTAGGTTTTCATTATTAAAATTATATATTGAGTGCTTTTGCTTTTGGCTAAGTCTTGTACTTAGAACAAAACTCTGATATATGCTGAGGTTCTTGTAGTTGAAAAAATAAAGCTTTTTGAAGAGATTAATCTCATTTATTAAATGCTGACATGAATTTTTAAGGGTTGGAATACTTTCGTAGTGAGTCTTAAGTTATTTGAAGGGAAAAGTATTGTGAAATTTTTTTATAGATTTTTCCAAGATTTTAAACAAATACCTAAACAAAGTCAGCCTAGGTGAAATGTATTTTGATGTATCTGTGTAGTCAAGAACTGTTGTAGATGTAACTAGTATCCTCAAATATCTTTTAGCTTAATAGCCATATGCTCCATAAATGGGGAAGGAAGAGGAAAGAAACATCACCTTACCAATTTTTAAATGACAGTCGTCCCTGGGGTATGTCCAGGGGATTGGTTCTCGGACTGCCTGAGTATATAAAAATCACATACGCAAGTCCCTTCATTGGCCTTGTGAAACCCACAAATTTGAAAGTCAGCCCTTCTTGTACACAGGTTTCACATCTCTCAAATACTGTATCTGTGTCTGGTTGAAAAAAATCTATGTATGCATGGACCTGCGCAGTTCAGACTCGTATTGTTCAAGGGTCAGTTGTACTTTATTCTTCAAAACAATATTCTTGACTGGCATAGTACTTTGTGGAGTCCACTAAAATACTTGCTTTCAGGAGAAAGTGGTGAATTTGGCAAAATACTTATTTAACACATAGTTTTTAAAAACTTACCTTAGCAGAGACATTAAAACTAGTGTAAGCCCCAAGAAACCTAGGAAATAAGATAGAGAAATAAAAAATGAAAGCTCCTTTCTAGTTTAGCCTGACCAAAATACACATTATATTCGCAAGCTTGTCTATCCAAGCCATGTTTTGATTACATATATTTGGTTTTTACTGAACTTTAGAATAACAAAAATATCTTTTTTACATTTTTGCGTTCCTATCCCATCTTGCTCCTTTTTGTCTGAATCTTATTCTTTGGTTTTTTAGAAGTATATTTCCTGGTTCTTCCTTTCCATTTTTTCCCTTTAATGTTAGGTTATGTTTTGTTTTCTTTTTAGTTGGTGGATGATACAATTTTAAGATAATGTAGATATAAATTATTATAAATTTGAAAAATTTCCAGTTTAAAATTGTATATAGGTTGAACATTTTCAAAATGTCATAGTATGCAGGAAATATAAAGTTGAATAAGTTGCAGTTCTTGAACTTAATGAGTTCACTGAAATCTTTTTTTCTGTAACTATCAGTTCATTATGTTTTATTATAAACAGTAAAAATATTACGTATTCCTCCCCTTTTAAATGTATACTATTTATTTTTTAATAGCATCTATTATCCCATTTTGATTTTCTTCAAACTTTAGAAAATTAAAATGTTAGAAGTCTCTTTCAAAAACACTTCTTCAGTAATAAACATTTTCATTTATAATGAATAATAGCTAAAAGAACACTTTTAATGCTGTACTTTCTGTCAGACTCTGCCAAGATCTAGCTACCTCAGTGTCACATGTCAGCATCTGTCTTGAGAGGTATTTGAAAATTATTTTTGATATAACAGTTTTATTCAGGCATATATCAGGTATGTACCTTTGTGGTTGTCCCCAGAAATGAGAATGAGTTTTCACTGCTGTAATTTTGGTTTCTCCATATTGCCTCTAGTATTATTTTCAGAACAAATGAAGTGAATCAGTAAAGAAGCAGCTGTGTCGCAACAAGAAACAACTAAATGCTTCATTAGGTCTGAAATTCTAAACAGTAATCAAGTGACATTTTAGGCCTAAATAGAATTAGTTAATATATAGAATCATGTGAGATTGTCCTTTCTACCTAATACTTCTCTGCTAAACCAGATGACGTTGCCCCATTTTCTACAACTTTTAACAAATATGTCACAACATTGTAGATACTATAGAAAATTATTTTAATCATTCCAGACAATATGTGGGATTGTGTTTTTATTAACCTTGTACTACTAGCTCTTTCTACAGCATTGATCCTGTAGACTGCTAAGAGCGAACTCTGAAGTCTGTCTCTGAAATCAGACAGATCTGCCATTAAATCCACTTAGACTCCTTGCTAACTGTGTGATCTCAGCCACATTGTTTCAGATCTTTGAGCTTCAGTGTCCTGTTTTTAATTTGAGAATAATTAAAATAATTACTTCATGGGGTGGTGGTAAGGATTAAATGTGATAATGTAGATGAAGCACTTAGTTCTGTGCCTCAGAGTATTATGATTCCTACTATGATTCTTTTTAAAATTCTGTCTTCTTACAGTTACCATATTGTCATAACTGGTGTTTTCTTCTTCTTGTCTGAATCTCTGCTGGTCCTTATTTCCAACTCTTAGTTAGGCATTGTATAAGACTCTTTCTTGGTCTCCATTATTCTCTTTTGGAAGGTTTACACATTTTAATCTGTCATGACAACCAAACAAGAAACTTTCAAGTAATCTTGGACAACTTTTTTTATCACCACCTATATCTTATCAGTCATCAAGTCTTTTGAGTGTCTTCTTTCATTTAACATGATGCTTTTGATGACTTTCATCTAATTTGATGCACAATATCAGTAGTTAGTTCCTTGCTAAATAGTACATCATGTATGAGTATACTTTGTTTTTTTTTTTTTTTAATTCTTGAAAGTCAGTTTCTTATTTATTTACTTTATTATACTTTAAGTTCTATGGTACATGTGCACAATGTGCAGGTTTGTTACATACGTATACATGTGCCCTCTTGGTGTGCCGCACCCATTAACTCGTCATTTACATTAGGTATATCTCCTAATGCTATCCTTCCCCCCACCCCCTCCCCACAATAGGACCCAGTGTGTCATGTTCCCCTTCCTGTGTCCAAGTGATCTCATTGTTCAATTCCCATGAGAACATACAGTATTTGGTTTTCTGTTCTTGCAATAGTTTGCTGAGAATGATGGTTTCCGGCTGCATCCATGTGCCTACAAAGGACACAAACTCATCCTTTTTTATGGCTGCATAGTATTCCATGGTGTATATGTGCCACATTTTCTTAATCCAGTCTGTCACTGATGGACATTTGGGTTGATTCCAAGTCTTTGCTATTGTGAATAGTGCTACAATAAACATACGTGTGCATGTGTCTTTATAGCAGCATGACTTATAATCCTTTGGGTATATCCCCAGTAATGGAATGGCTGGGTCAAATGGTAATTCTAGTTCTAGATCCTTGAGGAATCGCCACACTGTTCTCCACAATGGTTGAACTAGTTTGCAGTCCCACCAACAGTGTAAAAGTGTTCCTATTTCTCCACATCCTCTCCAGCACCTGTTGTTTCCTGACTTTTTAATGATTGCCATTCTAACTGGTGTGAGATGGTATCTCATTGTGGTTTTGATTTGCATTTCTCTGATGGCCAGTGATGATGAGCATTTTTTCATGTGTCTGTTGGCTGTATGAATGTCTTCTTTTGAGAAGTATCTGTTCATATCCTTTGCCCACTTTTTGATGGGGTTGTTTGTTTTTTTTCTTGTAAATTTGATTGAGTTCTTTACAGGTTCTGGATATTAGCCCTTTGTCAGATGAGTAGATTGCAAAAATTTTCTCCCATTCTGTAGGTTGCCTGTTCACTCTGATGGTAGTTTCTTTTGCTTTGCAGAACCTCTTTAGTTTAATTAGATCCCATTTGTCAATTTTGGCTTTTGTTGCCATTGCTTTTGGTGTTTTAGACGTGAAGTCCTTGCCCATACCTATGTCCTGAATGGTATTGCCTAGGTTTTCTTCTAGGGTTTTTAATGGTTTTAGGTCTAACATTTAAGTCTCTAATCCATCTTGAATTAATTTTTGTATAAGGAGTAAGGAAAGGATCCAGTTTCAGCTTTCTACTTATGGCTAGCCAATTTTCCCAGCACCATTTATTAAATAGGGAATCCTTTCCCCATTACTTGTTTTTGTCAGGTTTGTCAAAGATCAGATGGCTGTAGATGTGTGGTATTATTTCTGAGGACTCTGTTCTGTTCCATTGGTCTATATCTCTGTTTTGGTACCAGTCCCATGCTGTTTTGGTTACTGTAGCCTTGTAGTATAGTTTGAAGTCAGGTAGCGTGATGCCTTCAGCTTTGTTCTTTTGGCTTAGGATTGTCTTGGCAATGCGGGGTCTTTTTTGGTTCCATATGAACTTTAAAGCAGTTTTTTCCAATTCTGTGAAGAAAGTCATTGGTAGCTTAATGGGGATGGCATTGAATCTATAAATAACCTTGGGCAGTATGGCCATTTTCACAATATTGATTCTTCCTATCCCTGAGCATGGTATGTTCTTCCACTTTTTGTGTCCTCTTTGATTTCACTGAGCAGTGGTTTGTAGTTCTCCTTGAAGAGGTCCTTTACATCCCTTGTAAGTTGGATTCCTAGGTATTTTATTCCCTTTGAAGCTATTGTGAATGGGAGTTCATTCATGATTTATCTCTCTGTTTGTCTGTTACTGGTGCATAGGAATGCTTGTGATTTTTGCACATCGATTTTGTATCCTGAGACTTGGCTGAAGTTGCTTATCAGCTTAAAGAGATTTTGGGCTGAGACGATGGGGTTTTCTAAATATACAATCATGTCATCTGAAAACAGGGACAGTTTGACTTCTTCTTTTCCTAACTGAATACCCTTTATTTCTTTCTCTTGCCTGATTGCCCTAGCCAGAACTTCCAACATTATGTTGAATAGGAGTGGTGAGAGAGGGTATCCCTGTCTTGTGCCAGGTTTCAAAGGGAATGCTTCCAGTTTTTGCCCATTCAGTATGATATTGGCTGTGGGTTTGTCATAAATAGCTCTTACTATTCTGAGATACGTTCCATCAATACCGAATTTATTGAGCATTTTTAGCATGAAGGGCTGTTGAATTTTGTCAAAGGCCTTTTCTGCATCTATTGAGATAATCATGTGGTTTTTATCTTTGGTTCTGTTGATATGCTGGATTACGTTTATTGATTTGCATATGTTGAACCAGCTTTGCATCCCAGGGATGAAGCCCACTTGATCATGGTGGATAAGCTTTTTGATGTGCTGCTGGATTTGGTTTGCCAGTATTTTATTGAGGATTTTTGCATCGATGTTCATCAGGGATATTGGTCTAAAATTCTCTTTTTTTTGTTGTATCTCTGTCAGGCTTTGGTATCAGGTTGATGTTGGCCTCGTAAAATGAGTTAGGGAGGATTCCCTCTTTTTCTATTGATTGGAATAGTTTCAGAAGGAATGGTACCAACTCCTCCTTGTACCTCTGGTAGAATTCGGCTGTGAATCTCTCTGGTCCTGGACTTTTTTCGGTCGTTAGGCTATTAAGTATTGCCTCAATTTCAGAGCCTGCTATTGGTCTATTCAGGGATTCAACTTCTTCCTGGTTTAGTCTTGGGAGAGTGTAAATGTCCAGGAAATTATCCATTTCTTCTAGGTTTTCTAGTTTATTTGCGTAGAGGTGTTTATAGTGTTCTCTGATGGTAGTTTGTATTTCTGTGGGGTTGGTGGTGATATCCCCTTTATCATTTTTAATTGCGTCGATTTGATTCTTCTCTCTTTTCTTCTTTATTAGTCTTGCTAGCAGCCTATCAATTTTGTTGATCTTTTCAAAAAAACAGCTCCTGGATTCATTGATTTTTTTGGAGGGTTTTTTATGTCTCTGTCTCCTTCCGTTCTGCTCTGATCTTAGTTATTTCTTGCCTTCTGCTAGCTTTTAAATGTGTTTGCTCTTGCTTCTCTAGTTCTTTTAATTGTGATGTTAGGGTGTCACTTTTAGATCTTTCCTGCTTTCTCTTGTGGGCACTTAGTGCTATAAATTTCCCTCTACACACTGCTTTAAATGTGTCCCAGGGATTCTGGTATGTTGTATCTTTGTTCTCATTTGTTTCAAAGAACATCTTTATTTCTGCCTTCATTTCGTTATGTACCCAGTAGTCATTCAGGAGCAGGTTGTTCAGTTTCCATGTAGTTGAGCGATTTTGATTGAGTTTCTTAGTCCTAAGTTCTAGTTTGATTGCACTGTGGTCTGAGAGACAGTTAATTATGATTTCTGTTCTTGTACATTTGCTGAGGAGTGCTTTACTTCCAACTATGTGGTCAATTTTGGAATAAGTGCAATGTGGTGCTGAGAAGAATGTATATTCTGTTGATTTGGGGTGGAGAGTTCTGTAGATGTCTATTAGGTCCACTTTGTGCAGAGTTGAGTTGAATTCCTGGATATCCTTGTTAACTTTCTGTCTTGTTAATCTGTCAAATGTTGACAGTGGGATGTTAAAGTTTCCTATTATTATTGTATGGGAGTCTAAGTCTCTTCGTAAGCCTCTAAGGACTTGCTTTATGAATCTGGGTGCTCCTGTATTGGATTCCTGTATATTTAGGATAGTTAGCTCTTCCCGTTGAATTGATCCCTTTACCATTATGTAATGGCCTTCGTTGTCTCTTTTGATCTTTGATGGTTTAAAGTCTGTTTTATCAGAGACTGGGATTGCAACCCCTGCTTTTTTTTTGTTTTCCATTTGCTTGGTAGGTCTTCCTCCATCCCTTTATTTTGAGCCTATGTGTGCCTCTGCATGTAAGATGGGTCTCCTGAATACAGCAAACTGATGGGTGTTGACTCTTTATCCAGTTTGCCAGTCTGTGTCTTTTAATTGGAGCATTTAGTCCATTTACATTTAAGGTAAATATTGTTATGTGTGAACTTGTTCCTGTCATTATGGTATTAGCTGGTTATTTTGCTCACTAGTTGATGCAGTTTCTTCCTAGCATCAATGGACTTTACATTTTGACATGTTTTTGCGATGACTGGTACCAGTTGTTCCTTTTCATGTTTAGTGCTTCCTTCAGGATCTCTTGTAGGGCAGGCCTGCTGGTGACAAAATCTCTAAGCATTTGCTTGTCTGTAAAGGATTTTATTTCTCCTTCACTTATGAAACTTAGTTTGGCTGGATATGAAATTCTGGGTTGAAAATTCTTTTCTTTAAATATGTTGAATATTGGCCCCCACTCTCTTCTGGCTTGAAGAGTTTCTGCCGAGAGATCTGCTGTTAGTCTGATGGGCTTCCCTTTGTGTGTAACTCGACCTTTCTCTCTGGCTGCCCTTAACATTTTTTCCTTCATTTCACCTTTGGTGAATCTGACAATTATGTGTCTTGGAGTTGCTCTTCTCGAGGAGTGTCTTTGTGGTGTTCTCTGTATTTCCTGAAGTTGAATGTTGGCCTGCCTTACTAGGTTGGAGATATCATCTCCTGGATGATATCCTGCAGAGTGTTTTACAACTTGGTTCCATTTTCCCCGTCACTTTCAGGCACACCAATCAGACGTAGATTTGGTCTTTTCACATAATCCCATATTTCTTGGAGGCTTTGTTCATTTCTTTTTACTCTTTTTTCTCTACACTTCTCTTCTCGCTTTATTTCATTCATTTGATCTTCGATTGCTGATACTCTTTCTTCCAGTTGATCGAGTCAGTTACTGAAGCTTGTGCATTTGTCACGTAGTTCTTATGTTATGGTTTTCATCTCTGTCAGTTCTTTTAAGGTCTTCTCTGCATTGATTATTCTAGTTATCCATTCATCCATTCTTTTTTCAAGGTTTCTAGTTTCTTTGTGCTGGTTATGTAGTTCCTCCGTTAGCTCTGAGAAGTTTGATCTACTGAAGCTTTCTCTCAAGTCGTCAAAGTCATTCTCCATCCAGCTTTGTTCCGTTGCTGGCAATGAGCTGCGTTCCTTTGGAGGGGGAGATGCACTCTGATTTTTTGAATTTCCAGCTTTTCTGCACTGCTTTTTCCCCATCTTTGTGGTTTTATCTGCCTTTGGTCTTTGATGATGGTGACGTACTGATGGGGTTTTGGTGTGGGTGTCCTTTCTGTTTGTTAGTTTTCCTCCTAACAGTCAGGACCCTCAGCTGTAGGTCTGTTGGAGTTTGTTTGAGGTCCACTCCAGACCCTGTATCAACAGCGGAGGCTGCAGGAGATAGAATATTGCTGAACAGCAAGTGTTGCTGTCTGATTCTTGCTCTGGAAGCTTCGTCTCAGGGGTGTACCCTGCCGTGTGAGGTGTGAGGTGTTGGTCTGCACCTAGTGGGGGATGTCTCCCAGTTATGCTACTCAGGGGTCAGGGACCCACTTGAGCAGGCAGTCTGTCCGTTCTTAGATCTCACCCTCCATGCTGGGAGATCCACTGCTCTCTTCAAAGCTGTGAGACAGGGGCATTTACCTCTGTTGAGGTTTCTGCTGCTTTTTGTTTAGCTATGCCCTGTCCCCAGAGCAGCTCTTGTTTTCTAACTGGCTGAGCTGAGTGGTCCAGTTGCTATTTTTAATCATGCCCATTATCTGTTATAATCCCTTGTTTCCAGCCCTTTGTGTCTATATAACTGTTCCCTAAGTTACATGTGATAGTTCATATCCGTTTTCAAAATGAGTTCACAGATTATGTCTCATTAAAATCATACTTCCTAATAAATGCCACCCAAAGCCATTCCACACATAGTCATTTTCCTGGACAGCAAAAAGAGTTTTGTAAAATGCCATATTCCCTTTTACTGCTGCCTGGTAATTGCTGTCTGCTCTACATGTCAGGGACTAGGTGAAAGGAGGAAACATTAGTAGGAGATGTTCTTCTGTGAGGAGATTATTCCCAAAGGAATGGCTCGGGATGGAGCAATGGCTAATAATGGAGAGGATAGAGAGGATTCCCAGGAATCTCAGTCTTAAGAATGGAATCACTAACCCATTGCCCTGTAATCTCTCCTTGTAGTTTCCTATTAAAAACCTCTCAGCTCTGTGAGCTAAGGGAGCAGCAATGCATTGCTGTTGCCGCCTTACTTTCTTACTACTCAGTGTACTGTCTCACAGAAAGGCACTTTTGTTAGTGGCTGATTCACAACAGTCTCCTCAACCTAATTCTATTAATATTCAGCACCTGTGTGTTGGGCACAGTGCTGAGCACTAGTGATAAAGCCATGAACAAGAGAGAAATAGTCCCCACCCTGTTGGAACTTCTACTCTAATACTGAATGTGACAGTGCTATGTGTTTGCAACAGTACTGTTTTCTTCTTTTAAAAATTTGTGAAAGAAATTTTTACTGCACTATTTGTACTATGCCTACCCTCAAGTGACTTATAATGCTGTTTGGGAGAAAGACTTACAGGAGAAATACTAGTAGGATAAGCTAAGAGTTAAGTTGCTTGATAGCTCTTAGGTGCAGGAGGTGTCAAATGAAAGCAAATAGAACTGTATGCTAGAGTCATCAGGAAGAGAGGTCACAAGATTTTGTTATAGCCCCTCTGTTAATTCCAAAACAGCAGCCAATGACCTTTTAATATGAGTCGTGTCATGGTGCTTCTCTGCTTAAAATCTTTCAGTGACCTCCCTCCTGACTCTGTATAAAGTAATGCTTGTAACAGTATGGAAGACCCACACAATCTGCACTCACTCCACCTCACCCCACCTCACCCCCACCTCTCTTATCTTCTGTGGTATTCCCTTTTTGATTCTACAGGCAGCTTGATCTTGCTGTTCCTCAAAACACCTGGAACTTAGCTGCCTCAAGGGCCTCTTACTTGGAAATCCCATCTTTCCAGAACACTTTCTCCCAGATGTTTGCATGGTACCTTCCTCATTACATAAGACTAGTGACGTCTTCCCGAAAAACACTATTTTGAATTGTATTCTCCCTCACCTCCTTAGCACTCTTTATTCCCTTTCACTAAATTATTTTTCTCCTTTGCACTTTTTATCATCTGTAATATATGCTTATTTATTTGTTTATTGCCTGTCTGTGCCAAGTAGAATGTCAGCTCTAGAAGGACAAGAAATTTAGTCTTTTTGTTCATTGTTGTATTCCTGGTACCTAGAATAGTATTATATCTGGCAATATTAGGTGCATACAAAAAGTATTTTTGAATGAATTAATGTAGAAAAAGAAAAGAAAAATGAGAGTGACACTCAAGGAAGACAGAATAAGCAAAGATATTTAAAGAGAAATAGAATAAGTATTGATACGGGAGGAGATAAAAAAGGCCAACCTAACTATAACAGATAAATGGTTTCTTGTTTGAGGAGAGTTAAAGAAAGTTAGGTCAATAAGGTGGTACCTAAGACATAAGGTAAAAGAATCCTAAGACAACCAGCAAAGGAGTTTGGGTTTTGTATCAATACATCAGTAGAGTTATTTCAGATTCGTAAGAAGAGTGATTTAACAAATAATGTTTAGGAACATCCTTTGAGAATTGGTATGGAAGATAGATTGAAAGGGAGAGAAACTGGATGTTAGAAAACTATATTACTGCAGTAATCTAAGCAAGAGGCTGAGTAAAAGGGAAGTGGTAAAGAGAAAGAATGATGAAGACAGGTCACATCTGTGAGAAAACTTACAAAACAATCAAAACGACTTTGAAATTTTATGAAATGAACTATTATGGAAAAGTAAGAATCAACATAGTAGCTGTAAAATTTTAAGACTGGGACAAGGGAGTATAATAAAACAGGGAGCCAGCTGTACAGTTCCAGGGTCTGCAAGGGTTGCTAAAGTAAAAGTCTTCAGTGCTCCATCAACTCTATCATTCCCTAAGAAAATAATACTGAAAACCTGGTGTCTTTCACTTCTATCTTGTCTTTAAAATCAGCAACAGAAGGTAGATTGATAATGGTCAACTTGTGTTCACTGATGCTGTATCGTTTGATGGTGTTCAGAAAACACTATCAAATCTGGCTAGTTTGATGAGCCAGAAGTGAGAAATCATTGCTACATAGTTAATGCAGATTTGAAACTTTCTGTAGCACCAGATGATCTATTCAGGAATGTAATAAAACAATTTTTAAAATAAGTTCATTTTTTAAAATTATAAATATTAGATTCTTTCCTAGTAATATGTGGGTACTAATTTGAGAAGGGATTTTCTACTTGGGCTTAAAGTATAATGAAGGCATAGAAGTAAAATATTTTATGTAATTCTTGCTGGTAAAGTTTAAAATTATTTTTCATTCATTTTTATCTCCTTTCCTTTATCTTCAGACATAACTTTTAAATTCATATTTCTTGTTTACTTTATTCTGACGTGAATAATCATGAAATAGTTCCCAAGAGCCACACATATAAATTATTTAAATTAATTCATGTTATTTTTTCCTTATAGGACCAGTACTTCAGACTTAAACGTATAATTTCAGGGCACTCCTAAACAGATTGAAAATGTTGATTTCACCTTTGAAATTTTGTTTTATTTCAGATTTGGTGTGAAGAAAAAACCAATTTACATTAATGTCATAAGGGATCCTATTGAGAGGCTAGTTTCTTATTATTACTTTCTGAGATTTGGAGATGATTATAGACCAGGGTTACGGAGACGAAAACAAGGAGACAAAAAGGTAATATTTTAGTTTTAAGATTTTTATAAAGATAATTGTTTATGAAATGCAGTGAGCAGTGTGCTTTTAAAATTTGATGTTAATTATAAATTTATTACTTGCTTATTGTGGAAATTTTGAAGAGAACCCAAAATATGAAGAAGCAAAATGAAGTTACATAGCTGATATATTGTAATATACATTTTTTTGTGGTTTTTAAAAATATTTCTTTTCCAGGACAGAATCATGTTTTCTTTATGGTTCTGTTAACAATTTTCTGTGTGATTATTGTAATTATTCACTAATATGATATATTTTTGTATATTTTTTGATTCTCTTAGTATTGATGGCTGTTTATATTTGTGATCATCAGCTTAAGGACAGTATTTTGCTAAGCAGCTGTTTTTTCTGGCAAGAAGAGAATAATGGCTCAACAAAGTTCACAGCAGGCTCAGATTTCGGTTGTTTTCCATTTCACTGCATTTTCTAGAGTATTACCAGAGTTATATTTCTAAGAAATCAAACTGATTTGTCACTTCTCTGGTGGAAAACCTTTACTGGTACCTCACTGCTCACAGATTAAGACGTAGGAGACACCACTAGACACGATCTCAGAACAAGCTCTCCTGTCTGATTTTCCTTTAGGTGCCCAGTGCTTCGGCCACATGAAATGTCACCATCCTCTGAACTTATTGCTTAAGTTATTAATGCTTCATACTTTTTTACACATGTGTTATTCCCTGTATTGAGAATGCCTTTCCTTTACTCTGGAAAACTCTTTATCCACCTTTAAGATGTAGCTCAAACATGACCACTTCCATAAAGTCTTTTCTGATGCCTCTAGGCAGTTAGTCATATCTCTTTCGGGGCTCCCAGAGCACTTCATTTAAATCTCTTTCTTTTAAGCATTTATTTTGTGATATTTGGATTACCAGTTTACATACTGTCTTCTCCAAAATGTGGTAAATTTCCTGAAGCATATATTTAATTCATCTTTGTTTCCTCAGAATTTAGCATCATACCTAGGTTACCTGTAAGTGCTTAACAAATGGTTGAGTGTGTGAATTCTGCACATTTTAAACCTAAACTATTACACAGTAGCGATGCCAGATATTTGGTATGTTATGATAATTAACATCCAACAATATTTTTTCTAAGTTAGTTGTATCCTCTGTGTCACATGATAGGACAGTGGTTTTTTGTTTTGTTTTCCTTTTTAGTGATTTCTGGAAATTGCTGTTTCTTTAGTCTCAAAGTTTTAGGCAGAAGGTACTGATCCAAACGGAGATAACTAACCAAATCTGTTTTCTTAAGTAATGCT
The DNA here is from genome assembly GCF_047675955.1 of Chlorocebus sabaeus. Lineage (NCBI taxonomy): Eukaryota > Metazoa > Chordata > Mammalia > Primates > Cercopithecidae > Chlorocebus > Chlorocebus sabaeus. The sequence continues at coordinate 49,872,150 of NC_132923.1, read as the reverse complement.
ATCTCTTAGCATTATTTAATCTTCTAGAAATATTTATTATGGAGATTCTGAAAAGTTTTATAAAATCTATTAGTATAACTCTTACAACTTACTACTTTATAATTTATTGATATTTATTTCTAAATTCACTTGTGCACTTTCTTTTTATTTTTTGTATTAGCCCTATGTACACTAACTCTTGACTCAGTAAATGTTAGTATCTGTTTCCCTCCTTTGACCAAAGTAATATTAGCGTTAGTGTTGGAAAGGAAAAGATTGCAGTCATGTAGGCCCCTATATCCATCATTTGTCATTGTCAGCCCTGGATAGCATGGTTCTGTGGTTCCTAGCCTGTATAGTTTGGGTGATTGGGTAATAATAACTAATAATTATTAACAGTAATTATTAACAGTAACAGTATTAACTAATAATAGCTCACATTTACTGTATACTATACCAAGCAGTGTTTTAAGTTATTTCATATGTATTTTTTCAGGTAGCTTGCACAACAATTCTATAGGGTGGTTGCTGTTATTGTCCTCATTTTACAGAAAAGGAAACTGGGGGGCACAGAAAAGCTAAGTATTTTGCACGGTGTCATTCAACTAGTAAATGGTAGAGCTGGAATTTAAAACCAAGCACTCTAATTCCAGAGCCCATAGTCTTAACCTCTCTTATATCCTTTGAAAAGGAGAGAAGAAATGCAACATGTCACTGACATTTTTCTGTGAAACATGTTCCAAAGTTGCATATTCAGTATTCATGAAAAAATCCAGGCAGACATTTTAACATCGTCTCCCTTTCATGTTTGAAAGTTTTAGGTAGATAGGCCATCCTGGAGCTTTACCTGTTCTTCACCCTGATTATAATAAGGCCTGGGGTTTGTTTTGTTTTGTTTTTTTGTTTTTTTTAATGTCATTATAAAATAAATATTAATATGCCTGTTTATTTAGATGTAGTGTTGATAACATCAGCAAAATACTATTGCATTGTCTTCTTATGAGGACAGGGCTATCTGTAAATAATTGAATTAATAATAATAAGAAATTACTTTGTTTTATGATAGAATGTACCTTTTCAGTCTTGAAACATACCAGTGATTAAACATTTTTAGTAATTTGGCTTGTTTCTCGTGATACACATGTTGGTTAACCTAATGCTGATACCCTAATGAGTTAAGTGGTGTTTATTGCAAATAACTCCTTAATATCTTTAACTAGCAGGAGTTTTCATTAAACTTATCTGTAAAGTTGGTAAGACTGCATACATATAACATTTCTAAAGCTGGACAGGTTTTAGAAAGATTGGGGGTTAAAGGGCGGCCATGATTATGTTGGAAATACCTTGCAATGGCGCTTATTCCCAAGAAAGTGTAGATAACTTTATTTCTATAAAATTGTAGATTATTTGTACCTCAAGTGATATTTTGAGGTATATTAAACAGTATTCAGTTCAGCACTTACAGCAACTGTTATGTTTTAAACTGACGTACTCTAGTAATCTGAACTGCTCTGTGGTTACACTTCAAACACATTTTAGATACATGTGCACCTAGGATAGCTTTCACTTGATCTTGTAAAGAATGGAAGGCTTTTGATTTGGGAGATTTCAAATTTGCACGTTTTAGAACTATAGTTTTACTTAATTTAGCCTATGCCCAGCACCTGGAAAATAGGGATATTAAGTAATCCAAAGATGAGCAGTGAATAACTATGTTATTCACATCAGTGGTTCTCAAACTTTTTGATATAAGAATTCCTTTTATACTCTTAAAAGTTATTAAGGATTCCGTAAAAGAGCTTTTGTTTATAGCTTTCGTTTTGTTTTGAGTTATATTTATTGATGTTTACCAGTATCAGTAAATTTGCCATTTACTAAAAAAATTTTAAAATATTAAAACACTAAATAGTAAAGCCATCATATGTTAACATAAATTATATTTTAATGCATATAACTATTTCTCCTCCGACAAAAAAATGAAAAGAGTGGCATCGGTTTACATTTTTGCATATCTTTTTAGCATCTGGCTTACTATAGACAGCCAATTTTCTTTTTTTATTTTTAGTTTTTTTAAATTTTCTGTTTGTTTTGTTTTGTTTTGAACCCTGAGAAACTAGACAGCTGATTTTCATATTTGCTCCTGAATTCAGTTTGTTCAAAATGTTCTTTTGGTTGAATTGAGGAACTCCAGCTTCACACAGATATATGATTGGAAAAGGGAGGATTTTAATAGCCTTTTCAAAAAATTGCGTCTATTCTTTAGTAAACACTAAAACTTGACAAGTGGTAGTTTCAAAAGTTAGCTGCAATGTAGAATCTGAAACCATAGCAGTGAACTTTTTACACTTTGCTACATTAAAATCTGTTGATACGTTTTACACTTGGAATGGATCTTTCAACCAAGCATAATTTTGAAACATCATACATTGGTCATTTGGAACATACTGGTTCACTGAGTTATATGGACCTTTCAGATGTTAATGTATTTTGTTATACAGCATTAAAAACTCATATTCATTAATATCACCACTAATCTCATCAGAAAAGTCTTTAAGTATTGGGAGACTGTCAAGCTTATGGTGGCACATACAAGTTTTCCAAAATTTTATTTTTTGCTTGAAAGCTTAATTTTTATCATTGGCCTATTACAGGATTTCTCAACCCCAACATTATTGTTGTTTCGGGCCAGATAATTCTTTGTTGTGGGGGGCTTCTTATACATTGTAGGATGTTTACCAGCATCTCTTACTTCTACCTGGTAGCATCCCCCATACCTCGGCTGTGAGAACCAAAATTGTCTTCAAACATTGCCAGATATCACCTGAGGGTCAGAATAGCTTCCAGCTGAGAACACGTGGGGTATCAACACTGTCAGCTATTCTTTCACCTGACGGACATAGTTTATTCATTTTGAGAAAATACCACCAAATACTCAAATCTGAATAGCTGTAGTTTGGGATATGGTAGATACATAGATACGTAAGGTTTTATTTCTTATTTCTTTTTATGAGCTACAAAATTTGGCACAAATGATAATAAAACCACTTTTTAGAAAATGGCCTAGGCTGGCAAATCTAAGAACATCTAGAAAAATTCAGAAATAATATCAAATGCCTCATAAAAATATTTTATTTCCTCTGTCTTCATCTCTGCTAGAGCTATGCCTTTAATACCCATGTAAATCCCCAAAGCGCAGTCTTTTCAGTAGTCATTTACAAATATTAATTGTGCAAGTGGTTTATATAGCACTATTCTATATGCTCTGGAGGATACAAATGCTACTGCATGATCCACGAATGCTACTTCAGGAAGTTTTCACTGTAGTTGGAAAGACAACATAACACATAACACATTTAAAAAGCACATGAAACAAGTTATGTAGATAAAGCTATAGACAGACAGACAGACAGATCAACCTATCCTAAGATTCTAAACCAGATCCTAAGAGCTGCCTGTTACAAGGCAGTATGTGATTTTTTTGTTTGTTTGTTTTGTTTTTGTTTTTGTTTTTGAGACAGAGTGTTGCTGTGTCACCAGGCTGGAGTGCAGTGGCTCCATCTCAGCTCACTGCAACTTCCACCTCCTGGGTTCAAGCGATTCTCCTGCCTCAGCCTCCCGAGTAGCTGGGACTACAGGCACAAGCCACCACGCCCAGTTAATTTTTGTATTTTTAGTAGAGATGGGGTTTCACCATGTTAACCAGGATGGTCTCGATCTCGTGACCTTGTGATCTGCCTGCCTTGGCCTCCCAAAGTGCTGGGATTACAGGCGTGAGCCACCATGCCCAACTGTGATTAATTTACATGACTTCAAAGAAGAGTGTCTCATCCCACCTACTCTCACCCAATTATTTAACAATTTACTACATTAGATATTTGATAGGTGAGACTTGGATTTATGGCTTACCCATGCTGCTTTGTCTTTGTTCTAGACCTTTGATGAATGTGTAGCAGAAGGTGGCTCAGACTGTGCTCCAGAGAAGCTCTGGCTTCAAATCCCGTTCTTCTGTGGCCATAGCTCCGAATGCTGGTAGGGAGATAAAGTTGGCTCAAATTGATTATCATTCTTATTATCTCTATATCTGTGTTTCATTTCACAAGGGCTAGATATAGGGAAATCGGTGAAAGACTAGACTAAAAATAACATGTAATTGAGTAATATCTAGTTTTGCAGTTACTTTTAAATGCATTTAAAAGATTCCTCATGTAGAGTGATATCCTAATATCCTTGCATTGTTTTCTCAGATGCTGGTTTTTAATATTTCTTATTTTTGGTGTTATGTTTTGCTGTATTCCAGTAGAGCTCTTAGAGACTGGGAGGTGGTCATAAATCTTATTTTGTCCAAAGCTTACTGTTTTAGCTATTTGTATTAAATTAAGTAAAGGCTTAGCAGGTTAAAATTCACCTGGTTTTACTGTTAAACTGATTTTGACTTTAAGAGAAGCCAAGGTTATGGGTGTGGTTTAGTTTGCTAGTAAATATCAAGTGGAAAATGAAGATACTTTAATAAAAAATGTATTTCCTCAGAATGTGTTGAGTTTTCAGTTTTTAAAAATAATTTTACATGTTTATTTGTTCTATTCAATCATTTTAATAGGAGAAGTAGGAGAAAAAAGGAGCGTATTCAAAGTTTTTTCCTTAAACCATAATGAGAAATACAAGGAATTTCTTCATTATTTGAGATATATTATTAGATTGCTGTGGAGTTTAAGGTCCTACTCAATAAATTACATCAAAGCCTCATACTAGTATAAGAATTGGAAGCCTATAAAGAATGCCTTCTCAATTTTTAACCATTTCTTTAGAACAGGGATTGGCAAACTACAGGTTGTAACCTGCAGACCCAATTTTGGCCTATCACCTGTTTTATTATTATTATTATTATTACTTGAGACAGAATTTCGCTCTATCGCCCAAGCCGGAGTACAGGGGCACAGTCTTGGCTCACTGCATCCTCCGCCTCCTGGGTTCACAGTTCTCCTGCCTCAGCCTCCCGAGTAGCTGGGACTACAGGTGCCTACACTACACCTGGCTAATTTTTGTTTTTTTAGTAAGAGATGGGGTTTCACCATGTTGGCCAGGCTGGTCTCGAACTCCTGACCTCAAGGGATCCACCTGCCTCAGCCTCCCAAAGTGCTGGGATTACAGGCATGAGCCACCATGCCCAGCTATGTCACCTGTTTTATAAATAAAGTTTTATTGAAACACAGCCACATATATTTTTTACTTACTGCTTGTGGCTGTTTTCACACTGCAACAGCAGAGTTGAGTAGTTGTAACCTAAACCACGTGTATTAGCTGTTCTTGCATTACTATAAAGGACTACCTGAGACTGGGTAATTTATGAAGAAAAGAGGTTTAATTGGCTCACTGTTCTGCAGGATGTACAAGCATGACACCAACAAGGGCCTCAGGAAGCTTACCATCATGGCAGAAGGTGAAGCAGGAACAGGCATATCACATGGTGGGAGCAAGAAAGTGGGCACTGGGGGGGGGTGGTATGGTTCCCAGACTTTCAAACAACCAGATCTTGTGTGAACTGAGCGAGAACTCAGTTATCGCCAAGGGGATGGCACTAAACCGTTCATGACAGATCTGCTCCCATGATCCAGTCATCTCCCACCAGGCCCTACCTCCAGCATTGGGAATCACATTTCAACGTGAGATTTGGAGGGAACAAACATCCAAACCATATTATTCTGCCCCTGGCTCACCAAATCTCATGTCTTTCTCATATTTCAAAATATATTCATCCCTTCACAGTAGTCCCAAAGTCTTATTCCAGCATTAACTCAGAAGTCCCAAGTCCAAAATCTCATCTGGAGATGAGTTCCTTCTACCTGTGAGCCTGTGAGATTAAAAAAAAAAAAAAAAAAAAAAAGTTATTTATTCCCGATACAATGGTGGTATAGGCATTGGATAAACATTTCCATTCCAAAAGGGCGAAATTGGCCAAAAGAAAGGTGCAGTAGGCCCCACACAAGTCTGAAACCCAGCAGGGCAGTCATTACATTTTAAAGCTCCAACATAATCCTTGACTTCATCTCCTGCATCCTGGTGCAAGGGGTGTGCCCCTAAGGCCTTGAGCAGCCCTGCCCCCATGGCTTTGCAGGGTACAGCCTACGTGGCTGCTCTCATGGGTTAGAATTGAGTGTACCTGCAGTTTTTCCAGGGAGAGTGTGAGAGCTGATGGTGAGCCAACCATTCTGGGGTCTGGAGGGCATAATCCCCTTCCCACAGCTCCACTAGGCAGTTCCCTGTTTGGGTCTCTGTGTGGGGTGAGGGCTCCAACCCAACCCACTTCTGACATCTAGATGGAAGCTGCAATCTAGGTGGAATGCAAGCTCCTTCATACTTGCATTCTGAGCATCTGCAAACTTAATACCACCTGGAAACCACCTATGCTTACAGCTTATGCTCCCCTGGAGTGGTGGCCCAAGCTGTACCTGAACTCCTTTGAGCCAAGGCCGGAACTGGAGTGGCCGGGATGTGGGGAGCAATGTCCCAAGGCTTCTCAGGGCAGCAGAACCCTGGGCCTGTCCCCTTAAATCATTCTTCCCCCCAAGGCTTCTGGGCCTATGATGGGAGAGGCAGCCTGGAAGATCTCTGAAATGCCTTTGAGGCCTTTTTCTCATTGTCTTGGATATTAGCACTTGACTCCCTTTTAGTCATGCTAACCTCCTTAATAAGTGATTGCTCCACAGTGTTATTAAATTCCTTCCCTATTCCCTGCCCTATTCCCTGGAAAATAAGCTTTTCAGTGGGCGTGGTTGCTCATGCCTGTAATTCCAGCACTTTGGAAGACCAAAGTGGGAGGCTCGCTTGAGCCCAGGAATTTGAGACTAGCCTGGGCAATCTCATCTCTACAAAACATAAAGTTAGCCAGGTGTAGTGGCATATGCCCATAATCCCAGCTACTTGGGAGGCTAAGGTAGGAAGAACACTTGAGTCCAGGAGGTTAAGCCTACAATGAGCCAAGATCCAGCCTGGGCAACAGAGCAAGACCCTGTCTTTAAAACAAAAAACAACACAAAAAGGGGGCTTTCCTTCTCTACCACATGGCCAGGCTGTGAATTTTCCAAATGTTTATGCTCTGCCTCCCTTTAAAATATAAGTTCCAACTTTAAGTCATTCCTTTGCTCTTGCATTTTATTGTAGCCTCTTAGACGCAGCCAGGCCACATCTTAAATGCTTTGTTGCTTAGAAATGTATTGTGCCAGATGTCCTAAGTCATCACTTTTGTTTTTTTTTTTGGAGACAGAGTCTCACTCTGTCAGCCAGGCTGGAGTACAGTGGCACAATCTCGGTTCACTGCAACCTCTGCCTCCTGGGCTCAAGCAGTTCTCCTGCCTCAACCTCCCGAGTAGCTGGGATTACAGGTGTGTGCCACCATACCCAGCTAATTTTTGTATTTTTAGTAGAGATGGGGTTTCACCATGTTGGCCACGCTGGTCTCAAACTCCAGACCTCAGGTAATCCACCTGCCTCAGCCTCCCAAAGTGCTGGGATTACAGGTGTGAGCCACCACACCCGACCAGTCATCAGTCTTTAAGTTCAAACTTCCACAGATCTCTAGAACTTGGACACCGCACAGCCAAGTTCTTTGCTAAGGCATAATACAGGTGACCTTTACTCCAGTTCTCAGTAGCTTCTTCATTTCCCTCTGAGACCTCATCAGCCTGGACTTCTGTCCATATTTCTGTCAGCATATTTGTCACAATCATTAAACCAGTCTCAGCTTAAGAAATGTCAGTTTCCCTCTTCTTCCTGTCGTCTTCAGAGCCCTTCAGATTCTTCCAACCTCTGCCCATTACCCAGTTCCAAAGCCACTTTCCCATTTTCAGGTATCTTTACAGCAATACCCCACTCCTTAGGAACAATTTTCTCTATTAGGCCATTCTTACATTACTGTGAAGGAATACTTGAGATAGTAATTTATAATGAAAAGAGGTTTACTTGGCTTATGGTTCTGCAGGCTGTGCAAGCATGGCACCAACATCTGTTTAGCTTCTGGTGCAGGCCTCAGGAAGCTTACAATCATGGCAGAAAGTAAAGTGGGAGCAGGCACATCACATGGCAGGAGTGGGAACAAGAGAATGAAGGGGGAGGGCCCAGTCTTTTTGTTTTTTTTTTAGATGAAGTTTTGCTCTTGTCACCCACGCTGGAGTGCAGTGGCGTGATCTCGGCTCACCACAACCTCTGCCTCCTGGGTTCAAGCAATTCCCCTGCCTCAGCCTCCCGAGTAGCTGGGATTACAGGCATGCACCACCATGCCCGGCTGATTTTGTATTTTTAGTAGAGATGGGGTTTCTCCACGTTGGTCAGGCTGGTCTTGAACCTGAGGTGACCCGCCTGCCTTGGCCTCCCAAAGTGCTGGGATTACAGGTGTGAGCCACCACACCTGGCCCCCAGTCTTTTAAATAACTAGATCTCTAATGAACTAACTGAGCCAAGTACTCAGTTATCACCAAGGGGATGGTGCTAAACCATTCACAAGGGACCTGCTCCCATGATCCAGTTACCTCCCACCAAGTCCAACCTCCAATACTGGGAATCACATTTCAGAATGAGAGTTAGAGGGAACAAATATCCAAACCATATCACTGTGTAGTCTGCAAAACCTAAAATATTTATCCTCTGGCCTTTTATATAAAAAGTTTGCCAATTCCTGCCTTAGAACAATAAAGACTATTGCTCTATTGGGCATTTTTGAGGAGGTATTAATTGTATTTCTTTAGTATGTTTCATAGATTCACAGAACTGGGAGGGTGCTTAGAAACCAGTTAATCATGGCTCCCCTCCCCCTCTTTTTTTTTTTAAATAGTTTGAGAAAACAAAATTGAGAAAGGTGAAGCCATCAGCTCAAGACCAGACTGCTGCTTAAACGCAGAGCTGGAATTTGGATTAAGGAACATTTGTGCTAAAAAGAACCCAAAAGTAGAGTTATTTTGGATCAAATCTCTGTTAATAGCATTAGCTGACAATGTAAATGAAAATAAAAATAAAAGATTCTTAGCAGAGCCATTATCTATTTTCCGTTCCTCAGAAATTTCAGAAAACAGCTCACAAAAATTCAAAACTCACACAATAAGCAGTAAACACAAATTGTTTACACTTTACTAGAGAGCTCTTAAATGAACAGAATTTAGTGTAGCTTAAAAAAGTTAAAACACACTAAATCATATAGGAGGGGTATATTTTCTTATATCCATATACATTTTTAAAGTGCCCTTAAACTAAATTGCTCATGTTAAGAGTCCTCTGGTAAACTCTGAAATTAGCACTGCGTAGTTGAGCAGAAACTGGAGATGGAAGCAAAGGAAATTAGAAACAGGTGTGCCTCCCACAGGATGGTAATAAAAGGGCATTGAGACTTTGGATATACATGTGTTTATCTATTTTCTCTGTAATATATAGTGTCAAAGGTACCAAAAACACTCAGCAGATTTCACAACCAGGTTTTAATTCCTTTTCTTTGGTTTCAGGAATGTGGGAAGCAGGTGGGCTATGGATCAAGCCAAGTATAACCTAGTTAATGAATATTTTCTGGTGGGAGTTACTGAAGAACTTGAAGATTTTATCATGTTATTGGAGGCAGCATTGCCCCGGTTTTTCAGGGGTGCTACTGAACTCTATCGCACAGGTATATAAAGGAAGGGTTTCTTTTTAAAACTTTCTTTGGTTTCTTTTGTTTGTTTGTTTGCAACTCGTAGATATATGACTTAAAGTTTCTTCAGTGAAACAACGACATTTCACGACAGATAACTCCAGAAAGGCAGGTATCTTGTCTGTTTCTGCTATTTTTTTTTTTTTTTTTTTTTTTTTTTTTTGAGACAGAGTCTCACTCTGTCGCCCAGGCTGGAGTGCAGTGGCTGGATCTCAGCTCACTGCAAGCTCCGCCTCCCGGGTTTATGCCATTCTCCTGCCTCAGCCTCCCGAGTAGCTGGGACCACAGACGCCCACCACCTCGCCCGGCTAGTTTTTTGTATTATTTTTAGTAGAGACGGGGTTTCACTGTGTTAGCCAGGATGGTCTCGATCTCCTGACCTCGTGATCCGCCTGTCTCGGCCTCCCAAAGTGCTGGGATTACAGGCTTGAGCCACCGCGCCCGGCCACTGCTCACTATTTTCTATTGAATAACTGTGAATTAGGTGAAAATTAGAAAGCACTGTAGAAATAGCGGAATGATACAAACTACAGAACCAGCCTTAGAAATGTATAGTATTCAATACATTTCTTGCCAGATATCAAACATAGGCCTGTGTATTAGTCCTGCCTACTACCATTTTGAAGTAGAGGTGGGATAGTGGAACTAAAGTATGCCTAAGCCATGTTTCAGCAGCCTCAGCTGTATTACGTATCTGAAAGTGATAAGTTAATTGTGTTTTTGTTTTGTTTTGTTTTTTGCTGTTGCTTGATAAGATGCAGTTATAGAAACTCTTTCCTTGAGGATGCATATGCCCTAGCTTCTAACATAATTTTAGAGAATATAGATTATGAGAAAATAGAATACAGTTTGGCAATAGATATTTTATCAGAAATGAACTAGTCTCAGAGCACCAAGCACTTGAGAATATAGTGTGTGAGGTGACAGCCTACACTTTACTGTGTGCCAATCCTTACATTTACTATTTGACATTTCATTAAGTCTTTACTAGGTTGAGGATTTACATTCTAAAGGACTGAATCATGGCTCTAGTATGATCAAGGCTCCATTTTTACCTGAATTATATAAAACAATTATGTTACCTATTCTTTAATATGTCATATTAACCACCTCTTCAAATAAAGAGGCATTGACCTTTTGTGTGTTCTCCAAGAATTATTTACCTTTCCTTTTTTTCCCCCTTTGTAAGTAGGAAAGAAATCTCATCTTAGGAAAACCACAGAGAAGAAACTCCCCACTAAACAAACCATTGCAAAACTACAGCAATCTGATATTTGGAAAATGGAGAATGAGTTCTATGAATTTGCACTAGAGCAGTTCCAATTCATCAGAGCCCATGCTGTTCGAGAAAAAGATGGAGACCTCTACATCCTCGCACAAAACTTTTTCTATGAAAAGATTTACCCTAAGTCGAACTGAGTATAAGGTGTGACTATTGGATTCTTGAACTAAAATTTGACCCTATCTTCACCTTTGTTCTCAGCTCCACAGTCTGGATTGCTGACAGTAGGTGTATATGACAGTTTATATCGAGCCAAATTAGGAAACACACAGTAACGTCAAGGAAATAGATACTGGCTGGTATGTCAGTGTTCTAAGTTTAAGTTTCAGGCATTTTTATTTTTCCTGGCTAAACTTTGGTGAAAGTTATAACCTCCTGCCTGGGAGAAAATATACATCACCTAAAATGAACTCATGGCAGGTCTAATCAAAAGGCTAAATACAATTTCAGAAAAGGTTCTGATACTCTCGTTTTTGATAAAGCATTTTTTCAACTAACCATGAATGAAGATGAGTCCATTTGCCTCTTCTGCCTTCACTGAGGGTTTGGGTTATACACCTCTACTGAATTGTGTTAATAACTGTTTGGCAGTGTGTACTTTGTTTTTGTGAGTCATGTCTCATGAAATTTATTGGAATGTTTAATCATATTTGCTAAGAAATGTTTCTGCTGTAGTTGGATTTGCCTATATTTATGTAGGTGGTTTTAATTTTTTAAATACTGATTAGTGTTAAAAATCAATTTAAATCATGACTAATATGGTAAAAAGATAAAGCGTCAAAGCAGTATTTCTCATTCCTGTCTCCTCAATGTCTAATATTGGGAAGATACTTCAAAGAATACTGAGATTGTCTGAAGTTTTAGTTAAGATTTTCACACATTAATATCAAAAAAGTAAGTTTAGTATTTGTTTCTCCATGGGTTATTTGTAAAGCTGTAAACTGAGATATCGGTGACTCCGTATTATGACTCCATTAGTGAGCGGTGGTATGGGTAGGATTTTCCTACTTCTTCTGTACTTTTACCTGTAGACTATTTTTACTAAGGTGCTTTATAATGTGTTTTAAAGCATTGCATTTACAAAAAAAGGAAAATGCTGTAAATATTGCATATTTTATGTATTTGGACCAAAAGGTTACAAGTAATTAGACAAAAGTGGTTTTGCACCAATTTTATGTCAAGTAAAACCATCAGACCTACTGTTCTTGTATTTCTCATTTAACTTTACTGTTAAGACATCACTGAAATGAACTTCAATAAGCTTTCAATTTTGAAACACAGTTCATTATTCATAACTTGAGGCAGTAATTGCAGTGGAAAGAGTACTGGACAAGGAGTCAAAAAACTTGATTTCAGGTCCTAGCTCTACCACTTACCAGCTGTGTGATCTTGGGCAAGTTACTTAACCTCTCTTTGCCTCAATTTCCTCATCTTGAAATGAGGATAATAATACCTGCTGTACCTACCTCACAGGGCTGTTGTGAGGATTAAATGAGATGGCATGTGAAAGCACTTTGAAAATTGTAAAGCGCTATATAAATGTAAGGTATTATTATAGAAACATCTTTAACATATAGTTTCATAGCATTCCTTTTTTAACAAAGAAAGGGAAAAGTCTGCTTGTAAGCTGGTTGAAAAGTTAATCTTGATATAAATTTGTGTTTGATAAATATCCTCCCGGTGTTTTATCTTCCATGTTTCAGCAACGATTGAAATATGAAACACCTGTGAACTCTTAAAGCTTCATGAGCAGCTGCTTGAGTTTAGGAAGTTCCCTGTTAGAAATAGGCTTTGTTAGCTGACTAGGGTCAGGGAAACTTTGCTCTTCAAATTTGAAAGATGTTTCTGTTTTTATTTTACATTACTATTCAGAAATGGTAGCTATTTTATACCTATGGTTTAACTAAGTATTTCTGAACAAGGCTTCACAGACTGTAAGCATTTTAGGTAGATTGCCTTAAAGGTTATGGGAGGGCATGAGGGAACACTTCTTACGAGAAAACATTTATAAACAAACTAAAGAAAAACTAAAAGAATGACAGGAAGAATCATTTTAGCACCCTTTCCTCACAATAATATAATATAAAAGTATTAAAAGAACATAGCCAGGCTTTTTATTTTTATTATTATTATTTGGCTTTTTTCTTTCTTTTTTCAAATTGATTTTTATAGGTATTTCCTGAAAGTGTATACAGATTATTTCCTTGCCCAAAAGTAAAGCACCACTTCAGGGTAGGGTTTGACATTACCTGCTAATGAACAAACCCCAGTATGCAAGTTACTCTTGCACCACATGCCCAAATCTTCTTGAGGTGCATTAACTCTTTTAGGTAACTAGAGTAGTACTTTGTGAACTAGATCAGGAGGTCAGTAAACTTTCTGTGGAAGGACCAGAGAGTAAATATTTTAGGCTTTGCAGGCCATATGGTCTCTGTCACAGCTAGTCAACCCTGCCATTGTACCACAAAAGCAGCAATAGACATTATGTAAACAAATGAGCACGGTTATGTTCCAATAAAACTTTATTTACAAAAACAGAAGACATCCCAGATGCAGACCATGGGCTACCAACCATTGCACTGGCTAAATCATTATTTATGGAGAAATCATCTTTGTATCTGTACTCTAGAGGCCTAAAAGAGTTTATATACTTCTAAAAGCTCCTAACATATCCAAAGAATTGCTTTCTGATTCGTGTAGTCTCTCACACAGATTCATAAACTTTTATGACTTATATTGTTTCCAGGTGGGCATGTTTTCTTTCCCAGTTTAACAGTTCAGAACAGGGGCATTTGTTTTACCATATTTTAGGGTGGGTTAGGAGTATCCTTTCTGGAGACTGAGAAAGGGGTGGATTTAATTCCATCAGGTCCAGTACAGTACTAGGAGTCATAATACTTTATAATCAGTTAAATAAATAGAACCACTGAGACAATAATGTATTTTTTTAAAGTGGCAAATGTGGTTTTCTTTTTTCAGCCTTTGCGCTTTTTCAGTATTTTGACCATAGGGAGATAATTTTTTTATAATACAAAAGTAAATTAACCACTTGGAATTTTAAAGATAATGTTATGTGTGTATGTGAAATATATATATATATGTTTATTTCCTAAAAGAGGAAAAGATACCTTTCTGTTCAACTTGTATCGACTCCTGTTTTCTAACTGCTGTGAAATGGCAACTGTTGATAAATTATTGTGATTGTTTTAAAATCTAATGGGAAGTAAAATATATTTTGATTTTACCCAACTTTAATCTGTAAAGTAGCACTTAAATATATCTGATAGCAACACTTAAGATATTGCATGGGGATTACTTTCCTGTCATCCATGTGCATTTGTGCAACTTCAAACATATTGGGTGCTTCTGAATTCCTGATGATTGGATTTAAACTATTGAAAATTAGATAGTTTAAACTTACTGATTTTTATAATTTTCTGATCTTAAAATTTGGTTAACGCTTGTAATCTGTTGCTTTTTCTCAATATGTGTCCTATTGGAAATTCCTAAAATCGTTGGTGCCATCAGTGATTTACAAACAATATTTTGATATTGCAGATGATTTGCTTACTGTATTTGCACTGTTAGAAAGAAAATAGTTTGTAGACAATGATTCTTTTTTAATAAAATCAAATAATTCTGAAAGCACTAGAGAATTTAACTGAAGGCTGGTTCCCAAATGCATAGCTGGCATTTTAATTTAAATTCAAATCTACGTAGAGAACATCTGTGTAAATCATCTCACTGGATTTTCCCATTGGTCATTCCCAAACACACCTATGGTCCTAGAATCCTTATTATGAGAAGTTCCCTGTAACCTTTTATGTAGTTTGCCTTTAAGAGGCCCAGGTGCTTCTCCTTTATGATTTGAGTTGACCTCTTCATAAATTAGCATTGTTTACTTTTCAGAGGAAGCAGAGAAGTTGCTGTTACGGTTTTGCATCCGTTTACCCTATGCAGAGTTGCTGTATGATGCCAACTAAACTGCTCTTTAGGCAGCCGTCTGAGGAGAAAAGCAACCCTGTTTCAAATCCACTGCCAATTCAGCTCCTCTGGAGTGGAGCTTACTTTCTGATTACTTGGAGCAGGAATTTTAGAGATTGAAATGAATGATCATTTAGTCAGATTTATCCTGTAATTTCATGCAGCTTTGTGGCCTTTGCAGTACTGTTTATAAAATGGACCCTGATGGTGATGAACTCTTTAAAATACATTACTGTTAAGGCTGTGTTGGGACATTGATGCTGTCTATCTCATTTTTTAGACAGTTTTTGTAGCTTTCTATTGAGAGGTATGTGAGCATCTCTGAAGCAGTGTTGAATGTAATTTTGGAAACATGGATTGCATATTTTGACTTTTATTTTATAAATACACAGCTCAACAGTGCCTTTTTCTTCCCTCATAGTCCTGTTGGAAGATGCTTACTACTTTCTTCTCACTCCCTGCCCTCCGCCACTCCATTCAGTTGATTCATTTATGCAATTCTGTTTCCAACTTGAAACCATTTTGTCACATCTGTTGGAGAGATAATCACTCCTTTTCCTTAACATTCTGCCAGCTTTCTGATGTTGAAGTGTTTCAGTTGACTACCTGATGCAAAAGCTATAAAATAAACACTTAGTGGGAAGGGGAAAAATGGTTTGGTGTCCTGTTTTAATATTTTCTTTTGTAGCGTTGACACTGATGGACATTTTCCAAGCTGACTCAGTGTTCAGTGTCAACTTAACTCTCAGGTAGTGTTGCCATCAGAAAAGCATGCATCATCATTGGTTTTTAATGATTGTATGGCTTGTGACAATACTTTATCTGGACTGACACGTCTCTGCTGCTTTTGTGTTGTACTTCATCACTGTTAATAACATTTCAGATAGAAAACTTACAAAGTATATACTTAATTAGAAGAAAAAAGAAAAATAGACAAAGGGCTATTAGAATAAAAAAGAAATGTGAAAGTAACTTAATCTAACATTTATGGCACAGTTTGGACATGTCCATAATGTTTTTTTAGAACACACATTTCTGATTTTTTTTTTTTTTTTTTTTTTTTTTTTTTTTTTTGCCCTTAAAAAAGAAAGTCTCAATTACATTGATTTTCAATTCTTAGCCACTGGCTCATTGTTTTGAGCAATGCTTGATTGATTCTATTTATATTATATGATATTGGGTTGATAAAATACCAGTTCAGTGATGATTTTTCTTAACAGAATTTGGTGTGCACTTGCAGTGACAGAACAAAGAACATGGCTTGAGAGTCAAAGGGATCTGCATTTAGCAATGTGATGTCAGTAAATGGAGATAACAGGATTGTTGCGAAGGTTGGGCATGATGTATGCAAAGTACTGGGCAGGGTAGACTAATAACTGCTGGTATTTACATGCTGTGCTGGAATAGTGTTACCAAGCTGATGTGCCATTCTCACCCTGCAGAATACTAGTTTTGTCATTTCATAAATGATATTTTTATAAATATTTTTGAATGACTGTACTTTTTACTGATTATCTTAATACCATGTCACTTATGTACCTGTAGCATAGATATTCCTGGTTCTGATTCTTGCTGTTCTTTCCACATACAAATCACTCATTTGTACAGATTAAAGGGGGGAAATGCTGACTGTTCTAAAGAAGATAGGACTTGCTTATTCCACAAGTGACGGAGTTCATATCTTAGTATATTTGAACAGTAAGGACTGCTAAATAGTACACACATAAAACTCAGGATCCCAGGAGTAAAATGATTTGCACTCTTTGAACAGAAAGGACAGCAGCAGTGTAAACAATAGGCTCTCAAGCTAAAAACTGAGAACATGAAAACCTCTGGGGACCTGACTCCAGTTGTCAAGAAAAGTAGAGACAAGGTTGGGGAGAAGCAGACAGATCTCAGGGCCAGACAGATCTCAGAAATGCCAACATTTGGTGACAGGTGGGATATAATCAATAAATGGGGAATGAAGGCATTAACTTGGGTTCATAACAATGCATCTGTGCAAATTTTCAGCACCCCTTGCTTTTGCCTCAATTAGGCAATGATGATTACTTCCTATGTCAAAGCTTATAAAACAGACTAGCGTTTTCCCAAATAACCTAGGATTACAAAGAAGGAATTCACTATCTCCCTATCAGATGTTTGGCTTCTTTGCCTCTTTTGCTCTTCCAGATTTTGTGACCTGGGTTAGAGTTTAGAAAGAACCCCCTAGAAACTTTTCTGATGTCCTCTGGTTTGATCATGAAGGCTTCTAATGAAACACACCAACTCTAAGTCTCTACCTCTACTTCTCTAAACCTGAAGTTTAAAAATGAAAGTCTTGCCTGGAAGTGTTTCACATCATTAGCACTGACAGCATTTACAGGGAAATAGATAAAACATATTTGGATTAATTTTCTTTTAGATCAAGGGTGTGGGCAACTAGATTTCTAGAGCCTTCAGCCTGTCTTACCGGTGATGCTGGAAAATAACTGACCCCTGTCTAGGTTTTCTTGCTAAATACGCCCTCCATGAAACAGGCAACCTAAGTATTTTGAACTGTAAGAATGTTAAGAAATTTCTCTCCCTGAGCAGCAGATCCAAGAGTGATTATTCTGGGATTGTAGAATCAGTTCATTCTTTTCTTTCTTCCTCTCCCTCCGCTCTCCTTTCTTTCCAATTTAAAATCACTCAGTCTCTTAGCAGAAACTTAACATCAAAGAACTGTCAAACTTGCTAATTTGTGATTTTTTTTTAGCATGTGCCGCCTTAAAGTATCAAAGCTTTAACCTGCATCTAATTAAATATTAAAATCTGGCAAAGAGTAGATGTACAGTCCCTAACTGATCTGGCTTCTGAACTTTGTTTTGCTTTCACAAATTGAACCAGTTTGACCTAAATCTGGGTATTTCATGTAGCATCTTGAGAGATGTATTTAAAGTGCTTGTGGCAATAACATTTCATTTGTATCCATTTTGATGATTCTGGGTGCCCTCTTGGTAAGGCAGCCAGGTTGTACTGTAAAACAAAAACAATGTAGAGGTTTCAGTCTTAGGTGTTTGAAACTGTTAGATCTCTCAAAATTGATTAGCTGAAATATACCTTTTCTGGGTAACTGAACTCACCCGTAATTCCATTTGAAGCGGGCAGAGCGTTTCTGAAAACGGCTAATCAGAAATGAGTGACATTTTATTCAACCAAGAGTTACCAGAAACATATTTTTTTTTCCTTTAAAAGTAATTTAAAATTCACCAGAGGGTTACTAATTAGGTCTCTAGGCATAGCATGGTTATCTGATCAGACTGTCATGTCCATAAACAGTGAAAATGCAGCATGTTGATCCATTCTTGTCTGTTTTTAAAGGAGGCTGTGGACTTTAAACTCCTCTCTCGCAGGCTTGCTCTTTGTTTCGTGTGGGGGCTCTTTGAATAACACCTTAGATGAGAACAATGTTTAAGAAGTAGGCCAGTTATATTTTGCTTTTCTATTTCTACCATGCTAATGGCGCTCACTTGATCGTTTAATCACTGATCCAAATCCAGATGGAATTAGATGCCCCTTCCTGCTGTAGTCCTGCAGTCAGACAGTCTGTAATGTTTGATATGGATCTTCTGAGTGGACAAGATGAGATTAGATTAGTCTCTCTGGGAGCCAGCCCTATTCATTTTCTAAGAAAGTTATACTGGAGGCCTGAGGACTGCCAAGAGCAAAGTGGAAACAGAGCCCAGCCTTTTCCTCTTATCAAGATCCACAGTGGTTCCACGTTAAGTAGTGGAGATTCGAATAATGAATTGGATCAGAAGCCAGGAAGGAGGTCCTTGCCACCCACGATTAGAATATGAACTGCATGTGTTACGACTTTATTACCTTTTCTTATTTTAATATATGACAAAGACTGAAATCTCTGGCATGGAGTAAGGCAAATTTTACTTTTGTGGGTTTTTTTTTTTTTTTTTTTTTTTTTTTACATTTAATATTTATTGAGCCCCCATTGTTTGCCAGGCACTGCACTACAGGCTCTCTGCACCATGAGCTTTAACCTTTCAATAATCCTCATATTCAATCCTTTACAACTGTTTAGAACTTTTTAATTTATAAGGTGCTTTCATTTCACATTTATCCTCTCATTAGATTCTCACATGGAAGGGTAGATACCATTATCCTCATTTTGGAATCGAAACTGACACAGCTAGTAGGTGGAAGATGGGCTCCCCAGCCCTCAAGATTCCTAGTCCATCAAACCCTGATGCCCTTCCTGCTATGTGCCTGTCTCTCAAAGTGAGCAAGGGCTGTAATACAGATTAAACAATTGCAGTGGTTCTTAGTCTATAATCCCATCTCTGGACCAATAGTGTCAGCATCCCCTAGGAGCTTGTTGAAAGGCAGATTCTTAGGCCCCAGCCTTCTGAGTAGGACCAAGACTAAAGAACCACTGGACTAGAGCACCAGTTTACAGATGAGACGACTGAAACTCTAGCTGAGCTTAACCTAGCTAGTTAAGCAACCTAAGGCCTCTCATAACAAAAGTTATGCGTTAGGATGTGAACCCAGGTCAGTCTGGCTCCAACACCATCTGTTTTCTACATTGGACTGCATTATAAATTATATATATATTTCATTCTTGGTAAATTCCTCCCTGAAACGTCGTCTTGGGGGACAACAGAGCAGGTCAATGAGAAGAAAAAAGTCCCAATGTGCTCTTCTGGAGTAAGGCAACCAGTGCCACCCCTTTTAATGAGTTTCTATTTTCTTTCTGTGTGAGGTGAACGTTGGGGGCTAAGCCTCAGCGTGGCTACTAGCGTGCTCAGGAAATTCAGGGACAGAGCCGAGAATCCAAAATGGCTACCCAGACTAAGTGCATTTCATCTGGACTTTCTGGTCCCAGTGTTCCTTGGTCATACTTAGTAGTTTGCTGTGATGGATTTAATGGCAAGAGGACTCCTTGCCCTGGCTTGGCAATATCTGTGGAGCCATGGGTTGACGTAGTGTGGAAATACTTGTGGCTACTTGGAAATCCCTGTTGCTGTCATCATTGGCAGTGCTTACCAGCCAAGATCCATAGTCTGTGGTCACATGCGAACTCTTCCAGTCATGCGGCTTAAACAGAAGTGCCCACCTGTTTCTCACAAATTCTACCTGCATTATTTTTTTCTTCTTGAAGCAAGAGCCCAGACCAAGGGTTAGTCGATAGCTCAAGGGGCTTCCAGGGAAATCAGAACTGATCTTCGTACATAGCAATGCCGATAGGCTTCCTTCCACACACTCTGAGAGATCAGCAGGGCAGTGGACTGAGCCTTCAGGTGCAATGTGTTTCCTCCACACATTCTTTTTGAAAGAGGAAGATTGTTGCCCATGTATAGTGTACTTATGTGCTGGCACTGCACCAAGTGCTATGCATTTGTTAGCACTCATTTCATCCCCCCTTTTTTTTGAGAGAGAGAGGATCTCACTCTGTCACCCATGCTGGAGTGCAGTGGTGCAACCATGGCTCACTGCAGCCTCAAACTCATGGGTTCATGTCTCAGCCTCCCAAAGTGCTGAGATTACACGCGTGAGCCCCCATGCCTGGCCTCATTTCATCCTCTTAATCCTCTGAGGAAGGTACTACTAGCGGCCCCATTTTACAGTTGAGAAAGAATTAGAAGTTCAGATGCTTTCTTGCAGTCACACAGCTAGAAAGTGGTGGAGAGGATTCAAATCCAGGTCTAACTGCAAATTTTCTGCTCTTAACCATCGTGTAGCATAGGCTCTGACAGCTATGACAGGCAGTGGTGGGGGGTTGTTTTGAAAGTCTCGCCATAGGCTGGGTGCAGTGGCTCACACCTGTAATCCCAGCACTTTGGGAGGCCCAGGCGGGGGGATCACCTGAGATCAAGAGTTCGAGACCAGCCTGGCCAACATGGTGAAACCCTGTCTCTACTAAAAATACAAAATTTAGCCAGGTGTGGTGGTGTGCACCTGTAATCCCAGCTACTCGGGAGGCTGAGGCAGGAGAATTGCTTGAACTCATGAGGTGGAGGCTGTAGTGAGCTGAGATCACGCCACTGCACTCCAACATGGGCGACAGAGTGAGACTCCATCAAAAAAAAAAAGTCTTGCCATATGTCTTTTCTGCCTCTTTCACACAGCCCCACAGGGCTTGGCAGCAGGAAAAGTGTGACCTAGGGCTATGGTAGTCACCCATGTGAGCTACAGCTGTGGCTGCAACTCGGTGCAGCCTCTAACCATGAGGACTGGGAGTTTGGAGGGGCAAATTTAGGCCATTTTGTTTTCTTGAAATGCTTCCTCCTAGTCTTAAATTCATTCCCACGTCAATAAATGGCAGTTAGTTATTCGTGGTGGTGGTGATGTCTGAAGACTAACAGGATTCCCAGATTCAATGTTGGGAAAATCACCTTGAGTCCCCTTTTCAGTGTGCTGGGGAGTGAGTACAGGCCAAGTTCCAGTCATCAGTTTCCAGCGGTTCAGCCAGAGTGTCTTGTGAATTCTCCCAGGGCTCTCTGGTTTTAGCAGGGTCTCCATGTGCAAACCTTGCCTTTGCACAAAAGCCACCATGGCAGGAGGTTGACCAAGCTGTTCTGGGAAGGTGAAAGGTGCCGAGCAGTTGATGCTTCCTCCTAAGTGCTGTATGGAGCAGGCTTGGCCCAGATCCAACATGGGCATCCATGCAAAGGCTGGTTGTCTCCCGGTGTCCATGCAGCCCTCCCAGCCATCCCCTCACTTCCCTCTGTGGCATACTGTTCACAGCTGTCTCCCTCCACATGTCCGAGGGCCTTTCTGCAAAGAGGGGTTCAGAGATATCCAGGACCAGCTAGTCTAACCTTTTCAGGGTGGGAGGGCAGAGCAGAAGTTTTATAGTGGATACAAGGCCTGAAGCCAAAGGAGTAAAACCTCTGCCTCATGGGAGTCCAGGCATGCTTAGGTAGGAGGGGGTGGCAGGTGGGTAGGAGAGCCTCCTGACTCCAGAAATCTCGCTTTGTAAGTGGCACCTGCTCTGAGCTCCAGATATCCCTGAATTTGGTTTTGCCCTCTGTTCTTGCCTCTTCCTGTCTCCCTCCTCCTCCTCACTCAGTCCTTCACCACAACATTCCTTTTGTGTTTAGGGAGATTTCCTAGCACCTCCCTGGCTAACAGATCAGATCCATCTGAGTCACGCTGAGCCTCCCATTTAGTAACTTAGGCCTCTGGAGTCCGGGTGGCCCAGGCTTCATGCCAAACCCGCTACTGCTAATAGTAATGCTATTATAATGGCTTTTATACTTAAATCTCCTTTCTTCTAGGAGCCCCAAGGTCTTTAACAAATGCAAAAATTACACCACTGTCCAAAAAATAGAAACTGAAGGAAAATACATTCCTTATTCCAAGTCTACTCCTTCATGGCCTTACATAGTTGCTTTGAAGGATGGATCTTTAAAGGTTCATAAACTTTGGTGGATGAGTGGGGTGGATAAAGGAGACAGGCTTTCTTATTGCCAGAGGCCCCACCAGTTTCACCATCTTATCTTTCGTTGGTTTTGTGGCTCAAAGAGCTTGAGACTACATCGGGATGAGTCTAATAAACTGGTATCTTAGAAGAAGAGATAAGGTTCAATATGAATATGTTTGGCTCTCATACCCCCAGAGGTTATGGGTCTAACAGGTGCTCACTGAGCTCAGCTTGTCGTTGCATGGTTTAGGACAGACAACAAGGATGACCTACAACAGATACTTTGAAGGATGGAGTCAGCTTAAAAGGCAAGCATTAGGTTTGGCTACACGCCCCTATCCTTAACACCTGTGAAGATCTCAGCGTGCAAAGAGAAATACAGATCATGGCCCACTCCTCTATGCTTGGCACTGCTGGATGCAGAGGAAGGGAAGAAGCACTAGGGATGGGCTTGGCTAGGACCTGCCCTCCTTTCAAGGGTCCAGCCACCTGTTTAAAGGAAAGAGAATTCATCCTGATGCCAAGCAACATAGCTTCCGATTCTGACTGCACCTTTTCTCACCTGGCATTCCCTCAATGTCCACCAGGTTGCTTGCTTTCTGTTGGAGGAGAAAATGCTATCTAAATGATCTCCTGACTCAAACTCATTCTTCACACTGATGCCAGAAAGCAAGTTTCTGTCTTCCAGAGAGAAAATTCATGTTGCTTCTTCCCTCAGAAAGTCTCAGTGGCTTCCCACCCACTGTGGGAAGGGGTGCGGCTCCTTTAAGGTAGTGTTCAAGACCTTCTATGCTGTGTCCCTAACTTCCCTTTCAGCCTTGTTTACCACCACAGCTCTCTGGTAGCCTGGACCAACAAGGTCACTTGTACATACTTTCATACCTTTCTCCCTGTTCTTCTCCTAGTTCTCTATGGAAATCTTTCTCACCATTCAAGACCAAGCTCAAACAGCATTTCTCTGGGACAGGTTCCTTGAGCCTTCAAGTCAGAATTTACTATTCCTGTCACTACACTTGCAAAGCCCATTGCTTGTGCCTATCTATGTTCAATAATAGTGACATGGGAAGCACATGCTTTTTAAATAAGACAGACTTGAATTTAAGTCCTGGCTCTCTCCCCTGTCATATGCTTTTTAGAAAATCACTAATCTCTAAGTTTCCTTGTTCTACCGAAAGTAAAACCAAAGCCAACTTCACCTTATGTGTTGTAAGAATTGAATGAGGTCATAGCTCTAAAATCCTTGGGAGAAGAACACTGTGGGTGAGCTAAAGGCATCAGCATTCCCTAATGTTGTGTTCTTGGTATTGTCCACCTGCCCTTCTTCCCCTTAGGTGGCAAACTCCAGGCAAGGGCGTGTTCTGGCTCTTGACATTGACCCCATCCAACTCCAACACCATGTCTTGTATAGGGACACTCACTAAACATTTACATTGAAAGCACTTAATTTCTCACTTCCTCGGTTTCTCTATCTGGACAGTAGTGAAAAAGAATAGCAAAAAAGAACATTCTGGGCTCTAAAGAAAAACTCCCCAAATGCCCCTCCCAGGACGGAGCCTGTTGTTAATTGGAAAATAAATAGTTCTCTGCTGAGCACATCTTTTCCTTTCATGGGGCCCCCTGCGATGCTGTTTGGGCGACAGTTACAGCTACTTTGAGGAAATAATGACTGCCCCAAACTCCTTTGGAAGAATGTTGGGAAGATAAATGAGATAATCCACCTGACAGCTCTTTGAGCTCTTATGAAAAAGATACCCTTGAAATATAGGATACAGGTGTGCCTTGCTTTGGTATGTGAATTTTGGAGATTTTATAAAAATCTGAACCTACAAAACAGACAAATTAAGGGGTGAAAATTAGCATCGCAAACAGCCTCTTGGCTTGACAGAAAGATTCACAGCAGGATCCCTTTAAATAGCCAGCTCCCCTGGTGCATCTAAAATATGACTCAATCTATAAAGAATTTGATTTACATATACTCAGGAACACTTCTACTACAGAGGAGGAAGCACATATGTTTTTTATAATAAAAATCGATAACTTTGGGGTTTTAAAAATATAAAATATTTCTTTCTTCTCATCATCTTTAATCCTGCAGTTAACACTTCCACTGCTAGAAAGTCGCTCTGAAAAACAACTGCATGTTCTGCAGAGGCCAGGCCCTCTCGAGCACAGCTCCAGGAGCGTGCAGGTAGAAAACTGCTGTTTTTGTTTGTTTGTTTGTTTGTTTGTTTGGAGACAGAGTCTCGCTCTGTCGCCAGGCTGGAGTGCAGTGGAATGATCTCAGCTTACTGCAACTTCTGCCTCCCGGGTTCAAGCGATTCTTCTGCTTCAGCCTCCCAAGTAACTGGGAGTACAGGCACGTGCCACCACGCCTGGCTAATTTTTGTAGTTTTAGTAGAGATGCGGTTTCACCATATTGGCCAGGATGGTCTCGATTTCTTGACCTCGTGATCTGCCTGCCTCGGCCTCCCAAAGTGCTGGGATTACAGGTGTGAGCCATCACACCCAGCCCATTTTTTGAGGTGGAGTCTCGTTCTGTCACCCAGGCTGGAGTGCGGTGGCGCAAGCTCAGCTCATTGCAACCTCCACCAACGGGGTTCAAGCGATTCTCCTGCCTCAGCCTTCCGAGTAACTGGGATTACAGATACGTGCCACCAAGCCCGACTAATTTTTTTTGTATTTTTTAGTAGAGATGAGGTTTTGCCATGTTGACCAGGCTGGTCTCGAACTCCTGGCCTCAGGTGATCCACCTGCCTTGGCCTCCCAAAGTGCAGGGATTACAGGCATGGGCCACTACGCCCTGCCGGCTAAAGCATTTTTAACTCACTATAAGATTGAAAGCAAGTAGTAGACCTCTGACGTCTGAAAAAGTAAAGGCCAGCCTTATTTAGAAGCGGGACCATATGTGGCAGGTGCAGGAGCCTCTAGAAATGAGCGAGCTCATTGTTCAACTTTCCTCTTTGGGAGTCTCTCAGGGTGTGTGTGTGTGTGTGTGTGTGTGTGTGTGTGTGTGTGTGTGTGTGTATACATGCATGCATGCATAACAGCCAGTACTTGGAACAATCTCCCAAAGATGTCCACATCCTAATTCCCAGAACCTTCACATATGCTATGTTACATGACAAGGGGAAATTAAGGTTGCAGATGGAATTAAGTTTGCTAATCAGCTGACTTTAAAATAGGAAGATTTTCCTGGATTATCCAGGTGGGCTCAGATTATCTAGTGTAATCACAAAGGTTCTTAAAAGATGGAAGAGGAAGATAAATCAGTGTCAAATGATGCCATGTGAAAAAGACTGGCCTCTTCAGTGCTGGCTTTGAAGATAGAAGTGAGACCAGCCTAGTGAGACCCATTTGACTTCTGATCTCAAGAACTGTAAGGTTTTACATTCGTTTTGCTGTGAGGCACTAAATTTCTGGTAATTTGTTATAGCAGCCATAGAAAACAAATCTGGTAGTAGGGAGGTGGGTGGTAGCAGTGGTTATTGCAGCTTCACTGCATATTTCATGCTGAAGAGGCCTGTGTAAAATCTCTGATTGTTTTTGTAAACATGGATGCAAATTCATATTCAATTGCTACAGGCCCCATTTGTCTAGAACCGCATTCTAACCAGGAGGTGAGATGCAGGGGAAAACAGAAATATTGTGGGCTGGCCCTTCAACCATCCTGTGTGCCACACAGGAGAAGACCTAGAATTTCCTCTAATGACAGTGACTCCTTTCTTCTGGTTAACTTCCCACTTGTAGGTTACCCCACAAAGCCAATGGCACAAGTATGAACAATTCCAGTTTCCTCCCTTCCTCAAAATTACTGTCTCTAGGCCCCTCCTCTGGCTTCAGCAGCTCCCTCTCCATGCAGAGCCCTGGTTCTAGCCGACCAACCATCTTGGAGCTCCTCTATGCCTCCCAGCCCTTCCCTTAGTTCCTCCAGAGCAAGAGGATGTGGTGAGCTGGCTGGCCTGCATGAGCATATCCTAGAAAACGGTTTCTGTTGGAGGAGCAATGGAACACTGCTCTGCCTTTGACAGCCACCTGACTCCTGAAGCTTCAACACGCTTGTCTCCCTCACCTGCCGCTGGTGGATTGCCCTCTTGCCACTTCCATTGATGACCCCTTTGCTCCTTCAACTGAAGTCTGCACCCACTCCCACCTCCTCTCACAGCCTCAGCTCATCCCTGATGACTCAGATCAAGTTTTCTTAGGATGAAATGAAGTGGGGTGAAGCTTTGTCTGCTTCTTAGAGTTCAGGGAATATCCAAAACAATCTAACAGTCACACCACCCTGACCAACTTTGAGACCTCATCCACATGAGGAGAAGGCAAGAATCTCAACAGCTGAAGTGTGCCAGAAACATTATGTTTTGTTTTAGTGAATCAGTGTAATTACCATTTCAAGTCCCCATTTGGCTTGCTGATTGACAATGTCAGTTACTGCTGGATAGTCTTTCTCTGGCTGGGGGTTGTGTCTCCATTGTGGGTGGCTTATTACTATCACAGCAGCGTGCGTGTGTGTGTGTGTGTGTGTGTGCACGCGCGCGCACACACACACACAGAGGGGCCCTCTGACCCAGGTTGTCTGTCCACACTAGCCTCCCAGGTCTGTATCACCCCATCCCACTCTTAGCCACTGATACCCACAGGTTTGTGGCTGCCCTCTCTCACCCCCCACTGCAAGGTCTGTACAGATTTGACTCTTTCTTAATTACTTCTGTGTCCCCTTTTGAGAGCCTGTAGGGAATTCTGCCACGCCTCCATCCCATACCCTACACAACTACTCCTGGGCTGTGGGAATTCTATGGGGCTGTCATAGGCCTCTTGATCTGGGCACACCAGGAATCATTTTCTACTCTGCTGCTCCTGTCCATGATGGGCACCCAGGAAACAGACAGTGGTGTCTTTGCTCTTCCATCTCAGAACCTCTTTTGTTGTTGTTCTCTTATTCCCCTCCATCCTCCAGGGGGCAGCAGTAATGCAGCTCTTTCTCAGGGACCCCACTGAGGAGTCCTCTCTTTCCTTCTGCTCTCCTGTGGAGACTCCATCTCATCTTGGGTGGTGAGTGGGGTGGATACACCAAATCTTTTTTATCTTTGACAGACTTCACGTTTGAATCTCAAAACCCAAACAGTTGGATGTTGGGTGCTTTAGTTCTACTGGGACAACTTTTCTTTTACATAGAAATGCCACATGTGGGAGGGTCACTACACAACAGCAACACTAGTGAATATGTCCCCGTGTTGTCCCCATACACGGCAAATGGGTGCAGGGTGCCGCCTGCCACTCACTGTGCAAAGACTACCCACACCAGGGAAAAGCAGAGCCTGTGCTCCATGAATCTGCAATTATGGGCATCTAAGCTTAGAATATCCTACTCTATTGCAAGTGAAAACATGTAGGTGTATCTCTTTGGCCCAGCTCAGAAGGTAGATGTTTTCTCCCTTTTGTTAATACAGTCACTTGGCAGTTTCAGCTTTCTATGAACATTCTTCTGGAAAAGAATCTCAGCTCGTTGTGTAGTTAAGTTTATTCAGCACACAAATCTCTTAAAATCCATGCCCTTAAATGTTTATGGTCATGTGGGATATTATCAGTGTCAGAGATGGGCAGGGTTGAAGGCATTTGGGGTCAGACTACTTTCTTTTAATCTTCTCCAAACATTTTAGGTTTGGCAAAACCTGAATTGCATTTTGCCAAGCCCCTGTGCCTGTAATTTGTAAACCCCTGTGTATTTTCAGGGAAATGTAGTCCATATGTTTCTGATTGATTTACACTTAACTCATCTAAACGTTGTTTTGTTAGTGTTATTTGATGTCCAAAGGGCCTCAGAGCCTGTTTACATCTGTCTAAGCTGCTCGTTTTCCTCCCTGAAACTCAGGAAGATCTATTTTGCCAAGAGTAAACTAAGTCAAATACTGCACCGCCCCTCCCCACCTCCACCCCCAGGATTGGATCAGACTTGGGTTGAATCTGACAAAGAGCTGAGGAAGTTGCACTGGGCTTTGAAGTTGACCACTCTACCCTACACTTCACCAAGAGGAATCAGAGCGCAAAGCCTCCCGCTTGGGGACTGTGACCAACAACACAAATACAGAGAACAGCTCCTAAGCCAGGCCAACTTCCCAGCCTGGCCCTTTTCCTTATGGCACTGACATTCAGCTGCAACTAGCCACCACCGACCTCAAAAGGCCCTTCCCTTATGACTCTTTCATCCAAGCTTCAGTGGGAAGGGTGGAATAGATTTTATATAGTGAATGAAAGCGATCAGGCCTCTTGCTAGATCTGTGATAACAATCTCATAGAGCAAGAGTGTGGTTTTAAAATGAAACAAAAGAAATCCTTAGCTAGTGCCCCATTTCACTGAACTTTAATTTTAGATAGCTTGCATTTGCCTTGCAAATGAGTCCACAAATTACCAAGCCACAAGCATTTAAAACCATCCTGCCCACTGCCAGAAGGAGTATGCCTGGCAGAACCGATGAGGCTGGCCCCCTACTGCTCCACCACCGTAGAAGTGAGTTATAGGAGTGATGCTTGAACTGAGATGGCATTCCACAATTTTGGAAACATGATGGCTAGGGATGGGGACAAACTCACTGCAACTTTATGATTCAACATTGAGGGAAATGGTGTTTTGTTTTGAAAGAAGCGCAGTGGCTCACGCCTGTAATCCCAGCACTTTGGGAGGCCAAGGAGGGCAGATCATGGGGTCAGGAGATCGAGACCATCCTGGCCAACATGGTAAAACCCTGTCTCTGCCAAAAATACAAAAATTAGCTGGGCGTGGTGGCGTGTGCCTGTAATCCCAGCTACTTGAGGGGCTGAGGCAGGAGAATTGCTTGAACCAGGGAGTCAGAGTTTGCAGTGAGCCGAGATCATTCCATTGCACTCCAGCCTGGCAACAAAACCAGACTCCATCTCAAAAAAAAAAAAAAAAAAAAAAAAAAAAAAGCAGCACTTTAATGTGTATTTGGTTGTGTTCAAGCAAACTCTATTTGGAATGGAGGTATTTGAGACAAAGAGGAGCCAAGTAACTCTATAAAATAATATGACAGGTTGTTTTGTCTATACGCAGAGTTGCATCTCAGAGATAATTATTTCATTGGACTTGGAGGACCCTCTGGGAGATTTCTCTCTTTTTTGGACCCCAAAATGTATCAGGGAAGCCAGATTCTAGGTAGAAGGAACATGGTCAAAGCATTTGGGGAAAAGCAGACTGGCCCCTGAAATGTGGGACAAATTAGGAGTTAAGGACAAAGATGGCTAGGATTTCCTAGCTCTAAGGTTTAAGCTTTCTGTTTCTATTTTGTAATTCCTTTTTGCTATCTTTGAGCTTTCAGAAAATTTCGATCAATATTACAGTCTGGTCTTATGTTCTGGGAGACTAAAGGAGGGGTCTGGGTCTATGCAGTGGGGGAGCCAGCGACTGGAGAAGCCAAGGGTGACTTAGAGGCAGTGGAAAACTTGTCCATCCAGGGCAAGCTGATGTGGCAAACAGGCCTGATCTTTGGAATGTGGATGCATTCCTGGGTGATTCTTAGAAACACCTAGGGTAGGAGAAGCCCACTAAAGACTGGCTTTCCTGCAGCCTCCTGGGATAGGAGCTAAGGTTGTAGCTATTTGCATGTTAAGGGAAGAGTCGAGCCTTGAAGGTTGGAGAACTTGGGGACATGAGTATCATATCAGTGTTAACTCTGGTGGGTGGCCAAGTGGCCATATTTGCATGTCTCACTTTCAAACTGGGCAGTAGTGGTGCTAGCACAAGTTCCCTCCTGCTGGAGCCTCTGCAGAAGACCAGGCAGCCTGCTCTCCCACAGTCATGTGAGCAGATGTCCTCTCCTGCCTCCATGAACCATCCCGTGTGGTTACCTGGATGCCATGATATCCCCCTGCCCCACTGTAGTGCTTTCTCTGAACTGCATTTTAGAGTGAAGCCATCAACCTCCACTGAAGGCTGAGAAATGTGTCTTCTGTAAGCATGTTGTTGAAGCTGTCATTTGCAACCTTAAAAGTCTCCTTTTGGTGGAACTCTAAGGAGACACTTCTTCCTCATCTTCGTATCAGGAGTAGTTCAGCTCCTCGGGGGCTGGCTTCTTTTTTGTTTTTTTCTTTTCATTTTTAAGTTATAACTTTTTAGAATTGTGGTAAAATGCACACGACAGAAAATTTGCCATCTTAACTGTTTTTATGTGCGTAGTTCCGTGGCAGTCAGCACCTATACTGCTGTGCCACCCTCACCACCATCCATCTCCTGAACTCTTTTCGTCTTCCCAGATGGAAACCTTGTACCCGTTATACAATAACTCCCCATTCCCCTTCTCTACACTTCCTGGCAGCCAGCGTTCTACTTTCTCTCTCTGTGAATTTGACTCCTCTGGTTACCTCCTTTAAGAGGAATCAGACAGTATTTGTCTTTTGGTGACTGGCTTATTTCATGGTTCTGGTTTGTTATGATCACTGAATTCTCTAACAAATCAGATGTCTCTCCTCCCCCCATCTTTTTGCTTTGCCATGGCAGCTAGAAAACAAAGCCAAATCTCTGCCTGATCCAAAATAAGCATATGTGCTAGAAATTTAGCTAACTTTATTTCATTATTATTATTTTTTTGAGACGGTGTTTTGCTCTTGTTGCCCAAGCTAGAGTGCAGTGGCACAACCTCAGCTCACTGCAACCTCCGCCTCCCAGGTTCAAGAGATTCTCCTGCCTCAGCCTCCCAAGTAGCTAGGATTACAGGCGCCCGCCACCATGCCTGGCTAATTTTTGTATTTTTAGTAGAGATGGGGTTTCACCATGTTGGCCAGGCTGGTCTCGAACTCTTGACCTCGTGATCCACCCACCTCGGTCTCCCAAAGTGCTGGGATTACAGGTGTGAGCCATCCCGCCCAGCCACTTAGCTAACTTTAAAGAGGACTGGTCCATGCAGGCCATGAAGGTTGAGTACGGTGTTTGCAGTCAGGAGACCTCAAATCCTGTCCCTGCCATTCACTAGCAACGTGGCTTTGGGCTAACTGATTCACCTCTCTGAAACTCCATTTCCTGCTGTAAAAGAGGGATAACAATACCCTTCTTTCAGAGTTGTTGTCAGAGTAAGGGAGTAACCACAAAGTTAATAACATGTTGTTTTTACAATAATCATTATGGAGAAAACTGATTATTAGACATTATCCCCTGAATCCAGCTCTTTGCAGCAACTTTGTGTTTCCTCTCTTGAGTTAATTTTTACAAATCTCAGAGAATTAATGCTGAAGGACTTTAAAAGGTCGTCTGGACCACGGTTCCCAAAGCTGACTGACATCAAAGTCACCTGCAGAGCTTTAAAAGGCATTTAAAGTGGAGGCCGAGGAACCTGTATTTTTAGGTGGCTTTCCTGGTGGTTTGGCTTTGTCTACTGATGGACATTTGAGCTACCCCTGCTCTAGACCCTCTCTCTCCTATTTGCCAAGAACATTTTTCTGCTATTTCAGGCAGGTGAAAACCCATCCCGTGTTTACAGTTTTCACCAAGCAGGACTCCACACCCTGCTGCAGAGTTCACATAGTGTCTGATATCCTTGCAGGACTCCACTCTTCCTTTTGCATTCTCTGCTTACGTCTCCAAAGATCTTGAATGGCTTGTGATGACTGTCCAGCCAGTTTCTTTGTCTCCCAATCTGGTTACTATCATGATCGTCTCCTTTGGGAGATGGGTTCTACCATTTGTCTCTTCTCGTTATTCTCTGAGGCTAGAGGTTTGCTAGACTCTAACTTCAACTCTTCATTCCTTCCCCACACTTTCTCCCGTCTGGAGTTTGGGTTTATTTTTCTTCCTGCCTAACTACTCCTAATATACTAAGTCAATAAACAGATTCTCTGCGGTTACATATGGCAAACAGCTGAAATTTACAGTTGAGAGTAAAATTTCCTCATTTGGGAAAAAACCCATCATTTCACAGATTTAGAAAGTGGTCATTCTGATCTCCAGGGCAAATAAAAGTGTTTTATAACCTTCCACAAAAGCTTATGCCTTGATTAAATTTTTATTATGAATTATTAATTAAATCAAGGAAATGCAGAGGCCTAAACCATTGCTTAAATTTGCTCCAGATTGAGACACAAACCAAAGGCGGCAAGAAACGCTGAAGGGGAGGTTTAATGATGAGCAACACATATAAAACTATCTGCACACTTCCATCTGCCAAAGGCTCCAAACCAGCCATGTAAATGAGTCCATGTGCCCACACCCAGACAGAGGCTGGCAATGGGCCTGGAAGAAACAGGACCTCCTCAGCTTCTCTCTGCTGGGGTCTGTGTTTGGGGCACTGTGCTGTTAGAGACACAGGGGCTTATCTACCTCATGAGCAGCTATGGTTAGAGGGAGTAGCTGGTAGTAGTTCAGAAAAGCAGCCTGGTGTCTTGGAAGCTGAGCCAGAGGTCAGGAGAAGTGGGTCACTGCTCTCTGGATGGAGGGATGGATCCAACCAGAGCCAACCAATACAGTTGTGCAGGTTACCTGGAGGCCGGGCCCAGTGGGTGCTGACATCCAGCTTATGTCCTACCCACCAAGCCTTGCTCCTTGCTGTGGAGCTGCGCCCACTATGAGGAGGGAATACCTTTTTCTAACTTGAACAAGGGAGTCTCATGGCCTTGCTTGGAGGCTGACAGTGTGTGTATGGGGTGAGTGGGAGGGATGGGGCTGCATTCTTCTTTCTCTTAGAACACAGAGGTGTTGTTTGGGCAAGTGGTAGCCTAGAACTGAACCAGTAGACACTGGGGATGCAAAGCTGAACAAGACTCTCATTCAAAGAGCTCAGAGTACCTTGACGAAGCAGACAGATATGCAGAGTATTCTAACATGTGGGGACAAGTGCTGTACAGGACATCTCTATGGGTGCCCACCCAGATGGGACTGGACGACAGTGGGGAATCAGAAGCTTTCTTGGGGATGATGTCTAAATGAGTCTTGAAAAGTGGAAGGGGTTGGGATGAGGGTCTAAAGAGTGAGAAGGCACTGAAGGTAAACAGAACTACGAGATCAAAGTCATGGAGGATGAAGGAGCATGGTCCAAGAGCTCTCAGGGAAGACGTGGGGATTCTGTGGGGGCTCCCCACTTCATGTGGTTGCAGTTGAAGACATTTTCAAATATGAGCAGTTATTCAAATATGAACTAAGTGGGCGATGCCCATTCCCCTCCCCAGTGACCAAGACTGGAGGGCTTGAGAACTCCAAGTTCCCAGCATGATACTTGGCGTTTGAGTGCTACTTTCTTCCCCTTCCTCATTTCCTTCTGCCCTTTCATTTTTAATATGAAAACACTTTAATATGAAAACATAAAATATATACATCTGTGTATCTTTCATAACTTTCAAAAAAGAGCTAAAAAATGTGAAGTGAAGGGTAATAGCATGATGCTTTGGCCATGGTCTGCTCCCCATGATTTTGTGTCCCTGCTTCTGGGCTGGCTTCTTAGAGCGGATTGCGATTGTGCCCCAGCAAGAAGCTGGCCTCTGGATCAATCACTGCAGAAGCAGTCAGGAAAGGGGAGCTTGCCTCAGTAAGCAAAAGTCACCATTATCTGATTATCTTTAGGGATTCCCTACTCTCTGGATAGCTAGTCATGACTAGAGAAGATTCTGCATGGAGACAATATAACATTTATTTGGCTTTTATTTTTACTGAATTCAGTGCTCAAGGACAGTGGCACATTGACAACACTGCTTCCTAGCATGACATCACATAAATAAGTTTGAAGATACTGCTTAATAAGAACCCTTTAAAGATAAGAGAAATGGTAGAAAGAATTGAAGGATGCTGTTTCCTTTTTAATATCTGCCATGAATCATAGTCCGGAGAGAAGACAGAAAGCCAAGGCACGCAGGGACCAGGCACTAGCACAGGGGTCAGGAGGTGGGCGTTCACAGCAGGTACAGCTCAGATCCCTGCCTTTGCTTTGGCCTGAGGCTGGGCAGACAGGAACATAGAAAGCTATGGAGCTGGTCTGAAGGGTAGGGTGGGGTGGTTAAGCCTTTGCTGGCATATGGCTTTGCAATCTCGTACACTGAATAAATCCATCAGAGCACTGCATCCACTCACCCAATTAGCCTGCACCTCATGAACACCTATTGTGAGGCCAGCACCATGGGGAAACTGAAAGACCCAGACATTCTACCACCACGGAGGAATGACCTCACCCTGGGTGGTAAGTCTTCCCTTCTGCTCACCTACCCAAAGGGAAAAGAAAGTGCAAGGTTCCTAGTTTACATTGAGTTTCTTGAGGGAAAAAAGGCTCTTGGTAAAACAATGCCTTATTCCTTTCCTTTGGAAGTTCCTTCTGCAGAATACAGCTCAATTGTGGGTCCCCAAAAGGCCCCCGAAGAATTAGGGGGTGGTGTCAGGTGAGGGCTTTAGGACATAGAAGGTCACTTTTGGTTGTTGTCCTGTTGAGCCAACTGCTTTACTAACTGGAGTTAGTAAACTCGCTCAAGCTGGAGGGTGAGGGAATGGGTGGGGCTGAGGCTGGGGGTTGGTCAGTAGTTGACCCCCAGTGATCTTGTTTGAGGAAAACTCCTGTGATCCCCCATCAGAATATTTTGAAGGTGGAAGAATCTTCTGGTGGGAAGGGAGAAGAGTGGGGGAGGAAATAAGCAACAAGCAGCTTCCTTTCTTGACAGATGGAAAATAAAGGGCCTGTCCACAGCTCGACGAACTGCCATGGACCTCCCAGCGGGGCTGCTTTCTGAGGTGATGGTCTCCTCGCTCCTTAGCCAGGCTGGTGGAGCCAGCGACTGACGTTGGAAAGGAGTTGGAGGATGGAGGTTTGTGGCCAGCGAATGAGAGGTGTGGGGGAGGGGGAAGAGGAAAAATGTGAGGGAGATGGTTCTTCAATGAAACCTCTGGCCTCTTTTAAACCATAAAGAGGTCTGGCTGGTTTGATTCCAGTCCTTAAAATAGCTCAGTAGGATCTTAGGGATTATTTAGGTTAAACCCCTGAGAGGTGAGGAAACTGAGGCCCAGAAGTCCCACTTGCCTTTGGTCATGGGGTGAGTATGTAGCCCAGCAGGGTCCCAGCTCCTGTGAGCTGCGATTCATGCTGTTATCTTTGCTGGGGAGGCCTGAAGTTCCTTTAGCTTGTCCCTGATGAAGCAAAGGAAGAGTCCACGAGAAAAGCATCTCAGAGTTAGGTGACCTTGGCTTTGGGGTCTAGTTGCCCATGTCTTCCACTTTCCTTGCCAACATCTTTCCCAAGCCTGCCAGACTGGGGCGCAGTACCACCCCCTTGCTGCCAGACAGGTGGCCTGTCCTGGGAGCAGGAAGGGGAGTTCAAGGCAAGCAAGGCCCACTGGGAGCCCCCTGCTAGAAGTGCTCTCCCCTTCCTTCTTTTGGAGGTGGCAGTTACTGGGCAACATGACCCTGAGGAGGAGATAAGCTGCCTCTGATAGGAAGGTTTTATCTTTGAGATTATTGCAAATGTGCCTGACTTCTTCATCTGGTTCTGTCCGGATCTGAACTGGTAGCCAGATAAACTGTTTGCAGCACCATTTCATGTATTTATCAAGTCTAAACAATTGTCAGGAGGCAATTATCCCCCAGGAAGCCAATGGCAGATAAGCAGTGCCCCGCAGTCTGGTTCCAACCATGGAATCCGTAAGTTGTCCCTCCTTGCCCTGTGCAGATTTTCTCCTCTGTCCCTGCTGCTCTAAATTTTAAAGGAGGTTTGATGTTCCAACACATTTGTTTTGGTGTTCTTTGCCCATAGCCCCAAATAAAATCTAATGGTTTTTATAGGTGGATAAATCCTTTTTAAAGGCTCTTTTGTTATCACCACGGGGTTTGTGAGCACTAAAACTGGGTTTTAAGGGATCAGTGAAACCTTAGAATCACGGTTTGCTGTATCTGGAAGGAACTGTGACCACTCGGTACAGCCCCTTCAAGTGGTAGATGAAGAGGGTGAAGCAGGAAGGGATTTGATGGCTTGTGAAGGGAACGTGCTCTTCAGAGTTGGGCAGACGTGCAGCTGAAGCTTGGTCTGGCCACTGATCTGCTGCCCAGCCTTGGGTAAACTCCTGGAGCCCGTTTCCTCACTGATTACATGGAGATACCAATCTAGACTCCACAGTATTGTGAGAGGTAGTAAAACTCTTTCCCTCTGGTCAAGGTCACACAGACAGCTGGGGGGCAGAGCTAATACCAGAACCTTAGTATCCGGGCTTCCAAGTCTTTATCCTTTCCATTATTCTGCAGGAGGTCTTCAGGCTACTGTTAAATAAAAAGTAAAGCTTCTACTTTGTCCCACCCAAAATTCTAGTTCAGTGTTTCCCAGACAAAGCACCTCCAGCAGGTCTGAGGCTCAGTTCTATGTGGGGACTCATGTTTATACGATGATAGCATCTATATTTTTTCTGGATGAACTAATAATCGACTTGCCATTGTATTTAGGAAAAACCAGACATCACCTCATGGACGTCTAATTGAAAGGGACCGTCAGTTATTCCATTCATTCTGGCAAATTTTCTTTTTAGCTTTGGTTGCAGCAGGAAGAGAGAAACGTCTGGGGGGCTTTTTGTCTGGTGGAAAGGCATCACTGGTCCACAGCCGGGGACCCCTGGATGACCCATCCCAAGGCCCCAGCCCGAGTCTGAAGTCCCAGGGCTGGTCGCAGGCCGACCTTGCAGCCCTCGCCAGAGCGTTGTCTGCACCTCGGACACTAGGTGGCGCCACAGGAACATCCTCGCGGCCCGAGGCGCGGTCGCAGCCTGGGAGCACTCGCCGCGGTGCTGTGGAATTTTCTGGTTTTTTTTCACGCAACGTCAGGCGTCCTGCTGGCGCCCTCTCGCCACCGTGCCCTCCCGTCAGAAGCCCGGCTCCTAGCGGGGGAAGGCCGGGTGCTGGTCTGCCAGGAGCTGGGACTTGCGCCCCATGGAGTGTCGGGAGTCTCCAGTGCCGCGCGTTCAACACCACAGGGCCAGGCTGTTTGCTCCCCATCGGTCGCTGCCCCCAGCACCCCGGGTTATTAAGGACTCATTTGCTTGGAGCGGCATCATTACAAGGGTGTGGGGTACTACATATACTCCGTATTTTTCTATTTTCTAAAGGCTGCAGGCGCGATACACAGTGCGCTTGAACGGTGGGGCCTCGTGCTAGCCGGAGGAGCGAGCAGGGGCCGGGCAGGGGCTGCTCAGCCAGGCGGTCCCCGCACGGCGGCCTCGGGAGGCCCTGCCGTCGTCCTTCACCCCCGGAGGCGAGTGCGGGGCGCTTCCCCTCCTCAGGGCCCTCAAACCGCAAGGGAGTTTCCGCTTCCCAGTCGATGGTCGTCCTCTCCCATTCCCGGCTGCATCTCCATTTACCCGTCGCCCATTTCCTCTGCCCATCCAGGCTCCTTGGCTCCGCTGGGGTCTCCGTTCCCTTCTCCCGGTCCCCCCCGCCAGGTCGCGGCTCCTTTGTCCAGGACTCAGCAGGGGCTTCACCCAAGGGCGCTGGTTTAGGCCGGATCTGGGGTCCCTCGTCACTCCCAGGCTTCTTCCACTTCCGGATTCTGGAGAACCGGGAATCAAGCCCTGCGCGCGCCTCTCCTTCCTCCTTCGTGCTGAAAGCACACTTCAGGCACGCTTCCTGTCCGCCCAGGCATCAGTTCTGACAGTGAGCTGAGAACAAGGAGTTTCTTTTTCTTCCCCAAAAGTTGCCTTTTGTAAGGACTATGTCTGCACCAGGGCTTGATACATGTTGCTACTCCTGGGAGTATGAGACTGGGAAGTTGACGGAAATGTCAACATTAGCTTTAATGGTGAGGCCAAAGGGAGAATGGACCCAGCATCAAGCCTGAGTAGAGGAGAACGGGAGAGGGAGGACCAGAACCAGGGCCCCCCGTTCACTGCCTTGGGGTGTCTGAATCCTGCCTTTGCTGTTGGTGAGCTCTAGGACTATGGGTAAGTTGGTTAACTTTTTGAGCCTCAGTTTCCTGTTCTGTCAAGTAGGAATACAACTCCCTAGCTCACAGAGTTGTGGTGAGGATTATGAACTATTATGCGTCTACAGTGTCCTCCCCGCAAGTGAAAAGGCTCAGTAAATGGTAACTGTTATCATGGTCCAATCTAAACTTCCGTGCTTGCCTTTCACCAAATTGATGTTACAGAAATCAAAAGGTTCTTGTTTTTCCCACCTTGTTTGGAATTAGGAAAAACTTTCCCTGCGCCGTTAATGTTTTATAGGTCTCTTCTCTCCAAGACAGAAAGGGAGGGTAACGGGGCTTATTTTTTTCTCCCAGGACTCTTGAGGAAGGATTCAGGATGCGGCTGTGCCTCTGGGGATAAAGGGTATAACACTGGGGCAGGTCAGCTTCCTCGTTGGTACAGTGGGACTCTTATACAGGCCCCTTTCTTTCTAGCACCAGATACTGCTACACCATCTCATTGGCATGGACCTATATGTGGCATCAAGTCCATCTCATCGCTTTTGGTGAAAGTCAGCACAGTTTGTAAAGATTCTCATTGTGAGAATGGGTAAACCATCCCTTTTATTAAAAATCAAACCAGAGATTCCTTTACCTATCAGTACCTCCTGCTGCTAAAAAGCAGCAGCTAAAAAGCAGCAGGAGGTATTGATAAGGGAAGTCCTATCTAATTTACTGGTTTAGAGAATGACTGTCCTCATTTTAAGAGTTAAACATTAACCCCATTAACACCTCTGAGAAACCCTCCCAACATGTTTATCTCATTGACATCATGGGGTTGGAGGTCACTGTAGATAAGGAACTGGGACACCAAAAGGAGAAACTCTGGCCACCCTTGCACCCTGTTTCCAATGCTGGTCCAGCATCACCCACAGATGCTAAGGAGCGCTGGAGACCTTACCAGGCCCTGTGATTGGTCACCTTACTCTTCCATGGACAGAGCAATGAACTTAGATTCCTGCTGGGATCCTTTGAGGGCAAGCATACCCTTCTTCCAGCTTGTACTGTGAACTCCGTTGCAGCCATAAGGACTGTCTGTGACACTGAGCCCGAGATGACTGGGCCCTGTGCTCCCTCCCGGCCCCACAATCCTTGGCCTGCCACAGAGAACTGAGCTCTTTTATTAGCACCATGAATGTGACTGATACAGCTAGCCATTCCCTCGTGCGAATGACTCAGTTTATTAATGCTCTGCTAAAGATGGCTTCTTTGCCTGCCAGCAGCCTTAAACAGTATTTCATTAAAACTGGCTTAATTATTTTGAGAAGACGGCCCAATTAAAAGCTATACACTCCCTCTATGTAAGTGTTTTTACATAGAGCTGTATATATAATACATATTTGTAAGTGTGTGTATGTATATGTGTATGTATGTGTCTATAAATATATAGGCTTAGCAATTTAATTACATGGGATAAATTGTTGGAAAAAATACCCAGGAGCTGGTCCCCTTTCTGTTGCCATATTCAGAGTAGAGGCCACCCCTCTGCTCTGGGAGAGGCTGGTGTTGGTGGTCTCTCAATGACTCTGCCGTGTAAATCCCAACTGCACAGAGCCCTGCCCCAATTTTAGGAGCCAGCAGCCTCTGGAGAGGCGGATCCTGACCTCTGCTCTGCTCTTGTGATGGCCTTTCCCTTCCCAGCAGGGTTGAGATACTTGGGCTGGGAAATGTTGTGGCAAAGTATTTGCCAAAGCGCGGGAGAGACACAGACTTGGGGCTTTTGTTTCTGGAGCTGGCTGTCTAGCTTTCCTAATGAGCAAATATGTTCTCTTTAAGGAAACAAACAAACAAAGCAGAAACACCCATTCATCTGGATTTTATTCATTTGTTTTAAATACAAACAAACAAAAGGAGAGTGGTTATTTCTGCACCAACTATTTCAAATGCAAGTTACTCCATTGCTCGGGGTGGTTGGATGGTGCTTGTCACCATAGGACCCACAGGGCTAGTTCCAACTGTTATTTGGTAAGGCTTTTTTTCTTTCCAAAATTCCCAGTGTTCCTTTAAGGCCCATTTAGCTGCGGGTTTTGTTTATTCTCCCGGCAATCAGCATTTAAAATAAGACAAACAAGCATTTTTCCTGGGCTGTGATTCCCCCCAGCCAGCCTCCACCTGCACACCTGAAGCCAGCATGTCCAATCGAATTTCTCTGTAACCCATATCCCCTTTAGAGACTTACCCCCTTCGTATACCAGGCTGGAAATAGAGAACTTAAGCAGGGCAAATGTAATTTTAAGAATTGCTAATGATGCTAGAAATCTGCAATGCAATTAGCATCATTGGATTTGGCGCTCCTCCGAAGGCACAAAACTCCTTGTCATAGCGCAGTGGCAGCAGCGGCAAGTGCCTCCGCATGTGCCGGGCTGTCCGGGTATGCTGGCAGCCGCTTTGCACTGAGATGTGAGCAGTTGGTTAGGCTTCCTCTCTTTCTTTCTCACAGATACTGACTTCTTTGTCTCTTCTCTGGGTTGCAGAGGGATGGGTGTTTTCCATTGATTATAACTTTAGCATTTGACCCTCCAGTGCAGTCACCCTGTTTTTTAGAAAACTGAGACTCTCACTTTGTGAACTCCCTGTGCTCTCTGGGATTTCAGTGCTGTAGTTCAACTACCAATCCCCCTGTCCTGAACTCCAGTACTTCTGATGCTATTAATTGGTACCTCAACAATTGTGGGGGCCTTTCCATCATTGCCCACCATAGGATATACTTTTCTTTCTCTCTCCCTCTTTTTTCTAATTTCCTTGTCGTCTTCACTCTCCGTGGAGCCAGAGGTAGTATGAAGAGTTAAAAATAGGAATATAAAGAAAGCCAGAGGGAGAGAGGGAGTGAGAAAGAAATATTTTAAAAAGAGAGGAAATGAATTATTGGTTTAAAAATAAACCTTTACTTTTTCGCAGAAAAATTATTTTTGTTCTCTGGAAAAATAACATGGGCTAGGCATGGGAAGCATGTCAGCTGGCTAAAAGATTGCAAAATCCAGAAGCTGATCCTGATGGGTCTGTTCAGTTTAGCAAGGGTATCTACTAGGGGATCCTCTTTTGAATACAGAGGCCCAAATCAGAAGCTTGTAGAGGGGAGCTATTCTTCCAAGATTCCAGATGTGTCTGTGAGACAATACGTTACGGGGCAAATTGATTTCACCCTTGGGAAACCAGGGAGATTTTCAAAGTTATGTCTGCAAAGCCAGCTAATGCAATTCCCCATTAGTGCATTAAAGTGTGCCCTTATTAATTCAAACATAAAGGCAACAAAATAAGCTGTTAAATTTAAAATATAATACATATATAATGAGAATGTGTGAAAGCCTTATTCAGATGAAAATACAGGAGTGTTTGAACTACTGAGGTATCTTTTGTATTGAATTATGAGCATATGTAATAGATTTAATTATTAATTTCCCCATTGTTCTATGCACACAGACAGGGTTCAAGGCACAGTCATTCTCTGGCTTTCATAGATCTAATTTGTATAATTATTGCCTGAATAAAAAATTGCTCCAATTCCTAGCTCTCTTTCTTTCTTTCCCCCTTCTAAATACTATTTCAATGCTGCATTCCAAAAGGGGAACACCTGCCACTTCTTCAAAGTCAGCTGATCATTTGGAATGATGGACGGCGCTGCTGCCGATGACGTCCCCTTTCAAGTCTCTTTGTCTAAGTGAATTATCGTGCATCCTTTTAATTTTATTGAACAAATTACATTTGTCAAGGTCTATCTTTGTAAATAAATGATAACTAGAGACACATGGATGCGTATTTCTGCTGTTCAAGGGCTCTTGTTCCATTTCTGGAAGCCAGATGAACATGGAACAAAGGAGAAACTTTCCTCTAAAAGCAATTATCTTTCTGCATTCCCATCAGTATAATTATATTGCAGGGAATTTTAAGAAGCTGTAGAAGTAGAATTGAATGCTTAAAACTGTGTTTGCTGAATTGCTATGCAAAAGTTGAACAGGCTGTATTGCATCACGCAAAATAGTCTAACTCTCTCCTGGCCACATTTCTGTAAGTTTAGAATGCGCCTGAAGGGTGGAGATGGTGTGGGGGAGGCGGTGGGGACGGGGATGAGGTAGATCACATTTAGGGTTTCCTGTATTTCTTGAATGGAATATTTAATGACGTTTCTGAAACCTGAGGGCTGTTAGCAAGGTGACTGGGAATGTGTCTCATAAAGCCACCCATTCCAGTCTGTTGGAAAGCTTCTGATTTGCTGATTGCTCTCTGTCTGAAACAGTCCTGCTAGTTTAGTAACTAATCCATGAATGGTGGTGGGATGAAGAGGGGACTGTTCATGAAATGATGGCAGCAGCAATTACACTGCCCCCAAAACCAGCCAGCAGCTGGCTTACAGAGATATTGAATGTGGTTTGTGTGGCTACTGTGTCAATACTGTGCATCAACCAGCATCATTCCTTCCTCATCAGTTCCCCCACGATTTAGTGAAGTAAACTGTTGCTGTGAGGTAAGTTGTATTGTCTGATCACTGACAGCTCAATAACCTCATTCCCGCCCCTTCCCAGTTTTTCACGAACTCCTTGATGAACATTCAGGAGGAAAATAAAGCACCAGTGAGAAGTGGCAACAGAGAATGCCAGAATCATGGGTTAGTTTAGTATGGCTGGTAGGTTTTGAGTTACTGGACAATTGATGGGACAATATTACAGTCTAGAGATCTTGAAGAAAGGAAACCTACAAGCAAGGATGACCTTGTATCCTCTCAAAGAAGTGAGTGAAAGTGTGAATCAGGAGCCTGGAGATAACTCCCAGTTCACAGAGGCTGCATGGAACAGTGGCATGAGCATGGGCTTGGGTTGGAATGGAGACAGTCCCTGGCCCCCTGCATTCAGTGTCCACAATGGTAAGATGAGGGATCAGGACCAGATGATTGAATAGCCTATCTTTAGATTCCGGTTCTAAGGTCATAAAACCCATTGTACGGGGCATTGATCTTCATAGGAAAGTGGTGGAGGGAAGGTCCCTGTACTAGGATTGCATTGTTAGAGCTTTATGAATGTGTCAAAGGGGAAAAATGATTTTTTTTTCTCTTAAGAAAAAGGAGTCCACTGCTTTTGATCTCTAATTTCTGTGGCTGAGGTTTGGTGATAAGCAAGAACTGAAACCCACGGGATCATTGCAGATGACATGATCAGAAAGTGGTAGGCCTATAAAATAGGTTTAAAATGGTGCCTTGGCCATCTTGGTGATTGAGAAGGCTCCTCTCTCAGGAGAAAGTGGCCAGTGGGACTGATTTGTTTGATTCAGATCATCTCACTAAGCAGGCAATGAAGGGAATGTGCCGAGAGAACCAGTATGTCCAGCTTAGTGTTGAATTCAGTGTTCCCTGAAAGTGTCAGACCCTCTGCTGGAGCTAGTAATAGAAGGTCATATGGTCCCTGTCATCAGGATCATGTTGCATACATATGACAGTGAAGCCAGGTAGGAACATCTGTGATTCTAGGATACAGGGATCAGGGCCATGACACAGTTCTCCTGGGAGGGAGCCTGATGGGGGCTGGGGTAGTCAGGGAAGGCCATGGAAGGAAGTGAGGCTTGAGTAGACACAGTCAGATAAAGGTGGCGGTAGACAATGGTAACAGAGGGAAGAATACGTGATGAGCAGTGACATAAAGTAGCAAGACATGTTCAAAAAGCTGCTAATGCTTCAAGATGGCCGAGGCAGAGGGTGAGTGTGGGTGAGCAAAAGGGATGGGGCTGAGGAAATCAGCACGTGCCAGACAAGGGGGCCTAGCCAGGAGGCTCAAACTTTCTGCTCTGAGTTACAGGAAAGGGGAGCGCACTGAAGGAGTGTCACAGGTAAGCAGTGTGTCAGGGTCAGAATTTAGAAGGGCCATGTTGACAGCCAGGACTGGATCCTGGGGTCCCTGTGCAAAATGAAAATGTGGGCCCATTTATTCAAAACCCAGAAAAAAAAAAAGGTGCTGTTAAAGGCTTTATAATACAGAGCATTTCCCTTCATTCTGCAGTCTCTCAATCTGTCATGGCATTTTTTATCCTCTTTAATGTCATGTCCCTCCGGTCTTCATGGCAGGACACTTGTGGGACAAGTACAGACTTCCGTGGGAGCTGGAGCCCTCCCTGAGACTTGGGACAC
The DNA here is from genome assembly GCF_047675955.1 of Chlorocebus sabaeus. NCBI lineage: Eukaryota > Metazoa > Chordata > Mammalia > Primates > Cercopithecidae > Chlorocebus > Chlorocebus sabaeus. Next base: position 49,827,804 of record NC_132923.1, on the reverse strand, counting down.
ATGTGGTCCACTGACAGCTGGCTCTTCCTCTCTGGGACTGATGTGCCATGCTTCAGCTAGGGGCAGGAAGATGCAGCCAGGTGTCTCTCCTTCCCGGAGGCCAGGTGCTCCCACCCTTGGTGAGCAGGTAACCCCTGAGGGTATTGCAACTTCCCTGTCAAGATGCACTGGGTATCTTGGTTAAGGTTGAGCCTGAGGCTTCCTTTACCAAGTCGCCTGCTACATGCATGGTAGCACTGACAGCCTGGGGTGAGGATGGCCACTGCCACACCCCCTTGCAAGATACTGTGGAGCACGCTCACCAACCCTGCCCCTCTCCACCCTGCACCCAACCTCCACTGAAGTGGAGTGGACAGTGTCACTGGGACAGGTTGTGGGGGAGGCTGGGCAGGGCCCAGGGTGCCAGGGGCAGGAAAATGGGTATCCGAGAATCTGTCCTAGAAGGCAGGAAGGTGGTAAGAGATGCTGCACATGAGAACCAAGACCCTAAACCCCCGGCCCATGGTTCATGTGCCATGGACCTCACTTCCAAAACGGTAAATCATTCAGAATTTCAAGACAGCAACCAGAGAGCATTTGCCCTCAAGCATGGGCCCTTCTGAGCATGAATCCCTGTGCTTTGTGACTACAGGGATCACTCACCCTTCATGAAGCCCATTGGTGGCAAGGCAACTGTAGCGGAGGTAGCAGATAGGCTTAAGGCCGGGAACCCACCAGGAAGGGGCTGGAGCTATCTGGTGATGAGTGCTGAGAACCACAGTGAACATACTGGTGGTGAGAATGGAGAGGAAACAATGAAGGGAGATATTAGGAGGTAGAAGCTGTGGGATTAAGAGACAAACAGGACTTAGCGGGGGTCAGTGAAGCCGTGGGATATAGGGTCACTTACGGGATTCTCCTATGGGTAACTGGTACTTTGTGAAATACTTTTACATAAATTTTGTCGCTTAATCTGCAAAACATTATTGTTACTTCTGTCTTATTGGGGGAAAACAGCTGAAAGAAGAGAGGTAATTCACTCAAACTCCTCTGGTCAGAAGACCTGGGATCAGCCCAAGGCATTTGATTTTGATGGCATGTTCAATCCAGCATGACTCCTCTGCTGCTCTGGATGCGTCTGCCTTGTTTGTTTGTTCATTCATTCATTTATTCATTGCTTCCCTCAACAAGTACTTATGAGGGGAGCACAAGGTGCTGGGCATTTGTCTAGGTGCTGGAGGTCCATTGATGAACAAGCCAGGCAAGGCTTCCACTCTCATGGAGTGCACATTCTAGCAGGGCCCGGGTGCCAGATTTAATCAGAAGTTTCGTTCGGGCTTTAAGGGCCAGTGGAAACCATTATTTATTTATATTTTCTGTTTCTTGTCCCAGTTTCTAATGAATTAGGGTTTGATTAGCTTCAACAGAGCACTATGACTAGAGGGAGAATAATAAAGTGTCCTTTCATCCACCCCTATCCAAAAGCTGTGTGTAATTATAAGAATCAAACCCTGTACTCTTCATCTCCACCTGGGTTGGCAGAGGTCAGATTATTCTGTAGATACGTAATTATGTTGTTTTGCTCTTTCATTTAAAAAATATATTATCTCTTTCAATGAATCTCATAAATCTCAGGTTAGGAGACTGGATACCTCTGATAAAGAATAAATTTCGAGGTGTTAACATTGTCGAGCCAACAGCAATGGTTCTGAATGCTGATCAGATGACCCAACTGTACTGGTCAGAAAGGCATTTACTGGCAACTCAGCCCCTTCTATGGCTTACACCACAGAAGACCATCAGTAATGCATGTGTTGAATGGTGTTAGGATGAACCAGTTTTCTTTCTTGGTGCACAGCCCCAAGGAACTAGAATGACTGCCAGATGACTCTGGGTGCTAGGGCATGAACATTCATTGTGTGAAGGAAGTTTGGAGACTGCAATCCTTTTAAAGGCAATGTTTCACTTGATAGGAAACAACATTATAATAAGACTAAGCAAGATCACTGAGTTAGTAGTCATGGAGAACTAAAATCATTATTCTTGCAGTACAAATTCCTGGACCTGATGATACCTCTGTGGTCTGTCATGTGTCAGAGAGTCTGCAGGAATGTAACATGAAAATCTGTAATACCAGAGGTGGAGAGCACACTCCAGTCTCTTCGCTCTGGAATGTCCGGGGATGGCCCTTGGCTTCTGAACTGATGGCCAAGAGTGGGTGGAAGAATACGTGGAGGAGTTGGTCTTAGAAGGTCCAAACAAGGCAGACGCATCCAGAGCAGCAGAGGAGTCATGGTAGATTGAACGTGCCATCAAAATCAAATGCCTTGGGCTGATCCCAAGTCTTCTGACCAGAGGAGTTTGAGTGAATTACCTCACTCCTTTCAGCTATTTTCCCCCAATAAGATGGAAGTAACAATAATGTTTTGCAGATTAAGTGACAAGTAGGCCTGGGGAAAGTGGTGGATCAAGAGGAAGATTCAAACCAAGCGCATTGAGGGATCTGAAGACCCTGCCCATACCAACCAGTACTCCCCTGGCCCAGCACCATCATCCTGGGCCGCATGTGACTGCCCATCGCATACAGGAGCCTTATTGTATGTCTGCTGTGTGTGGCATGACTCCTCCTAATGGCGTTCCTTTTCCCGCCCTGTGGCATTGCTCTGCTCTTGCAGTCTCTCTCCATAGTAACAGAAGCTTCCACTGAGTTAACACCTCAACCTATTAAGCTTAAGTGCTTTTCAAAACATTTTATTATTGGCTGAGTGTTTGTGAAGCAGTTTACCTTGGACTCCGACTGGCTTCAAGAGGTTTGAGCCTGTCTTGTATGCCAGGGAAGCGGCGTTGCAAACCCAGCACATCCCAGCACTCAGCTTTCCACCCTTTCTTTACCTCTCTCACCAAATGGCATGAGGTCATTCATGGGAAGGCTACGACGAATTTTGATTTCAGTCTTTGTGTCATTACTTAGCTAATTTAAAGATGGATATCAGCCCTTAAAATTAAAAATTGTATGTTACATGGAAGGACTTCACCCACCCAGGGTCAGGCAATGAGCATATGATGAGACAAATGAGGGAGTGGCACTTTCCATGTTCCTCTGTTGAGTGAGGATCCCAGTGGACCATGTCCTGGGTCCTTTGTGGGACACTTCCTGGTGTCAAGTTCCCTAACTTCTGTTGGCTGCCAGGCATAAGTGTCAGCATTCATGTTGCAATCCTGATGCCATAGTGTGGCTACTTCAAGGAAATAGTATTTATAATATTGACATCTTCTTAAAATTATTTAAATAGGCACCCCAGTGTTTCAGGTAAGAGCCACGAATCTTGAGCAAATTTGACTCATGAGGTACCTTCAGAGAATCATTTTAGCTGGTATGTGTGTGTAAGGTGGGGCAGGGGTAGGGTTTAAACATCAAAAGTTCATGCTATGTAATACATGCAATATATAAAGTACTAATTCAATAGAACCATAGCAGGTGCTGTTGTAATTCTTTTTTTCTGCATATAACATAGAATTTTCAATATAAAAATTAATGCATGTTATAAACTTAAGGTAGCTTAAGCGAATAGGATAAAGAACTCCATGATAACAAATCACAGTGCATATTCACAGCTGGTGAGATAAATTCCATTCATGAGGAGATTTTGATTTCAACCCCTTATAAGAGAATTGTGAGATAGTGGCAGCATCTAATCTTGAGGTAGGTAGATAGTGGTGAGATGGCTACTCATGAATAATTTTAAAATCAATCATCTGTGGCTAAATGTAGTGGCTTCAAATCGCTTCACAGCTTTGGGCTGTGGAGGGGAAAAGCCATTGTGGTGAAATAGAGTAAGAAACAGGAGATGCAAAGCTTTCCTCATTTCTTGCTTCAATTCGATTCCTGTTCTTTAATTGCTCTGGGACTTTAGATTCCTTTTCCTGAAGCTACAGCGTGTTCTACATCTTCTCAGAGCTGGGTCCTGCCGCCCGCCACACACAGCGGGTGAAGCTGCTCCCCCGCTTCCAGCTGCAGGTGGCTCAGCAACTTAGGGGAAGCCCAGTTTGGTACCTTTCTGGACATCCTAGGGGACCTGCAGTTCAGCCACAGCGAGACCCAGGGAGGGGACAGCTGGTGTCCTGGCAGCTGGGCTTCTGCACTGCCCATGACTTTGAAGACACAGCATCAAAGAACAGAATGGTGCCTTAGGTTTCTGGAGGGTCCTGGAACTAAAATGTGATGAGAAAATCTGTGTCAGGAGGAGACGGCAAGGAGGGAAGCCTGGTCTTCTGGCCACAGCAGGACTCAGGGGTGGTGCTGGGCCATAGATGTGTGCCCACCTCATTGGAGTGCAGGGCTTGCGGTGGGAGCTGGTGGGCACAGCAGCGTTTACACTGTACAAAGTAGACACTCTTCTGCAAACCTTCTTCCCATAACTCCCTGCCCTCAAGTGTGGCCTAAACTGCGTGAACCTAAAACATTCCAACAGTATATTGATGACAGTTAAATTGTCATGACACAACAACGTAGTTATATTGAACACTGCCTTTTAGCCATCCATGATATCTCTGTCTTGGTGACAAAATATTTTCCCACAACCACACATCTGTTTTCACTCTCAGGTCTTTGTATCATATCCTTATTCACAATTCATGATGATGATGATGATGATGATGGTGATGGCGATGATAATGATAGTAGCTAACACTATGTAATGTTAGGCACTAAGCACATTTCATATGTTAACTTATTTAATCTCCATAAGACCCCCATGAGGTAGGTACTATTCTTATTTCTATTGAGGTCACATAAGGTCACATTTTGGTAAGTAGTAGAACTAGGTTTCAAATCCATGCCCTCTGGCTTTACAGTCTGTGCTCTTAACCACTTTGCAATGGTGCCTCTCATTTCCTCTATTCTTAAATAACAGAGGAGTGCAAGTCAGAACAATTACCTACAGGATTCAATGGTTAGAAAATTTTCTGTTAGTTACAAAGTATCACCAACCAATCCACATAGCCCAGGGAATTAGCTTTGTGTTTTTGCATTCTTGCATGGATGCATTAAGAAATTTACTGATTTCCTACCACCTGCCAGACCACCATGCTGGGAGTAAGACGAAGGCAGATATGGTCCCTGACCTCATAGAGCTTCCACTTATTCTGGAAAGTTAACAAATTAAGCAGGTGTCACAGTGATGTGTGATGAGGATTATGCTAGGTGAAAGTATAGAATAACAACAGCTAATATTTGCTGAGCATTTTGCTATGTATTGTGTGATGGTTAATATTAGGTATCAACTTGACTGGATTGAGGGATGCCTAGATAGCCGGTAAAGTCTTGTTTCTGGGTGTGTCTGTGAGGGTGTTGCCAGAGGAGATTGACGGTTGAGTCAGTGGACTGGAAGAGGAAGACCTACCTTCAATGTGGGTGGGCACCATGCAATTGGCTGCCAGCCCAGCTGGAACAAATCAGGTGAAAGAAGGATGAGCTGGCTTGCTGAGGCTTATGGCATTCCTTTTTCTCTTGTGCTGGATGCATCTGTCTGTTCCTCCTGCCCTTGGACATCAGACTCCAGGTTCTTCAGCCTTTGGACTCTTGGACGTACACCAGTGGTTTGCCGAGGGCTCTCGGGCCTTCGACCACAGACTGAAAGCTGCACTGTTGGCTTCCCTACTTTTGAGGCTTTTGGTCTCAGACTGAGCCATTACTGGCTTCTTTCTTTCTCTGCTTGCAGATGGCCTATCATGGGACTTTGCCTTGTGACCGTGTGAGTTAATTCTCCTCAATAAGCTCCCTTTCATATATGCATGTATCCTATTAGTTCTGTCCCTTTGGAGAACCCTAACATATATTGCTAGGCACTATTCTCAGTGCTTTAAATGGATTCATTCATTTAATGCTGATAGCTACCCCGTGAGGTAGGTACTATTTTATTCCCATTTTACAGATGAAGAAATGGAGGCACACCAGGGTTATAGAAATGCTGAGAGACACAGGTATTTAACGGTGGAGCCAGCAGAACACATCTGGAAGGGTTAGCTTTGCCTGGGAGTTTGGGAGTCCAGTTTCAATCAATTGGTGAGCAGTACTCATGGAGATAATGAAAAATAGGAGGTCTTTCATTCAGTTAGTGCCTTTGTTCATTCAAAAGAATTTATTAGTAGGCATCTTTGATGTGCAAAGATCAAGGGAGTGGTTGGTGGTTGGTGGTAGATGGATATAGAGTTGGATAACATAGGGTGTTTACATTTGAGACATAATTCAGTAGGCAAAACTCTATTATGTATTTAAGGGCATAAAAATAAAGAATTGCTCCTTAGTCTTAAATTGATATGTTTTAAATATATATATAAAATTATAAAATAATAAAATTATGGAAGTGTATTCATCGCCTCACATACTTATCATTTCTTTGTGGTAAGAACATTTAAAATTCAAACTTTTAGAAATTTAGAAATATACAATACATTCTTACTAACTATAGCCACCTTGTTGTGCAATGGAACATCAGAACTTGTTTCTCTTGTCTAACTAAAACTTTGTACTCTTTGGCCAACATCTCTCCATTACCCACTCCCTCCTCCCCAGCCTCTGGTAACCACCAGTCTACTCTCTACTTTTAGGAGTTCAGATTCCACATGTAAATGAAATAATGCAGTATTTTCCTCTCTGTGCCTGGCTTATTTTACTTCTTAATTTAATATTCTCTAGATTTATCCACTTTGTCACAAATGACAGAATTTCATTCTTTTTTTAAGACTGTATAGTATTCCATTGTGTATATATACCACATTTTAAAAAATCCATTCATTTATCGATAGACACTTAGGTTAATTCCGTCTTTTGGTTATTGTGAATAATACTGCAATTAACATGGCAGTGCAGACATCTTTGCAACATACTGATTTTAATTCCTTTGGATATACCCAGAAGTGAGATTGCTGGATCACGTGGTAGTTCCATTGTTAGTTTTGGTACGTATTTAACAGAGGAGTTCAGGCAGATGAGTTGGCTTGTGCTTGTATGTGCACACAGAGCTTGATGGAGTGGAGAGTGTGGCCTTCAGAAGGGAGCAGGCTCCACTTCTAGCCTGCATTGTCATACCTCTAGCTGTGTAACCTTGACTAAGCCTTGGACTTCTAGAACCTTAGAATGAAGACCCTGTACCCTCATTTTACAGATAAAAAAACTGAAGCTTAGAAAGTTGTCATAAGCTAGAGGAATATTTGAAAATGGACCAATTCTGATTCAAAAGTCCCTTTCAGCCCCTGAGACATAGGAATCTTAACTTGTAAATGATTGCTGCATTTTCTGATCCTCAATGTACATGTTAGAGGCTTTAACAAGCTGCATATTTGGGAATTCAGTACTAGAGGAAGCCTTCCTAGAGTCAGTGAGAGGAACTTCCAAGGAAGAGAGGAAAGCAGCATAGGAAACAAGAAGGAGATGCTCCCAGCATTTGGGGGTATCTTGGGTGGGAGCTTGGAAGTAACATGAAGGAGAATTGTGGGGCCGCACAATGCTAGACTTGGCTGGAATGAAGGAGGGCTGTGAGAAATGCTGTAGGGCCAGTGGTAGTATTGGGGAGGTTTGGGAAAGTAGAGAAGATAAGGAAGAATGTTTCCCTAGGTTTAAACCTTTGTCTTGTTCATCAACATACCCAAGGGACACTTGTGCAAGTAATTGACATGAGGTTTCTGTGCTGGTTTCGGTTGCTTTGGGTAAATGGAAGGGAAGTGTTTAATTACAAGTTCAGGTGGTAGAGGATGAGGCCTTGAAAGCCTCCCACATGGGAGCAGGATAATTCTTTCTTTTCCTCCTCCTCCTCCTCCTCCTTTTTCTCCTTCTCCTCCTCCTTCTTCCTCTTCCTTTTCTTCTTCCTCTTCTTCTTAGAGATAAGGTCTTGCTTTGTCACCCAGGCTAGAGTGTGGTGACCCAATCATAGCTCACTGCAACACTGAACTCCTGGGCTCAAGCAATCCTTCTGCCTCAGCCTCCCTAATAGCTGAGACTACAGGCATCTGCCACCACACCTGGCTAATTTAAAAAAAAATTTTTTTTTTTTTTGAGATAAGATCTTGCTATGTTGCCCAGGCTGGTCTCAAACTCCTGGCCTCAAGCGATCTTCCTGCCACTGCCTCCCAAAGTGCTAGAATTACAAGCATGAACCACTGGGTCCAGCCCAGACTTTGTATAATCTACACAGTGATTATACACTGTGAAAGGCACAACTAGCCTTTCACATTCACCTGAGGCCTTTATATCTTCAACAAGACCACTCTTTAGTTTGGCCCCATTCACCTGCTAGAGTTGGCGGGGAAGAATGCAGAAATAAAAGAGAGTTTCCTGTTTCCTCTTAGACAGTGACTATATCATGGGCATCATCTAGTAATGGAGAGAGGAAAAATAGGAAGAAATGGAAGAAAGAGAGAGAAGGGTTGAGGGGAAGGGGAAGGTACACTTGGTAGCTCCAGTTCCTTTGGGCTAGATGCTCCCCTGGCTGATACTGCTTCGAAAGTCGTGTTGATGTCGCTCAAGTCGGTATGTGATTTCTTTCCTCATTTTCTTCCTTTGCCAAAATAAAAACAACTGTGGCTCTTATTCCAAGCATAGTCAATGAGCAGCTACCAAGAGGGTCCTAGAAGGCATGTTTCTGAAGAATGTAATCTTGGCAATGCCGTTCCGTCTGCACCAGTCAGGGAGGAATGGAGGCCGAATGCCTGCCACACACACTTTAGATCTGGAGATGTTCTAAGGTATAAGGGAAGGATGGTCTCTTCTGGAGAACTTTGCCTTAATCTCTGAATACATTCCCCCAAGAGTATAGTATGGATATTTCCTCAGACTGCCAGAGCATTGTAGAGTGTTATTTGACCAGTATATAAGAGATATTTGCTGTAACAAAAGTTCCACTGGGTTTGGAATCTGAAGACTTCAGTCTGTGATCTGGCCATTTTTATTTCCTAGCTATGGGTAAGTTGCCTTCTTCACAGCCTGGTAATGAAGAGCAAATGAGAAAAATGATGACAACACTTTGTAAACTGTAAAGTTGTGCAAATATTACTTGTTATTGTTACCTAGCAATACTCGGGGATTTTCCTTGTTTGGTTCCAGTTTAAGTAACCAGGGCCTGTGTTAGGCTTGGAAGCTTCAATTACAACTGAAGGGTGAAATTAGGTGATAAAGGCTTTAATATAGGTTTTGCTTTGAGGACTTAAGACAACACTAAGGGTGAACTCTGTATGAGTTCACAATCCTAAACAGTTGCTTTGAGTGGTAACTAGCAATTCCTTCTCACCAGGGATTGGTCATGTATTTAATGGCAGACCCTCCTTCCCCTGCCTTCCCCGCTTCCCCACATTTTCCCCTGGGTGTTCCTAAAGGCTTGGCACCCTTAACAGTGCCTTCTCCTCCCATGGGCTCAGCCACAGGTAATTCTCACCTCCTCAGGTGACTTTTCCACCCTGTCTTCCCGGCTCATCCCACTGCCTTGCCTGGGCTCAACGGCTGACGCTTTGCTCCATTTCAGTTCCCACTTTCCTTCTCCTCCCTTGACTTGATACTTCCTACTCCCCCTTGCTTCCCAGGGTCCTTTCCCCTCCCATGTTGATCATTTGAGAGGAGAGGTAGGTGACAGGGTTCCACAGCCCCACCTTGGGGCAGGTTGGAGGTCCTTCTGTTGGAGGATGTATTTGGAAGTGTTCTGACCAAGGGGTCTTCTCACGCTCCTCAGCATTTCCTAAAGTGCACTTTCTGATGGCGTGGACACTCCACTCTCACTGTGGCTGCTCTTCTACTGTTGAGACACTTCCCTATTTCACCGGACAGTCTCTCTGAAGCTTCCACAGTTGCCCATTACATTTTGCGAGGAACAGGGAGTCACTTCTCTCTGGCTAGGAGGAGACCTCTGAGTCTAGTCAGGCTCCACGGTCCCTGGATGACTGGCTTTTGCCTCGGCGGCCTTACTCTTCCTATGGCACACTCACTGTCCGCCTCTGCTAACCTACACCACCTTCTTAGACTGCTGTTTGCATCTTCCCAAGACAGAGCTTTCCCTGTGACCACTTGTGCCTGAGGACGAGTCTGAAGCCTCCAAGTCTTCCCAAAAAACTGACCTTAACCACAAAGATCACTTTCTTACATACCGGACTACCTCAACCCTCTGACCTTGTTTCCATTCTTGATCCCTTTGATCTCTGCTGAGCTTTGAGGCTTATGATCCTGTTTCAGGGCTTCAGTGATCCCCTTGCTCCCCGCTCTGGGGACTGGTCTGTTTATCCTGTCTCCAGTCCCCATGGTTGGAGCTGCGAAGCAAGAGCTTCTGGGCAAGATGCCACTAGAAAGCCTGTCTGCCTAAGAACAACAGACCACTTTTCTCTCTAGTCATTCTGAAACTTACCCCTTCTCTCTCGCAGCTGTGTGAAAAGAAGCCAAATGCCCATTCTTAATGTGTGACAACTGAGGCTCACATGCAAACTGCTGTTATCTCAGCAGGAGAGCAATTTGCAATCATTTAAAATCCTTTCACTCTTCCCTTCTCCTCAGTGTATGGTTATACACACACCAGTCCATATTTATTAGTGCAGATGGTGAGAAACTCGTCATTGAAAGGGCTTAGAGCATAGAGGAAAATGGATTTTTGGCCTCACTGTGGCCTTATAAACAAGAAGGCTTAAATGATTTTAGGTTCCTGATTCTTGCCTCAAAAGAGCACAGTTTGCTTCTCTCCAAACACAAGAGGTTGTAAATTGGTAATTCATCTCAACCAAAGGCCACATGATGAGCAATTGTAGAAGTATTTTTTTTCTTGTTGTGCAAAGGAGGAACCAGACATCTGAGTATAGGTTCCAGCTGGAACTTGCCTTTCACCATTTGTAGCCTGAAGGCACTGTCTTGGCCAGCCCTGGGCTTCGTGCAGCTTCTGCCTCTTCACCTGCATCACTAACAGGGCGATCGCTATCACAAGGGTAGAAATCAGCTCAGCATTTCCATGTGACTTCTTTTTTTTCCCCAGCTAAAAAATAAACCTGTTCTAATAAAAACATTTATACTATATTCTTTATTGTCAGCTAATCCTGCCCAAACTCATTAAATGGCAGTGTGTGGGTTATTTGCTGTCAGTGAAATTATCAAAGGCATTTTTCAGCTGGGGCACCAGGAAAACATATGCTTCAATGCCAACTAAAACAATAATGAGGAAATGTTATGATCAGTCTTGACCAGATGACCCTGCCCATTTTAGATTAGTTCTTAATTTCAGCACAAGGGTCATCCTGTGAATTCTTACAATAAGTCACTGCTCACCACTCACATGAAAAAGATGTGACTTATTAGAAAACTCACTGTACTCATTGCAGTTAATGAGATGTGGAAAGCTTTGTAATTTGATTTGCTGGGCCATATGCTGTAAAGGGATACTGCTGATTTCATTCCTCCGTATTTAATTTAAGCTGTATGCAATACCTTCTTCATATGGCTACTTATATAATAAAAATTAACTTGGGATATAAAAAATACACCATTGTGGGGTTTATGACTTGGTGTGGTTCAGTTTCAAGTGTTTTGCATGGAAACATCTGTAAGTAATGTGTGCGGGTCTAATTTTAAATCCTGCCAAATATTTTCCATTTAACATTTGGTTTAACTGACAAGCTTGCAGAGGTGGTTTTCAGAATTGCCGGTAACAGATATGTGCAGTATTCCCAAGGCCGTAACCTTTTTTTTTTTTTTTCTTTTAAAAGAAGATAGTAATTCAAACTTGTTTTTAAAATTTTTTTTTTAATTTTTTTTTTTATTTTTACGTTTCAGTAGATACAAATAGCAGTTCAGAATATGGCTATTCCTATCCCTTGAAGACCCAGCTGTAGTTTAATCTATTACCCCCTAAAAAGAGTTACCTTGGTTTTGACTTTTGCTTCAACATCTGCGAGCTGGGACACCTTGAGGCAGATTGTGAAGGTTGACCGTGGGAACGGGCCCTTCAGGACAGGGTCCTGCCTCCACAGTGGAGAGACAGGCAGGGAGAGAAGAGGGTAGGACTGAGAAGGGGGGCAAGGTCCAGGGAGGTCTGAGCCTCCAGAGAGGCTCCGAGAATCCACATATGGACTATTTTCCTACCGTTTAAAAATAATTCTCACCTGACTCTTAGGAGAGGCCCAGGCCCCCTTAACTATCCAGGGGTCTGCTCAGAAGCTGAGCTGTAAAACCATAAAACAGAACCTCTCCTTTCTCTACTGGGCAGGATTACCAGATAAAATAGAAGGCCCCAAGTTAAATGTGAATTTCAGATAGACCACAAATATGTTTTAGTACAAACATATCCCTTGCAATATTTGGGACATACTTATACTAAAAACGTATTTGTGGTTCGTCTGAATTCAATCTTAACTGGGCATCTTGTAGTTTTACTTGCTAAATCCGGCGACTCTACCGCCGGGGTCGGACGTGTTTGCTGACTGCATTCTATTCATGGCCGCGGAGGCCTTATTTCAGGTTGTTTGATTCCGGTGGCTGACAATATGAAACAGCTTGAACAGGCAGGCCGGTGGGCAGAAGCCATAAATAGCCACCTCGGGGCCCCCTTGGTCGCTGGGAGCGCCACGCTGCTCTGTTAATAAACATGCGCTCGCTGGAGTTCTCATCCTGGGGCTCGCGGAAGCGCTGACTCAGCACTGGGGCAGGGAGGATGCGGGGACCCCCAGAAACATAATTAAACTGTTTCCATGACTGACTCGAAAATATAATTGTGTGTGGGAAGAGAAACTTGAGGGGGAAGTTAAACAACAAATGGAGAGGTGTGGAGTGAAACCTCAGGGAAACTGTTGGTTTTGCTTCAAGGGAATTGAATTGTGAAACTTGCAGTTGTGAAATTTCACTCGGTTGATTCTTGTGAGAACCGAAGTTTGTTTTAATTGTCAATTAAAGCGAATGGTGCTTTGGGCCCCTGGGATCCAGGGAACCTCAGGGCGGAGATCGCCTCTGCCTGGCAGCGAGAGAGGGACCCGGTGCGGGCCCAATGACAGGGTCGACCACTGGGGGTCAGGATAAGCTTGCAGAGTGGCCCTGTCGCCGGCCTGAACTTTCTCGGGAGGGGAAGGCGGCTGTGCACAGAACGGCACGCCCTGGGAAGCAAAGGCTTGCCGGAGAAGTTGATGAAAGATGCACCTTAGGTGTCCCCGAGCAGGGCCGCCGGCCTCCCCGGAGGTTCCCTTGGCAGCCCTTATTTGTAAGGCAAATCCAGGCCCGCGCACACGTTGCTCGAATGTCAGGTACTAAATTGCTTGCCTTTATGAGAGTCGAGCAGGCTTGCCGATGACAACACTCTGATAACAAAAGAAGTGTGGCCTCGTTGAAGATTTTATGTAAAAGGAAATGATTCATTTGAATTCAGAAGGAGCCTTAAAACAGGGCAGAGACAGCCAAACCCTAGATTTTCTGCCTTATGACTTGTTTCTTAAACTTGTTTAAGAAAAAAGGGGAGAAAATTTAAACGAGAAAAGCCACCCCAAATAGCTAACCAAGGTTTAGATTTTCATGGGTTGCTATTTTCTTCAGATCAAGGTTGCCTTCTTGTTAACCCTAGACTGCAGCCGCAGAAAATTGGATTCCCCCCACTCAGGGATTAAGCACATAGAAGAGTCAGGCAATGTGGGGGTCTGGAGAGACTTGAGATCAACGAGTTTGAAACGTTTGAAAGAAAGAAATCTTCAGTGGTTTGAGAGCTTCACTAAGATACTTCAAAAAAAAAAAAAAAAAAAAGAATCAAAATTGCCCTTATTTAAGAGCTTTGCAGATCCAAATATAAGTCCTTTTTCTTTTGCCAAGAAGGCCACTTACTCATTTTGTGTGTCTTTAATGCTCAAAGGAGATGCTGGGATTCCTAGTCAATTCCTAAACAGGAGTCTGCCAACCAACTGCATGATTTTTTTTGCAAAGACCTTTTTTTTTTTTTTTCTTAAAGCTCCACATTTCTGTTCATTTTGATGATGATATGTTGAAGAGGGAATCCGTGCCTTTCTCGGTAAGTGAATGAGAGACAGGCCTTACATCCTTTGAGTGGGCCAGTGTTTGGGTGGGAGGGCTGCTTGGATGGGAAGCGATGTCACAGGGTTCTTGGACAAACTGCTCCTTGGCTTAGGGATGGTCTATTTTGAACATTCATTCATTCACTTATTCAACCAGTGTTTATTAAGCATTCACTGCCTCTGTGCAGGACTAGGTGTGAGGGATACAATGTCTAATAACACAGAGTCCTGGTCTCACCCTCCAGGAGTTTGTTGTCTGCTGGGGAAACCAACAGCATGAGAAGACAGAGGTTATTCTGCTCTACTGGAAAAGGCACTGATCTTGTCCTCTCTTTTTTTTTTTTTTTCCAGAAGCTGAGAAAAAAACCCAGATTGGTCAACATGGTTTTATAAACAAGTGGTACTTCAGCAACAGCAACCAAAGTCCTATTTAATTAGCCAGTGGAAGGTATCCGTCTGTGATGGCCAACTGTTTCCTTTTTCCAAGGGGCTCATCTTCTCCTGTGGTGACCCCAAATGCCTTTTACTTTGAGCCACACCCTCTGCCTGCAATCCTGCAGGATAAAATGGGGATGGAGGTAGAAAGCAAGTGGATCACTTGGTACTGTCTGACTTGATAGCCAGCTGTTGAATGGCCTGCCATGGCTTCCCTACGAGAATGGGGAAACTTTTCTTTTACTTCTGGAAGAAGGAGAAGCCAGAAGTTTATTTAATCTTTTCTAGGCAACTTATTTTATTGCATTTTTAATTTCCTCTCTTGCATTAACATGACCCTTTTCACTGGCTTCCCACGCCTGGTGCTTAATTACTTATCATTAGCAATGTACATGGGGGCCTTGCTGCATATTTATAAATGTGATCATTAGTACATGGAAAGACAAAGGCTTCTTTAAGACTGTCATTAGTTATTCTGTTTTCATGGAAATGTTCATTAGGAGAAACTACCCACCTGGTTAAATAATTATAATTAAGAATTGGTAATCTCCTTTGCATTTTTAACTTGATCTTCCGTCTGTTTGTGTGAAGCTAAACAAGCCTTATTTGGCAAGTATTCTATCTTTCATTTTCACAAGAATTGTCAACAAATACGTACTCTTTGTTTTTAACCTATAGGTGCTGACTGATTTGCAGCATGATAAATATAATTTTTGTAATTCAGTGGTTAATCTCCAAACATGTTAACCAGCCGTGGAATGGTGAGTCAGTGAATGGAGTTAAAGGATCTCTGGTTGATTTTATTTTCTGGACTTTAGTCAGTGGTGCAAATTGAACTCCGGGCTCCCAGTCAAACTTTGCAAAGGGTCCTCTTTAACTCCTCAACCACAGAGACACCAGGCTGGGTGGCCACTGGCCACCGCTCCTTCGGGTGTGCCAGGCAAGACAAGTGGCAGTTGGATGGCCCGAGTCTTTGTGTGTCAGCATCTGAGTCTTTATATGTTTGTGACTAGGGGTAACCACAGCAGTGTCATAGCTGTGGCCCTGCCAATGGCTAGGCAAATAGAGTCCACAAGCACTCTTTGAATTGCTAGCAAATGGTCATGCGGCTCCTACGTGGTTACGTGTCAGCTGAACTGAAACAAACGAGGTGACAGAAACACAATAAAGGAAGCTCGGTTATGCTGCCGCCCACTCCCCTCTGCCCAGACTGGTTCACGTCGCCACCCTGGACTGATGAGAATATGCCAGGGATAAACCACAACTGTGGGAAACGCTGGGTGGGGGCATAAATATCATCTGTAAACAGTTAGGCAGCCACTGCCCATTCAGTGCCGGTTCGAGAAGCTAAGGAAGTCTGCAATCAGTTATATCTCCAATTACCATAAAAATATATTAGCCATTCATTCATTTATTAATGATTCATCAGTTAACCACACATAATGAGCAAATAATTAGCAGTGCTGTACCGTTGCCAAAATTGAAGAAGTGTTGGCATTTTAAAGATGAAAGGTTGAATTTATGCAAAAGTCTGGTGATGATAAAGTTAATATGGAAGATAATTATAAAAGTGGCTGTCCTCTATTACAGGCTGAGGTACCACAAAACTTGCCTAATTGAACTGAAATTAATATTCTTCCAAAGTCTGCATGTTGCCACACACAAACTGCTGAATTTCTCTTGAAGATCTCCCTTCAGTAAGGTGCACCGCACAATACAAGTTAATAAAATGCCAGACAGCTAGACTGTGTTCTTTGTTTGCTTGGTTCAGGGCCTCGTGGAAAACAATAAATTGCATTCATGTCAGCTGAGGCCCATCCCTTTGCTAATTACCGTTTGGTGCTGAAATGACTTCTGTGAAATTGGGAGCATGAGGAAACATACAGCCATACAAGGGAGGCTTTTCAGAGTTTTGCAGTAAATGTGAGATAGGCCTCAGGCACACAGATGTTAAAACAGCGAATTCCCCCACAGATTACACTAATGGAAACCCTGTCAGGGTAAGTCAAATCCGGGTCTGTGGTCAAAATCTAATTAAGGTTTCTGTACTTAAAAAGAATATGAATGCCTGGGGGTGGCGATGAATGTATAAGAAACTCACTTGTTTGTAAAATTGTTAGCATGAATAGTAAGTACCGTGGGGCTGTTACCTGCAATGTAACACCTGTTTTCTGAGGCTTTGCTGAATGTATCAGGGTGGGTTATTTCAGAGGTCAGCGAACTAGGCTCGGGCCATGGCAGCCTCCCATCTTTGGGGCCTGGTGCAAGGAATGGTTTGAGGTCACAGATGCAAATGGATCCCTTAGAAGTTGCCCTGGAATCCCAAAGGATGCTTTACTTTGCCACATGAAAACCACCCCAGATGATCCTGCCCAACTGCCTGGCGCCACTGAGGAAATAGTTCTTGCCGAGGGTGTGGGACTGGCCAAATCTCCCCTACTGGGGAAACAAAGGGTCGTCTGCTCCTGGCTCGCCCTCCAGCCTGTGGGGACTGCCTCCTGGAACAGCTGCAGCGTGCAGGCGCGGCCCTGCTTCTAATAGAGGAAATGAATTTATAATGCTGCAGTCTCTTCATTTTCACCCAGCACAAATTTCCCCTTAAATACTTAAAAACAACACCCAGAGCTGGATATACCTTAAATTTCCAATAAATGAAACCTTAATCCAGTCTGTTGCTGAGTCTGAGCTGTTATTAAAGAAATAAATTTGAAACAGCAAGTGGTTTGAGAAGTTTTGAATTTAATTATTTAAATCTACTTAGGGTAACTCTCACGCGCTATTTCAGTTTCCCATGGAGAACATGAATTCTGGGAAAGGTATCCCACGCAGGGCCCTGGAAATATTAACTTTCATGTACAACTGTGGGCTCCGCCGTAGACAGACTGTGCCACCCTCCTCCCCGGAAGAGCAGAAGAAAGAAACTCAGATTTCTTTTTCTGTATAATTCAGCCAAGGGATACAGGATATATTTTTCAAAGAATGAGGGAAGCCAAGTCCTCTTCTTTCAAGTTCTGTGGGCCTCTTCAGATGCACTGTTTACATGGAGTTCGTTTGAAGCTCTTTGGAGAGCAGCAGTTCATACAGTCATTCACTGAGCAACATTAGGGAGCAAAAGGTAAAGAGAAAGTGTAACCTGTATGATTTAAGTGGCAGCAGCTAATTTAGGGTGTACTCTGGCCTTGTGAGTGTCTGGAGCCTGATTTTTGACATTTGTGAAAATGGACCATTTGCTGTGGCTGTCCCAAGGGTAATAACTCCAGGCTTGGGCTGGAGCACCTGAGACTTTTGGTGCCACTTTAGTCTTCAGGCTTGGAGAGAGTCTGCTTTCATGATTAGAGACAGATGACACCCTGGCGTTAGTTCTGAGAGCACAGGATACCTTCCAGATATTAGCAATTGAGATTTTTAATGGCATCCACATTGGGATGTGGGTGGGGTAGAAGGTGAACAATTTGGGGACACACTCGTAACTATCTCTTTCCCCAGTTCACCAGGACTTTGCTATGGCACACGATGGCTTTGTTTTGGACCCTGTACAAGTTGGTTAAATTACCAGATACCTGTGAAGCATCTCACTAGAGCATGGTCTCACCAACACAGTGAGACCCCAAGACCTGAGTCAGAGAGATGCTCAATGTCCAGTTTGCTTCTCTTTTGTGCTAGCCATTTGATAGTAGTTGGGACCTCAGAGCTGCCAAATGGAACTTTCCCACACCCAACCCAGACTACCAAGAGGATATTGACTTGGAGTGATTTCTAGATCCAGAGTTCTATTTTTCATTCCAATATAAAAATCTCCACAGAAGTCAAAAGTCTTAAAGAAAAGAGCAGCTCTTAGTGTGGGGCCCGTCTCAGCCTCTACCTTGTCCCCAGTAAATGCAAAGGGCTGTGGAAATTGCACACAATTCACAGTGTTCAGAGGATGAGTGAATGTTTTACCATCTCAAAGAGCAGATTATGGGGTTCCATAGTAAGTAAGGTCCAGTGGCCAGCAATGCCTCAGAAGTCAAGAGTTTTGGGGTTTATGTTTTTTAATAATGGTAGCAGAGACTTATAGCTAATGCTGGGTATTTAATTTAAAAAATCTATAAATATTTATGGAACAAAGCTTCTTTCCAGGTGCAGTTCTGGGCTCTAAGACTTCAGAGAGAAAAAGTCATGGTTCCTGCTCTTGGAAGGTTCTCATTGTGTCTGGGGGAGCAGGCAAGCACCCAACAGCCTGAATCAAACTCCATGTAGCCAAATTTCTACATCATTACAATGCCTAGCATGTAGGAACCCAATAAATGTTTGTTGAATGAATGGATCTGTTAAAAAGGGAGTGTCACGCTTTCTTTCTAAGGAGTTATTGTGTGAATTAGAGGGTTAACATTTATAACACCTTTTATGCCCCTACATGCTCTGTAAGTACAAGTTATTAAATATCATAATAAACTAGGGTCCTAGGTAGTCAGTTACATTTTCTTCTGAAGTTAGTGACATTTAGATTCTTTTGTTGGGCAGATGGTGTAATATTGCACCTGTTGGAAAAGTAGGCATTTTGGGAAGGGACATTAATTCAGAACTATTTATAATATAGCAAAGCGTCGGCTTCTTAATAAGTGTATTTGTATTGTTTCTTAAGGAAGTAACATAGCTGAACAGTCCGACTCTTTGAACTGGAACTTCTGAAATTGGAAGACCATTATTTCTTAAAACTCTGTTTACTCTACATATTCTCTTCAATTTCTTCACTTCTGATTTTCTTTTGCACTGTCTGGATTGGCTTTTAATCCCCAATTTGTTTCCAGCCTTCTCTCTCCTCCACATGTCTCTCTGCTCCTCATTGCTCTCTCTTCACTGTCTCCCTCCATCTTCCCTCCTTTCCCTCTCCTGCCAAGACATTCCATTTCTCCGGAATGCCCCTCAAGCCACTTTCGATTCCAACTAACTACGGTCTGTTGGGAAGTCCAGAGCTGCTGTTTCTGCTTGGATTTCTAAGCTTTCCACAATCCACCCACCTCCTAGTCTACTTCTGAGCAAGAAACACTGCAGCGGCCAGGCCGACTCCATCATTGCTCTGCAAATGCCATGTTTGTTGGACCTTTGCTCTTGTTAATATCTCACCTGGAAGCTGTCTTCTTCTGTTACACTTTTCTAAAGTCCATGTATCAATTGACTGTCTCCTCTTTGAAATTGCTTTTATTTACTTCCTTGATCTTTACCTCTTCTAACCTCCCAATGCCCAGTTTAGCAGCCCCTTTTGCTGCATCTCATAATTTAGTAGCTTCTCATATAAGCCCCAAACTTCTTCTATCCAGAAGCTACAGTGCTCCCTATTATGTTCCAAGCTCTGTGTTAAAGTACATTGCATTATTATTTCATTTAATCTCCTTGACAACCCTATGAGGCAGACGTTTTTGTCATTTCCATTTTACAGATCAGGAAACTAAGGCCCAGAGAATATGACAGACTTGCCCAAGGTCATAAAGTTAATAAGAGCTAGAGCTGGGTTCTATGGAAGTCACTATTTGCTACCACCCAGATCCCCCTTCAGGATTGAAGCCTCACTCCTCCAGCTACTGAGAGTGCCATTGGCTAACAGCCCTCAGCTCTCAGCCTCTCTGCTCATTGCCCTCTATATAAGTGAGCCTCTTCACTCAAGGTAACAACCCTTTTACTGGGTTAGCCTGTGTCCAAAACCTTATATTGTAGGGCTACAAAAGTCTCTCTTCCTCACCACAACTTCTAAACTCCTAAGTGCAAATCAGCTTCTAAGCTCTCTGTGAGGTTAGTTGATGCCTTCTTTGTGACTATATCACAGTCTAGCTTCTCCCTTGACCCAGTCCTGTTTCCTTCCCTGTGCTTTCACTTCTATGAATGGTGATTTCCAAGGGCAGGCACTGATAAACTTCCTATACAAACCCCTGATTCAAAGTCTGCTTCTTAAGGAACCCAACCTAAACAGTTGGTACCAGGAGTGGTCCGAGAAAGGCAACGCTAAGATGGGATTCTGAAGCTAGATCACCTGCCGACTACTGATAGTGAGGACCTCATCTCTGGGAGTGAGAGTAGGTGGAGCAGAGTAGATCCTGGCATAGGGTCTCAGTGATGACGTGGAATGGTATGCTGGTGAAAGGGGTTGCACTAGTAGGTGAATGTACTAGGCATTGAATATACTGGGCATTGAATGTACTAGGCATTGGAGAAATATGGGGAAATAGTAATGATAAGAACAATGATGATGGTTGGATATTACTGGAGGCAATTAATGCTTTGGATAAGAAGGCAATTAATATGTAACCAGAGGGTCTCACTATTGGATATCAAGTAAGCCTCATATCGTGTAGTTAGAAGGCAGAAAAAGTTGACATCAGGGCTAGGACTTAATCATAAGATTGGGAGAATTCCTGGGAAGGTTGAATGCTCAACCTAGGCATGTGTGCTATGCCAGGCCAGGTTCTGACTGGAAAAGAACAGGCCCTTGAGATATTAGATGGTGACATCTGACTTGATGCACTTATATATCTTGAGTCTCAAGATTCCCTTAAGCTCTCTGGGCCTACAGAAGTGGCCCACTCCTGTCTGCTAAAGGCTAACATTATTCCTCTCTTGCTTGAAGAAGATGCAAAGGCCTCTGCCTTGGAAGACAAATGTATCCTTCCCACTTTAAGATCTGCCCCCACGGTCCCTTTCTTGGCAGCCAGACTAATAAATAGGATTAAATCACAGCATTGCCTGACTGGGGAAGTGCTGGGCCTGCTAGCAAAGGAAAGGTACTATACCTTGGAGGAGCTGCAGAATGTAGCTAATAGGCACTGGCAGAATATCAAACATTATTTAAAGGACTGGGTTCTGAGGGTACTGGATCAAGGTAGGTGGAATGTAAAGTTATATAAGGGAAAATTTATCAATATGGGATCACTCTCTTGGGCTATAGGATTTAGCATCTGGCAAAGATCCTGGGATCCTGCTAATGTACTAGGATGACTCTCAGAAACTTGGAGAAAGTAAGAGCTCACATAAAAGGAAGTAGAAATGAATTACTGTGACAGTTGGTGGGAGAAAGGACAAAAAAGCTCAGAGAAATCAGCCTGGCAAGATGGAAATAGTATATAATGCCAGAAAACCCACCAAGTGACTATGTTCAGTGAGAGCATTCAGAGCAGAGGTTACACACATTTTGAAAAGCAGCTCTTGGTATGCTTTGGGACTCTGCCTGTTAGTCATCCAATGGTAATGAAACCAGAACTGCCCGTCATGAACTTCTTACTGTCAGACCCAATAAGTTGTAAGGTTGGTGGGTGACCAGAAGGATTCTTATAAGATGAAAAAGATATATTTGGAACTGGACATGAGCAGGGCCAGATGTCAGCAGTAGGTTGCATAATCCAGTGGCTCAGACTGCCAAGTTGTCATCCACCACCATCACATTAATTCTGTCTCAGTGCACACCTGTGGCCACAATGGGGGGTACCTTATGGCCAGTTGATGGAACATGTGAAAGGTTGAGCTTGGTTCATGAGAAGGTTAGCTTGGTATGTGGGTACAAGCTGAAAATGAACTGCCTCTGCACTTTAGCCCTACTTAGGGTGACCTTGACATCACTAATTAGTAGAAATCATCCCAATGGGCATAGCTTTAAGTGGTGTACCTGCTCATTCACTTTGTGTGGAAAGAGAATATGTTTAAGCTCATGGGCAGTGGAAAATGGCTTAGTCAAATGGTCAGAGGCCTGGAAGGAAAAAGATAAGGGGATTTGGGGAAGGGGTACACCTACGGGAGTGGGCATGAAGTGTGAAGAGCTTCGTATCACATGTTAACTAGCACCCACCAGAAAGCACTCAACACATAGATAGAATGACTAGGCCAGTTGACGTAAGCCAGCCTCTGCCATGGGTCACAGTAGTGCTGGCACAATGGGTGCATAAGTGGAGTAGCCAGAGTGGTAGGGTTGGAGGTGATATATGGGTCCACAGCATGGCTCCTACTCACCAAATTAATATAGCTCTTGCTGCTGCTCAGTGTTTGATTGTCAGCAGCAGAGAACAGTTACCAACATGATACTATCTTTTGAGGTCAAAAAGAAGCCACTTGGTGGCAAGTTAGCTACATGACTAGAAAGAGCACCGATTCATTTTAACTTGAATAAGTGATATTTCAGAATGGGATTGCCTTTACCTGCTGCAGAGCCTCAGCCTACACCACCATCTGAGAACTTAGAGTATTTGATCTATCAATAGGGATCCCACATAACATTGTATCATACCACAGGACCCACTTTATGGCAAAGGAGGAGCACCAGAAGAAATACAGCCAATGGATTCAATGGCCCTATCTCACATAGCACCACATAGAAGAACCTGGTCTGCTGGAGTGAACGGCCTGTTGAAGGCACAGTGGAGATACCAGCTTGAAGGTGGTATCTGTGAGGATCAGGCACTATTCTCCAGGATGCAGTGTACACTTAAATCAATGACCATTACTTGGAGCTGCTCGCCAACAGGTGGAACACATGGGTTCAGGAATGAAGGAGTGAAAGTCACTGTGGCTCTGCTTACCATCACTCCTGGTAACCCACTGGGGGAATTTGTACTTTCCTTTTCTACAATTCTGGGTTCTGCAGGCTTAGATGTCTTGGCTTCCAAAGGGAGAAAGCTTCCACCAGGGGACACAGCAGGGTCCCACTGAACTCTAAGCTATGGTTATTAGTGGGGCACTTCGGATTCCAAGTGCTGAGGAACCACCCTCTTAGCAGCACTATTTGATCCTGATCAAGAAGAGGAGTTCTGCTCTTATACAACGGAAGCAGGAAGACCTATTTTTACCACCCAGGTGAGCCATTTGGATGCTCTCTTCAGATGGTCTCTTGCCCATTTTTGATGGTAAATGGACAAATGCTGCAACCATGGCCTGAGAAGAGGCTGAGGGGGCTCAGAACCCTCAAGGATGAGGGTCTGGGTCACTCCACCAGTTAAGGTACAAAGACAAAAGAGATGCTAGCTGGGGGTGAAGAGAATCTAAAATTGTTATTAGAAGAGAGAGACAATGATATCTATTGCAATATTAAGATCAGCAGATGTAGTTTGCCCCAGCCACAGTAGTAGGGGCTATGTCTGCAGAGCTGGAGCTGGTGGGGTTAGATATTACTACTCTTAGTGACTCAGGTTCCTTACCTTCCAGTCTATACAATGATTTGGTTCAAAATTAGTCCTCCCATTTCTGATATACCACGTTAGATGTGTTGGATGGTATTTACCATTTTTCCACAGCCTTTTCATGTTGTTTGAAGACTATTATTCATCCAGTGGAACATTTATTAAGCATTTACTGTGTGACAGGCTTTCTGCATGGTACAGGGAATATGAAAATGACAAAGAGAAATAAGAAATAGCCCTTGCCCTTAAGGGCCTTGCAGTCAAGTGGAGCAAAAGATAATTATTATAAACATTATGGTGAATGCAGTGGTAGAGCTGAGCACAGAGGAGTGATGCCTTATGTAGTTGGAGAAGGATGGTAAAGGCAAGTTTCCAGGAGGAGTTGATGCCTGAGCTTAGCCTTGTGGAATAAAAAAAGAGCTCAAGATATGGCAGAAGAATATTCTAGGCAGAGCAAAGATACAGGATGAAAAATGGCATGGGTGAATATTTCTGTAGCATAGAGGACAAGGCCAGAGATACTGAAGGGTCAGATAATGAAGGCTCTTATAGCCCATGCTAATGAGCATAAACTTCACTGTGTGGATGATGTGGGGCCATTGACAGATGTTCAGTGGGGAGTGTGGTTCTTAAGTGTCCTTCAGTCTATTTTCTTCAGCCTCCTGCTTGCAGTTGCCTCTGCTGGAGCGTCTTTTAGACATTGTCTGTGGCATCTTACAAAAGCCCTACCTGAAGCATGTGGGGATGACGCGTTTACACTAACAGCAAATCTCAGTTCTGACAGATACCAAGTAAATCTGTCTGCTGAAAAGACATCCTTAAGGTCACTACCTATCAGTAGGGTCTTCAGCATCAGAGTTGGTGATGCCTTTTCAGCTTTTTTATATCGCTGAAAATTGCCCATTTTCCCCCAAGTTATTTAAAATGGCAGTGCTCAAAGGCACAGCAGGGGAACTTGGTGATTGATTATGGGCCCAGAGCTCCCAAAGAACACTGGTTTTTTGACACCACCATCTAGAAGCTCCTGCACTTTGATAGTGCTCTGAAAGGGCTCATGTTGGCATGAGCTACTTTGCTAAGTCATTAACATTCACTGACGATAGTTCTGAAGGCAGAGACTCCACACAAGATCGTCACATCACCCTAGCCACAAAACCTGAGGTTTCAGCATCCCAAGGGAGCTTAAAGCAGGCAACGAACCCTGATGATCAGACAATATGTTATCTAGTGATGACCTGAGGGGCATGGAAGGAAAAACAGTCAGGAAAAATCATTATGTACTAGGAGACAAGGAGACTTGGTAGCTATTTCCGCAACAAGCTCCTTACCAAGTTAAAGGTCAACATTGAATCGCAGGGTGAATCCAGTATTCCCTGTAGATGAACTTAAATGTGAGGTAGAGGCCACCTTTGGTTTCTTGGTTGTTTTCTTTGCTAATAACCATATAGAACACATATTGGTGGATTAGAATAATTGACAATTTATTTGAGAACTACAGCCAGTCTACTGGGATAGAAACCATGTTTGTTTGCAGAAATGTGGTATTTTTGAAAAATTATAATGTCAGCAGCATGTCCTACTTGGGCGACTGTTCTAAATTAGAGATCCATAAAAATCTCTAAAAACGGAACCATTTGTATCCTGGGTTAGTACTTGGTCTTCCCTCATTTCCCATCTAGTCCACACAGACATAACGCCGGATGTTGTTCCAGCATAGCCCAAGGTGTCAACCGACATACTACACACAGAGACTCAGAGTGAGGCTCTGCTAC
The DNA here is from genome assembly GCF_047675955.1 of Chlorocebus sabaeus. Lineage (NCBI taxonomy): Eukaryota > Metazoa > Chordata > Mammalia > Primates > Cercopithecidae > Chlorocebus > Chlorocebus sabaeus. The sequence continues at coordinate 49,802,471 of NC_132923.1, read as the reverse complement.
TGAAAATCAAGTTTGAAACCAGACATCATAATTGATGATACAGAGGGTCATTTAGAAACTCGATAAAAGCTTAATGTAGCAAAGACTGTATAAGACAACAACAAGAGGTGAACGCTACAACCAAAATTATGGGGCCAGCCTTTTGTGAGTAGCTTTTTGTGAGCAAAACACCTGGTATAGATTGAATGTGGGAAAAGCTTTTAAAAGCTTTTTAAAAAAACCTATTAAAGCAACTGTTAAATTTAATTTAAATGTTTTAGATCTGCATAAAATGGTCATATTTCCAAATGGATGGAAGAACAGGATTGATAGTCCTCTAGGAGTTTCTAGTTTCCTAACCATGTCTCTGTTCCCTCCTTCAATCAATTGCTCCTCCCCTTCCTTCTCCTGTCTCTAAAGCTCCTTTCAGTCCCTAGTAAGTTGAATTCTTTAAGCCCAGTATAGTTTTCATCCTGTTTCCATTAGAAGCCCAGAGGTTCCCACAGTGTTTCATTTGGTTGCTCTGCCCAGAAGAGACTGAAGAATAGACATCAACTACCATTGATTCTTGTTGAGCTGGGCTGAAAGATTGACTGAAAGGGAAGTGAGTGATGCTTGGTTCCCAAAAGACAATAGAAAGAGTAAAAGAAGCAAGCTTTCTTGGTGGAGAGAAGGACTGTTTCAAGGAAGTGATAACATTGGATCCAAATGGACTTTCTAGCCCCAAATTTGATGTATGAGTTTCACCCATTTTTGAGTCATTGAAACTGAGATAAAGATGTGAAGTTTCTAGACCCAGTTGTTATTAAGTTTAGGACCTGGGTTTCCTTACCTGAAGCATGGGGGGATGATGCAATGATCTCCAAGTTTCCTTTCAACTTGAAAATTTTATGAAAAAGAATCCCATATGGCCCCCCAGCTGGTTATACTGCTACTGTATGTTTTCTTTAAACCAAGTCTCAAATCCATTCAATATGAGGTAGATTAGTAATGGGAATCAGAAACCCGAGAGAGGCCACCCTTGTATACAGGGAATTGCCCTGTGTGTTTGTGTTTATTTTTGCTGACTCCTTGGTGACGGTGGATTCTAGGGAAGTAACACTGATATAAATCCAAGTGGAGGGAGAAGTTTTCTCCTTCATGTCCCCTTCCCAAACAACCTAGCTTAGTTCATCAGCTTCTGTTGACATAACTTATGAATGCTAATGAACTCATAAGTGCTAATTAATAACTCCATGTGCTGCTATTTACTAGCAAATATAGGAATCCAGGAGCAGTATAGACCTGTCCCCAAATACAGTACATTTCCTCATCCCTGAGCCAAGTAGTACGTCTGGGACGACTCTGTTCCAATACTGCCGGCTGGCGCGGTGGCTCACGCCTGTAATCCCAGCACTTTGGGAGGCCGAGGCGGGCAGATCACGAGGTCAGGAAATCGAGATTATCCTGGCTAACACCGTGAAACCCCGTCTCTACTAAAAATACGTTAAAATTATCCTGGCGCGGTGGCGGGCGCCTGTAGTCCCAGCTACTTGGGAGACTGGGGCCAGAGAATGGCGTGAACTCGGGAGGCGGAGCTTGCAGTGAGCTGAGATCGCACTACTGCACTCCAGCCTGGGCGACAGAGCGAGACTCCATCTCAAAACAAAACAAAACAAAACAAAACAAAACAAAACGAAACAAAAAACAATACTGCCAAAATCAGGGCCAAACACAGTTAAAATATACCGAGGAGCTACACTTAAACTCTCACAACAGTATCATCTTCTTATTACCCACTCTGAATGAAGCCCCTGTCTAGCCCACCGTCTTGGGTGCAGCTCCCAATGTGACTGCAGACTCCAGCAATGGAGGCCTGTCCCTGCACAGGTGGCTCTGTGCTGTCGGCAGCCCTGCTCCTTGGGCATCCCCTTTCCTCTCTCTCTCTAGGACCTGTTTTCTCTCCAGATTGAGGAATTGGATCCAATTCACTTTTCCAGCTGCAAGAGATAAGAAACCAGGGTCACGTCCAGCTGTATTAGTCAGGGTTCTCCAGAGAAACAGAACCAATAGGATATATATATATATAGCTGTATAGAATGAGATTTGTTATGAGGCTGAGAAGTCCTGCAATCTGCTGTCTGCAAGCTGGAGGCACAAGAAAGCTGGTGGTACAGTTCCATTCCAAACCCAAAAGCCTGAAAACCAGAGGAGCCAATGATGTAAGTCCTGGTTCAGATCTGAAGGCCTAAACCCCAGGAGTTCCAATGTCCAAGCTCAGGAGAATGTGGATGTCACAGCTCAAGCAGAACAAGGGAATTCACCATTCTGCCTTTTTATTCGATCTGATCCCCCAACAGATTGAGTGATATGCCCACCTGTGTTGGTAAGGTGGTGAGGGAGTGAGGGAGCTTTTTTTTTTTTTTTTTTTTTTTTAATCGAGACAGAGTCTGACTCTGTTGCCCAGGCTGGAGTGCAGTGGTGCAATCACAGCTCACTGCAGTCCTGAACCCTTGGGCTCAAGCAATCCTCCCACCACAGCTTCCCAAGTAGTTGGGACTACAGATGTCTGCCCTATGCCCAAGCAAATTTATTTTATTTTTGTAGAAATGGGGTCTTGGCATATTGCTCAGGCTGGTCTTAAACTTCTGGCCTCAAGTGATCTTCTCCCCTTGGCCTCCCAAAGTGCTGGGATTATAGGCATGAGCCACCACCCTCAACCTGGGAGCACATCTTTACTCAGCCTACCAATTTAAATGCTATGCTCTTCCAGAAACACACAGATACACTCAGAAATAATGTTTTAACAGCCATCTGGGCATCCCTTAGGCCAATCAAGTTGACACATTCAGTTAACCATCTCACGAACAAATGGCAAGATTAGGTCGGACTTCCGATCTTGAGAATGGAATGCTCCAAGTCAGTGAGCCCACCCCAGCCTGGTCTGGAGCATATCAAGGCATTGTCTCCTTGCCACAAAGCGGGACAGGAATCCCATAGGGGCAGTATGGGATGCTCTGCAAGGTTGGACTAAAGAAGGTCTGTGGGGCTTTAAGGGGACTGGATGCCAGTGCCTTTGCTCTCTTATGGGTGTAGCTGCCTCTGTCTCCTCCACTGGCTGGCGATCTCTGGAAAGCCAGGAGCTCAGTCTGCCAGGAGCCAAGCCTCCCTACACATGTGCCATATTGATATTGCTGATGGATGTGTGGACTCGTGATCTTCTTTGGGAGACCTTGAACTTTCTTCAGCAAACAAAGGGATGAGGCCAGACCTTGGTTCTAATGATCACATTACCTGGAGTTCACCAAACACTTATGATGTACCACTTACTATGTACCAATTTAGCATCAAATTCCCAAAACAGTGCTATTTCGTAGTTACTATTTATCACTGTCCCATTTGAGCATTTTGTAAACTGAGGCAGAAGGATAATGTAACTTGGCCAAGGTCATACAGCTGGTGAGTAGCAAAGCTGGGGTTTGAACTGCCTCATCACCCTGAATGAAGCCCCTGTCTAGCCCACCACCTTGGGTGCAGCTCCCAGTGTGATTGCAGACTCCAGCAATGGAGGCCTGTCCCTGCACAGGTGGCTCTGTGCTGTCGGCAGCCCTGCTCCCTGGGCGTCCCCCTTCCTCTCTGTTTCTAGGACCTGTTTTCTCTCCAGATTGAGGAATTGGATCCAGTTCCCTTTCCCAGCTGTGATTTGCCTCTGAGCCCCCCAGACCCCTCCTGAATTGGAATCACCCTTTCCCCTGGCAGTGCTCTCCAGCCCTCTCCTTTCCTCTCAGGGCCCAGCTCCATCCCTTAAAAGCACTGTCTGGGCTACATTTTTAAAGTCACTGTTAAATAAACATAAGACGGACCCCCTCAGAGAGAGAGCCGTGGTTACAGGGGAGCAGAGCTGAAGGCAAACACTTGTATCCTTGTGTCAGACCCAGGCTGGGGAGCAGCACAAGCTATTTCTTTTGGATGCGCCTCCTAGGAGTGGAGGAACTTTTCTTTGTAAAGAAAGAGAGGATCTTTATAAACCTTGGACTTTTTTCAAGGAGGCTTTATGGGTGGCAAGGATAAAGCTATAGAGGCAGGAAAAAGAGTTGCTAACTATATGCCAGTAGAGCATGCTTTTTAAGGGTGGGGTGTGGGAGGAAGAGGGGAGCTTCCCCTCAGTCGCTCTTTCCCTGGACGCAATGAACTCATGCTCTTTTGACACCTCTGCCGCCGCTCCATGGGACAGCCTGACCCCCCTCCATCTCTGCTCCTCACACTGGGTGGTGCTGGAGGGAGAGGGGCCTGTGGCTGTGTCTGCCAGTCCCAAATGCCAGCAGCTGCACAATCCTGCTATAATTGCTAATATCTGTTTCTTCTCTTTTCCAGGCCTTGGAAAGTGTTCCAGGAATGGACTTTCTGCAGTATGATGACCTGCAAAAGCAGCCCTTCCATTTACATTTCAAACTCCAAGTCAGCCGTGTCAAAGTTTCAACCAGGACTGTGGAGGATAATGGGTCAGATGCAATTAGCAGCCCGGAGAACCGCACGTTGCAGTGTGATTTATTTTTTTGCCCATCAGATTCCAAGAATCCTAGTGCTTAAAAGCAACTAAACAATCGCTCTATTGTACTGAAATAAAACCCAGTTAATTCAGAAATCAATTGCACCACCAGGTGGGGCACACTCTGGCCCCAAACAGATGGGGTTGAAAACTTCCCCCAAAATGCAGTCTTGTTAAATTAAAAACTTGATCCAGGAGTGGAACAAATAGGGAGCCATGAATGGAATGGAGTCAGGTCCACTCAGGCGGATTCTTTCTTCTCCTACTCCTTTTCCTTTAAAAAAGAAAAATTCCCCATTTCACTTTCATCAGTGTTAGCATCTATGCAGAAGTGCAGCCATCCACCCTTTGCAGCTGAATGTGTTACTTTAATTAGTCTGAAAATTAAAGGGCAACTCCGGGCCAATGTGAATGATTATGAAAATACATGTGCATCCCATGCAATCTTCTCATTTAATTAATAGTCTTGTAAACTATATGGCTCACTTTAAGTCAGTCAAGAGGTATAACAACTCCATTTTAAATATCCACTTAATACTTAACAGGATGTGAGGAACACACTATAGCATACGGTCCCTTCTCAAGTTTCACTGTCTGAAATTTTTCAAAGCTGACCCAAGTCAACCCGAAAAATGTTTAACACCCTGGGCTTGAACACAAGAAACTCTGTGATGAACAGACATTCAATTACATTTTTTGAAAGTGAGAAGCATTTTTGTAAAATAGCGACTCTGGAAACTAATTGGCAGCCACAAAACTTGTGAGCAAAGGCCAAATCTTGTGGGGAACTTTTACTACAGTAACACGACTCAAAGAAAATGTGAATAAAAGGCATCTTTGTTTCCCAGTCAAATTAGCTGATTAAGAAATAAAACATCTTAACATGTTTTTAAATGTAGAATTAATTATTTATATGAGAAAAATTAATGCCTGGTTATGTGAATTCTACTCTGTGTGAATAGAATGGGGCTGAAAGGGTAATCCGTGTGGATCCATGTCTTAGACCATTAAGCAAAACTAAATATTAAGAGCTCCAGTTATGGAAAAAAAAAAAAAATCACATTCAGGTCACATGTTGTGCTCCCCATTTTGACTTTCAAAGTCCAGATTAGTTATGGTCCACACTGAAAATGTGATTCAGAACAAGGAAACTGCTTTGTATTGGCTGAGTACTGATGGTTGAGTGGAAGAAGAAAACACACAGCTATACAAAGAGCACAGCCAACTCCTGGGAGGGAACACAGGCCTTTTGCTCCTAAGGAACCTGGGAAAGATTCACAGGAAGAATTTGAACAGGCCATTCTTTATTTCCTAATGGGTGAGTTTGGAACTCATGAAAACAAGACAACCTAAGTTATGCGTTAGACTCGGAAAAGAAGTGGGCAGGTGACCTTTGACATCTCAGGCCCCCGTGTCTCAACCCAAGCCCTTCGTTCCTGACCTCTTAACATTCCAATATCCTGAAGCCAGGCTCTCCCCAAACCAGGGCTGCAAATTATCTCTGCCATGTGGATAAACATTCACTGGGTCAGTGTTTTTCAAGGTGTGGTCCTGGGACCACCTGCATCAGAATTGCTTGCTGAGCTTTCAAAAATATAGGTTTCTGGGCCCCAGGAATTACTGGGTCAGATAGCAACGGGGCCCAGGAGTGGGCATTTTCAACAAATTCCCTAGGATTCTGTAAGGCTGTGAAAGTTCGAGAATCACTGCCCCCGTGTCTACTTAGAGATCACGCGAGTAACTTTCACTAGGTTTCTTTAATGGGTTTCCTTTATTAAAAGGCATTTACAAAAATGTCTATTAATCCCTCATTAAATAAAAAAAGGTCCTCCAGCCATTTTCTTCATTTCTCATGGTATCTCTTAACAGAGGGAGTATAGAAATGCTTTGTCCTTTAAAATAAGTTCAGTGAGTACTTGAAAAGTCATTTGGCAAGAGATGAGGGATGAGACAAAGGGGGAAGATTAATGACGAACAGAATCAGAGTCCTTGCTAAAATAAAAATGGATTCACACCCAACTTCTTCTGAAGGGTAAGACATATGGCAGCTCGTGTGGGAAGCGAGCGTGTTTAGTAGAGAGAGGTCCTGCTGCAGAGCTGTGTGATGCAGGGTGCAGCTTCCTCAGCCAAAAACAGAACATCACATGCTATGGGAAGACGTATCATCCCTCCTATGTGATGAGAGGCTGACTTTCTAAAGAAATTTGAGCAAACGGTTGCCTGAATGGCTTTAACAAGTTTCTCAGAGTCAAGATGATCAGGTTTGGGCATTTAAACCTTAGTTTTGCTCTGATTTTTGGGTTTGGCCTGACAGCCCAACATTTTCTGTGACTGTTTGTGGAAGCTGCTGATGGTCTACATTTCCCCATTTATAAAACGGAAGAACTGAGAGGAGGAAAGTGCTGGCCACTAGAAATTGTGGGTCGGAGCTTCAGCTACAAACTATGGGTGTACTGTTCTATATTCTCTTTTGAGTTTTTTATTTTTTTTATTTAATTTATTTTATTTTATTTTTTTTAGTTTTACCAGGAAAAAGCCAAGACATACCTGCTAAGTATTTTTTTTTTCTTTGAATAGAAAAGAAGGGCAATCCATTTGCACCTTGTCATCTGTTATGTACCAGCGTTAAAGTAGCAAGTGCCCGATAATAGACCTCAGGATTCTGTTTCTAGGTTTCATTAAAAACTATAAACAGGTATACAAAGGCCATTTACAAATGTGGCTCTGATTATGCTTCTAGTAGCAGTGATGAGAGTTCAGTTTTTGTCCATGGAAAATTGCTGCTTAATAAGAACTTTCCCCAATCCATGTCTCCTTTGAGATAAAAATTTCCACACTAAATTTCATCACCCTACTAGAATTTCCTTTGGAATGTTTGTGTTAAATTCCTTTCTCCCTGATTGAAGTATACAACACAAAATCTAGCTTAAAGACTTAAAAACGAATGCACTGAAAGGCACAGATTTATAGAGTAGCTTGGGAGGAGACTGGGGAGGGGGAAGGCAGAGGAGATTTGGGGAAATGAATTAAAACCTCCCAATAATTAAGAAATGATTTACTCAGCACATTAAGTATTTGGAATGCTTGTACAGGAGCGCAGGGTATGACTTCCTCATATGCCATGGGTAACCTCAGAGACTCAGTTTTGCTGCAAGAAGTTTTGGCTTTTTTGTTGTGTTATTTCCTGACTTGCTGTGTGCTGTTGTGAACTTAATTAACACACTAGTGATTCTGTACCCTCAGGGAAAAATGGTAAATTTTGTAAAATGTAACTACAGAAACAAAAGGGAAGTTCTTTCTGTCCTCATCGTAGCTGTTTTTATTCCCTCTCTTGTATTATGCATTAGAAAAACATGAAAGCCACATGAAGCTTTAGAGAGTCCAACCCTCAGACCCATAAGGCACAATACCCTGGGATTCCTCTAAATCACTGTTCTATCTTGTAGACTATCCTAACTGCTTTTGTGTAAGAGAAATAGGGTTCATAGGTAGCGAAAGTTAGCTCTTTAGATGACAACAGTGCATCTTATGTGCTTTTAAAAAATTATATTGCTCTCATTTGGAAGTAGCTTGAACAATTCCCTTTTGAATCAAACCCTATAAATGTGATCAATATCATTATTTTCATGAGGCAAGTTTAAACCAATAAAGTTGTCTTGCTTTGTCCCTCCTCCCTCCCACCCACTCTCTTAAAAAAAAAAAAACTATGGAGAGTCACAACTTTGATGTGAAGCTTGAGTGTGAAGCGCGGGTAGGGAAAAGTTTATGACAGATGACATTTATAGATGGGTACATATATATTTAATTTCTCGTATGTGAGTGTATGTGTATATATATTTCTACTTCTGTTCATGGAGAATACAACATCATAATTAAGGACATTTTACTTTATCCAATGAAGAGTTTTTTCAGTTCCCTTTAATTGGTAATTTAATTACAGAGCTAATTAGGAACATAGTGGGTGTGGGGACTACAATGATTGTATTTAACTGGAAAGTCTTACTACTTACAAAGCAAGAAAGTTTTTAAATTATGGAACACTGAAATAATGGATTAATAAGTCAGTAAGTACAACTCCATAAAGGTAGATCATTCACATGCTTGTCAATTGACAAAATTTTTAATGTGAGTCTGATCTATTCCACTAAGTAATTATCACTCTGCTTTTCCAGCATAATGGGGGGTCTATGCTGAGGCCCCAGAGAATTTATGTGCTAAATTCTGGGGCTGGAATTCCTGGACCAGAGCTGGGGCAGAAGGTGGAGCAGCTGAAAGTTGTTTGGGAGGAAATACAGTCCAATACTTACAGCAACGAGGAATTCTGTTATTAGACTCTGCCACTCACGTATTGGGTCCTGGTGAAAGCTAAACGAGCTAGATGCATATAAAGTACTTATATGCATCAGCCAGCCCAGCCCTCTGTCTGCCTCAGTTTCCCTCCATCTGTGTCCATTTCAGCAGACACCTATACCTCAGGACAACAGAGAAGCATTTGGAGGTGGTTGAAGATGGACTTGGCCAGGGGTGGCTTTGGTGCATGCTGGGTGGCCCTTTGGGCCTTGAGGCCTCTGGATGAGAGGGCTGGAGCTGTGTGAGCAAATCCATCCCCTGCAAATGGGGGACCTGTGAGATGAGGGCCCTCTGGGGGCTGAGCTTAGCCTCAGAGCAGTGGGGACACTGATGATCCAACCAGAACATAGCCTTTGTAATTTGAGAAGAGTTGTGATTTTAGGAGGACAATCATTTGTTCTTGCATCAAACATTTCGCAGTATTCACGTGTAAGGCTACTATACACAAGATGTGCGTTAAAAACACAAAAACATTGAATGTAAGGTTGCCTCTGAGCAGAAAATACAAGGAATTACCTAGAGGGCTGATTCCCACAAGTGCCTGGAAAAAAGCTAGATCAGAACTCCATCTTCTGGGCCTCTTTCTGGGAAGATCTCATCTGAAAAAAATGGGATCCCAGAAAGGCCAGCAGTTTGTAATGGAAAATGCTCAAGGCAATGAGGTTCAAAGGATACATTTGGTAGACAAAAATTTCTCACTTCACGGTGACTTCAAGGGGATGGTGTGAGGGAGACAGAAAGAGAAGAAGAGAGATAACTGGACTAAGTGAAATCCACAGAAAATCCCTAAACTTGATTTCAGCCAATAACTTCACTCAAACCCATTCTTTTCCAAAACTTGGACCGTAATTGCCATCTGTGAGCTGAATGGACTTGAGATTTGCTGGTTTGTTTCTGCTGCATAGCATGGCCAAGAAAGGCTTCAGTGGGCCTGGCTGGGAAGATGCACATACACAAAGCTAAGGCTGGTTCACAGACCAGCTGTTAGCAACCCAGCTCGCCCCGCCAACAGAGCTACTTGAAAGCAGACAGAGGCTTGAAAGAAATGAATTTTTAAAAGTTCCACCCTTAAAGATTATTTTTTCATTAAATTATTGAATTACAATTCATCAGAACTTTTATTTATTAATAAATTTACAAATATCTATCCAGGGTTTATGATGAGTAAGGGTCATGTAATTTTAATCCCGATTGTCCTCTGAGTTTCCAGTTAAATTGGAAAGTTGCTCTGTGCACAAATTATTCTATTACATGAAAGAGGATAATAAATTCCACGTGTGAGCAACCAATAATATAAGGCTTTTGAGAAGACAGGAGAGAGAAAGCTCTCTTTCAGCTGGAGTGATCTGGGAAAGCGTCATGGAAGGGGAAGATGGGGTTCAAGTTGGGACTTGGAGCAATCTGATAGACAGCATTGAGGGTAGGGCATTTCAGGCAGGAGAAAGAGCTTACATTTGTCAGACACCTATTTTTGCCAAGAACTATGCTGAGTACTTTATATGTATCTAGCTCATTTAGCTTTCACCAGGGCCCAATCAGGGAAGAATGATTATTTTTCCCTAAAAGCAAATCCTAACTTTATTAAGCATTTACTGTGTGTCAGGCACTGTTCTAAGTGCTTTAATGGATTAAATATTTTAATAGTCACAACTTGATGAAGAGGGTACTACTCCTACTATTGTTATTATTCCCATTTTCCAGATGAAGAAACCAAGACACAGGGAGGTATGTAGCTTGCCCAAGTTTACCCAGCCAGTGTGGGGCAGAGCTGGGACTAGAACCCGGACTCTTCCTCCTGAGTCCCCCTTCACTTTTAATTTTAGTCTACTGCTTCCTGTGGGAAGTGACATAGAAGCAGGAGAAACCAGGAAAATGTCTAAGAACGCAGTGCTTAAGTTTCTTTGGAATGGGTTTGCAAAACTCACACGAATCAAAACATGTTTAATAGTGACCAACCCCGGAAAATATTTAAATTGCTACAGGTACTGCTCTGGAGGTGACAAGATCATTTTCAACTCATGACTTCTTGCCTCTGCTGACTTAACAGAGCTGCGGAGGGTGGGTGGGGAGGTCTGGAGAAGTGGGTGGAGGGAGAAGGAGGGCAAGAGGAAGAAGTCTCTGTGGAGGAGGTGCTAGTGGGGCACCTTTCTAGCAATGGTGAAGTAATTTTCTTTCCCCACGGTGGAAACCTCTTTCAGGCATGGAGGGTGGGAGTGAATTATTTAGGCAAGTCATTTTGTGGAATTTGTTGATGCAGAAGGGGTGGACCTGGATGTACAGCTGAGCATGTCTGAGCATGTCTTCTCCAGGACGCAGCTTGTGATGTCTATGGTGATTTGGATGTGTGGTGCTAGCCAATGGGGCTCATAAGAGTGCCAGGTTCTGGTAATGAGGGACTGGCACTCTGTTGCTCAGTGTTCAATCACAGAAGCATGATCTTGATAAATCATTTGCTCTAAGAGTCACTTGAGCAGTGAAGGATTCAAATAGCATTCTTAAAGGGCAAGTGTAATTTTCTCTTCAAACCTTTGTGGAGTATTTTATAGTTTTCAGTGCAGTTTCCCATGTACTCTATCACTAGATCTGTAGATTCAGCAGGAAGATCTGGGCATTTTACAGATAAGGAAACTGAAGTTGGTGAGTGTGAGTCAATGGGATAAGGTCTCACTGTTGGGTTCAGGTCTGGCACTCTGCCTCCTGGTGCCTGCCCTTGCGGAGACATTGTACCTTGCTTACAGAGGTCCTTTTCTCACTGCTGACAAGAAGGGCTTGGAGGTGGGTAAATGGGGAGTTCAAACTTGATGAGGGCTGAAACTCCAGAGGATACAGATGACCAGCTTTTTCTGAGTGGACCTGGGGAGGGAGAATAGGACGAATGAAGAAATAATTCAAAACAGAGAGTAGTAACTTCGTTTTTTATTGGGAAACACTATGTAGAAAGCCCTGCATATAAAATCCTCAAGATAGATTCCCTAAAACTGAGATCTTAACCACCAGCAAAGAAAGGAACGTAAGTGGGAAAGGAAACGAACACTCATACATTCATTCGACAAACCTTTAATAAGCAACCACTGTGCCCCTGGCAACAGGGACACTGAGATGAATTTAGATACATCTTGTCCTTAAGGAACTCCTGGTGAGAGTGGGTGGGTAGACAGACACGAAATAAGTTCTGACAAAGAGTAATGAGAGCTCAACTAGAGAAACACTCTGGGAGTGCAGTGGGGGCACAGGGGAGGGGCAGCAAATTCCTATGTGGCCAATGCTTAGCCAGAACTTTCTAGATGCCATTGTCTGTGGTACCTCAGAGGAGTCTCACATCATCATGCAGTTTTTTAGAAGTGAAACTGAGGTTCAACAAGGTTGAGAAACCTGCTCAAGGTGACATGGTTTAAGGGGTAGAGGAAAGATTCAAATACACATTTGACTGATGTTGAAGCTCATGTTATTTGAGATGTCCACATTTTGAGTGATCAAAGGGCCTTGTCATTTTCATCTGTTCTACCTATGAATACTTATAGTTTGGATGTGGCTTGTTTCTACCAAAACTCAGGTTGAAATTTAATTGACCATATAATGGTGTTGGGAAGTAGGACCTTAAAGAAGTGATTAGGTTAAGATAGATTAATGTCTTTTTCACAATACCAGGTTGGTTTTCTGGGGATTGGATTAGTTCCTGAGAGAGTGTGTTATTACAAAGTGAGGCTGCATCTCCTATTTCCCCCTTTCACGTGCACCTGCTTCCTCTTCTGCTTCTCCGCCATGTAGGATGCAGCATGAGGCCCTTATCAGAAACTGAGCAGGTACCAGTTCCATGCTTCTTGGACTTCCCAGCCTCCAGAATTGTGAGCCAAATAAACATTTCTTTATTAATTACCCAGTCTCTGGTATTCTGTTATAGCTGCACAAAATGAACTAAGACCAAGACTGTGCCCTATTTTCTCCCTTGTCCATGCAAAGGTGGTGGTGGGTGTGGGGAGTAAAAAGGGGAGAATAGGAGTGAGCTTCAGGCAAAGGCTGAGCAGGTACATTGCAGAATGGAATTCACCTTGAACTCTGACAACAAACTAGTAAACTGTGCAGATCCTTGAGCCCAAATCTCTGAGGGGCATGCAGAGTCCTAGAAAAGAGAGCTAACTGCATGCTGGATTGTGTTAAACAATCTGATGGTGGTTTCCATGCCTTTCCTGTGACGTCAGGTTTAGGAAGAGGCAGAGAATAAGGCATGGATTCCCAAGGTCATTTAATCTGTCCTCATTCCCTTGTTCAACTTCTTAAATACTCCTTTAAGAGATCTGTTGGCCTGAGTGTATTAAGAAAAAAAAAGGCTTATTGGTTCAGTGACCTTCATGGATAAGACATCACCAGTTGTAGCCCACTTGTCTTCTGGAAGGGAGGTCTGTGTTGGTTAGGCTTCCCATTCCATTGATTTACCACTGCCACATGCATCGTGGGGCCCATGGCTAGGAGGGTGTGTGTGTGCAGAGAAACTGCTAACAGACATCTTGCCACCTGAGCAGGAACACTTTGGGGGTTAACTCCAAAATAGTTTCCCACCTTTGGATAATTATTTTGTGGGAAATGAAACCTCTGGTGTTCCCCGGCCTCATTTTGATACCTGCCATCCCTCCTTTCCCTCTTTGGAGTCCTATAGTAATGTCATTAAAGCCTCTGGAAAATGTCAGCTGAAACCAAGGTTTCTGTCGGTTATAAGCTATGAAAAATGTATTGGATTTAATATGTTTGGTTTGGGAAATCAGTTTTTGTCCACTATAACCAATTGTCCATAATAACCATGTCTATTGTAAGTGGTGTGTACTGTAATAACCCTCATATAAAGGGTAAAATGAAAGACAAACCATTTCAGATGGTAGCTAGAGCCATATCAATATAGATCACTGCCTACGTATATCAAATGATTGATGGCCATTTTTAGGGCTTTTTCAATTCAATGCCAGTGCCGTCTAATAGCAGTAAAGCACACAGTATTTGCTGATACCCTTCCTGATAAACCGTCTGGTTGCAAGTGAGAACAGCTTAAGGAATGAAAAGGCACCGGGAGCCATTTCTTTCAAATGATCCATTTCCAGTGTCCTGAAGGGAGGACAGTCGTCACTGCAGAAGATGGGCACATGCTGGAAAGCAGGAAACAGATCTGTGGCAGGACATGCCTCTGGCCAGGGAAAGGTTCTATTCTAAAGTCTACTCAGGTGCAGGCCAGACAAAGCTGAGCATTGCTGGTAAGGAGAGGTGTGAGAAACAGTGTGAAGGGTGAAGAACAATCCTGTCTCCCAACAGGAACAGAGTGTATTTGACCTTCATGATGAGAGCAAACACTCACACGCACAGTTGTAAGCACCTTATACTTGTTAATTCGTTTAATCCACAGATAAACCTCATGAGGTCAGTATTCCTATTAGTCCTACTTTACAGTTGAGGAAACGGAGACACACAGAGGCCAAGTAACTTACCCAAAATTGCACAGTTAGAGAGTGATCAAGCTAAGAGTGGGTCCAAAGTCAGTAAGTTAGGCTACCTTGCGGGCAACAGAAACATATGGGTACTTAACTGGGTTTTCTTGGAGAAAATGTTGGCAGCTCATAAGGCTGTTTGTTGCTGATATCCATACCCACAAACATCTGCTGACACCCTTTTCTTGAGGATACCTTCAGTTGCTTCCAAACCCTCCCTTACGCCCATGGTGCCTGCCGACAACTCCATCCTTCCCCCAGGAGCAGGCACCAAAACAAGACTGTGCCAACCTGGCTGGTTTTCCCAGCACACGTTCACATAGGAAGCTGCACAGTGCATTCACGTTTTACCCTAAACAATCATTTGCATAATTTTTCAAAAATAGAATTCCTTCAAAATAGACTATAAACTTCTGGGGGCAGAGATCATTTGTCTTATTCATTGCTATCCCTCCAGTGACAGCCCAATAATGAGCCTGGCACACAGTAGGATTCAAGAATTGTTAAAGAAAAGTAAAATGAATGAAATTCTTCCATACTGAAAGGAAAAGAAGGTATTTTATCTGTCTTTCCTGCCCTTCATCCGGGATGAGAAAAGAGATAAATCTTCTTCAAAAGGATTACTTTCCTTAAAATATCCATGTCTTGGTTAAGAAAATGAAATTCCACAAGAGCCAGGACCTTCCAATATGAAACCAGTGCAATTTTCAGAAGTCTTGCTTCCAGATGCACACGCATGCACACCCCTGTGTGCGCCCCATTAAACCCACCAAGCCTACACTGCTGCTCTTGCGTCCTCCCGTGAGGCTTCCTTCCTCCCGGGGAGCACGCATCAAAGGGGTTATCGCACTATCTCGGCGGAATCCTCCTGATGTTCTCTTGCTTTGGGAACACATGCAGATACTCACAGTTTAGCACACGGGCCCTGTCTTTTCAGCTGTCTTTTAATCTTTGGTAAATTGAACAAGCGTGGAGAACTTGCAGGTGACAACCAGCTCGGCTGAGACTGCAGGGATGAAAACCTTGTCAGTACAGTCCCTAAAAGTCCTCCAATGTGCTTGAAGCATATAAAGAGAACCCTTGATCCTGGCTATCAAAGGGTGCAGAAAGATCAAGAAGAATTAAAAC
This sequence comes from Chlorocebus sabaeus, assembly GCF_047675955.1. NCBI lineage: Eukaryota > Metazoa > Chordata > Mammalia > Primates > Cercopithecidae > Chlorocebus > Chlorocebus sabaeus. The sequence goes on along the minus strand of NC_132923.1, from coordinate 49,787,015 downwards.
TGATGGTGTGCCAGAAACCACCTGCAACAGAAGGTCATTACTTCCCCTCGTTAAAACAGCCTCAGTTCTGGGGCCTGATCTGAAGCTTAATTGAAATGTTTCTAACAGTGGATTATAAGGAAGATGAGACGTCCCCTGCCCATTTCATGACCTTTGCTAAGAAAGGCAGATTGGTAATAAGGTTAAAAAAAAAATTCTGAGCAATTGCCTAAAGACAGCCAAGGCCTCTTAATGATATGAGCCAGGACACCTTTCTTGGTAAAGGAGGGCTCTCCAGGATGCTGAAGGGATAGGGGCAATCAATGTGAAGGCAAGAAGACCCAGGCCTCACGATCCCAGCCTCTCCCCTGGAATCTGTTTCTATGTCATTATTACTGTGACTTTTCCTTTCCTAAACAGGAATGGAGGAATCCCAGATGCAGCACTCCCTCTGGGATAACTGTCCATTGTTCCAAATGTTTTATTTGTGGTGCAAAGAGTGCATTCCCTGTCATGCTTCGTTTGCAATCTTTCTGTCTAACTTGGGTAACCACACATGACCCCCTCGATAGACGAAGATGAGGAAGGCCCTCCAGGTCTGCAGAGAATGAGACTGCATTGGGAGGGGGGACTGGCGGGAGATAGCTCAGCTCCGATGCTATCAAATATCCTGAAAAAAGAATCACAATACTTCTGCCACTTAGGCTTTTCACATGATAATAAATTGCAAGTCATATTTGCCCAGAGATTTGAATGGCTTCTGGCTGTCTTCCCCTTTTTGGTATGATTATCTGCCCTGGCAATAAAGTCCATGTCTGAAGTCCTGTGATTATCTCAACCTCCAGCTGGCACGTTGTGAAAGTCACTGTTTTGGGGATACTGTTGCAGCAGCTGATATGAAACTTTACAGAAGTTCCTGCATCTCATGGCTATGTCTGCTTTGGACTCACCTCTCCTAACCAGATGCATATTTGAAGTCTCTTAAATGAGTGCTCAGATGCTTGTCCTTGGGAACCCCCTAAGACTTCACTATGCAAAGCCTTGTCCACAGCACCAAGACCACAGTAGCTCTTGTTAGAAATGCAGAGTCTCAGGCCCCATCCAGGCACCATCTCCAGGTTATTAACATGAACAATAAAGTTTGAGAACAACTTTGGAAGGAGGAAGCTGCATTGGCCGATGGGTTTCAGGAATCAGATTGAGCGTTCCTGGGTGCAGAACACCTACTATTGGACTTAGTTGGTCCAGTTACTGAGCAGACCCAGAGGAACCCTTTGCTTCTCTTGCATGCTTCTAATGGAACACAGTTAATAAGTCCTTCAACAGCTGGAGTTATTTTGCAATCAAGGACCAACATAAAAAGACAGCAGGCCAGGCACCAAGGCCAGCCTGCCAGAGCTGTTGGATTAGAGCTCCTAAGACAGCCTAAGAGAAAGTACTAGTTGTTCCTTCTGACTTTATTAAACTTTTGTGTGGTGGCAAAGTTTGTTTGAACTTCACTAAATCCTCCAAATAAAAGACTAGCTTAGACCATCTGGTTCACTAAGATGAAATAATTTAATTCGGGGGAAGTAATTGTCAATCATTGTTGTAGAATAGTTAAGAATGGAAACTCTTAGTCCCACCTGCTCTGTTTCCCTCCTGAAAGTACTTTTTTCCCTACAACTTTGAGTGGAGAATTCAACTAGGGAAATTAGTTTTATTTCTACATCTTGCTTTGGGTATATGATTCTATCTCATTTCATCCTAATGTAGTGCTTCCTTCAAAATTCACTACTTTCTTCCCCTGAACTTTGTTTTCACTATTTTGTCTACATTTCTACTGTCTCTGGATTTCTCCTTTATTTCTTTCTTCCTGTTTCAGCCTGTGATATTTGGGGTTCTCTTCATTCCCATTCCCATTAGTCTCAGACCCACAGATATATCTGAAAAGCATTTATTAAAATGTCCAAAAAGGCACTTCTATTGAGATCTATATCCTGATGTAATTTTTTAAATAATTTTGTGCCTATATCCAAGAAACCCAATTTGTAATTTCTATCCTGTTTCTTCCCCAGACTCCAGAGCTTTGGGGCTACTTTCGCAGGTCATATCCTCATTTGAATCTTTCTGTGACTGAGCAAGAATCAACATCGTTCACATCGTTCACTGTGCTTTGGAGCTCTCCGTCCAGAGTTCCCAGATGATGGCAGGAACAAGTCCCACAAGTTTGTCAAGTGGCTCATTTTTCTTGTCTGAAAAGGGAGGTACATGCCACCTCCACATCCTCGCGGAAATGAGAGGGCTAAGGAGGGGGCAACAAAGGCTCTGAGCTTTTTCTCCATGGGGATGAGTGCCCTGAGTCTGACATCACATTGAATGCCACACTGCCCTTCCGCCCCTCCCTACTCCTGTCTCATCTCCTTGTGCCCTTGCTGAACCAGGTGCTCCAGCACATGGAATCTTTATAGCTCCCTAAGCACACCAGATTGTTCCATCCCACTCATGTCTGTGTGTGCTTGTCCTTCCGTGGGATAAGCTTCCCCTTGGCTGCATTAGCCATCTTCCGAGATCTCCTTTGAGCAGCCTTCCTTGATTTCCCCAGGTGAGGCTCACCACCCTGGCTTTGTAACTCCTCTGTTCACTATGCATTCCTTCATCATTGCATCTGCTACCTACTTGGGGTATTTACCTATGTTGTGTGTGTTTTTCAAATGTATTTCTGTCTGCCTCATTAAACATGAGGTTTTTGGAGTTAAAGATTGTGACTAAGTCACATTTGTGTTTTTAGTGCCTGATTTGGCAAATGGTTTTGAAATAAATGAATGAATGGCCTTTGAGACCAAGCAACATTTCTAAAAAGTATTTTGGATAAGGCTCTTGGGTTGCAAGCAACAGAAACAAACTTGATTGTGCAAAAAGGAGGAAGTCAATTATAAGAATTCCAGGACATCTCATGGAGCCCGAGGTTAGGAATTTAGCCAGGATGTAGGACGAGAATTGACCTGAAAACTCCCTAAAAAGCAGGGATCTAATTTCTCATTTCTGCTCTTATTTATTCATCTGCTTTTTCCTCCTCCTCCTTTTTATTTTTTCTCTCCTTTCTTTCCTCTCCTCTCTCTCCTTGTGGGTTTCTCTGCTTCTCAGATAACAGGAAGAGACTATATGTTGTATGTCTTGGCACCTACAGAGTCTGATAAATGCTCCCTTGATTCCCACTCTAAATACCCAGTGGAGAATTTGGTTGACCCAGCTGGGGTCAACTGTCCACCTCTGGATTAATCATCTGTAACCTGGGGGAGTAATAGAAATTCCCAGAGAACAGGGCAAGAACAGACACCTCCCAAATGTGACCAGGATGATTACCTAATTGGAGAGTAATTTAAATGCCAAACTGGAGATGAGTTCAAATGACTAAGCTATACATATTAAACAATGATTTTGTAACCACATATAACAATAAATTTTATGAAAACATCTGCCTCTAAAGTTAATTTTCACAGGCTTTTGGGTGTCCTTATAATTTTTAATGTGATTCTTTGTGTTGATCTTTAAGTCCTTGATAATCACTTCTTAACATTTTTTTCTAGAAAAATATGAAGTAATACGCCACCTAAGGCCTATATTACTTAGTTATTTTATGTGAAGTGTGGTAACTGTGGGTGTCTGATATTCTTAGAACTGTTTGTTAAAGCTCTCACTTAAAAAGTCATGGAAAACCTTCAAGCCAGGTCATTGGGCGATCTTGGCTGTGATGAAGACAGCACGAGGTCTTTGTTGATACACTGACTTTCAGCTAATTTTTAAAGGAAAACAGTATGTCTTTGTCCACAAATTGTATTTTCATTTTCTTTCCAAATCTGTTATTCTGTAGATTTCCACGAAGTGTAATCCGTCTAAAAGACGGCAGTTTTAATCCTTGTTCTCTGGAGGTTGGGGGACTGAGGGTGTATTAACAATTGCAGATAGGATATCACAAAGCCTTCTGAGTCTGTGGCCTCAAATCACAGTGTGCTTGGAGATCTTTGGACAATCTCCCAACTAGTGAAAATGACAGTTTCATAAACAGAAGGGCTGACATAAAAGGTGAGATGGGGTCATCTATTGAGAGGTTTTCTTTTGGAACTTAGCCTTGCTGTATGTAGCTGAATGGAGCAGTAAATAAAGAATTATATACCTTCAACCTCTGTTATTTTTGAAAACTATCAGTGGATATCCATTGTTCTTCAATGATGGATACTGGATTTTTAAAGTAATATTATCTTACATGTAATTATCCATTATAAGAATGATTATTAACTACAACTCACCAGAAACAGGACTGGGAATAGACTTAGTGCATAAGTGTTGTTGTTGTTTCTGTTATTGGTTCACAATACCAATAATAGTAACAACAACAACAATATTAACAATGGCAACAATGCATTTCCAATAGTGCTTTATACTTTGGAGATCATCCTAATGATATAATGAACGTGAAAGCATGTCCTAGTCTTCTATATTACTATCAATGATCTTTTGCTTCATTTAGGTCATTTGTATGTTGCAGATGATGGTGTAGGATATTTGGAAGGCAACAAAACATTGGTCTTTGCTTTCAAGGAGGTTCAGTTTTACCTAAGGATGTAGGAAAAATAGAAAAAATATAAAAACATCACGAACTTGTGAGATATAATCTATATGTTTGGCGTGTGTTCACTATGCATTCCTTCATCATTGCACCTGCTACCTACTTGGGGTATTTACCTATGTTGTGTGTGTTTTTCAAATGTATTTCTGTCTGCCCCATTAAACATGAGGTTTTCGGAGTTAAAGATTGTGACTAAGCACAAATCCTAGTCTTCTATACTACTATCAATGATCTTTTGCTTCATTTAGGTCATTTGTATGTTACAGATGATGGTGTAGGAAATTTGGAAGGCAACGAAAACGTTGGTCTTTGCTTTCAAGGAGGTTCAGTTTTACCTAAGGATGTAGGAAAAATAGAAAAAATATAAAAACATCATGAACTTGTGAGATATAATCTATATGTTTGGTGTGTGTTTAGAAGAGATGAGGGATCAGAGAGATCTAGAATATAAGTTCCATGAGGTCAGGGAATTTTTTTACTCACTCCTGTATCTCTATTACCTAAAACAATTTGTGGAGTATAATAGGTGCTCAGTAAACATTTGATGATTGTTTAATGAATGAGGAAAGACTTAAGATGAAAGATGGATATACTTTGTATATGTGGAGAATAGAGGGGAGGGAATCTAAGTAGTAAGAGAAAACTATATATAGAAAAATAGTAATCCCAGCACTTTGGGAGGCTGAGGTGGGTAGATCACTAGAGCTCAGGGGTTCAAGACCAGCCTGGGCAACATGGTGAAAACCCATATCTTAAAAAAAAAAAAAAAAAAAAAGGCCAGGTGTTGTGGCACACGCCTGTGGTTCCAGCTACTTGGGAAGCTGAGATGGGAGGATCACTTGAGTCTTGGTGGCAGAGGTTGCAGTGAGCCAAGATGGTGCCACTGCACTCCAGCCTGGGTAATAGAGTGACACTGTTTAAAAAAAAAGAAAGGAAAAATGGGCAATGAATATTATCTGGAGGAAAATCAGTATTGAAGGAGCAATTGTTTTGCAGTGACACATGGAATGGCTCATAGACTGGAAAGAGTAGACAGTGGAAGAACAGTTGGGAGCCTGTCAAAATAATCCCACATCGAATCCACTACTATATCCTATTGCTTTATCCTCTCATATACCTCCAGGTTACACCAACATCTCTCCATCATTACTCCCAACCTAGCTTTGTTAGTCTTCTCTCACCCGCAAACTGCAAACGTTTCCTAACCAGAACATTGGCATCCACCCTTGCCCTACCCCCATCCATCTTTCAGACACTGCAGTTGGAGTGACCTTTGCAAAATTAAAATCCGTTCATGTCACTCTTCTGCTTTTCATTGTTCTTATGATAAAAACAAAGTGGCTTGATGTTGAATCACGTTACCCCTTGCTCTTGTAGTTTCAATTGTAACGACCTTCTCTGAGTCTTCTAAATGTGCCCACCTCAGGGTCTTTGCTCACACTGTTCATTCTGTGTGGCAGACTCTCCCTCCACCTCATCCTTTGAAACTTTCCTAATAGTTTTCTAATAATTTCCTAATAATTTCCTCATGGAACATTCACTGACTTCTCCAATTTAGCCTGATTTCTGTTATGTGTGTTCACATTCCTACATGTATCTTATTACCATGCTTTAAATCTAATATTTATTTCCATGATTATCTAATTAACATCTGCCTCCTCTACTGGACTATAAACTCTATGAGAGAAGAAATCTTTTTAGCTCACCATTTTATTCTCAGTAGATATATATGCCTGGCACTCAATACATATCCTTTTTTTCTTTTTTTTGAGAAGAAGTCTTGCTGTGTCGCCAAGGCTGGAGTGCAGTGGTGTGATCTCGGCTTACTACAACCTCTACTCTCCAGGTTCAAGCGATTCTCCTGCCTCAGTCTCTAGAGTAGCTGGAACTATAGGCATGAGCCACCATGCCTGGCTAATTTTTGTATTTTTACTAGAGATTGGATTTCACCATGTTGGTCAGACTGGTCTCAAACTCCTGACCTCAAGTGATCCACCTGCTTCGGCCTCCCAATCAATACATATCTGTTGAATGAGCAAATGAATGGATGGCTGAATGAGGGTCGGATCAACGACAGTGACACTAGGAACCTGAAGGATGAGATGGTTGCCTGCAGCTTTGGGAAGATGATCAGTGCTGTGCACAGGAAGGAACATGGTTTTCGTGTGAGAAAACCAGAATTTGAGTCCTCACTTTTCTACCAGTTGACATAAATTATTTTGAATCATTTCCTTAGTTATTTTTAGTCTCCATATCCTAACTTTTAAATGGAAACAATACCTATCCCCAAAACCAGTGAAAATGAATGAATGTACACAGAAGTGCTTTATAAAAATATAAAACTCTTTACAAATGTATCATTTTGTAGCCAGAAATGATATTAGAGAGAATTTTGTCAGCACTCTGGTTTTATGGATCAAGAAGACAAGACTAAGTGAAATTAAATGACTTGTCCAAAAATCACCTCCCTGCTTAATAAAAATACGAATAATGATAATGGTATTAACATTTGTGAAGACTTATTACATACCAGTTGCTTCACTAATATGTTCTTAACTTACTTAATTTTTGCAACAACTGATGAAGCAGAAATTATTTCTATTTTATAATTAAGGAAACCTGTTAAGGAGCTCAGGGAAGAATAGAGATGGGACCAGAGCTTAGCTGTTCTGGCTTCCTGTTTCATGACAGACAGTTTAATTCCCTCATTGAGGGGAGAGGGAAGAACCAGGCACGCCTTCAAGTTTCCAAGTTTGTACTGACCACTGTTGGAGTTAGCTGAGGAACTCAAGGTGGGAAGAATGAGTTTTATTCTTGTGAAGATAAAACTGTGATATTTTAATAGAACTAATTTTTGATGAAATTATTGAAGTTTTGAGAAAAGGAAAGACAATGCTTGGGAGTTATTTAACTGGCATTTCTAGTTCTTGTGTGTGTTTTACTTCCACTTATGGATGAGAAGAATAGAAGTGTTTATTATTGTGAGGTTCCTATAACAAGACATTTTACAATATGAAATTTATAATTGTATTGCCATATTCAGTATAAAATGCAACTAAATCTTGATTGTGAGTGAAGAAAAGGATAGTATGTTATTTTAAAGTCCCACCTTTTTATCACAATGCTGCAAATATAGTTTCTAGCTTCACAGGACCCTATGTTCCTGCTCTCTCCATTTTTCACATTCCTTCCTCCCTGTCGCCTTCTTTTTTCTTCTATTTCTTCTTTAAGTATCTTGTCCAGTGTGATTTTGTTCACCCACAATGTGCAAGACTGGTGTTAGGAGTAGCTATGAGCTTTTCACTCATGTTGCCTCTCGTGGATATGGTGTCTGTTTCATAGCAGGAAGTGTTGCTGGGGGTTAGTAGCCTGGGAGTTCACTCACCCAACAGATATTTACTGGACTCAAATATTTTGTACAGTGATTAAAGAGGAAAGCAAAGCACAAGGTAAATGAAGGAAATGAGGGCAGATGAAGGGGTGGAATGGGAAATGGATGATAACCTTTCCCGCCTGCAAACTACCACTATACAGTGCAGGGCAAGAAGCCCTGCTCTCTGGTTTTCTAGTAGTAACCTCTATAACAATAGCTAAATCTTACTCCCATGGGCCAGGCATTGTACCATGTGCATTTTCATTATCATAATGCCTTTATATCATGGGTCTGATTTACTACTATAATGTGTCAAATGAACACATGAGGAAATGGAGGCACAGAGAGATTAAGCAATGTACCCGAGTAGCCCCAGCTAACAAGTGTTGCAGGGACAGATTTGAACCTAGGTAATCTGACACCTGAGCCCATGCTTGTAACGCTGTTCTGTGCTGCCCTGGGTGCAAACCACATCCCTGAGCATCAAGAATATACTGGTCCTGGCCAGGCGCGGTGGCTCACGCCTGTAATTCCAACACTTTGGGAGGCCGAGGTGGGCAGATCACTTGAGGCCACGAGTTTGAGACCAGCCTAGCCAACATGGCAAAACCCTGTCTCTACTAAAAATACAAAAAAATAGCTGGTTGTGGTGGCGCGTGCCTGTAATCGCAGGTATTCGGGAGGCTAAGGCAGGAGAATCGCTTGAATCTGGGAGGTGGAGGTTGCAGTGGGCCAATATTGTGCCACTGCACTCCAGCCTGGGGGACAGAGTGAGACTCTGTTTCAAAAAAAAAAAAAAGAAAAGGAAAAAAAGAAGAATATAGTCATCTTTTTTCAAAGAGAGTCCAGGGAAAGCAGGAGAGGTTAGGAGGCCAAACCCTGTCTTAATGAAACTACTAACCCAGGCCTATTTTCTGAAATGGCTGTCATTCTTAGTAGCCCTCCCTTCCCAGGATTTGAGATGGTCTGTCACGATCCACCTGTACTTTCGGCCTGGAAATGGGTATGTTCATTATTCACTCAGCCTTTGATTTGAGAGAGTGATGTGTAGAGGGGGCTGTTGGGTGGCTTCCTCCTGCCAGATCCTCTGGCTATATTTAAAGCCATGTTTGTGCATTAATATTTTATACTTAGCTAAATTGCGTGCATCGCATTTAAGGCCAGGTTTGCCTTGTTTAAAGACATCCAAATTGGGATTAAGTATTCAAGCTGTAATCTCTTTAGTGGGCGTCTGTCTACTGGATTTGTATGACATAAAGAGGGTTATTGAAATACTGTAACTTTAATATTTTTTATCCTGTAGATAGAAATGAGTTCTAAATGAATTTAGAAACTAGGAAAGACATTGGACAGATACCAAAGAACAGAGCAGCCTGCATTATTTTTCAGACTAGTTATAGTAGAGACCACATCTGTGTAAGCTTCTCCATCCAGATTCTTCCTTTCAAGCAGTCTTATGCTATGCTCCTTGGTGCAGGACAGTAACTGCCCTTGGGGTCTCTGATATCTCCCTTCTCCCTGTCATAATGGTGTTGTTCGAAACTGACAAAGTTTCCCTTACTCTTTACCCCTGGGCTGCCAGAGAATTTGATTCATCCAAATTTAGACTATTTCCAGGAATGAGGCAGGGGTAGGGTGGAGTGGGGGTTAGGATGAGTGTCATGAAATTTACATATTTGTGTCTAATTGAAGAGTGTGCAGCTCTAGTTAGTATTCTGCAAATATTGAATATGAATAATCAGATAAGACACGTACTAGTATAAAGAAACCAATAAATTTTATGTTTGTGGTACATTAAAATAAAATTCAGATAAAAATTTTAAATCATAGCATATCCAGAATAACCATTTGATAGCTATATATAAATCTATTTTAGAGATGTGCAAGCACAAATTATGGAATGCCAGAGCAAGTTGATTTAGGCTGCTTTTTCTCTAATATAAATAATGCAGAGTGCCGCAAATATTCAAGTACACTTAACTGAACATAATTAAAATATTGGAATATATTTTAAAAATAAATAATTAAGTAGTTAGAAGTATCTGCAATACTAATTCAAAGTGATAGTCATATGGTGATTATATTATGCAGTTTACCCAGCACTTTTGCTTTAAAGTGCAATAATAAAATTTGCATTTAATAAAAATTATGATTCTGTAATATTTGAGGATATGGGCAGATTATATTTCAAGTACAAAACACCACCCTTGTCCCTCTGATCTATCAACAGATGGACTGAGAACAATTTTCAGCTAAGCTGAGCAGCTTGCCTGCTGAGACATTGCTTTCACCCATTATCACATTTTTGAATGCCATGGGGGAGTTTTTGTTTGCCTGGTTCCCTTTCTCAATAGTCAGCTGCTTGAGGGTAGAAACCTATATGTATCTTTGTATACTCAGTGCTGAGTACGATGCTGGTGAGTAGTAGGCGCTTATAAATATTGCTAAATTAATGAATCCAAGGGTGAATGTTTGTGCCCTTCAGCTCCAGGTATTTACTTCTGCTCTTCCCTCTGCCTGGAAAGCTCTTTTCCCTTACCTCCTGCAGTCTTTGTTCAAATGCCACCTTCTCCATGAGGCCTCCTCTGACTATTCTATTTTAAATAAAATTGATCCCCCGTCCATTCCCCCCCACCACACACTCTCAAACTCCATTGGAATCACTACGGAAGATACTTGTTATTTACTTGCTGGTTTTGTGTATTACCTATTACTCTCACTAAAAAATGTAAGTTCCATGGAGGTAAAGGAGAGGAGGACTGGGATGTGAGAGGAGAGGTTTTGGGGAAAGCATGTGCCTTCTTGTAGCCCCCTCGTTAGACTTAGGAAGACACAGCCCAGTTGAAGACTCCATTCTCAAGCCAAGGGAAAGCTTACCTTTCCTTCTGCCCAGCAACCACGTCAGTTTACTATCAGTCATCTCAACTGCTCTTGCTCTTTCTTCAGCTATAAACCCTCTGCAGACTGTTCACTGCTGTATGCCCAGCCCTCAGCACAGTGTTTGATTTAATAGATGTTCAATAGTAATTTGTTGTGGGAACAAATAAATAAATGAACGAGGTGAAGGTGGGGAAAAGGGCATTGCCTTGAAGGTATAAGTTGAATAAATGTGACTGTAGCCTGTGTTTAGTGATTTCGGGTTCACAGACTGGAGGCGGCACACTTGCATAGCTCTCTGCCTCACCTGCCAAATGGCTCCTCAAGTGGAGATGGGCATTTTTATTTACTCAGAATGTTTGTGAAATGTTCCATCAACTCCATGATCTCCTCTGGAGATCTGAGTCTGCACTGAAGCCTTGGCCCAGATGAATAACACTTGATTCACCTATTCAGGACAGTATGGAGCCTTCCTGGGGACTTCATTCACTAGCTTCCTCCTCTAGCTGTTTATTGTCCCTGCCCGTGCCTTGTGTCCCTCCCCACACCATAACTCCCTTATAGCCTTGAGTCCTCATTGCAGCATTATCCTTGTCCTTCACCCCCAGATCTAGAAGCATTAAGTCCTGTCAAAAATTCTGAGTCTGTTGCCCTTGTGTGACCTTAAGCAATAGGGTAGATTTAGAGATGGTGGCAAGCTTCTAGTTACTCTCTGCTTTTGGGAGGTACCATTGCATTTAGGCTGGTTTTGTGACTGGCTTTGACCAATAGAATATAGTGGACGTGCTGTCATGCCAGTTCCAGGACTAGGCTTTACGATGACTGGGAGCTTCTGCTTCCTTCTCTTCACAGCCCTGAGCCACCATGTAAGAAGTCTGGCTTTCTGCTGGAGAGGGAGGGGCCTTACAACTACACAAAAAGAGAGTTAAGTACTGGACTTCAGCATCCCAGCTGCACCCAGCCTAGTGGCGTCACTTGCACCAGTCACGTGAGTGACATCTAAGAGACTCAAGTGAGACCATCGGGAAGAACTGTCTAGCTGAGCCCTAGTCAATCCACAAAATTCTAAGAAATAATCAATTATTGTTTTAAGACACTAAGTTCTGGGTTAGTTTTTATACAGTAACAGACAACTGAAATAGGCAAGTTATACAACCTCTTTGAGCCTTTATTTTCTTATCTAGAAAATGAAAACAGTAATCTCTACTTCAAGGGACTGCTATGAGGCTGTAGGTAAGGCACCTAAGACAGCGCCTGGAAAATATAATCATTAGTAAATATCAGTTTCCTTCCTTTTCCCTTCCCTGCGCAGGGCTGTAAGCTCCGGGCTTATCCTTCCAATTTTACTACTCATCAAAAACTTCCCTCTGCCTGCCCAGCCCTTTTCCTTTTACAATTTATTCTGGGGAAGACAACTTGAAAAACTCTTCCCAGAGGATACGGACAACAGCTTCATTTGTTAGTGCTTCAGGGCAATCTGTACTTAGGAGGAAGACTGGTAAAGCACAGATCTTTTTCCCAAGGATTGAAACTTCCAACAGATTCCAGGCACAGTGACAGGGAGGAGGGCTGGGATGTGAGAGGAGAGGTTTTGGGGAAAGAATGTACCTTCTTGTAGCTCCTCATTAGCCTTAGGAAGAGATATCCCAGTTTAAGACTCAAGCTAAGGAAAGCTTATCCTTCCTTCTACTCAGTAACCACATCAATTTACTCTCAGTCATCTCAACTGCTCTTGCTCTTTCCTTAGCTTTAAATCCTCCACAATCTGTGCATTTTTGCAAAGGGTCGCAGAACCGGAAAGGAAGACAAACTTCATTTTACAGCTAGCCCTCAAGTCTTCAGTTGTGAAGCTGAGAAATTTCTTTTTTTTCCCCAGAGTGAAAGGGAGGAAAAAATGGAAGAGGCTTGGGGTTGAAAATGACCCACCAAGCCACAACTGATTTGTTTATTTTTTTCCCCCGGCAGATTTTCTCTGATGTATGGCTGAGGAGGACTTTGGGAGAGTGTGCATAGGGACATATCTTGTCTACTTGGTAACCACTGACTTTTTTTTTTTTTTTTTTTTAATTGTTCAGGGATACTGTTTCTGCTTTGGAGAATATACATAATATATTTTCAATTCCCACCCCCATTTTTATAAAACTGATAGAAAAATATTAAAGAAAACTTTCTCATACTACCAAAAGAAAAATAATTCCCTTGATAAGGATCAAGATTTATTTTCAAGTTAAGTCAATGCTATTCAAATCTGTTATGAAACAGGTTGTTTCCAACATTGATTCTTTCTTCTGTTGGTGGGAGGAATGCATAACATGGAGAGATGAAATTCCCAGCAAATACCATAAACTTAGTGAACTTATTTTTTTTTTTTTTGATCAAAACTCTTAACAGGACATACAGTAATGATGATTGAGGAAATTGGGAATAGTAAAAAAGTAGAAAACAAAAGGAAACATTAAAATCATTATGTAAAAGAACAGATTGTGAAAGGTCTGGATAATGCACCAACTACATAACTGGTCACTAAATGATTGTGAACTGGTTATTTCTAAAAGCATGCTTTTCTAACTGTTCATAGTACAGAAAGGAGTACAAAAGATAATTGTTTAAGATCTCTTCAGATTACAGAAGAGTGTTTTTGTTTTTGAACTCATAGTTCAGATCAAGCTATCAGCCTAAGAAAAAGGGATATTTTATTGGTTTCTTCCAAATTTTGATTAATCGAGTTTATAATGGTTTGGGGATATGTGCATGGTGAAGGTTGATGGCTTTCTCATTAACCTTATGGTCACTGAGTAAATAGAAGCTGCAGCCTTTTCATTTCCTTGCCTTCAGCAATGTAAAAATCCTGTCCTTTATCTGAGTGTGATAAGGGAGTTAGGGTAACCGGGTTTAAGTCCTGGGACTTTTCCACTTAATTCCTTGGCGTGCCCATTTGATCATCTATAATGTGGAAATAATAATAATTCTGTCCACACCTACCCCAGGGAGATAATGCCTGCATAAAAACGCAACACACTTGAAAGGGGTGAGTCTCACCATAAGAACCATCCTGTGGCTGGTGGCTGTCCCTATCACCAATTAATATGGAAAGATGCTAGGTGGAAGCTGGCCACATAAAGTAGCCTTTCTACTTTCAACTGGGCCTTCTAAGAGCTTTCATTCTGCCACATGGCCTGGTTAGAACAGCCTGACCAGTCAACGAATAGCTTTCCTTAGAACTACAGTGATTAATTCTAATTGGGTGGATGGCCCAATTCTTGTCAAAAACAGATATTTCAGAATATATCATTTCTTTTGGTCTTTGGAGATTGTGAAGGCACATAATCCAAAGCTTTAAAAGCATTTGTTTTAAATTAGAAAAATAATACAAATGCATGCAAAGAATGGTAAAATACGGAGTGCTATAAAATAACATGCCATTCATAGGTAATAACTGTTAAAAGTGATTAACTCTTTAACTCTTGTCATAGTTACTGTTACAACTTCAAATAGTGTATTTCTACCTACTAATTTATCAACTTTGGGTCTATTGACTCCTTGCTATGCAACATGAAGTTAGATTAATTTACTTACACTTTCTTGTAATTCTTCTCTTTTTCTCCCAATTTTGATGAATTATGTTATTTTCACATGTTAAAATTTACATTTACATTGTTGGCGATTATATGTTTTCTGTACTGAGTTCATAGCTTGACTTAAAAAATTAAAAAATAGTCCTATGATTATGCAAATATTATTCACCACACAATCCATGAGTTTGTGTTTGGGTCTAAAGAATAAGAAACTAATCCTGGGTCACCATCGTATTTCTCTCAAGTGAGAATTCTGAGTGTTAAGGTCAAAGGGATCCTTTTAAAATGCTGTTTTAGCTGTATTCATTTCTTCTGACTAAACTGGACTCTCTTAAAAAAATCTCCCTTGTTGTCTATCTTTGACTTCTTTGTTTGCTTTTCTGAGTAATTTTTCCCATAGAATTCATGGTGGCAAACTTTTTAGCCTTTGCAGTTTTGCAAATATCTTTATTTTATTCCGTTTCACACACACACATGCACACACACCATTTAGTTGTTTCACGGCTCAGAGCACAATATCCCAAAATGTGGTGCCTTGGCATGCTGAGTGCTTTGAACTGAAAGAGAAAGGGGAACTTCAGTAGCAAGGCCTTCCTCATCTTCCCACTCTCTTTTCTCCCTCTCCCATTCTGCCCAGAGATAGGTCATAGAAACTAGAATTCCTTTTTCCCAAAGCAAGCCCTAAAACCTAGAAAGATCACTCTCCAAAGTACCTCTTCTGAAAGTAGGTCATAAGGCCTTCATGTGACACATATCTTAGTCCATACCTGGAGGTAAGAAACGCTACACAGGCAGGTCAAGAAGAATCTGAACAGACAGGCCTTGTGGGGTTCCTCCCTGAGTTTGTTACCATTTGATCATACCCTTTTTGCCCGATCATGTTTCTGCACAACTAGCCACTCCTTTAATCAGACTCAGCATAAAAAAAATACCATTTTCCCTGAATTTTTGGGAAGATTCAGGGAAAATCTGGAGGCTCCTATACCACATAAAACTTTGTTGAATAAATTTGTTATGTTTTCCTCCTGCTAACTTGTCTTTTGTTATAGGAGTGTCTGCCATGATCCTTGTGATGGGTGAAGAAAAATATTACCTTTCCCTCCTACAGTTGAATACAGAATTCTAATTTTGAAATACTTTTTCTTACGACTTTGAATGCACTACTCTACTTACTTTTTAGCATCAAGTATTGTTGATAAGAAATCTGTCAATCTACCCTTTATTGTGAATAGTCTATTTTTTCTCTATGGTAGTGTAAGATTTTCTCTTTATCCTTGGCTTTCTGAAATTTCATCAGGATATATCTTGAAATGGATCTTCCTTTTTCTGTTTTCTTTTTCTTTTTTTAAAATTCACACTGCTCATCATGTGGTCTGGCTTTTAAATCTGAAGACTTGTGTCTTCCTCCAGAACAAAAAATTCTTTTGTATTATGTCTTTGGTTATTTCTTTGCTTCTGTAGCTTTTGTCCTATGTTTCTATAATTCTGATTAGCCAGTTACTGACCCCATAATCTCTACCTTTTATCACATTTGCTATCTTGTCAGTTTGTGCCATATTTTGACAGATTTCTTGGAGTCTTCCAAATCTCCATTTGTCATCCATAGTGTATTCAGTTATTCAGATTGTCCATTAAATTCCTTATTTAGATATTATGTTTTTCTATTTCCAATAATTCCTTTTTGTTCTCTGAACAATTTAAGAAAAACAGCACCTTGTTTTTGGTTATTGAGTATGTCGTCCTCTTGAATCTCTTATGAAATTAATTGAATTTTTAAACAATGTTATTTTATTTTTTGAATAATTTCTGTTCCCTATAAAGTAAACTGTTCTCCCTTCTTTGCTTTCATCATTTCCTTAAATATTTAGTAATTCTTGGAATGTGTCTCTACTATGTATTCTTAGGAGTTAATGAGTCCTAAAATTTAAGAGAATTTAAAATTTGGTTTTCATTTTAGTGACAATCTTTTAAAATATCAATTGCAGATTATGAAGTGCCTAATAAGACAAACATGTAAGAACCCACATTTGCATTTGTGTTTACTATGGCATCCAAGTCTTGTGTTGGACAAATGACGTGAGAGCCCAATGTATGGATGATGATTTGAACAGACAGACAAGTCTGGGAAGGATCAAATCCTTTTATACAGTGTCTGGGCTTGGGTTTGAAAAATGTGTCTTCATGGTTTTTCACTCGGGGATGAAGTGACTACATAACTTATAACTCAAGCTAGGACATATTTGAGAGTGAAAGGAAAAATGTTAATTGTGTGGAGATTATAACATAAACTGGAGCAGTCTGAGTCACCCAGGATAACTGGTTATCTAATATTTAAGGCTGAGTGCCTTACATTTTACAGTTTTCTCCTTGGCAGCTGTTGCAGAAGTCCAGAATTCTCTCCAGCTCTACTCTGTTTCTACCTCAGTGTCCAGGCCCAATACAGGACCTTCGTCTAGGCAGAATACTCCCCTTCTCTAGGGAGAAATTCTTCTGGCTTTAACTGGAAGGCAAAAGCCACTAAATTGTTAACTGATCTGCAGGCACGGGCAAGGGGTGTGGGGAATATTTGCCTCATTGGTTCAGCTGTTCCAAATGCAGTTCTTTTAATTAATTGCTCCATGGTTTCTCACTCCCCACCCTACTACGTCTCCCTACCCCTCCAGCTTTGCATTTGTTGAGCTTGGAACTTGTCCAGGACTTCCTTGCAGCTTCCTCAGTTCTCATTTCACTGTCATTCTAGTGTCACGTGCTTTGTGTCGTCCAGGAATTCCTCCATTTCTAGGCTACGTTGAATTCTACTTTTCTCGAACAGTTTTGGTTTCATTATTTTAAAAGACATCTTTTCTATAATTTCTATAGGATCTTTGGAGGAAGGGAAGGCAGAGATCTGTGCTCAGAACATCGTCATGAACCAGAGCTCCTTGTTCTATAATTTTGCATTTGTCTCTGAACATGGATGTATCTGCTCTCCTGGGTATATGCATTACCTCAAAGTAAACAGTGGGGAAGACCCATGCAGGAGACTGCCGCCTTATAGTCTGTCCTCTCCTTTCCTAAATAAACTCCTAACCCCATACTCTATGAAGAAGTCAATTCTCAAGACAGAACTTTCTTAATTAGAACTCTACTCACTCTTCAGTTAACTGTCTTTTTAGCTCATACTTATCCTGTATTAAAGAAGGAATAGTTAAGTGGTTTAAAATAGAAGATTTTTTCTTTTTTTCTTTTTTTTTCTTTTTTTTGAGACGGAGTCTCGCTCTGTCGCCCGGGCTGGAGTGCAGTGGCCGGATCTCAGCTCACTGCAAGCTCCGCCTCCCGGGTTCACGCCATTCTCCTGCCTCAACCTCCCGAGTAGCTGGGACTACAGGCGCCCGCCACCTTGCCCGGCTAGTTTTTTTGTTTTTTTTTTTTTTGTATTTTTTAGTTGAGACGGGGTTTCACCGTGTTCGCCAGGATGGTCTCGATCTCCTGACCTCGTGATCCGCCCGTCTCGGCCTCCCAAAGTGCTGGGATTACAGGCTTGAGCCACCGCGCCCAGCCGAAGATTTTTTCTTCTAATGTTATTTGGATATATCAGAAAACAGCCAGAATTTTTTTTTAATTAAACATTTATTGAGAAACTATTACAATGTTGGGCTGAATAACATAGGGAAGTATAACAAACTGATTTCTGTGCTCCTTATGTTAATTACCCAATGGAGTTGTAAATATATGCAGGGAAAATTAGGGGAAAACAGAGATAATGTAGACGTCAGTACCTAAGTGCCAGGTCAGAGACCAGATCTTCACAGTCCCATGAATGCACAGGTTGGGAACTCTGTAGGATTAGGGGCTCAGGGAAGCCTTCTTATGTTTGTAGGACATACTTTGCCCTTTGAAGAAAAAGTAGAATTTTGACTGGTGAATAAGAGAGGCCAAATAATTGAGGCAAAGTGTATATTATGGCCAAGAAGCAAAGCCTGCTGTATTCAGTGTTTGGTGGGTGATTTGGAAAGCCGAGTGCAGAGTGTCCATGTGGTAATAGTGCAGGAAGTCATCAGTTAGCATATGAGCTGGGAGCTTAGGGAAGTTCTGGAATACCAGCTAAGACAGTTGAATTATAGACTTGCCAGGGGATTTGGAGAATAAATACATAATTAGAGTTCTCCTTAAGAAGGCTGCAATGTGTTTAAGAAGCATTTGTGAATCCAAGTTGTGAAGGATAAAGAGAGAATGATAGTGCAAAGACCAGATAGAAGATTATTAGTTAATTATATCTTTAGTATTACTAAAAAGTTACTATTTTTTGTTATAAAGTTAACAGAAGCCTTTGGAAAGTAAATTAGATGACAATATCACCAATTGTTTTACACCAAGATGTACTTATTAATTGATAGGGTTTGGCTCTGTGTCTCCACTCAAATTTCATCTTGTAGCTTCTGTAATTCCCACACGTTGTGGAAGGGGCCCAGTGGGCGATAATTGAATCATGGGGTTGGGCCTTTCCTGTGCTGTTCTTAGTGAATAAGTCTCACAAGATCTGATGGTTTTAAAAACAGGAGTTTCCACGCACAAGCTCTCTCTTTTTGCCTGCCACCGTCCCCATAAAATGTGACTTGCTCCTCCTTGCCTTCTGCCATGATTATGAGGCCTCCCCAGTCATGTGGAACTGTAAGCCCATTAAACCTCTTTCTTTTGTGAACTGCCCAGTCTTGGGTATGTCTTTATCAGCAGTGTAAAAACAGACTAATACGGGCCGGGCACGGTGGCTCACGCCTATAATCCCAGCACTTTGGGAGGCCGAGGCAGGCGGATCACAAGGTCAGGAGATCGAGACCATCCTAGCTAACACAGTGAAAGCCCATCTCTACAAAAATGCAAAAACAAAAAATTAGCTGGGCGTGGTGGCGGCCGCCTGTAGTCCCAGCTACTCGGGAGGCTGAGGCAGGAGAATGGCATGAACCCAGGAGGCGGAACTTGCAGTGATCTGAGATTGCACCACTGCACTTGGGCCTGGGCTACAGAGCGAGACTCCGTCTCAAAAACAAAAAAACGAAAAACCAAAAAACACCAGACTAATATGGTAATAAACCAAAAATTTCAACAAATTTAAGGTTTGAAATAAGGTTTCTTAAAGTTTGTTCCAAAATTTTTTGTAATGCCTGGGCATCCTGAGACTAAGGAATATAGCTTTCTCATATCATACCCCATAGGGATTCTAAAGGAACTTATTCTTTAAAGATGTGTGTGTGTGTGTATGTGTGTGTGTGTGTGTGTGCGCGCGTGCGCATTTGGCCAAAATTATGTAAAGATGCACTAGTGGGTGTGAGCACCACATTTATTGTACGTTGTGGTGCCTAATTCATTAGAAAGACTACAGGCATTTGGCAGATGGCAAGAAAATGGGTAAGACCCACATTTTAAAATAGATTTTAAAAGCATTTTTGTTTATGTTAATGAGAGGACCTAAGAAGAAATTCAAGAACTCCATCATTATAAATAAAGTTCTTCTGGAAGCAACGAGTCAATCAAGGTGATGGCACTGTCTCTGAAAGTCAGTATCATATCAGATTTGGGTTTGCAGAATTAGATTTATGAAAGCTCCAGATAGATTGAGGTACTTTAGCTCCAGCCTTTCTGTGCATCTTTGTTGTGCCAATCACTGTGGGAATTACAAAGTAGTTAAAGATAGGGTCCTTGTGCTCTAAGAGCTTGCCATTGAGTAGGGGCATAGAAGCCAAATTTTATTATAATCTCAGAGTGGAATATTCTTATGTTGTTAGCATATACTAACAGAATGGTCAAATAAAGCAACTCACTTACCACATTTTTTTACTTCCATCTGGTGAGAAACACAGGCATCTTGTTGATTTTCTGAAGCATCTCTCCTGTTGTCCTCTGCCTTGATAGAGTGCTGCTTTGTGTATTTTTGTAATTACAGCATTGGATGGACCCAGGCCTAAGGAGGTAGGTGAGTGACCTTAGGCTCACATCTTGCCAGATCTAAGGTAAATTTAGGGTCCTTCTTTGGACACTTTATGAATTTGTTGAGCAGTCAACGTGGGTTCTCCAAAAACCCACAGGTGGCCAGTACTGCATTAGCTGGGAAAGCCAAACAGCAGTGGCCCGTGGACACTGAATGAACTCTTAGGCTTTTTAAAACAGGATATTGTATTTCCTTGTCTAGAACTCAGGGTATTTGATTGGCACTCAGAGAATCCATTCATTCATATATTTAACAAATATTGGTTGGACATTCCCATGTGCCAGGTACCAAGGACAGATGATGATCAAGGCTCAGTTATATCCACAGGTAGCTTTCAGCAGATGCAAGAGGCAGAAAGATGTTGTATAGTGAGTATATATTGTTTTTGTTTATCTAGTATCTTTTTTTTTTTTGTAATAAGATTCCCTTTCCTATGGGGAAGTTGTCTTTTTCAATTCCAAGTGGTTTTGGGAAGGGTGGCAATCATAGTAGTTCACCCCTACTCCACATGACACTGTGGTGGTGGGCAGGTGACAGACTTCATCTCCATGTCTGCAGCCACAGTGATTAGCCCAGGAATAAACCTGCAAACTGAAGCAAGCTCAATGAGAGTAGTTCCCTGGGGTTTACTGTGTGGCTGCTGGGAGAAGGCAGCTCTGTTTCCTCGGAGGCTGTTGTGATGATATGAACCCAGTATCCTCAAAGTCAGACTCTCCTCTAGCACTCTCTTCCCCCTTCTAGTTTCTGCTGCATAGAGGATCAGAAGCAGAGCCAGTAGGTGGAGAAAAAGTGAAAGAGAATGAGGAGAAACCAGGAGAGAATGTAAACTGGTCACATACTTTGAGTCCAGCTTTACCCTGGCCATTGCAGATACCTGAGCCAATAGATTACCTGCTTTTCTTAGCTTGAGTTGCTTCTCCATCACACATAATCCAGAGTCTTAACGAACACATAGTATAACTGTCACTGATTGGAGTTAACATAGCTGCTGGGGGATCCAACCCTCATCTGGCCTTATGGAGGTAAGGGAGGACTCTCTGAAAGCAGTGATATCTAAGCTGAGGCCAAGTAGCCTTCCAGGAAAACCAGAGCTGGAGGAGTGGGGAGTGTGAAAGTTGAAGAGTTCCAGGTAAAAGGAACATCTCATGCAAATGCCTGGAAATAAGAGATAAAATGGTACATTTGGGGAATTCCAGGGACTCTGGGATGCCTGGAATGGAGCGTGCACAGTCTATCTAAATGGCATTGAACAATCACGAAAACACTGCCTGTTCTAGGTCCTCATGGGGCAGAGATAGGTGAGAAAGAGGTCTCCACCCACAAGGAACCTATGATTTCCCTAGGAATATTGCATACAAACATCTACAAAGTTAAACAACAACATACATTTACCTAAGATGATATACCAGATCACTGACTGTAAAGTGGACAGGAGCTATGAGAGTTCAAAGAAGACGACCATCATTGGTGATTCCAGAGAAGAGCAAGCATTGGGCTGGCCTGAGCAAAGGGCAAGGTGTGTATGGAGGTGGGGTCAGTGCAGAGCAGAGCTGGTTTGGGGACCAGTGAGGACAACAGCTAAAAGTTCAGCAGGGTTAAGTTGGAGAATAATAGAAAATAAGCTTGGAATGGTAGCTGGTGGAGGGCTTGGGCATCATGAGACTGTAGACTTTATGCTGAAGGCGATCAAAACTAGCTTTTGAAGATCAGGCAGGATGAGGTATTCAGTGAGTCAGGGTAGGGATGACATGGCGGCAGCATGCAGAGTGACCTGGGCCAACTGGAATCAGGAGGCCAATAGCAATTTGCTTATGTCCTGCGCCAGGAGAGTAGCAGGGACAATGAGAAAGGATGGAAGGGAGACCCTTATGAAGACAAAAGAAGGGATGGACTTGAGTTCCTGGATGTGGAAAAGAAAGGAGAAGGATGAACAGGGCTGCCCACCTGTCAGACAGCATAGCCTCTTGCTATCCCACAGAGGTGGGCTCTGCCGCCAGGATCCCCGCATGCCACGCGGGGTGCTCCAGCACATTCACTCTCTGGGGAAATATGCAGCTGCTCCCACAGTGGCAGCAGCAGCCTTGCTGAGAAGGACAGGGATGGATGACAGAAGTGATTATGCAGTGATGCATAACAATTGAATTGCTATAGGTTACACCTCCTGTGTCAATATGCAGAACCGGTTTGATGGAATTCAGTGAAATGAACACCTGAATTCAGGAAGACAACACATTTTCTGAAGTGTCAGCATGACACCAAGGACCCTGCCTAAATGCTTCAACTTTCTTTCTTTCTTTTAAAAACAAACAAACAAACAAACAAACAAACAAAAAACAGCTCCATTTTTACCCACACAAATCAGAATAGTTTGGTAGCATGCCAGGCTACTGAGGCCAGCTCGCTATCCTAATATGGGTCAGTTAGCTCCCCATAGACTTCCCCCAGTGGTGTCAGTGCAATCAGTGTACACCGAGGGCCTGTAAGTGCCTAGTATGTGCTAGTGCTGGGGCTACTGAAATGGACGCAATAGGATTCCAGCCTCAGGGTGCTGAAATCATTGGAGGCAAGTATGGGTTGTAGGGGCAGAAAGTCCTAATTTCAAATCCCAATTCAGCCATTTACTAGTTCCAGGACTTCAATCTTGTTGACCTTCAACTCCCTCACCTGTAAAATGGGGATAATAGTACCTCCGGTGAAAAGAGATAGTTATGTGTAAAGTGCTTAGCATGGTGAGTGGCACATGTGTCTTCAATAAATGATGCCTATTTATCATACAGTGTGGGTGATGGTGTTCCTGAGGTATGTGCATGATGCTATGGAAACACAGAGGGCGCACAGTTAGCCCAACTTTAAGGAGTTCTAGAAGGGCTACCTAGAGAAGATGACACCTGAGTGGAGTATTGGTGGTGGATAAGGATGGAAATAGGAGAGAGCAATTCCAGGCAGAGGACAAGCGGCACCTCCTGACAGAGGCAGGTTGCCACCCGAGGATTAGCTAAGGATGTGTGGCTAGCCCAGGGCCCACCCGCCGCCTGGCTGGAACGGCAACTTCTAAGTTGTGCCTTGCTGAGGGTGAGTCTGACTTTCACTCGGGGTTCCAGGACCTGCAGAACAATAGCCGGTGACGCTGGTTATGTTTCATACAATTGTTTACACTCAGCTAGGGAAGCAGCTCTGCGCTGTCCCAAACAGCAAACTAGCCTGTGTCTGTCATCGCACTCATCCCACTGGACTCCTGAGGTCAAGGGGAAGCATGTGGAAATTGTTTAGGGAATGTCCCCCAGTTGCCTGACCTAGGTTTAAAAACCGGAAATAGGGCAATTAGTAAAATGTCCTGGTGTTCACAGATCATGGCTTTCTCTAGGTCCGGAAAGCAACTCCCTTCTTTTATGTATGTCTTGCTATTGATGCTCTGTAGACGGTTTCTTTGGGACCACATTGCTATGCCCAAGTTCTAGATGGGGCAATTAAATAAGGACAGTCCGGCTGTTATTTTAGTTGCCTTTGGAAACAGAATTTACAGTGCTTGCTTGTCCTTTTCAATTTTCCCCTAATAGAGCCGTTTCCTCCTTTCACCTTGGAGGAAGCAGCGCCTTGGTGGTGGAGGGAGCCTCTCACTGGGCTGGCTTTTGCAGGGGCCATGGCGTCCCTCCGGATGAAAGGCTCAGCGGAACTCTAAGTCATTATCGTGATCAAGGACGAGGGAATCGTTTCCGCGTGTAAATGCAGATGCTCTCTTGGTTTCTGTGATAGATGTGTTCCCAGTGCCAGTGCAGCAGTGTGTTGAATTCTTTTTAAAATCTGAAAGACCTGCAGGCTCTTCTCTCCTTTTCGTAAATCCATTTCCCCGTTGAGATGAAAAATGTAATACTTTTCAGCTTACTTTAGACTTTCTTCAAAAGTATTTCTGGAAAAGGATCCTTCATGTGGAGCATATGAAAACTGTCAGAGGATAGGAGAAAGCGAGGTTTTAAAAACACACTAATGGACAGCCATTATGCCGTGGGGAGTTCCCCCGGAGAGCAGAAAAATACAAGCTGGGGAAGTCGGGGGTGGGAGTGAGTGAGGAGCGAGCACAGAGCCTATGGGTTAACAGACGAACACAATCCAGAGATAGAAAAAACTGGGTATGTACGTTAGTGCCCTTATCTGTGGTTTCTCTTTTCACAGTTTCGGTTACCCGTGGTCAACTGAGTCTGAAAATAGGTGAGTACAGTACAATAAGATATTTTGAGAGAGAGAAGGAGGGAAGAGAGAGAGAAAGAGAGAGAGAGAGGCGGAGAGGGAGAGAGAGGGAGCGAACAATCACATAATTTATTACAGCATATTGTTATAATTGTTCTATTTTATTAGTTATTGTTGTTAATTTTTCACTGTGCCTAATTTGGAAATCAAACTTTATCGTAAGTGTGTATGTATAGGCAGGAACATAGTCTGCATGGGGTTCAGTACTATCCTCAGTTTCAGGTATCCACTGGGGGTCTTGGAGTGCACCCCCTGCAGACAAGAGGTGACTACTGTAATAAGATGGGAAAACATTAATGACCAAGATAAAGAACGCTGTCAAGGTTTCCCTTTCAGAGTGCTAGAACACATCAGTTTTGTAGGCTGACAGATGGAGTTCAGATGCTGACTTTTGCATTTGCTAGCCATGACATTGGACAAGTTAGGTTTTGTGTGATTTAGTTTGCTTGCCCAAAAAATGGCCATAAAAATGACTTCTTCATAGAGTTTTGAGCTAACTAAATGAACTAATGTATGTAGAGTGTCCATCTTATTCTCTGTTATACAGTAAATGTTCAGTAAGTGCTAGATTTTATTATTATTATTATGGTTATTCTCGCTGATATGAGGAAATAGGTAGCATCATAGATACTTTCAAGGAGGTGGCCAGTCTCAATTCCCATCCAAGTAAGTATGTGCAAGCCTTTCATTCTAGCTGACTGGCACCCTTCTCTCTGGCTGGCAGCAGATTAGCACACTGAGTGCCATCACTGAGATGTCCTGGCACACATCCTGGGCTCCTCTGTGAAGTGTTTGCCATGGCCTCGAGCCCCTCAGGTTGAGTGCACTTGTCTGCAAAGGGCTGTGTTCTATAGCAACGTGGGACCCACGAAGGAAGCCTTATGATTCATTGATCATCTCATCATTACTCACCTTGCCTGTATGCCAAGGCCAGGAAGCAATGGGCCAGAGGTTTGTGCTCTGAGCAATTCTGAATCATGCGGAGAATATGAAGGAAAATGAGAAGTTTAAAAATACTCCATAGGAAAGAAATGGTAAGCAACATGGTTTCTTTTGAACTTTCCCAATTCAGCTTCTAGAAAAGGTGTCATAAACCTCTGCAGGGGTGACTAAGAGCTAGGACAAAGGCAAGTCTGTTACAGACGTCCCCGTAACTCCAGGAGCAAATCTCTTTCTTCCCCTCCTAAATAACTCCAGAACATTACATGGCATTAACAAGTTTCCCAGGACAGGAACTTCTAGTTTATTACTTGCTCACATTGTCATCAGAAATTAATTTTGTCCCTGAAAGACAAATTGGCTGGTAGCTTACGAAGTTAAATGGAAAGAACAAGTGCGCATCTGTTTCTTCTGCATTTTGTCTCCTTGGTGTCTTACATATAAATGAATCAGAGTGTTCAAACTTAAATTAAGATCTTTGGCTAGATAAACAGTTAAAACTGGTTCCCATAGCTACCTCTCACACATTGCTGTGATTGCATTATAATCCCCTAGTAATCAGCTCTAAATGAAAGAAAGATGATAAGGGTGCTCTTTTCAGTTTTCAGTACTGATTTTTATTAGCTCTCAATCAGTCCAGGACTACTCTGTCTTTCATCACATTGTGGTAGTGTTTGTAGAATCATTAGAGTAATAAAGTGTAAATCTTACTGAGGTGCATTTTTCTTGAGGTGTTTTATATAACGAAAACTCTGAAGATTACACTGGCTGGTACAAGGAAGATTTGTTTCTGCGACGAAAGTAAGAATGTAATGTATGCTATATTCATTTAATCTTTACCAGAGTCAAAACCTAATGAATTATCCGGCCTAGGTAAAGCAACTGCTGCAAAAAGCTCTTGGACTTAACGCGGCCATGTATTTCCCTAATATAGATTTGCATGTATTTAGCTATTTCCTAATTTGGCTTGTTATCCTTCTTCAACACGCTTCCAGTGTAAAGCCCTCACATCTACAAATGCATTACCCACAAAACCGCAAGCTTTGCTATTCCCAGTGTGATTTCTCTAGCAAACGAGTGTAATCCAATAAAACATCATGTCCCACCAACACTGAAGTATTTATTGTGGAATAAATTTCAGTTTAAAAAAGTGTGCTTGCCCCCCTTCATTCTCATATATCAGAGTGACCAGTCCTCTCAGCTTCCTTTGGGCTGGGGATTACTAAGCAGGGAAAAGTGGTAACTGGAGATAACAGCTCTCTGATGCTTTTCTGCATTTGTTCTGGATTTTTCTAGGCCTGTCCAAGAGATGGTAGCATGGAAAGGAACTTGCAGTGACTTTTCCAAAATGTGGGATTTTCCACGGATTTTGCAGGTGTGCTACACATTTGCAATTAACAGAATACTTAATCCTGACGTGCCTTTCCCTTCCCGTAGGCTTTATTATAGCTGGAATATGTGACAATACATCATACCTATAAAAATGCCTGGTTGTTTTAAATGTTGGATTTTATGCATTTTATATTTATATTAGGATGAGAGTGTCCCTATATTTTAGTGACAGACATTTACGCTCGTCCACAGGGTAAGAAACAATATAATGCAGCAGTATGTAGTCTCTGCAAGAGTTTATAGAAATGTGGTGGTTTTATATTTAATTTTAAGTTACTATTTTTTAAAGAAAGATTTTGCCTGAGATAATTATTACAGTTCCCATGCTCACATGGTGATAATGTGCATCTTTGCAACACGCAGAGTATCTGAAAGATTCAGGTAGTCGGAGAGTCAGTTGGTGGCACTGTGAAGATTTTCACCAGGTATCTTTTTGGTTTATACCATTGTATGTAAAAATACGTGTAGGATTTGACCTGCAGATAGCATTTTTAGAGGGCAAGAGGAAGAAATTACTTGATTAGGGTGGATCAAAATGATAAAGGAAATTTTGTTTTCAGTGTTTTTTTTTAACCCTTGTATAGCCTTGAAAGAGACCTCACGTGTTATTTAAAACTATTATATTTAAAAATATAAAAGCCTGAATACATGCATTGGTTCTCTCTCTCTTTTTTAAAGAAAGCAAATAAAATATTTTGCTGATGATGGCGCTTTTTGTATGTGTTTGCATGTTGGTACTTAAATGCAATATGTCTGGAAGATGTTGCTATTTCACACTACTCGCACAAGAAAGAGTAAATTGTAGGTCCTGATTATCAACAGATAACAAGACATACTGTATATAAATAAATGCTCAGCATCAAAACCCATTATTGGATTAGCTATATAATCATGTCTCAGGCTGTAAGTCTGTGCTGACAAATGAACACTTTTCATTTGGCTCAAGGTCCTCATCAGCAACGGAACTAATTTTACATTCTCACCCATTAAGTGAATAAGATGTGGAAAAAGCTGTCTGCTTTTTGAAGTGTAAATTTGCTGCTACAGGCTGTGCAGACCAAAGCGCTTTTGAAGCAGGCAAATGAGATCATCTCTAGGGACATATGAACCTCACAAAGTTTAGGTCATTTCTGTTGAAGGGACGGGGCGTGTGTCTGTGTGTTCACCGATGTTTATACGATGTAGGTAGCTGTATACCTTGGGCTGTGTGGGTGTTGTTGGACATAGATGATGAACAGTTTGTCTAAACTTGGGAGAGAATTTGGAGCACTGTCTTCATGTTCTCTAGAAACCAAGGACCCAGATAATCTGTGTGAAGCCTGAGATGGAACAGTCAGGGGTTGGCTTGTTTGACAGTCAGGATCTCAGCCCTCTGAAAAGAATGACCAACCCTGAAAAGGAGCAACAATGACTCTGCACCTCAGTTGTTCTTGGTGACTTAGTTCCTCTCTGTACTCATGACTCCACATTTTAATCTCTAGAGCAGAACTCTTCTTGGAGCTCCAGATCCTTATATGCAACTGTCTACTTGGTATATCTACTTGGATGGTTCATACCTATCTCAAACTTAACATTACTCAAATAAAACCATGGGAATCTACCCCAAAACGTGTCTCTATCCCCCAGTTCCTCTTCGTCTCCTCAATTGCATCAACATCTCCCTCCTTGCTCAAGCCAGAAACTGAAGTGTCATTTTTGCTTCACCCCTTTCCCTGGCCGGTGAAATACAGTCTGTCAGCAGTCATGCTAGTTTTATCAACAAAATATCTCCTGGGACACCTAGCCCAGGCCCACATCAACTCTCACCTTGGCAGCAGTGACCCTAGTCTTCCAGATCTTGCCTCTGCACCTCCACTCCAATCACCCCTTCTTCCCATTCATACTTAGCAGAGACTAATCTTAAAATGTGGGTTTTATAGGTTGACTTGTGTCCCCACCCCAAAATTATATGAGGTTGTAACCACAGTACCTTAGAATGTGACCATATTTGGAAATAGGGTCGTTGCAGATGTAGTTAGTTAAGATGAAGTCATGCGGAATTAGAGTGAGCTCCTACCCAATATGACTGTTGTCCTTATAAAAAGAATGCTGCTTCAAGAGAAAGAGCCTTGTACAGAGAAAAGACGATGTGAAGGCACAGTTAAGCACCATCTACAAGTAGTGCCAAAGATTGCCAGCCAACCCCCGAAAGCTAGGAGAGGGGCCTGCAACTGATCTTCCCTCGGAGGCTACAGGAGGAAATGACACTGCCAACACCTGGCTCTTGGACTTCTAGCCTCCGCAATGATGAGACAGTAAATTTCTGCTCTTTAAGTCACTCATGCTGTGGTACTTTGTTATGGCCACCCTCGCTAACTAATACAGTTGGAATCCTGTCCCTTCACGTCTTAAAGGCCTTGATGGCTTCTTGTTTCATTCAGATGCAACTTCAAATGCCTCCCATCATGACCTATAAAACTCTTTATGATCTGGTTCTGGCCGGCTTCTTCAGTTTCGTCTCCCACTCATGCTTCCCTCCTCATCTTCAGCCACACTGGCCACTCTCTGTTCCTTGGTCACACTGAACTCTCCCTTTTCCAGCCCCTGCACACGCTGTGTCCTCTACTTGCAGTGCCTACCTCCTCTTCCACTCCCTTTGCTACCACCTTATCCTTAGGGTCTTCATTTACACGTCACCCTTCCCTATTCCTGCTGTTATGCTATGCCTGGGCTGATTTTTCTTTTATAATTATCATGATATGTGTTTCCTTTATATTCTTGTATACTTTCTTCCTTGGGTCTAGTCTCTGAGGTCCACAAGACACATCATTCTGGTTCATCAGTGTATCTCTTTTGCCTAATACAGTGCCTGGCACACAATGGATGTTCAGTAAACACGTGTTCAGTGAGTGAATGAATGGAATGTGTCTAGGAAGCCCCCTCCTTAAGTCTCATGGCTGTTGAATTTATTGTCACATAAGCCTTTATCTTTTTGGTTACTGTTTGGAAAAAGATGAATTTTACATGGGAAGCATCCCTTGGTTTCTCCTAGGTTGGAAATGTCTGGATCACTTCACATCCTTAAGGTTTTATGTCTAGTATTGGAGGACTTAACCAAGAATCTAGGTGTAGTGATACCACAGGAAAAATGGGTGGTGGGTCAGATCTTTGCCCATTAATAGCACCAAGATATTTGTACATCTTCTCCCATAAAAAATGTGGTCTCTTGGCAGGCCAAAGAGTACATTGCTGTATAGAAATACTCCCTGGTCTCAGCTTTTGCCAAGTTGAAAAATAGGAAGTTGTGTGGGTGAGTGTGGGGGAGACTGCTAGCTGTCCACCAAAATCTGTTCTTCTTTCTTCCTGGGCACACGATTAAATGATATATCCTAGCCCCCCTAGCAGTTAGGTGTGGTCACATGACTGAGTTCTTTCCAGTGGTTTGTGGGCAGAAGTGCTAGGTACTATTTTCAGGCCCAGCCCACTGAAAACCTCCCACATGCACTGCCCATGATCTTTTCTCTCTGGTTGGTGGGGTGCTCAATGCCTAGGGCAACCTTAGAAACCGTGGTTGAAAATGGAAAACCACCATCAGCCTGGGTCTCTGAAGACCGTATGGAGAAAAACCCTCCCTTCAGCCCTGAACTGACCAGGTGATCCTGGTGAGCACTTTATATTAAGCCACTGCAATTTTAGGGTCTATCTGTAAGTGCACCCTAGTCAATCCTAACAGCATCATGACCTCTTCTTTAGAACGCTCACACTCATGAGAGGGGTGAAGCCATCAAACACTGAGTTGCTGATAATGCTGGCTAAAGGAGACCGGCTTGGGGAGGGAGGGGAGTGGACCATTAGAACTGACTCAGGCAGGAATCTCTTCTCTCTCGTGCACCACGCAAAAAGGATTTTGGAAAGAAACCATGTAAAAACTCATTGTTTTTAACACTCTGTGAGATAAGAGAGATTAAGTAAAAGATGACATCTGTAAGTGTCTTGCCATCTTTTACTACAGTCCCTGGATGCTGTGCCACTCTCTATTAGTCCTCTGTCTTTTCTGGCAATGACCCCTCTTGAAACCATTGCAAAAGCTTTTAAGCCAACAATAGGGAGATAACATTTGTGAGGTGAGCACTCAGGGCCTGGAAGGGGAAGAAAAGGGCAAACAAAATTTGAATGATATTCTGATAAGGTTGATATCTTCTGAGTGCTTATGTCTGCTAAGAGGGTGGCAACTGTGTCTTATTGATCCTTGTTTCTATCCCAGTCCAGTGCTTGGTAGATCTATATGCTTAATGAGTGTTTGAAAAATGAATTAATACATTATCTCATTTGAATGTCACAAAAACCTTGTGAGGAGATAAGACTTTATTGCAGACATTGTTGTTTGCCTAGTAGGGTCAGAACAATTCCTGCTTCATTTTCCTCTTTCCAGTACATGGGAGACTACACTTTCAGTTGGGTAGGGCCACTCACTGGTTCTGTCCAAAGAAATATGAGTGAAAGTGACCTCTCCAGTTTCTTCCTCTGCTGCTGGAGTAAACCTGAGGCTTTTGTGCTGATAGGATGGATCCTCTGTGAATCTGATCCTGAGTCAGTCTGTGCAAAAAGAAAGAGCCCTTCACTGACTTGTGCTGGGCATGTAGTGTGGGCAAGAGATAAGTTTCTATTGGGTTAAACCATCATGTATGTTATACTCCAGCATGGCCTAGCCTGCGCAAACTAACACACTTACCCAACAGCAACTGGCCCCTCTTCATTTTACATGCACAGAACTTCAAATTTTGCCAGCTCTTCTCTGGATGACCATAGGCTCCAGGGGAGGTCAGTCCTCTCCCAGCCTCAGGTGTGAAGTGTGAGTGGTCTCAGACAATCAGGGTAATCTCGATCCACTCAGCCAGTGATGATTTTAGGGGTAGGCGTGTAAGCTGGTTCTGGCCAAGATGACACTTGCGGAGTTCTGCTGGGGTACTTTTTGGGGAAATTTTTTCTTACCCATAGACCAGAAGACAAGAATGCTTCCTTTTTGTGCCCAGGAGCATTAGTTCAGCAAGGAATAAGGTTTGGAGCTGCTACAACTGTCCTGTGGCCATAAGAGGAGATGCCAACACATAGAAGGTGGCAGACTAGGAAAGACAACATTCTCTTCAGACTTTTTAAGTTGAGTATTCTGTTCCTTATACCTCAGAACATCCAAACAGATTATCTCCACTTTATCAATGAGGAAAACGAAGTTCAGAGAGTGCAATTGACCTGCCCAAAGCCTGTTGGCTTGTAAGTAGAAATCAGGTCTTCTAACTTGGAGTTTTCTTCTCTTTGCATTGTTCTAGGGACAGCAAGAGTTTTCTTCCATCTCTGAACAACTGTTTGGGGGTGCCTGCTTGGAGAGTTGTGTTGGGAAGGGTTGTAAGACCACATCCAAAAAGAAAGAGGGTTTTGGTTGATTAACGAGTTCACCCGCGTGAGGTAGGGCAGCAGTGCACTTTTCCTCATGACTGTAGTATGCCACGTTATTTCTGGATTATCTTGACTGTGGGAGGGATGGTGTAATAGTTATCTACTACTGAGTAACAAATTTAGCAGCTTAAGAAAAACAGGCATTTACTATCTCACAGTCTCTGTGGGATGTGGAAATAGAGATTGGATTAGCTGAGTGCTTCTGTCTCAAAATTGGTTATGCGGTGGCAATGAATTTGGGGCTGGGGCTGAGTCCTTTTCTGTATCAGCTGGAGGAAGGATCTGCTTCCATGCCCACTTGTGCGGTTATTGGTGGGATTCTGTTCCTCATGGGCTCTAGGACAAAGGGCCTCGGTGTTTCATTGACTGTTCCTTAGGTTCTTGCCACTTGGGCATCATCATGGGACAACTTATCCCGTGGCAGCTGCTTTCCTTAGTGTGAGCCAGCAGGTGAGAGAAGGCATCCAGAAGAGAAGCCACAGCCTTTCTGCTGCCCAACTTCAGAAGGGCCATCCCATCACTTGTACAGTATTCTACCCTGGACAAGGAACACATGAAAAAAAATGCAGTTACTTCTTCTGTTACCATTTCTGTCATTGTCATGGTTGGCTATTTTGCCTCAAAAATTGTGGTTTCTCTTCTTGAAGCTCAGTCTCTTTCTGTGCATTGAGCAATAGTATGAGGGCCTGCCTAGTGTCCCCTTTCCATGTCAAGGGCTTAAGCATGGAATAATGGTATTATTGCTTATTATAATTAGTAATTTTAGTTAGGCCGGGCATGGTGGTTCACGCCTGTAATCCCAGAACTTTGGGAGGCCGAGGCGGGTGGATCATGAGGTCAGGAGATCGAGACCATCCTGGCAAACACTGTGAAACCCCGTCTCTATTAAAAATTCCAAAAAAATAAAAATAAATTAGCCGGGCGTGGTGGCGGGCACCTGTAATCCCAGCTACTCGGGAGGCTGAGGCAGGAGAAAAGCGTGAACCCGGGGGCAGAGCTTGCAGTGAGCTGAGATGGTGCCACTGCACTCCAGCCTGGGCAACAGAGTGAGACTCCATCTCAAAAAAAAAAAAAAAAAAAAAAAAAAAAGAAAAAAGTGATTTTGGTTAATAATAACCAATCTTAGAAAAGAGTACCACAGGGCAGTGAGTTCCAGTGGCGTTGGCATGTTCCCTCTCACTCCTGTCCAATCCCAGTCACATCACATGTGTGCCTGTTTTGAAATCGACCATGACCAGTGCTCCCTTCACTGACTCTCTGGCCTCCTTCCCATGCAGGACATGGCTGGAGGCTGGGTTTCAATCTTTTCTGCCTCTGGGAATTTGCCTGTTGTGAGAGGGCACAAGAAGGGAAAGGAGAAAGGAAGCCATCTGTGAGGGCAAGGTCCATTCTTTAACGTCCAGTGCTTCCTTAGGCACCAGGCACACAGTTTGGGGAGAGAAAGAAACTCTTTCAGGGACTCCGGATAAGAAAAAGAAGGAAGTAGAATGGGTTAATGTTAATCAAAGGGGCTGAACAGTTGTGGGGCTTTTACTAGCATATCAGGGTGGATAAGATGAGGGGAAGAAAACTGGACTTTCAATAAAAGGAGGCAGATTAAATTAATCATGACAGGAAAATGAGCAAGAAATGCTTTCACATTGTTATTTAATAAGAAAAATGTGTAATTAACTGATAAAAATAGTTTCTGCAAGAAGCAGGCAGTTAAATAGTTTATAAAGCCAGCCAGGCCCAATCCTCAGCATCCCTGACTGTTAGCAATCAGAATGCTTTTTATATGGTGTCTTTCTTTGGAAACGCACAAACCATCTCACCACAGACATTACCTCATTTGCTTCACAGCCTAATGAATGCTTTATGGCTGAGAAATGGTGGAGGAAGCGAGTGAGACTGAAGAGATGAAGAAACTGAGGCACACAGAGAAAGACCCGGACGTGGCATTCCCAGCAGTACTCAGGTTTTCTCCTTTCTAACCTTCTGCCCTTTAATTGTGTTTTAGGCATTGGCTAATGAATTTAAATGAAACAATTGCTCGTGTCTTCCAAAAGCTGCATAGAGGAACCTGGGCTGTGTATTATGGCCGATATGATACTAGTCTTCCAAACGGGAGGTGGGGGTGGGAAGAGATCCTGGCATTTGCCATCTGGTAAGCCTGTCTTTAATCCTCAGTAAAGTAATGGAATGGAGATGAGGAAAAAAATGTGTAAGAATCAAGAGCATAATGCCACCATGAGCAAGCAGCTGTCTGGATTTTTAAAGAGCAAATTCCATGAGACAAATTTAATTGCATTTTTTAATAGAATTAAAAAAAAAAAGCATCCACAACATTAGTGGGTGAAGGAAATGAAATGGATGCATCCAGAAATCTCACTTGAAAGATGAATTCAACGGGGCTGGTTCTGAGCTGTCTCTTGTATTGAAAGCCGGCTGGAAGGCCACGTTAGCAGCCGGTGGGCGGCCGTGGAGTGACTGGGAGCTGGTGGCCAGCGGCGTGCTTCTGGCAGGCTCTGAGATGGGCCGGCGTCTACAGAGCATCATTATTAATGACTTGCAGGAGGTGATGAGCAGAACATTAATTAAACGTGCACATGTGGCCAAGTGGGAAATTGGCGGCGAAAACACCAGAGAGGCAGGCACATAATACCCAGGTACTTGTTTTTCAGCTTTTGTGATCTGGCCTGTGAGACTTGACTTTGCCTCCCCTGCTCTCTCCCTGCTGTCTTGGGCTTGAACCAGATTTTTGCACGGTGCCACAGGGGATGTGGCAGAGGAGGTGCCCTTTAGAGCAGGCTCACAAATACCCTTGCCAAACACCAGGATGCGTACAAGTTGCACCTCTAGCCTGATGTGCTGAGAAAGGAAGCCTGCAAAAATTAATATTGATATTAGTAGAGTAATGAAGCAGCTGCAAAGCTGGTTCACAAATGTCTCACCCTGCTTTGTGGCATGTTTACATCTGCAAAAGGGAGAAGAAGCAAGAGAGGTAGGGAAGCAGAGGCATTTCCTCTGAATCATCATTAGGGGAGTCTGGTGGTCTACCTCATCTTTCTCAGAGAAACCTAGATTGTTTGACTTCTGAATACATCCAGGCATTTGGAAATTAGGTGGCTGGCCCCAAATCCTAAAAAATACCATGCTGTTGAAGCGAAGGTCGAGCGTTACATAGTTTTCACATTCAATCAACATTTAGTTCTCTTCTTAAGAGATCATCCCTAATAACTCCATTAGTTTGGCTGGTCGCTTTGCCACAACTGGGTCTTGGCACTGTCCCTATTGGAACTTACATTTATTTGAAAATTAATCTGCTGCCAAGGTAAAAAGAGTAGCTCCAGGAGAATGCAAGCTCCTTGGTCTGCAATATCAAGTACTGTGTGTTCCAAGATGGTAGATTATCTTTTGTATTTTATTTAATTTGAGAGCCATTTACCAAACTCTGTATAAACAAGGAGAAGTCTGTAATGGGGAAGGTGACACCAACCAAACTTATGCCATTTTGAAATTGTACTGTGGCCAAGGAAGTGTTTAGGAAGAAGGATAAAAACACCACCCCCACCATGGCACCAACAACAACAACACAATAATAATGTATTTTCCAGCATTCACTGATTGCTGTAAGGAAACTGTTCATACAACTGTTCAGACAACAATACTATGGAGGTAAGTATTATCATTGTTCCTGTTTTACAGATCAAAAAATTGATCATAATTGAGACAAAAGCTTCTAGAGTGCAGTGTAAACATCAGAGATCAAAGCCTGAGTCTCAAGCCCATTGCTCCAGCATTGTGTCTGTCACTCAACCTTGAACCAAGGTTACTTGGGTGGGAGATTTGATGCCTAGAATAATGGCTCTAGAGTCCAGGACCAGACAGTGAAAGGCCACTCTTTAATTATTTGTCTAACATTTCTTTAGAGAAGTTGAGGTTGACTTGAGGGATGTGCAGAGATGATGGGATGGTGGTAGCTCTCTGTCTGCTTTCTGTTCTTACAAACAACTAATCTCTGGTCCCAGACTTGCATAATCTATCCAGGATGGCAAAAGTTCTGAGTTGCCTGGATCTACTCTCCTGAGAATGTACTTCAGTGACCCTCTGCTGTTACTTAAGCATGCCTCCTTTTGAGTTTCACTTCCCACCTCTGAGAGTCTATCAAGCCATTCATTCCAATGATACATTGCATGCTGCCTTAGAGGACTTCTGATGTATTCAATTTTCTCCATATTATTTTACTTCCAGTAATTTTATTTGAGGTCTAAGTGTTAATTTAGCACCCTTTATAGATTGATGCCTCAAGTCACTACCTTGCTGGCCCTGCCAGAGCCACATCCACTAAGTCTTTGAGTGGGATGGCAGGAAGTAGGTATTATAGGATTGCACTGTGTAAACAAACAACTTCAGATCAGGGCAAAGAATCTCTCAATGATGACAGTCACTTTTGGCCTTAAAGCTGATATTGGATATTTTAGATACTATACCATGGGAAGGCAATCAGAGATTTTTGTCCCCAGTCCCGTTACAGATTGTATTTTGCAGAAATATCCCCATCCTACACATCTTCTAAAGTGTGACTTTGCACTTTGCTATTTGAGAGGAACCTAATATCCCTCCTTTGAATCTGGGTTGACCTTATGACTTGTTTAGACTCAATAGAATGAAGTGAAAGTGACACCACGTGACCTCCAAGATTAGGTCAGAGAAGGCCATAAAGCTTCCCACAGATTCTCTTGAGACACTTTTTCTAGGAGAAGTCAATGTCATGCAACTAGTCCAGCTGCCCTGAGACCACCTTGCGGGAGAGGCCAGGTGTAGGTGTTCTGGTCAGCAGCCACAATGGAGCCCAGCCTTCTAGCTATCCTTAAGGTATCAGACATGTGAGTAAATCATCTTGAAACTACCTACCGTTATGCCAGCTAAGTACCACTCAGTAACCTCAGTTGACTTCATGAGGAGCAGATGAATCACCCAGCTGAGCCTTGCTTGATTCCTGACCTGACAATTCATGTAATACAGTAAAATGGTTATTGTTTTAAGTCAGTAAGTTCTAGGGTAGTTTGTTACACAGGACAGAGACTGGAACATTTCTTACCACTCATATTTAATTCCATTCAAATCCTCTACATTATTTAAAACACAAAAATCAAATCAAAAAAAGACATTTTATCCTGTATTAGGAAATAAGCTGACTTTGGCCTGCATCACCATTGCCCCCTTATTAACATGCCCCTTAGTAAGGAATTGGGTTCATTTTGTGTATGATTTCCTATCTTGCTTTCTAGTCAGTAGAACTGGCTTGGTGTGGAACCAATATTTTTACACGATCCCTGACAACGCTTATGAAAGTTCTTTATGCCCCATAGTATGGTCTATTTGAATTAATCAGATTTCTTAAATGGCATAGGTAAAAATACCAGGCTCAGAGCCGAAAGATTCAATTGCTAGAAAACAGTTGGATTAGAGAATTATTTTCTGAGTTCAGAACTGTTTGGAGTTTCACAAATTTGGAAGACCACTGAAGGACAGCAGGCTTTACAAATAAGGTTGCCAACTATGCCAGCATATGGAAATGACTCCCTCAGAATGGGGAGCATTTTAGTAGAAATACTTTTATGAGTGGATTAGCATTTGTTTTTCCAGTGGGGAAAACTGGGGGGGGATGATAGTTCTTCTCCAACTGAGAAGAAGGCTTTTTTACCTTTTCACTCTGCACCAAGGCTGCCTTCTTCAAAACTGGGATTAACATTGCATAAGAAGGGCACTTAGGCAGAGTCCCACTTGCTCGTCAGCAGCAGCCTCTTCCTTTCCTGTTCTTTGCGCCCCATGTCTAAGTCATTCTTTTTCCATTCTCTCTCCCTTTTACCCCCACCACACATTTCCTTTTGCATCTGTCCTCTTCTCCTGTGCATCCCCATACATTTTCTTTTTCCTGTCAACTCTCCTTCCATCTCCTGAGTAGGGGAGACACGGGAAAGGGAGCTCATATGTTCAAGGTGATCATCGTGTGGGGTGCTGTGCTAGAAGCTTTGTAGATGTGATTAGGTTTTAGCTCCTGACAAGCCTTTGAGCTAAGTGGTATTATTCCTAGTTTCTCAGATGAGGAAACTGAGTCCCAGAGTGGAGTAACTTGCTGAAGTTCACCCAGCACCTGCTGGAGCTGAGTATGTTTCTAGAACTGTCTATTTAAAAAACCACTCTCTTTCCACTGGTGGCATGACTTGGGGTTTGGAGGAGAACTTCACTTATGGCACATAGTTATGTTTAAATGAACGGTTTAGTAAGCCATAGAGTGTTCTTCCACACTAAGAGTCTGATCAGTTAAATAAATCCTTTATTGTCTGTATAAAGTCTAGAGTTAAACAAACAACACAGAGCACAATTTCCAGGTTTTTTCAAGTTTCTGGTGAACATAACAGGCAAATAGCCAAATGCTTTCTTTAACAAGGTTTATTTCCATGTAAGAGAGCTGTGTGTTACACTAATGATGCAGAAGCTTAAGGAAGTGAGTATCTATCATAAGCTTAAAAAATGGAGCATCAAAATGGCAGTAACCAGGGTATAATAAATGTCCGTTAAATAAATACATATATATATATATATATATATATTTTTTTTTTTTTTTTTTTTTTTTTGGAGACAGAGTCTTACTCTGTCACCCAGGATGGAATGCAGTGGTGTGATCTCGGCTCACTGCAGCCTCGACCTCCCAGGTTCAAGTGATTCTTCCACTTCAGCCTCCCAAGTAGCTGGGACTACAGGCATAAACCCCCATGCCTGGCTGATTTTTGTATTTCTAGTAGAGACGAGGTTTTGCCATGTTGGCCAGGCTGATCTTGAACTCCTGACCTCAAGTGATCCACCTGCCTCAGCCTCCCAAAATGCTGGGATTACAGGCATGAGCCACCACACCCATCCCAATAAGTATTTATTGAATAAATAAGTGATTTTCTTTTTTGTTTTTCGGTGGGGCATAGCTGATGTTTTAGCTTCTGCTGAATTCTGTGACTGTACATCCCACTGTGAGTGTGTAGTGGGGTGAGGTGGAAGCATGGAGAGCAAGGGTGGCTGTGGCTGCCTGGAGATTTGTAAAAGACCAGGCCCTCACGTGGGCAAACCATGGTATTATTCTGGACCTCGATTTTCTCATTGGCAAAGTAAAAGTTGGAGTAAGATGATCTGTGTCCCTCCAGTTCTGTATGTGACCATCTAAAGTGTTATATGGAAACAGAGATATATTATTCAATGTAGAATCTGGGAAACTAGTAGCAAGAATGCCGAGTACAATCATACAGTAGGATTTTTAATCCAAACATTATTTATCCAACACTAATCAAAAATGCAATGAAAGGATTTTAAAAAATAAAGAGCAAACTGAGAAACTGCCAGACTATAAAACAAGCGCTTTTCCTCTCTAGCTCTTATAGACTCACTCTACCATCTGGGGGATTTACAGGTGTTAAAATTGCCCCTGAAAGGGACTTTTTATTTCCTGGGGTGATGGAAATATATTGATAATTATGGGGAGAAATGAAGTTTTTTAATAAAACAATTTAAAGGGCTTAGTGTTTAAATGAAGGAGAATGTAATTTTCCTTTATTTTATCTATCATTAAATTGATATTACAAGCTATTATAAGAGTTTAGTCAAGGCTGATTTTCAAATATAATCTACACTTATGTGGATAGTCAGAGAAGAGGTGGGAAAAGCTCAGTTCCTGTGCGCGCACGCGTGTACACACGCGCGCGCGCACACACACACACCCCTCAGGGGTTTGTTAATTTAAAAATTATGAACACTCAAATGGTGACCAAGGAGTGGCAGAACGTGGAATTAGTGGCATATGGGGAACTAAAGGAGCAGTCTCTGTTTCCTGTGAGGAGGCTATTCTTGATTTAGTGAGAATGCTGTACAATATTTCTTTTTTTTTTTTTTTTTTTTAGTTGTAAGTGCATGACTTAATTTGTAAGTACCAATATGTGACATCTGAATACATCTAAGCAGATATGAGACTACCGTCAGAGGCGTCCTGGGCCTGTCACATGACTCTTGATTGCACCATTCTCTTCCCAACTCTGTGCCCAGGGACATCACATTGGTAGTTTGAAATTGGCCAGGGTGATAGTGTTGATATCACAGAAATCAGCAAATGATACAAATCAGGGATCTGGTTGTGATTTAACTATAATTGTTAGTATATATTTATTAACACCTCACTGATCACAGTGAAATAAAACTTACAATAAAATTAATGGGACATACTATGTTTGTTATTGTTTGCAATGATAATTAAACTTGAATGATTCATATCCATTTCTATGCAGAACCAGCTGCCCTTTACTGAGCCCCTACTATGTGTCAGACCCTGTACTTGTTATAGATTATCTCTAGTGCTCAAAAGAGCCCTGAGAGGCCAGTGTTACTGTCTACATTTGATAGGTAAAGAAACAGAGACTCAAACTGAAAGTTAAAAAACTGCCTGTGGCCACACAGCTAGCTAATTGTTCAATCAGAACTAGAACTCAACACTCCCCACCTGCATTGAGTGAACACAATGTTGCTGAGATCAGCTCATGAAGTTGCAGAGAGGGGATGATGCTGAGGGAAACTAAAAACCATTAATGCTTCTTGCAAGACTCAAGGATCTCCAAGTTTGTAGGTTGAGCTTTGCCTAATTTCTGCAGTGGGGCCTGCCTGAGAAGAGTGTCAGATAAGATGCCAGCATCCTAGGAGGCCTAGATTCCCAGCCACACTGGTAGTGAGTGGTTGTGTTTCCACAGTGCTGAGAAATAGTTCTGCTGGCTTAGCTCTGGTGAAAGATTTTCTTGCTGCCCTTGCCTTGATGTCTTTTTCAGAGGGATTTTCCTGTAGACCCCCAAAGACTGGTTTTTCCTTTCCTTGAACTCTCTCTCTTCCTCTTCCCTTCCTTATTTGGCCATCTGTGCAGCCCATGTCTTAATCTACCTATTCAGTCACTGCTTGTCCTCCCTCCCTCTTACCTAACTTCATGTTTGCTCCCAGTGACATCTCAGCAGAACACCCCCTCTTCCCACGTTCTGAACAGCCCCAGGGTTTTCCAGGGTAACAAGATAGCGAAAATTTTATAATAATTGACAACAGAGTTTCTTTAAGGGAAAAGAGTCTTTGGCTCCAAGAGATGCCTGATGGGTGCTTGGGGAGAGAAGCCTGGACTGGTACCCAGGTTCCTGGGGGCAAAGGCAGCTGCTGGGCACGATAAGTGGATGAATGGAATCTAGAACTGAACAGAGGAAGTGGAGGGAGAGAGCAGAAACCTGCCTGGGGTGGTTCAGTAAACTTTATAAAACTGAGCAAGAGTTGGGTGAAGGATTTTTTCATTTGATTGCAGAAAATGAAAAGAGTACCAGATTCCACACTGGAATTGATATGTGTGGGACAAAGGTAGTTGGTTCAGAAATTGGAGCTAAAAACCTTGAGAAGAGGCCCCTTGGAAGTAGCAGCAATCTGGAGGAGAGCTTTGGGTTTCCAAAGGCCACAGAATGGGTTGGAGGTATGTTCTGGTCAATTTTCTTCTTACCCACAAAGAGCTGGGGAACCTCTGGCTGGCATCTGTGTTACCCTCAACAGCTACAGCTTCTCCAAACTAACCCAGCGTGCTCTGGTCTTGACTGGCTCAAATATTCTCTTGCTCCTTCTCCCCACGTGTCTACTTGGGCCGTGTGTGTAGGTGTAGGAGAACCAGCTGGTAGTATGAGGATGCTGGTTAGGAAAGATGGAGCACCAGGCAGTGGAAGAGAGACAGGGTCCAAGAAAAGGGAGAATCAGTAGCGGAAGCAGAAGCTCCATTTCATAGACCTCCCTCTGCCATATGAAAGAAAGCAAAACAAATATATATCCCAAGCTAAAACTGACACAGAAACTGATCGCCCAGCCAAAAATACCATCACCACAACAAGAAAACCCCACTTTCCAGTGATAAACTAAAGGGAGAACAGGCAACAACAGCAAAGTGTGGGTAACCTCGTTGCATGTGGCACAAATGGTGAGCTAAGATGGAGTGTTAGGCCAAGACAGCAGAAGGTGGCCACAGGGATATTTCATGCCTTATTCAGTGTTCACAAGTACACACTAGTGAGAACCCAGGTCTTAAATTCTGTCCCTGAGTGCGAAGTTGAAGCAGAAGGCCCATTAAAAAGGGCCTTTAAGAGTGCTGTGGAGAGTTGATAAAGGTGTGAGAATCCTGCAATGACTGACATCACAAAGAGAGAACTTGAGATCCCCTTTCAAGTTTTGGCTGAGGGTTTTGAACTGGAATAGCTGGTTTTAAACACTGACATTATGAATGCTTGGGATGTGAGTAAAACACCTCAAATTCTTCCACCAGCCAATTGTGAATAGAGGAATAGTCCCACTTTTTAATGGCTTGCCTTAGTCACTGAAGGTGATTTCCTAAACCCCAGAAAATTGTTACAAACCGTCAGACTGTGGGTGCCATAGCTCTCAGTCAGTAAAATAGCCCCACATGGTGGGAAAACATTCCAGTCTCTCCAAAATGGGAATAAAGGCATTCAACAAAATTCCTCTGACTTTAAAAACTCAGTACCATTTCTCACTTTGCATTAGTGTAGTAACAAATCCTCACGGAGGTAATTCTCAAGTATGCAATTATGTAAACTTGCCTTCTGAATGGAAAGATTGGAATTTAGGCAGCTGACCCCTGGTGTGGTGTTTATGATCAGATCCAAGAGAGGGCTGTTTGCCTGTCATGTCCCAGTCAGTATCACCCTGCCCAGCATCTATGTTTGCTAAGGGTGTATATATACAGCAAGATCTGAATCAATGAAAACATATCCCACGTCTTTACGGAGTGACCCGGAAAGAACAGCGTTTATACTGACCGAGAATACAGTTCAGAGAAATTCAAGGAGATTTATTGGGCTGCCATTTACTAGCTGTAAAATTGGGGTTGTGATAGTCTCTACCTCACAGAGTTGTTGGGAGAATCAAATATGATCACTGTCATAAAACTTTAGGCTAGATCCTGACACTCAGCCAAGTATACAGTATGCACATAGGAAATGGTACTAGAACTTTTGTTAATACGCGATGGGAAGTTTCTATGGTGTGGAGAATTTTTAAATGAATGAAGCACAGTCCTTTCTTTAAGAATCTCCCTGAAGAGGGAGTAGAAGACAGGTCAGTGGATAATTATGATATACAGACCATAGTAAATGCAATGTATAATAATAGGAGTAAATATTGAGTATTGCTTCAGGAGACATTCAGTGCTCCGACATAGGGAATCATTAAGGGTGAAAGGGCTATATACTTGCATGAAGCCTGTGAATGTGAAAGACTAGGTCCTAGCAAGGCCAGCATTGCCATTCTGCTGTCCTAATGATGGATGGGGATTCGTGAGCAATTGAATTGAGCCACTGCCATTACTATTGATTGTTGGGATAGACTTCTCCATCAGAGCCAGTAGGCCACAGTGTGGGTCAGTGGCCAGACTGACATAGGTTTATGACCTTTCATAGGCTTCCCATGTGTCTCACCACACACCCATCTGCCTGGGGCCTAGGACCAAGCTGGCGGTAAAGGACTTGAGAAAATGAGGCTTGAATTAAGTGACCTCAGATCTAAACCAAATGTGGCTGGAGCCTCTTTCTTGTTTTGAGAAGGATCTGTTGTTGTTGTTATCAGAGTTTTGGAAGCAGTTTAATGAAGGGCGTAGATGTGGAAATGAGATGCATGTAGGTTTCAATAGTAACTCCTCTTGCCTTGCTCTTTGACCCTAAGAAAGTTCCTTATCCACTTTGAATCTCAGTTCATTGTCTACCAAACAGGGAAAATGAGATCTACCTTATCAGGATTTTGGGGTTTTGTTGTTCATAATAGCTTCTTTGAGATGTAATTTACATACCATAACATTTCACCCTTTTAAAGTGATTTCAGTCAGTGATTTTTTAGTATATTTAGAGAGTCATGCAACCATCACCACTATCTAATTCCAGAATATTTTCATCACCCCCATAAGAAACCCATACCAGGGCCGGGTGCGGTGGCTCAAGCCTGTAATCCCAGCACTTTGGGAGGCCGAGATGGGCAGATCACGAGGTCAGGAGATCAAGACCATCCTGGCCTACACGGTGAAACCCCGTCTCTACTAAAAAATACAAAAAACTAGCCGGGCGAGGTGGCAGGCACCTGTAGTCCCAGCTACTCGGGAGGCTGAGGCAGGAGAATGGCTTAAACCCGGGAGGCGGAGCTTGCAGTGAGCTGAGATCCGGCCACTGCACTCCAGCCTGGGCGACAGAGCAAGACTCCATCTCAAAAAAAAAAAAGAAAAAAGAAAAAAGAAACCCATACCCATTAATAGTCACTCTCCATTCCTCCTTTCCCCTATTCCTCCCAGCCACTTATTTCAGTTTCTCTGGATTTGTCTATGCTAGACATTTCATGTAAAAGAAACCATACAGTATGTGGTTTTCTGTGACTGGTTTCTTTTACTTAACACAATGTTTTTAAGATTCATCCAATCTTTTGCATGTATCAGTACTTCATTCCCTTTTATTGCTGAGTAATATTTCATTGTATAAGTATACCATATTTTGTTTATCTGTT
Source organism: Chlorocebus sabaeus (assembly GCF_047675955.1). Classification (NCBI taxonomy): domain Eukaryota; kingdom Metazoa; phylum Chordata; class Mammalia; order Primates; family Cercopithecidae; genus Chlorocebus; species Chlorocebus sabaeus. Next base: position 49,742,037 of record NC_132923.1, on the reverse strand, counting down.
AATCAGTGCATGGACATTTAGTTTTTCTTTTGACAATTATGGATAATGCTGCCATGAACATTTGTATACAAGCTTTTGTATTGAGTATCTGTCTTCATATCTCTTGGGTATATGCCTAAAAATGGAATTGCTAGAACTTAAGGTAAGTCTATGTTTAACTTTTTGAGGACCTATCTAATTATTTTCCAAAGGAGTTACACCATTTACAGTCCCACCAACAATAAATAAAAGTTTCAATTTCTTCACATCCTTGACAAAATTTGTTATTTTCTGTCATTTTGATTTTAGTCATCTTGGTGTGAAGTGGTATCACATTACGATTTTTATTTGCATTTCTCTAACAACTAATGATATTGAAGATCTTTTGCTTGCTTATTGGCCATTTGTATATTTTCTTTGGAGAAATGTCTATTAAACTTCTTTGCTGATTTTTAATTGGGTTGTCTTTTTATTTTTGAGTTATAAGAATTTTTTATATTCTGGATACAATTTCCTTATCAAATATATGATTTGCAAATATTTCCTCCTATTTTATGGGTTCTTTTCACTTTCTTAATGGTGTTCTCTGTTGCACAAAATTTTAAAATTTTGGTGAAGTTCAATTTTTCCATTTTTTTTTCTTTTGTAGCTTGTACTTTTTGTGCCCTGTATAAGAAACCATTGCTTAACCCAAGATTATAAAGATTATAAAGGATTAAAGTCCTATGTTTTTCTCTAAGAGTTTTATAGTTTGGCTCTTACATTTAGGTCTATAATCCATTTTGAATTTTTGTATATGGTGTGAGGAAGGGGCCTACCTTTATTATTTTGTATGTATATGGATATGTCATTGTCCTGGCATCATTTGTTAAAAAGACTATTCTTTCCCTATTTAGTTATCTTGGTGTCCTTCATTAGGTTTGTAGTAATACATGACATGATCTATGTAAATTTCCTGGTATATGATAAGTTGCAATACATGGTAACTATTATTTTATTACAGTCAGCTTAAGATCTATTTAAGGTTTACAAGCAATAATAGCAATAGCAGGAGCTAACATTTTATTGGGTACCGCCTATGCACCTGGCACTTCCCGTCAACAAACTCAATCATGAGATCAGTACTATTTTAATCTCTTTTATTCAGATGAGGAAATTTGAACTTAGAGTGGCCAAAGAACTGATTCAAAGTCACACAAGTAGCAAGCCACAAAGTGGACAATTTTGTTCAGACAGTCCTTGGTTGTGATGGAAATGAATCCCATGAGATATGAGTAAGAGGCTTGTTAGAATGAGAGAAACAGAATGACGTGTCGAGTGACTAACATAGTTAACATGACTACCGCTAACAAGCAGTAGAAGGTAGCTAACAGCTAGATCATGTGGGTTTGAATCTTGGCTCAGCCACTTACAAGCTGTACAACCTTGGGCAGCTCAATTTCTTCAATATATAATGGGGATACTTAGACTTCTTTTTGCATGGGCTTGCTGTGAGGCATCAGTGAGTTAGTATGGGTAAAGCGCTTAGAACAGTTCCTGGTACATAGAAAGTGCTTAAAAATTGTCAGCTGTGACACTGATGGAGAGCTCTAAATCTGAGCCCAAGCTTGTGTTCCAGAATTTGTTCTACTCAGGGCTGGCTCCATAGGTGTACAACCTATGCAACTGTATAGGACTCTGTGCTCAGAAGGGCCTTGGACTTGGTTTAATGTTCTGTTGTTAACATCTTGAACTTCTTAATTATTTTTGAACAAGGGGTTATATTCATTTTGCACTGGGGCCCACAAATTATGCAGCCGGTCCTGGGCAGGGCATAGGGCTGACCGGACGAGTTTCCTCCTCCTAGTGATGCCTAGCACAGCCCAGGCGGGGTGTCTCTTCACACACACTGTAGAACCTCCTTGGCTGCTCTGAGCTCCAGTGGATCTCAACATGGAGGACAGTGCTGTTTAGGTTTAAGTTTCACGACATCGAAGCCCACGCACATCCACTTGACATTCCTGATTTATTACCTAAAAGTAAATGCAATGCGTCGTGGGCCCCGAATCCTGCCTCTATTATTGGACTGAAAACCTCCATTGACTTCAGCTGGCAGCCGGCACCACTAATTGAGGACAGAGTTTGGCCCCGCGGGTTTTATATAGAACATTTTTCTTTATTTCTTGTTTTCATGGTTGTGTGTTGTGGGCTGGGGATTATTTTTATGTTTTTCCACTTCCTGATTAGTTTTAGGACTTGTTTATTTGGAGACTGCTTTAATAAATTTGCACAGCAGGGTGAGTTAGTAACAGGGTTGGTGTATTTAACCAGCAACTGCCTTCATTTCAGTTTGGTGTTTGGTGTTTAACTTCAGGGCATAGTCATTTTGTTTTAGTACCAAACTTCTGCCAAAGATCACCTATCCTTGATCTATATACACCTTGGTGGTTTAATGTAACGGCAGAGCTCTGCTGCCCCGAAGCCCTGTGCAGCTCATCACCACAGTGCATCCCTGTTGCGCTTTTAAAGTGTACTTCAGTTCAGATTGTATTTTCTTATCTGCTTACCCCTCTAGGCTGTGGAGCCCACAGGGCAGGGTGTTTGTCATTGGTGGAGTTTCTGCGCTTCGTACAGCTCCTGTTACAAAACCCTCCATTCAAGAAATATTTCCTGAGCATCTATTGTGTGCCAAATGCAGATGTAGATGTGGCACAAGCAAAACAAATGGTCTCTGTTCTGAAGGGGCTTACATTCTATGGGTGAAACACAGGTACAGATAGGCAAAGGATTGTAGCAATAACTGTAGAGTCAGATTGTTATTAAAAATAAAAGTAAATAATAGAATACAGGGATACAGTGGTTTGTGGTGTGTGTGTGTGTGTGTGTGTGTGGTGGTGGTGAAGGAAGGGCTCCCAGAGGCGACGACTGCTGAGTGGAGACCTGAGGCAAGAGGGAACCAGACATATGCAAATTGGCACTGTAGGCCCAGGGCGCAGCTGATGCAAAGGCCCCAGAGCAACGCCGGCTTGGCTTTCAGGAGCAGAAGGAAGGCAGGAACACAGTGAATGTGAGGACAGTGTTCAGAGATGATCCTGGCCCTGGTGAGGAATTAGGTTTATTCCAAGGGCAATGAAAATCTCAGGGAGAAACGCTGCATTTTGAAAGAGCACTACGGCTGCTTTGTGGAAAAGGAGCTGTAGGTGGGGTGGGCAAGTTTGGGAGCAGGAAGACCAAGAAGGGGCTTTTGTGGTAATCTGTTGAACTGACTGGATTATTTCCAGAAAGAAACTAGGGCTTTCCTTGCTGAGGCTGGTTGTAGAAAGAGGAAGTGGAGTAGCAGATCAGGGTTCACAGCGTGTGGCTGAGAGCCAGGGTGACATTCCTCTGGACGTTCTTCTGGACTGAATCCTTGCATCATCTACATTTAAAATGAACCTCAGAAGCCCTGGCCCTGTGGTGCTGATGCTATTGAGGTTGAATTCTCAGGGAGCAAAGAAAGGGCCTGGCTGAGAACAGAGAGGGAGGAGTCCCACATCAAGGAATGACTTCACTAAGGAGGGAAACTGGAGAGAGGTGGGCATTTCCAGGCAGAACAACAGCGTGGCAGAGAGTGAAGGAGCCCATGGCTGGAGTGATAGCTGGTTTAATAGAGGGTGCGTTGCGGCGCTATCAGCAGTGTGGAGCGGGATGGCGAGGCTGCATGCTGGAACTTATTTAAAGAGGCTATTGTAAAAGTCTCTGAGCCAGTTAATTACCAGTTTTTGTTATGTCAGGAACTCCTTGAGTTAAAGCAGAAAGAAACCATTCACAAGTATGTTCCAGTTCTGTAGTTTAATGGGACATGTAAAAAAAAATAAAAAACTGATAAAATGATTTAGTTCATGGAAGGATTGAAAACCATCACAAGAAAAGCTGAAATTACATATTGTGTTCCATCTCCTCCTACAGAAGCCATTGAAATGGCTGCAGACTTAATTGGACTAATGACCCATTGCTGTTATGCATAAAACTCTGGTGTTCACAGAGAATTGACAAAGCTGTGGAAACAGTCCACAAATATGAACCCAGGTGAGCACAAAGACCCAGACAGGCTTTCTGAAGCACATGTCCAAAGGTGAAAAGGAAAAAAAAGATGGAAGCAACATGTACACACAGCTGGGAAACCTTCTATTACCAGGTTCCAATCTAACTTGTGGCCCAAAATCTGACTGGAACACAAATGAAAAAAAAAAAAAAATCCATATTTTCAACCTAAGACAAATTTTTGAAGGGTTGGGAGGTGCAGGTTCAGGATTAAGGGGAAGAGGAGGATTTTTTAAATGTGTGTAACCTAAATTTATCAGGTAACAAGTGTAATTGTATAAAATGAACACTTGAGATAAGAGGAGGCAGACTGTGAATATCTTCTTCATGTCTAGTTTTATTTCTTGCTCACCTATTCTGGTTAACTCATGTCTCTGTTTGGGAATGCATCAAGTCCCAAAGGTAGATCTCTGGAATGGTGGTTGGAGAAGACACATATATTCATGGAATTTGCCTCCAGATTTTACTCACTGACGTCAATAGATTTAGCTTCTGGCCGTGGTTCTGGCACTTACAGGGGTGAGATATTGGACTGTTTCCACTATCTTCTCATCTATCCAATAGAGACAATAATGTTCCCTCCCCATGGGTGGGCCCAGTATTAGGTGATGGGTGGCCCTGGAAGGATATGGAGCGTGCTGAGTAGGTTGCCTGCTGGAGGACCCTTGTGGGAACAGCTCGGCAGTCTGAGGCCACCTCTACCAGTTCTCACAGAGCTCCTGAAGCAGCCCCTTTCAGCCAGCAGGCATGGTCTTGCCCCCGCCTGAGACAGTTGGATTCTTAGCAAAATATCCTTTATATTTTAATTCTTGGTGGTTATATGAAAGAAAAACTGATAGGGGCTAAAGAGGAACAAGTGGATTTTAAATTAGCTTCCCAAAGAAGAGTTGGGTCTTGCTTTATTTTGTTGTTATGAAGCAGAGCGTCTTCTCTGAGGGGCCATCTTGGGGCCTGGGGAAGGTCTTTGCAATTTGGAGTGAAAGGGTGAAAATGCCATTAAGAACTAGGTCTTCCAGGGATTAAACAGAATGTCAGCGACAACTGCAAATGATACTAAATGTGTCCGCCCTGGTGAAATGGAGAAGCAGCCCATAGGGTCCAGTTGAGGAGGATTGGGGGTAGAAAAGGGCACGGGACTCAATGGGAGAAAAGACAAAAGAGAAAGATGTGCCTGGGCAGAGGAGACTGAAGGCTAAGACACAGAAGTGTGAAAGCACTGTGCAGCCTGTGGGGCCACTTCAGGGTGATGCCAGTCACCATAAGGCTCACCTTGTCTGCATGATTTGGTGATCTGACTGCAGAAGCATGCTTGGAGGGGCCACTTGCTCAGCCCTTGACCAGGAACTTAACTGAAAAAGTAGCAACTTAGTGATGACTGCAAATTCCAAAGAGAAAGAAAATGAGTTGAAATGCTTCACCAGGGAATGTAGAACTCTTGCTACAAATTTGACGCGTGTGATAGCCTGAATAATGGTCCCCAGAGACATTAATTTCTAATCTCTGGAAACTTATATGGTAAAAGATGCTTTGCAGATGTGTTTAAGTCAGGGATCTTGAGATGGGGGAGATTATCTTGACTGATCAGGTAGGTTCTGAAATCACGATTGTGGCAGAGAGAGATTTGGCTACAGAAGAGGAGGAAGGCCATGTGATGACGATACAGGGGAAAAAGGTGATCCGTTACTATACAAGAATGTTTGTGTTGTTTTAAGCCACCAAGTTGGTGGTAATTTGTTACAACAGTCAGGGCAAACTAATATAAAATAATGTGTGACTTTGGCCTCACTAAGCCTCAGTCCCCCCAGCTGTAGAATAGAGGTATTACTACTAATCCTTTCCCTCTCGTGGGTTTGCTCTGAGGTTCAAATGAAACAATTTATGGGAGTGCTTGTTATTAATTATAATGCACTATATACATGTGAGTTAACAATGTTCTTGAAGGACACTCATTATGATGGCAGCTCTTTTTAACAATATGAATCCTGAGCAATGAGGGGACCAGTGAAAGTTAGAGGTGTTCCAGGATAGGGCAGATGACAGGGATGGTGGAGGGAGAGGAGAAAGAGATGGAAGAGGGTAGACATTGGGGTGGAGGTACAGTCTTGCCACAGGATGCCCAGGGACCAAGCCTGGCTGAGGGGAAGGTTTCCCAAGGTTTAACCTGGCACAGCCGCCAGGCTATGGCTTCAGATGTCTCCAGAGGAGTTCACCAGTCTCCAGGAGCCCAAGATTCTGTGTTGCTTGGAAAAAAAAAAGGATAAAAAGGAATCAGTGGTCAGGGGGATATTTTCTGAATTGGGGGCAGGGACAGGCAAAGCTTCCTTGATTAAAAGAGGCATCTTGAACTTCTGGCCCCCAGAATTGTCAGAAAATGACTTTGTTCTCTAAAAAAAAAAAAAAAAAAAAAAAAAAGGAAAAGAAAAAGAAACAACAACAACCGAAAGAATTGCTGCTAGAGCACATTTAAAGACATTGCAGAGCTGACCTGGGATACTGAGGTAGTTTCTTTCTTTTCTTGTTTCTTTTAAATTTAATTTAAAGTTTCAGGATATATGTGCAGGGCATGCAGGTTTGTTACACAGGTAAATGTGTGCCAGGGTGGTTCACTGCATCTATCAACCCATCACCTAGGTATTAAGCCCAGCATGCATTTGCTATTAACCCTGATGCTCTCCCTCCCCGACCCCCTCACAGGGCCTGGTGTGTGTTGTTCCCCTCCCTGTGTCCATGTGTTCTCATTACTCAGCTCCCACTTATGAGTGAGAGCACACAGTGTTTGGCTTTCTATCCCTGTGTTAGTTTTTAACTACTTCAGTTTTTAGGGGTCCTTGTCTATCCAAGACTTAGGCCTAACATTAATGATTGTGTTTATTATAACATAAGCTCAGAGGGTAATTCCACTGGATATCTTGAAGTCACCCTATTACTATATGCCTTGTCAGTAACTTAAGTGAAATATGATGTTTTCTTTATTTATAGTTTAAACCCAGCCAATACACAGGAAGGTTTCATAACAGCTAGAATAACTAAAATATCATGTGTAAGGCCTTGATTTCCCTTAGGATACTTTGTAGCTCTTCACATTATATTCTCCAACAATCCTGTGAAGTAGGTGGTTCATACTTTCACTCCCATTTTCTCTAATAAGCGAGTAGTAGGGCTTTATAGGATGTTTGCTTTAACGAATGGCTGAGTTCTTCAGGTCCTCTGTGTCCCAGTTAGCACTGTGACTTGGCTATCTGACATGTAGGGTCATTGTCATCCCTGCATTTCGTGCACGATCACAGGTCCTCTTCAGTAACCACTTTCTCAAACAGGCAATAATCCAATCCAAAAATGATCATGGTTTCACTGTGTCTTAAATGAGCAGGTTCTCATCTAAATTAAGGTTATCTATGGCAACAGAGAAAAAGGCAGGCACCACAGGCACAGAACAAGGTGATGGATGAATGAAGTGAGGGATTGGTTTTCCGGGGTTTGTCAGTTGTCTTGACAACAGTGTTTTACAGATGTGTGCATACTGATCTGCATGATTTAAAGCAATGAAGTCATTTTTGTATTTTCTCTTTTCATTTTGCATTTCCAGGAAAGGTTCTGTCAGTAGGCTCAGCTTAGAGCCATAGGGGACTAACTATCAGATATAGTTTCACTACTGTCTGGACTTGCTTCTGAGCTGCTTCAGAGAGAATGAGGTCCACACTTGCTGGCTCCATTTCTTCACCTCTCCTTCATGCCTCACTCCACCAGCTGCTCCTGAATCCACTAATGAAGTGTTAATTGCCAGATCTGATAGACAATGTTTGGTCCTTACCTGATTTGACCTTTCTGAGGACTCTGACTCTGCCTGCCATGCATTTCCTTCTTCAGATTGTTTCTCTGTTGACTACCAGGACAGTGGTGTGCATTTTTGCCTATTCACCTCCTCCCTGCTGGGCTTCCCCTCTGTCCAACCTTGTCCTCCCAGAGCTCTGAACTCAGCCCTTCACTCTCCTCCCTCTGTACTCTCTCTCTGCAACTCACAAGCACAACAAGGTTTCAAACACCCGGGACCCATGAATCTTTACCTCTAGCATGGCTCACCCAGATGGGTGTCTCCACCCTCTGACCCCACCTCAGCCACTTACTCCTGTGCCCTTTCATTACCAACTCTGGCAGCTCTTCTATACTCTCAAATTACTGCCCCACTCTTGGTCCCCAGCTCCTATCTTTCCAGCTCATTTTTTTTTTTTTTTTTTTTTTTGAGATGGAGTCTTGCTCTGTTGCCAGGCTGGAGTGCAGTGGCACGATCTTGGCTCACTGAAACCTCCTCCTCCCAGGTTCTAGTGATTCCCCTGCTTCAGCCTCCTGAGTAGCTGGGACTATGGGTGCATACCACCACGCCTGGCTAATTTTTTTTGTATTTTAGTAGAGACAGGGTTTCACCATGTTGGCCAGGATGGTCTCGATCTCCTGACCTCGTGATCCGCCTGCCTCAGCCTCCCAAAGTGCTGGGATTACAAGCATGAGCCATCGCACCCAGCCTCCAGCTCATTCTCTTTAGCACCCGCGCTGAATGATGTCTTGGCCATGAGGACCATACTCGATTGGCATTTCCACATTTTCCCTGTCCCTCACCCCTTTGATGTCCCCATTCTTCTTCCTGAGCTTAAATCTCAGGCTCAATCCTCATAATCACATCCTGCTATATCTTGTTGACCCCCCTTGCCCCTTTCTCATTTCCTCAAACTTATTTAGTGAAACCACAATCTTGGTTAAATCCAACTCGCTTCCTCCTGCATCCGTGCAGCTGAATATGACCAGAGAAAAACACAGCCACACTGACTGGTCTCACTTTAAATTCATGGCCGTGAACCGTTAAGTGGGTCCTTAATGCTGCCAGGCAATCATTCGGTTAGTTCCTGGTCCTTTCATTCTCCCAGTTAACTAATTTCCTCCCCCCATACCCACTCTCAGCTAATGACCCTGCTTCCTACTTCACTGAGAAAACTGAAGCAAGCAGAAGAGAAAGTCCACAGACTCCTGCCCTACTTTCCCCTACCTACCACCATCTGTACCCACAGACTCCACCTTGCAGCCTGTTTCTACAGATGATCTGTCTGTGCTCCCTTCTAAAGCCAGTCCGTCTGCCTGTGCAGTATGCCATGCCTCCCTCTTCTACTCAAGGATATTGCTACAGCACTGTATTAATCAGGGTTCTCTAGAGGGACAGAACTAATAGCATATATATGTGTATATATAGATACACACACACATATATACACACACACATATATACACACACACATATATACACACATATACATATATACACACACATACATATACATATATGTGTGTGTATATATATAGGAGTTTATTAACTATTAACTTACATGATCACAAGGTCCCACAATAGGTTTTCTGCAAGCTGAGGAGGAAGGAGAGCCAGTCTGAGTTCCAAAACTAAAGAACTTGGAGTCCGATGTTCTAGGGCAGGAAGCATCCAGCACAGGAGAAAGATGTAGGCTGGGAAGCTAGGCCCATCTCTCTCTTTCATGTTTTTCTGCCTGCTTTATATGTGCTGGCAGCTTATTAGATTGTGCCCACCAGATTAAGGGCGGATCTGCCTTCTCCAGCTCCCTGACTCAAATGTTAATCTCTTTCGGCAACACCCTCACAGACACGCCCAAGATCAATACTTTGTATCCTTCAATCCAATCACATTGACATGCAGTATTAACCATCACAAGCACCTCTCCCTTCCTTCTGACATTTGCAATGTCTTACTGTCTACTGCAGCGTTCCTGTCACCTTGGCTCCCTTGCATTCAGAGTAAAAGCCAAATTCCTTACAGTGGCCTATATGGCCCTTCGCAATCCAACTGCCCCATCGGCTCTCTCTGACCTCACCTCCTGATTCTCTCTCCTTGCTCCCTTCCCTTCAGGCTCCCTGGCCTCCTTGTTGGTCCTCCAGCCTTAGGACTTTTCTTTCTTTTTTTTTTTTTTTTTCTGTCTGAGATGCTCTTCTCCGAGGTATCTGCTTGGCTGACTCCCTTACCTCCTTTCAGTCTTTGTTCAAATCTCACTTCTCATTGCGGCCTGCTTTGGCCACCCCAGTTAGAACTGCAACACCTCCTCCCCCAACTCCTGACCCCCTTACCTCCTCTACTGTTTTTTAGTTTATCATCTGCCTTATTATATAGTTAGCTTGTTTATTATGTTTATTGCTGCTTGCCTCTCTGCATTAGCATGTAGGCTCCTTAAGGGCAGGTATCTTTGATTTGCTCACTGATGTATTCTAGACATCTAAAACAGTCCTTGGCATAGAGTAGGAGCTTGAGAAACCTTTGTTGAATGAGTGAGTATCTGCTGGTCCTATCCATGTGAAGGCTTTTTTAGTTCTCTCCTGTTCTAATCCTTCCGGCCTGATTTCCTACAATATCTGCTCATATAATGGATAGCGTGCCATTTCTCACATATCATACAGCCCTTCCTCCCCATCACTCTATGGAGTTAACTTAGGTTCCAGTCACACACACGTTCTGGCCATTTCCTGCACGTGCCATGCCCTTTTGCACTCCAGATTTCTGCCCTTGTTCCCTTTCGCTGGAGTGCTCTCCACTCCTTTGTCTGATGTGGACTTCTACTGAGGAGTCAGCCTAAATAACTTTTCTTTTGTGAACACTTTCTGGAAGTTTCAGGCCCTACCCTGGGTATTAGAGGAGCGTGTGTGTAACTTTATTACAGGGGAAGAGACTGTCTTCCTCCTCTCTGTGGTGCCAGCACCTTCGCAGTGATGAGCACTCATGTGAATGAGTGCGCGCTTGGTTTGTCAGTAGAACTGACTAATGATAGAGGCGGTGGCTACTAACCAGCAAAAATTGTAGGCATAGCTCCTGCTCACGTTTGTCAGACCACGTCTGGCTCCTGACATTTGCAACCCTTTTCTCCCTCTCCTGAGGCCCCTCCAGCAGCATCTGCTGACTTGTACCTGTGCTTCCACCACCAGGGTCGAGGAACATTGTTGACCATGGCAGAAGTGACAGAAGAAACTCCTTTCCATCAGCTTTGCGTCAAAATAATGCCAGCTCTATCTCTTGGGTCCTGAAAATTGGCTCTTTCTCTTTTTTTTTTTTTTTTTTTAAAAAAAAGAAAGACCTAGTTTTCACCTTGGGCTCTATTTTACCTGCTCAGAAACAATTGTAGAATAAATCAATACAGAATAAATCAATACAGTGCATTTCTGTTCACATTGTATTGGCTGGATCTAGTCATAACACTCCATCTGATTGCAGGAGAGATTGTCAAATGTAGCTTAGCTGTATGTTGGGGAATAAGAGGAGAAAGGGGATAGTGGGGGTACTAGGGTCCCCTCCACACCCTTTTATGGTAACTGTTAATATTTTCCCAAGGAATAGATATTTCATTAATAGCTAGGGTATGGCTTTAATTGCTGTCGGGTTTACTCACTTCATGAACTAGGATGGAGCTCGTGGAAGAACAAAGACTAGTTTTGACCTATAAGCTTAAACCCAAGCCCTTTTCTCTACTCCCATGTATGCCTGTTTAGTCTTCTGGGTAATACTATGCTAGTGGCTAAAGGAAAAATGAATCATAAAACCTCTTTCCTATACCTGCTAGTTCTTTCAGGGATAGGGGCTACTTGCAAGCGGTAAGGGACCAAATCCTGTCTAATTGCAACAGTCATAATATGGAAAAGACAGAGGAGAGGAGAAAAAAGTTGTATTAATTAGGAATATTGCAGTTGCAGGTGATAGAGGATTAGTTCATAACTGTATTTGAAAAAAAGGATATTAATTTGCTTAAGTACCTGGGAAGTTCATGAGAGACAGCCAGCTTCAGGAACAGTTGGATCTAGTGCTTCAAATAAGGTTTCTCTCTCTCTCTATCTCTATCTCTCATCTCTATGCCTCTGCGTGGCTTAATCTTCAAGTAGATTCTCTTCATGAATAGGTAAGATGACTGCTGGCAGCCCCAGATAATTGTATGTCTCATGGACTCTGGTAAAATACCAGGAAAGGCTGATTAGTCTGGTTGAGTTGTAAGCCCACTTCTGCAGCTGTCACCATGGCTAGAGGGGTGGAGGAGTCTATCAACTAGGCGTAAGGCAATGCAAAGGTCCTTCTGTGTATTTGGGGGAGCACAGCTTGGGGGTATGTGAGTCCTACCTGAACTGAAGAGATTGAGCCATGTTGTTATAGAATGGGTAACAGACGAAAAGAAGGGAAAATAAAAAATACATGTCCACAATAGAAGCAATCTGAAACAACCAGACTGTGGAATAGAGAGCTTTTGCCCTTTTTGTTACACAAATAAGCTCAATAGATGGTCATTTATAAATCCTGTACTTGAAGATTCCCAACCGCTTGGTCTTCTCATTTTCACTAGCTCTAGGGTTCCTCGTGGAACTCAGGTGCCTGTGTTCAGTGCCGTGATCACACTGATTGTTGATTGGTGGGTGAGTTAAATCCCACATCCTGAGCTTTCTTCATCTGCCATATCCCATTGCTGATTGCAGGTCAGGTTTAATTGTGTCCTGAATGTGGACAAAACCAAGGTTGGTACCTCTGTTTTTGGTGTAAGGGTGAGCTTGAGTTTTGAGTATGTTAGTACATAAGTGTTTCATCTAAGATGATGTATGAGGATTATGAGTACTTTTTTGTTGTTTAAGAATATGGTTTCTTTTGCTCGAATTAGGCCTTCAATGTAAAAATGTTAATATTTTGTACATTTTTGTCTGATGATAAATACATGTTTATTAAAGAAAATCCAGAAAACACAAAAGAACATAAAAAAGAAAAAATCTACAATTTCTCATCCCAGTGAGAATAATATTAAAATTGTGGTTGATTTTTAAATGCATGGTGTGTGTGTGTATGCATAACTAATTATAAAATTAAAACCATAGGATATATGTATACACCTCATTTAAACCTGTCCTTAATATAGCATGTAATATTTTCATTCATTAAATAATCTTCTAAAGCATAATTTTTAATGGGTGCAGAGTTCATAATATGTAAGTGTTGATAAATGTATTTATTCTCTTTTGGACATTTAGGTCGTTTACAATTTTGTATTATAAATAATACTATAATATGCACCTTTCATTTTTCAAATCTTTGATTGTGATTTTAGATAAATTCCTGGACACTGACTCCTGAATTGTTCTAGGATTTTTATGCATATTTAAGTTCATGTCAGAGAAATTGTACTGCTTTACACTTCTCGCAAGTATGAATCAGCATATACATCTCCCTCACTTTTTCCCACAGTAGTAACATTTAAAAATTGATAGTTTGATAAGGGAAAAAAAAGTAACTGGCTTTTGTTTTAATTTATATACTTTGATTTCTGGTGAGTTTGCCCATTTTTTGCATTTATTATCCATTTGTGTTTCTTCTGCTGGATGTCTCCTTATAGAAGACTGTGCTTATGTTTTTTTGGTATGTTCATCTTTTTCATTTTGAACAACCTTTTGGTGATAGACATACTGGCCTGAGAGTCAGAATTACTGGGTTCCGCAGTTTCTTTATGTATAAAATGGGGATAATGTCAGGTGGATCCATAGTCTATTCTAGGAGGTCTAAGTAGTCAAACATTAGCCTTTTCAGAAAGTTCAACCTGTACTTGTTTTACCTTCTCACAGGGAGTTTAAGAGACTCAAATGAGCTGAGTGCGCAAATGCTTTATAAGCAACAAGAGCGAATCAAAGTAAGGAATTCACTGTTTCATCCATAGTTATCTAGACACAGACATTTTACTTTCAATATCTCACTTACTTCTCACCACATATTCTTTTCCCCAGTTAGCAGGGGAGGAGAATAAGGCTCTGCCAGTTTAAGCCACACAGCTTATGAGGAGCAGAACCGATGCTAGCCTGGGATGGCTGACCTCCTGTCCCACCATCTTTCCACTGTGGGATCCTGCTTCCCTCCAAGTCCTTTAAAAGATGGATGAATTTACTTCCTCCCAGGCATAATCTACTTCAGTTGTGTACCTAGTAATAGACATTAGCCAAAGCTGTGCAGACATAGCCTGGATCAGTATGGTGACCAACCAAGTCTCATTAGCAACATAAAGAGCTTTACTGAGTAGTATTTATTTTCTTTGGAAATGATTATTTTTCAGAAACATGCAATTCTGGGTTCCGGAAAGTGGAATCATGGCCATCTTGGGTAACTGCTTAAGTCATCCTCATTTACAGTTGCTTACGTTATGATGAGGCAGATTCACAACTCTTAAAATGCAAGTTGGGAGAATGAAACTTTTAGCATTCTGAAATTTCCAAAGAGGTATCATGTTCTTCATTGTCCCTTTGCTCTCCATTCTGGGCATATGAGAATAAACAAAATTCCTGGCAGAATAATATTTCTAGAAATATGAGGAAAAACTTAATTTCTTTCATTTTACGTCCAGATGTTTTCCAGCAGGAAAGAAAATCTCCATAGAATGCAAGGTTCCCAGACAAATAAAACTTCCAGAAGAATCCTCCTTTTAGCAGATCACATTGTATTACTTGTAAACTAGCTGGTGAATAAAGGAAGCTTTGAAGTTTGCATAGTCAATCAAAAATGTTTTTTAGAGATAAAATGACACATAATCTATCAACAAGTGTTTTTTTGGTATATCCTATGTTAGTTAATCTTTATATATAGTATTTTAATACTCAAAGCAACATTTGGAATTTATGAACAAGACCCTGGACCAGGCAGCGTGGAGATGCCAGAATGAACAAGTCTCGGTCATTGACCTAGGTGGCCTTCCAATTTAGGAAAGGGGTTACATCTAAGGCAAGAAACTTGTAATAAATGTTAGTACATGACAAATTTTATAAAAGAGAAACAAAGTTCCATGGGAGAACACGGTGGGAAGAGATCATTTCTGCCTGGAGAGATCATGGCAGACTCCAAGGAGGAGGTGGCGTATGGGATGGAAGGCTTTGGTCAGGCTGGGAGTGGGTAGAGGATTCCAGAAAAAGGACACAGTAGAAGCAAAATCATGGGGTTGTCACAGCATGGGGGCAGGGAAGTCAGATAGGAGTGGCATCTGGCTGGCTGGTAGGTGGATGGGAGAATGGGAGCACCAGGAAAGTGAGCACTGTGGTGCTGCCATCAACTTGCTCCTTGCCACACTGCTAGTCCTTGGCACAAAGCCTTTCTCAGGAGGCTCAAGGATATTGATGAACTCAATAAATGAACAAATGAAAGAACAAGACCCAATGAACAATCAAGGAGCAAAAACCTTCATGTTGGTGGCAGCACATTCTTCTGTCTAACTCACTGTCTGGGTACATTGGTATATTTACCTCTTACTACAGTAGAAGTACCCTCTTCAGTCTAGGGTTGGTTATGTGGAAAAAAATTAGTTGAAGAGGTGAACCATGGAAAAGTATGGATTTCCACCTTAAATGTTTTTAATTTATCTTAAATAAATGAACTCTAATTCACCATCTCTATTATTTTTATTATTACATAGGGCTAAGACTTTTCCTTTGTGTAAGCACTCACTGAAGGAAGCTCCTGCACCTCATTTTGAATAAACCACACCTGTAACTCAATAGCTATGATTTTACGATTTCCGGCTTAGGTTCTTCTAATGCAGGAGGCAAACACAAATAAACCTATGAAGCAATCTGAGTGCAGAACCATTTTGGGCTTTTATTGTTTTGCCCCAATCCTGTGCAGTTGTCTTTCTCACACACCATTAGGCAATTTTTTTTTTTTTTTTAGCAATAGCCTTTACAAATTCTTTTCAAATCATTCCACTTAGTTTTCATGCAAACACTCTTTTTTTTCCCCTGAACTCATATTTCATCAGGTTACATAATATTGATCAAAATTATGTAATTATGATAACAAGGAAATTTGGAATAAGGAATCTGAGAACCATCACAACTACCTCTTGATCAGAGCATAATTGAGACCGTCAGAGCACAAACACACAGGCTAAGTAGAGAGACCTCTTCTCTTAGACACTTGCATGTGCCAAGGGCCTCAGCTGTGTGTCCTTCAGAGAGCTGGTTAATCCTGAGTTTAGAGAGCTTCTAGTGTTCCAGTAGCACCTTTTATCACAGTGCACTGAAACCTCGGCCAAAGCAGAGGCAGGTCATGCAAACCGGACATAAAGCTGGTCTGCCCTAGAGTACATCTGGGGTACCTTGCCTTAGAAATGCCAAGGGGATGCTGCTGTAACACTTTTACTATCATGGGGTCCCATGGGGGTCCCCTCCAGCCGACTTCAGGCATGAAGCTCCAGGGTGTGTAATTGTTTTAGCATAAATCAATTCAAAGTGGGGAGGAAGGCTCTTGGGGATCATGGAACAGTGCTTGGCATGTTGCTAATACGTATTAAATAGCTCCAGATAAAAATGGACATGGCTTTCTGCTACAGTAGGCAGATTGCTTGACTCTCTGGGAGTTGAGTACTTGGAAGAGAAAAATGAAGGTTTCCAAGACTCTGGCTGGTGTCCTAGCAGACACAGATGAGGACTGTCCTAAAGTCCTCACAGGCTGGTTCCCTGTGGGAAGGGAGGGAAGCCAGGTCCATCTGAGCATCTCAGGCCAATGCCGGAGCCCTGACCCTGCACAAAGCATGCAAAGTGACCTCATGGGGAGAAGATGGGTAGGGGTCAGGAGCCAGCAGTGCTGTCCTTTCTTATGCTTAACTGGCCACATAACCTAAAGAAAATTCCTTGATCCCTGAAAGTCTATTTTCTCTTCTTTTTCTGTAAAATGAGGGTAAACTGAAAGCATTTGTGAAAGTCAAAAGCTAAGAGTCACGCACTGTTCAAGACACTACAAGGCCATGGGGTTTCTTAAGACGTAAATCATTCAGTTCATTCAGGGGCAAGAGACACGCCCCCATCCGTCTCCTCAGCCTCCCTTCACTTGGAGGAACTGAGGATGATCTGCCTGATGCCTGTCACACCATGCATCCACCCACCATGGCTAATTAGTGTCTCTGCCCTTGAAGATAAGCCCATCCCTCAAGATTAGCCTTGGGACATGAAGATCATTGCCTGGAAGAATATGGTGAGTCAGGGAATTGAAATAACTGAGATTTTTTTCCCCCTTATCTTCTGACTACGCTGAGGATTTTAGATTCTTTTCACCAAATACCCTCAGTCTTCTATGGATACCCACCATCCCAGTCCTCCTAAAACCTCTTACCACAGAGCAGATGTTTAGAGCCACCCACCAGGGAATACGCCTGGCCTTTCTGTGCATCAGGCTAACCTGTCATGAAGTCAGACAGCAGAGCAGGCAAAATGGGGACCCAGGTCAGCCAGTGCAAAGCTCCCACCAGGAACCCCAGGCTTTGCGATCTCCTGGAACCTTCCTGTGCTCCTCTGTTATGGGACGAGGAGTCCAACAACCTTATCATTGAGTCAGCTGGTGAAATGGCCCTTTACGGTGTGCAAAATGCCACCACCACCAGTAAAACAAGCAAAGGAAGAGCAAAACCTCCGTAACTAAAGAAATGATTCCTTTCCAATAAGTGGATGGTGTTTAAATCTGATAAGGAACAAGTGACCCTGTGGTTCTTCCTGGTTTGTAGTGACTCAGGCCCAGAATAAGGTTTAGAATGTGTTTCTGGAAGTGGTATAAAGGAAGGCTTTCTTTAGGGTCACCTTTGAGACCTGGGCAAGTAGAGGAGGGGTAGGAACTGGAGACCCAGGCCAGTGGATGGAGCTCTGAGGGCTGGCAGGGATGGAGGCCTGGGGCAGCAGGCACCGAGTGGCACTGCCATCTGGCTTTGGTTGCGTGGGCTTTGGAAAGTAAGTTGGTGTTCTGAAGGCAAGGCAGGAGGGATCCCAGTGCCAGGGAACAGAGTAAATGAGAACTTGTCTCTAAGCCACGGATTCTGGAATTTCCCATAATTAACATTCCAGCTGAATATTCAAAAGGCCCGGGCTTTTGGTAGGCCTGTAAATTAAAATAGAATAAAGTATTTAGGGTCTACTTATGAGGGGTAATGGTCTGGGAAACCATGGCGTTTGTTATTTGTGAAACATGACTCAGTTTTTGCATCTGTAAAGTGGCAATAGATTCAGAAATTTTTAAAACGTTAGTCCTGAGAGCGATCTTAGAGATAATTTAACTCTTTTTATTTTAGAGAAAAGGATCCTGAAGCCGGAGAGATTTGTTACTCTAATGGTATTAATATTAATAATGGTGTTGACTATGCTGAGTGTCTGAAGTATGTAAGTTCATTTAATCCTCACAAGTTCTTTCTGAATAGTTATTACTATTATTCCTACTTTACAGATGAGAAAACTGAGACTTAATAAGGTTGTGCATCTTGCCCAAGGCCACACAGCTCATAATGGGCATAACTGGAACTTGAGACCAAGTCAGCTGGATTCTAGATTCTGAGTCTTAGAGAAGTAACTCACAGCAGCTCATATAAAAAGTTTTCTTCACTTTAGGAGGCCGAGGCAGGCAGATCACTTGAAGTCAGCAGTTTGAGACCAGTCTGGCCAACATGGTGAAATCCTGTCTCTACTAAAAATGCAAAAAAAAAAATTAGCCGGGCTTGGTGGCGTGCACCTGTAATCCCAGCTACTCGGGAGGCTGAGGCAGAAGAATCGCTTGAGCCTGGGAGACAGAAGTTGCAGTGAGCTGAGATTCGCCACTGCACTCCAGCCTGGGTGACAGAACAAGACTGCCTTGAAAACAAAAACAAAAACAAAAGAATGTCTTTTATATCTCAAGGGTCCAGAGAGAACCATAAAGGTGTGAGGTGTGAGAGAGATAATGGGGCTTCTCCACAGTCTGTACTGCCTTGTCTGGCGGGAATAGTAATAACTGACAGGAAGCTGACTGTGTGTGGGATATGGTATTAAGTTCTATACCTGGATTATGTTAATCATTTAATCCTCACTTCAACCTGTGAAATGCAAATTATTCTGGCGCATGTTAAAGATGGTGAGGCAGACATTATTCATGGGGATCATGGCCATAGGTATTGGGATCACTGCAACAGGGGCTTGCAGAAGAGGGGAGAGAGTAGACCTAACTCTTTCCCAGACAAGGACAAGTGGTTTATAAGCATGGAGTAGGGTGGGGGTCAGTGGATAGAAAATTACTAAGCGTGAACATTGAGAATAAGGGGATTTCTGGCTAAACCAACTTGATTGGATCATTGATGAAGGCAGACCAGGGTGATGGGGCAGAGGATTTTTTTTTTTGATAGGGTTTTGCTCTTGTTACCCAGGCTGGAGTGCAATGGCTCGATCTGGGCTCACTGCAACCTCTGCCTCCTGGGTTCAAGCAATTCTCCTGACTCAGCCTCCCAAGTAGCTGGGATTACAGGCACCCACCACCACGCTCAGCTGATTTTTGTATTTTTAGTAGAGATGGGCTTTCACCATGTTGTCCAGGCTGGTCTCGAACTCCTGACCTCAGGTGATCTGCCCACCTCAACTTCCCAAAGTGCTGGGATTACAGGAATGAGCCACAGGGCCTGGCCAAGGATTTTTGTTAGTAGGATTCTTGTTCAAAATGAATTCTACAAAGACAGAGAGGGAAGCCCCAGTTGAGGCCCAGTCAAGCTGAGGACTAAGAGGAACCTGACTAAAGTTTCCATCAAAGGAGAGAGTCTTTGTCAAACTCTATGAGATGAGCAATATCATACCCATTTTATAGATTAGTACACTGAGTCACAAAGATGAGTCAAGGTCACACAGTTGGTAGATGGTAGAACCAGGATTTAAACCTATGGAGTAGGATTTGAACCTCTGTGCTATACATATATCTAACATGCCTGTTTTTGATATGCACTTCCACACAACTACCATATAATGACAATTTATGTGTAATATGATGGCCTTGATCATTAAAGACAGATTAAACATAACACCGTGTCTTTGTTGGGAGATTTATTCTATTGTATTCAAGTATTTTGGGGATCGGTCATCCATCTAGTATCCAGATAACATTTCCAGATTAATATGTCAATTCCTGGCCATTCACCCAGAAGGAGCTATTTGCTTAGGTTGAAGGGATTGACCTGGCTACAGCTCACCCTTGTCCTGCCCTTTCCTCTTCAGAATTGGAAGGGAATCCTGCCCTGCTGTTAGGCGCTGCTTTCTCCCTTTGATTGGTTACATTGGAAGTCATTTTGCAAATGAGACAAGCATTAAGTTTTGTGAATAGTGGCGTCCATTGGTGTTGAAAGGTGTAGAATGAAATCACTGAAAGGAGAAGCCCTTTTCCAAATGATTTCATGTCTCAGATCTAAATTATTCATTTGAGAAATTAATCAGTTTGGATTTTAAGAGTTACTGTTGGGTGATGATTTTCTTCTTCTTTTGCCTCTAATGGATAATTTGAGGGAATCAGCTTTTATATTAAGAAGATAAAACATGAGTTTGCAAAGTTGCCATCTGATCCTATTGCCTGGTGGGCCGCCTAGGAAAAGGAGTCTTTGATGCATATTGGATCCTGAGGTGCATAAGGGCAGGAGCTACATATAGACAATTCCCTTTGTCTGTTATTTAATGCAAAGCCTTGCACAACTGGGCACCACACACTTGCCGCTAATGATATGTGGGAGTTGGAGAGTTACCCCCATTCTTCGTTCTAAACATCTCTCTTGGCTTTCTTTGTCCCACTACCTGCCTGAATCTGGCCCTGAGCAGGATGGCCACCCCACAGGACATAAGGTATGGGTTTGGAAAACTGAGAAAATGATCTGTGTTAGCTGGCTTCTGTGTTCCATGTGCATTTTATTGGAGCCTGTCTGAAGGTAGTGCCTTGCTTTTGGAATGAGGCCTGCTGAGTCATGCCAGGCTGTTTAGCTTTTCCTCTTTCACAGTAATGCCTTATCTTGGAGCATGAAATTGACCCCATGTTTGTCTATCTGGTCACTACTATGGTTCCCAAGCCCATAAACATCCCCTAATCTTTTTCTTTGCTACTCATGCAGTTTTTCTACTCATATTCAATACTTTAAGAAACTCACTCTTTCATTCTGTATTACTAACCCATGGCTCCTCTCTGTTCCTTCTTCACTTTAGTATTTTCTTTTTCTGAGAGGAGATCTTGGGTGAAAGTTATTATAGCTATAATTTATTAAATGTCTTCTGTGTGTCTGGGTCTGTGCTTAGAACTAATAATTATTTGTAACAATTGTCATCACTGTACACTTACTATGTGTCCAGCAGTGCTAAGTGCTTTGCAGACATAGATTCATTTAAGTCTTATAACAAGCTTATGACACGAATACTATTGATAAACCCATTTACAGATGTGGAGACTGAAGATTAGTGAAATTAATTAACTTGCCCAAGGTTACTAAGCTAGTAAATGGCAGTCTTGAATCAGGCAGTACAACTCCCAAGCCCATACTCTTAATCACTACAATATATTGCCCTTCTTTTAAGCCTGTGGCCTTTCCTATTGTTCACAGGTATCCTGCAAGGGCAGTGTATTGCTGTACAGACCTAATAAGATCCATGACCTCAGGCTTGTCTGCCTCCGAAGCCCATGCTTTTTCCTCTCTCCAAATTGCCTTTGAGGAAGATAGACTCTGAGTTGCCCACTATTACCTCACCAGTTGTTCCTTTCTTAGGCACAGAGAGAATGATGTAGGATTAACTACATCACATATGATACCCAAAGAAATCCATTGGTTTACTCCAGTGGCTTACCAATGTCTTTATCATCCTTTCTTCAAATTTTACATGGTACAAGAGATCGAGACAAAGCTACTCTGGTGGAATTCACAATAGAGGACCTGTGCCCTCCTGTGCCCCTGCTCTACCTCCCATGAACCATGGTTTCTGGAGTTCCTCCATCAAACCCTGAAGGACACCAGAAAGCACAGCTGTAATATCAGTTAACCTCATCCTAAGTCAGGAACACATACCAACCTTCACTAAGTGGATAGTTGTTTATTCCATTTTTGCATTTATCAAGATAACATTGTTCCAAGACATCTATGGTTAAAAATAACAACAACAACAACAACAACTTTTTGTCCTTATTCCAGCCAAAAATATATTTTCTAAGCCCATTTTCCTATAATTACATTAAAAGAAACATATTGGTCAGATCAAATCAATAAACACTTGTTTAGTGCCTGCCAGCCCTGGGGAAACAAATCTCAGTATGACATGGTAACTTCTAAGTTATGAGATGATGATGATGATGATGATGATGATGATTATTCTCAATTTTCTGAATGGCTTAAGCCCAGGCAATTAGGTCCTCTCTAAGATTATAGCAAAACAATCTTGTATCGGATTTCTCTTCCCACAGGAACTCCAACGTCCAAGCCATAGACACATCACGAAGGCAGGTCACACTATGATTTCACCTAAGCCACTAGAGTCAGTCATGACTTACTTTCTTCCTGTAGACAGCCCAGGGCACATGCTAGCCATGGGCTTTAGCTGCTGACACCCAGGTATGAAACTAAAATGAATGATAGACAACTCATAGCAAGATGTAGTGTACCATGAAGCCAAATCTAAAAAGTTTTCTGGGTGTATCTGTTATCTTTAACCCTGGATTATCAGGCCAGTGTTTTCAATTTTGATCTTCATATTTAGTGGAAGGAAAATCTGATTCCTCTGGAGTAAGAAAGGTGGAAAAGATGACATAGATGTATGTCTTTTAGGTTATGAGTATGGAATGGTGGCAAAGAATATTATGTGTCCGCCAAGTCCTATCCCTTTGTCTTTTGGGCACTAACCTAGACTACACCTCCAAGCCTTTTTTTTGCGGCTAGATGGCATCGTGTCATTGAGTTCTGGCCAATACATGTTGCCAGAAGCAATGTGTACCATTTCCAGGTCTGGCCCACAAAGTCACCCTATGCAGCCCTCCATGGTCTCTCCTCTTGTATTCACTGGTTGAATGGAGAGGACTCTGTAGATCTGGAGGATAGTGGACCCAGAGGAGAGAAAGAGTGTAGATCTCTAAATGAGCAACAAGTGTGTAGAGTAAGACCTGCACTTGGCTGTGAAATAAGCAATAACCATTTTTTTGTGTGTTAAGCTGTTGAGATTTGAGGAATGCTAATTACAGAATTTAGCTTACCTAACTAATACAGAGGCACAGTGAATAAGAGCCTAAGTATTAGAATTAGACAATTCTGGATTCTATAAAAACTTTTCCACTTACCAGCTGGGTGACCTTGCACAAATTACTTAACCTCTCAGCGTTTCAACATCATTTGTAAAATGGGAATATAATAACACTTACCTCATAGGATGGTGGGAGAACTCTATGGAAACATATGTGTATAATGTCTGTTACATAGCAGGTGGAGCAAGATTACAAATTCACTCACACAATCCAATTGTGCAAAGAAAATGTACTTCCTTTATTTCTCTATAACTGATTGAATTTTCTTCAAGATCCTCCAGCCCTGGGGTAGCAGGGAAACAAATGTGAACTTTAAATGAGCCAATTAACAATATGTCAGTCTCCTTTTGGTTTAAAATAGTTCCTTTCAGGTAACTGCTCAGGCTTTCAGAATCCTCACCCTTAAGAGAGTCAATGGGTGAGTTTACTCTGTAGCCCTAGAGGTGGCCCCAGAGGTCTTTGTGCAGGCCTCTGACTGCTCTCAGAGTCCTCACTGGTCCTGCTGGGTTGTGTCCTTTCCCTGTACTGTCAGTGCTTGCCCATGTGGCAGCTGCTGCTGGAAACTTGAGAGCTCTTCTTTCCTCAGCTTGGGAAGGGTTTGATGGGCTTCTCTTTTGAGCCAGCTGGTGCTGTGTATCCTTCTGAGGCCTGGCTGTGACTACCACTTGCTTTCTGGCCTTGGCTGCCCTTGGCCACAGGGTCATTTTGCTCCCCCATGGTGACCACTCTGGTGAGCTGACCGTTCAGCAAGTCACTTACTTTCTCGTTCCTTCTAAAGAGCATCCAGGAATTTCTGGTATTTTCCATACAAGGAGGGAGACTCCAGCAAACCAACTCAGGTCTGCTTTCAGCCTAGTCATGACTTTTCTCTGATATGGCCACCACTTGTTGCGTGTGGGGGTGGGGACAGTATCCTGCAAGGAAATCTCTTCTCAGAGACTCAGAGAAGGACAAGGGCCTCTTTGCTTTTGGTTTTGTGGCAGACAGGCTCTAAGGTGATTCCTTATGATCCTCACATCCTGGTGCACATACCCTTGTATAATCCCCTCCTCTTGAGTTGTGGGGGTGGGACCTATGATTGCTTCTAACCAATAAAATGTAAAAAATGGATACGGCATCACTTTGGTGATTATGTTACCTTATATAAAAAATTTCATCTTGCTAGTTGACTTGCAAGAGACTTTGCTTGTTGACTTGATGGAGTGGCCATGTAGGGAAAGCCAATGTGGTGAGGAACTGTAGGTGGCCCCTAGGAACTATGGGTGGCCTCTAGGACCTGAAGGTAGCCAGCAGCCAGTAGGAAGCCAGGATCCCAAGTTTTACAACCACAAGGAAATGAAAACTACCAATAACCTGAGTGAGCTTGGAGATGGATTCTTCTCCAGTCATGCCTCCAGATGAGAATGCAGCCCAGCTGCCATCTTGGTTGTAGTCTTGTGTGACCCTAAGTGGAGGATCCAGCTAATCCTGATCCACAGAAACTGTAAGATAATAAATGTCCATTATTTTAAGCTGCTAAATTTGTGGTTTAAATAACAAGCTGCTAACTTGTTATGCAGCAATGAACTTTGGCTGAGAGAGAGTTGGAGGCATGCGTATCTATTATTTCCCCTCCTCCAGCCCTTTTACACTTCTGACAACCTGCTGGGGGGTAGAAGAGCACACTTGCATTTTCCTCCTTCAGTCTGGTGGGAGGCCCTCTCCTGCTGTCCCCAGTCACACACACATCATAACTTACTCCCGATGGCCAAAGTGGCATTTACTCACTCTACTCTCTTTGGGCTCAAGATGTGGAGTGGCTGCTGTGAGACATAATTTAGAAGAAGAGGTAATAAATACACAAATAATATTTTAAGAATACTATCCCCATTACAAAGATCATTATATTCAGTTTCTGTATTAGTCCGTTTTCACAGTGCTATACAGAACTACCTGAGACTGGGTAATTTATAAGCAAAAAAGATTTAATTGACTTACAGTTCCACATGGCTGGGGAGGCCTCAGGAAACTTACAGTCATGGCAGAAGGTGAAGGGCAAGCAAGGCATATCTTACACGGCAGCAGGAGAGAGTGAGAGAATGAGGTGGGGAACTCCAAACACTTTAAACCATCAGATCTCATGAGAACTCACTCATTATCACCACAACAGCATGAGGAAAACCACCTCCGTGACCCAATCACCTCACACCAGGTCACTCCCTCGACTTGTGGGGATTACAGTTCAAGATGAGATTTGGGTGGGGACACAGAGCCAAACCATATCAGTTTCCTTCCCTTTAGATTCGGTTGGTTGAACTTCATTGTTTTCCCAGATCAGGAAGTTACACAAACCATTTTTAACTCTAATTTTCTCTTTAGTTTTTCCCTATTTCAAACTTCTCCTGGTATAGGAAAGGCCATTAGGGCTGGGTGTCCCACCTCCTTAGAGACATAAATAGGGCTTGCAATAAATGCTTGGGGAGTCTGGTTTCCCATGGGATGCTGATCCAGATAAGTAACTATCCTGTTAGGGTCAATGGAATACAGTCACAGATTATTAGAGCTGGAAGGAGAGCTATAAAGTCCAAATACTATCATTTTTTAGAAAAGGAAGTCAAGGCCCAGGGAGGTAAAATGACTTGCAAAAAGTCACCATGTTGGTTATTCCAAAGCTGGAACAAAAATCTGAACATTCCAATTCACAGACCATGCACTAGTTACCTTAAGATATCATGTACAAACTGCAAATCAATATGTAGCAGAAAATTCTTTAATGAGGCACGTTTGCCAGAGTGGATTATTTTTTAGATTCACTTTATTGAAACCTCTTCCTTTGCAAGAATTAAGTTTTTATCCTTTTCTGCTGATAAAAGAAAATCTTTCCAGGTAAAGCCGAAGAATAGCATCTTTCCTCTGACCTGCTAAATGGTAATAACAGCTGTTAGGAATATGTCCCATCAGGCCCCAGAGAGTGAGATATGGGGCATTTACAAACTTTGGGTTGCATTTGGAATTGTCTGAATCTGGGCAGCCTGCTGACCTCGGTTGGAGACAGACCTTTTAACTGTGCTTTTATGTATCATCGCTTCTTCTCTCTCTCTCTCTCTCTCTCTCTCTCTCTCTCTCTCTCTCTGTGTGTGTGTATATATATATATTATTTTTTTTTTTTAAGAAGGGGAGCTAGTCTTTACTTTTTCTCCCTTCTAGCCTTTCAAGACAAAGCACTTGAAATAGGAATATGATGTTTGTGGAAATGAATGAGATTAAAAAAATTCTTCTATCATTTTGCAGAGATTTTTGTACCCCTGGAATTAGAAAATAGTTTGGGTCATAGAGAATGACCTTTTTAATGCATGTTGTTATTTTATTACTAATTCTCATAAGTGAGTTTCCTGCAGATGAGTAGCTTGAGACACTGCCACCGCTGCTTCGTGTTTCTCAGTCCTAACAGTCAGTTTACGATGTCAAGCATGGCACCACATTTCAGTTTTGTGAGAAACGCTGTAGTATGGTGGGGAAGAACTCTAGCTATGGAGTCGAATGGACCTGAGTTCAGAATCTGTAATTTGGGGCAACTTACTTAACATCTTTGAGTCTGAGTTTCCTCATAGGTAAAGTGGAGAGATTAATAGTGCTTACCTGATATGGATGCTGCATACGTTAAATGAGATAAGAATATGACATAGCTAACACATGCCTGGCACATAGTGGGTGTTGTCATAACATACAGGACACTGTATTAGAATTACTGTACATGTTCACAATCCCAGCCAGACTGAAAACTCCATCAGAGCGGAAACTATGTCTGTCTTGGTGTAATCCCAACTGTCAGTTTACTGAGTACTGTATCATAGGTGTTTATATTTTTGTGAATTAATGAATAAACAAATGATCAAAAATTGATAATTATTACTAATGTTCTCCTTGAGTGGCACACCAGCAGATCACTCAGACTAGCTGAGTCATTTCGGCAATACCCTGTTGCCTAAATGCATTCAAACTTGCTCATACAGAGATGCAGGTACCAGCTGCTTCCAGGCTTCCTACCTTTGACATATTTAGTTCAGGTTTAGGAATTTGGAAAGGCATTTCTTCATAATCTGGCATTGACTGGAGCTTACAGAAAATTCTCACAGTCTGAAGTTTAAAAACCAATATCTGAAGAAGAACTAGAAAGGGCAAGTGTTAAAATAATCTGGTTAGAAAAACAAAGTTTCTTCTTAGTTCTTAAAATTCAAAACCCGATGTGAACCCCTTATGAGTTCAATAATTACCAAGGAAACTGAGGTTTTTAATGTTCCTGTTCCATTATAGATAATTTCCTTCTCATAGGAGACCTCTAACAGCAGTCAAGATGGAAATAAAAATATTCTGGGGAGAGAGAGTGGAAGAAATAAAAAAGGAACATAATATGGAGGAAAGATAGATCCCTAGGAGATGGAGAGTTTTGTAAACAAGTTTTCTCTACACAAAGATTGGATTTGCCTTTGCGTCTCCAGGGCCCAGCACAGAGCTTGGACATGTGAGCTGCTCCACCCATATTCGTTGGGTGAAAGGTGCCTATGAGATGGTGTGGCAGAGAAGGAAAATGAGCTGGAGTGGAAGAAACCAGAGCCCCGGAAACCAACATGCCAGAGTCCATTGCCTGGCTAAGGAGCAGAAAAAGGAAGACAAATGCTTGGATGGAAAGAGGGAAGGACAAAAAGCTGGACTGTGAAGTTCTACTTTCATTTTTTGTTGTTTTTGTTTCTTTATTTAAGAAAAGCAACAAGGGGTCCAGGCACAGTGGCTCAAGCCTGTAATCTCAGCCTTTTGGGAGGCTGAGGGGGGCAGATCACCTGAGGCCAGGAGTTCGAGACCAGCCTGGCCAACACGGTGAAACCCCATCAGTACTGAAAATACAAAGATTAGCCAGGTGTGGTGGTGCACACCTGTAGTCTCAGCTACTCAGGAGGCTGAGGCAGGAGAATCACTTGAACCCAGAAGGTGGAGGTTGCAGTGCACTAAGATCACGCCACTGCACTCCAGCCTGGGCAACAGAGCAAGACTCCAAAAAAAAAAAAAGAAAAAAAAGGAGAAAGAAAGAAAGAAAGAAGGAAGGAAAGAAGGAAGGAAGGAAGGAAGGAAAGAAGGAAGGAAGGAAGGAAGGAAGGAAGGAAGGAAGGAAGGAAGGAAGGAAGGAAAAGCAACAAGGGAGAAATGTCAAGAGCAGAGAGTGCTAGAAGGAAGTGAAGGCAAATGTGGAAGATAAGAATTAATTCTTTGTTTCTCTTTTCTCTCTGAGAACGTTAGACCTCTGATCTAATTCTCCACTGCTTCCTTCTCTTTGTATCTGTTTTTATTATTCTCTCCCATTAAACCATAAGCAACTTGAGGGCAGACAATCAGTTTTACTCCTTTTATATCCACCACTGAACCTAAATGGGTGCCTGGTTCATTTGATGCTTAATGAATTAAATTGGCAAGAACAGATGATACCCGTCAATGGATGTATCTATATAAAGAAATTCCACTTTTCCATGACAGTGGGACAATCAATTCTTTCTCCTCTCTCTGTCTCATGGGATATACACAAGAAACAGAAAATTGAAAATTATAGGGAATTTTTTTACAGTTCCACACATGTTGTTGCTGGAATTCACTGGAATTTAATCAAAATAATATACTACAACATATGTCAACTCTACTTCTGTGGTTGTTAAAGGAAAAGTATATCTCCAAATGAGACAAAGCGCAGTTGGAAATAGGCACAGTGTTTTATTATCATCTACTAGTTCTCATCTCAGATTAAGTCACTCCATGGTGTTGGGTAATCTACTTTCTTCCAGCTACAAAGTCTAATCTATTACAGGTCATTCAATATTAGAAATAGGTAAAGTCATGTCCAGGGATATGGCTGGAACATTAAAAAAATACAATACACAGGAGGTGAGCTGGAATGGGAGGATATGGAAAGAAAAATAAAATAAGGGCACATGGAGGATAGAAACAAAAGGAGCCAAAAAGGATCCTTCAGTGGAGAATAATAGAGCTTCATTTCTATTTCCTTTGATATTTATGATCGATCAAGCCTACACTTCTTCATACTGAGGAAGGAAGATGTGACTTAAAACAATAAAAGTTGCAAGTTGGCCTTTGAGTAATGGGAAAAGTATATCACACAATTCTATGTGAGAACAGCGTTCTTAGTTTTTTTCTGGGTCCATAGAATCCCTTTAATAATCTGATGAAAGCTAATGAATCTTTCCCCTGCAAAATGCACAAACATCTAAAATTTGGCTTGTGATTTTATTTTGAAGGCTCACAGACTCCTGCAGCCCCTCAATTAATTCTGTATAAGACTACTTCTGGTAGATAAGTTTTCTGTTTTCCTTACATCTTATACTGGAATTGAGCTTTCAGTTGCCATTTACCCCAGAGCAGATGAGATACAAGTGCTCCCGTCTGTGGGTAGGGGTTATCTGGTGTCTATGTTCTACATTTTTGGTGCAAGCAGTTGGCCTTCCAAAAATGGGAATAGCTATAAATAGCAAATGTTTGGCTGAGACAATCTGAAGCAGTTTTCTCCAAATGCTCTATGGACAACATGAATGAAGGAACCAAACCAAACACAAATAGTTTACATAAGTCTGTCAAGGGCAATGTGGGGGTTAGTGGTAAAGGAAGGGGATGAAGAGGACACGCATGAGTGCTTGATGCCTCAGAGCCAACATGTGGCAATGTTACTGTATGATGTGGCACATCTGTTTGCAAGCTGTATATGCTTCAGAATTGAGCAAATAGGTGTAGCAAAAGGTCAAGAATAGCAAATAGAATCCATCTTCCTTACCAGTTTCAGTAGACTGTATTGCAGTCCGCTATATCAATGTCTGCCAGTGGATCAGCTCTCCTGGTATTGATACCATTGTGTAACCACCTCCCCTTGAAGCTGGGCTGTTCCTGTGATTTGCTTTAACCAGTAGAAGGTGGAAGAAGTGAGTTGTGCCAGTTCTGGAATAAACCTTAAGAAGCCCTGGAAGTCTGCTTTCTGCTCTTGGGAGCCCTGAGCTGCCACAGAAGAAATCTATTTGCTGTGCTACAGCGACCATGTGGAGAGGCCATGTGGAGAGGGAGGGAACTTAGGACTGAAGTTCCAGCCACCAATGAGAACTGAGGATCCAGACACAGGACCGCAGGCAAGTCATTCCAGCCACTACCTAGCCCTTTGAGCCATCTCACCTGAAGCACCATCAGACATGTAAGTGAAGAAGCCATTTTGGATGATGTAGTCCCTAATCCCAGCAGAAGACTTGAGGAGAAGAGATGAGCCATCTCTGCTGCACTCTATCCAATTCCTGACCCACAGAGTTGTGAGAAACAATAAACGTGGTTGTTGTTTTAAGCTACTAAGTTTAATTTTTATATATAAGTTCCAGAGTTCATGTGCAGGATGTGCAGGTTTGTTACACAGGTAAATGTGTGCCATGGTGGTTTGTTGCATCTGTCAACACATCACCTAGGTATTAAGCCCAGCATGCATTACCTATTTATCCTGATGCTCTCCCTCCCTCTCCCTTCCGACAGGCCCCAGTGTGTATTGTTGTCCTCCCTATGTCCATGCGTTCTCATAGTTTAGCTCCCACTTATAAGTGAGAACATGCTGTGTTTGGTTTTCTGTTGCTCTGTTAGTTTGCTGAGGATAATGGCTTCCAGCTCCATCCATGTCCCTGCAAAGGACATGATCTCATTCTTCTTATGGCTGCATAGTATTCCATGTTATATATATACTACATTTTCTTTATCTAATCTATCATTGATGGACATTTGGGTTGATTCCATGTCTTTGCTATTGTGAATAGTGCTGCAATAAACATATGTGTGCATGCATCTTTGTAGTAGAATGATTTATATTCCTTTGGGTATATATCCAGTAATGGGATTGCTGGGTTAAGTAGTATTTCTGGTTCTAGATCTTTGAGGAATCGCCATACTGTCTTCCACAACGGTTGAATTAATTTATATCCACACCAACAGTGTAACCTTACCAGCATCAATTGTTTCTTGACTTTGTAATAATCGACATTCTGACTGATGTGAGATGGTATCTCATTGTGGTTTTGATTTGCATTTCTCTAATGATCAGTGATGTTAAGTTTTTTTTTATATGTTTCTCGGCTGCATGAATGTCTTCTTTTGAGAAGTGTCGTTCATGTCCTTTGCCCACTTTTTAATGGGGTTGTTTGTTTGTTTGTTTTGTAAACTTGTTTAAGTTCTCTGTAGATTCTGGATATTAGACTTTTTTCAGATAGACAGATTGCAAGAATTTTCTCCTACTCTGTAGGTTGCCTGTTTGCTCTGATGATAGTTTCTTTTGCTGTGCAGAAGCACTTTAGTTTAATTAGATCTCATTTGTCTATTTTAGCTTTGTTGCAATTGCTTTTGGCAATTTTGTCATAAAATCTTTTCCCGTGTCTATATCCTGAATGGTACTGCCTAGATTTTCTTCTAGGGTTTTTATAGTTTTGGGTTTTACATTTAAGTCTTTAATCTGTCTTGAGTTAATTTTTGTATAAGTTGTAAGGAAGGAGTCCAGTTCCAATTTTCTGCATATAGCTAGCCAGTTCTTCCAGCATCATTTATTAAATAGAGAATCCTTTCTCCGTTGCATCATTTATTAAATAGGGAATCCTTTCTCCATTGTTTTTTGTCAGGTTTGTCGAGGTTGTAGATGTGGGGTCTTGTTTCTGAGTTCTCTATTCTGTTCCATTGGTCTATGTGTCTGTTTTTGTACCAGTACCATGATGTTTTGATTATCGTAGCCTTGTAGTATAGTTTGGAGTCCAGTAGCATGATGCCTCCTTAAGCTACTAAGTTTTTAATAATAATGGACTACTAAAACAGTAACTTTTACCTAGAAGTGGGGCACTGCTGTAATAAAAACCTAAACCTGTGGCACTGGTTTTGGGATCAGGCAATGAGTGAAATTCAGAAGGTTTTTTGAGGAGATTGTTCACAGAGACTAAAATGACTGTAGGAAAATTGTGTTGGTGGCTGGAGAAAAGGTGATTCTAATTTTGAAATTGTTGTAAGTGGCAATGCAATAATATAAAATATATGTCCAATGAACTTGTGGATTTTCCTGAGATTATCAGGCAGAATGTTGAAAGGGCGTGTGATAGCTTTTAATTGTGCCTGATAAAGTAGAGAGATAAAAAAGATGAATGAAAGAAGGGACTGTTCAGTTTTCAAGAAGATCAAGAAGCAACATTCCTAATCCAGGCTTTGCTGAGTTACAAAGTAAAACAGTTCTCATTCTTGGCCTCCCCAGCCTACAAAATATTCTCAAAGTAAATAAAAACCTGGGAGCAGAGATTAATTCCATGTCACTGCTAGGAAAACATGGCCTTGGCGGTCTAGATCAGATCAAGGTTTTGGCTGTAACACCTGTTGTGGAAACCTCAATAAGATTTAAGTTTCAGTCTTATCAATCCTCCGAGATAGACAGTAGGATTTTAAGACTCTTAGAGGACTGTTTCCTATACTCCCTCTGCTAGAAAAACATAGTTTCTAAGAATATAATAGCATTTGTTTTCACAGCACCCTTATTTTCAGCCAAAGGTAGAAAGGGACTTATTTTTGAAAGATTTATGAGTGTGAAATGTTTTTAATGGATTGCAGTATACTTTTATATATAGTAAGCCTACAAAGGTAAATGAATTATTTCAGCTTGGATTAAAAGGGACAGACAAAATGAAGAGACGTCTCTGAGGACCTAACTTCCTATAGTTAAGAAGGTTGAAAAAGCTACTTAGTTGTAATCATAAAGCATTTCTAATGAAAAAGAATGACTCAGAGAGGGTGAAGTCAAGAGCTCAGAGAGCAGATCCAAGAGCCATTGTTGTAACAAAAGCCATTCTGCTCTCAGGGGGCAAAACTGAGCCTTACTCCAGGAACACTCCCTGACTTTGGAATTGGAGGATTTCAAAATTGCAATGGACCAGTGCTTTTATATGTCTTTTATACCCCTCTTCCATTTATGAATGGAAATGTCTATTGCAATTATTCTGTTTCTCACTGTTGTGCATTGCATGTGTGGGGAGTACAGAAGTTATCTTTTTAGTTCACAGTCCTTGCACTTGAAAAACCATACCTGAGTAGCTGCACAAATGGGGCCACATATTAAGAGTACCATCTACAACTATGCCTGAGATTTAGCTCATAAGATTTTAGACTTTGAGCTAGTGCTAAAAGGATGAGGCTTTTAGGGGATCTTGGGTAGGAGAGAGAGAGTATATTTTGCCCTTGAGAAGAATGTGAATTTCTCTGGTCAGAGACCAGATTGTGGTAGCTCTCAAAAGTTGTCTCTTAACAATTCCTCTCCTCAGTATGCACAAGCTG
Organism: Chlorocebus sabaeus; assembly: GCF_047675955.1. Lineage (NCBI taxonomy): Eukaryota > Metazoa > Chordata > Mammalia > Primates > Cercopithecidae > Chlorocebus > Chlorocebus sabaeus. The sequence continues at coordinate 49,708,544 of NC_132923.1, read as the reverse complement.
CTCTTCACATCAAGAGATGGAGATTATTTCTCTTCCTCTTGAATCTGGACTGCATTTGTGACTGACTTTCATCAGAAGAATGTGGTGGAAGTGAAGTCTGAGACTGGCAGCTTCCACTTTCTTTCCCTTGAAGTCTAGCCATCATGCTGTGATATGCCCAAGTGATACAGGGAGACCAGGTGGAGAAGAACTGAGGCTCTCCAGTGGATAGCTCAGACTAAGCTCCCAGCCAAAAGCCAGCATCAACTATCAGCCATGTGAGTGAACCATCTTGGACAATCTAGCCTAGCTGACCTCCCAGATATCTGCAGCCCAGGTGTCATTACACGGTGTAGAAAAACCATCTAGCTGATTCCAGTCAACCCCTTGGATTGTGAGAGATAATAAAATGGTTGGTATGGCACATGTTATACATATGTAACAAACCTGCATGTTGTGCACACGTACCCTAGAACTTAAAGTACATTAAAAAATAAAAAATAAAAAAATAAAATGGTTGGTTTAAGTCACTATATTTTTGGGCTTTGTTTTGCCACACGGATAAGTCAAACAGGTTGGTGGTGGCTTCTCGGAACACTGTATTGAGAAAGACTTTTAGGCAATACCCAGGATTAGTGGGGAATGGGCTATGACTGATTACCAATCTCTTTATAGAGGCAAGAAGGGAGAGTAGAGTCCTATATAAAATGGCAACAGAATAACAAAATTACAATTTATGCTATCTCAGTAGAGCTCAGGAGTAGCTGTTGGCAGTTTCTTGTAAGAAAGTTGTGATTTAGAATAAAAATAAAGATCCTGGCTTTTGATTAGCACTAAACTCTTCTATGTTCCAAGGTTTGAATTTGTTAATTTCTGAAGAACTTTTAACCCAGGAGAACAGACAGAAACTCCGTGAAAGTTAGACCAAGTGAGACCTCAAGGATAACCACTAGGATTCATCCATTCCTGTTTTCTCCCTTCTCTCTTTCCTTCCAGACTCAGGGCTGCAAACAGTTTTGGAAGGTCCCCGGAACAGTAAGCATCCCTGTAGACTAGTCTACATTTTCCTGCAGATGTCTAAGCCCAAGTCCTGCAAATGTGTAATACAGAAGTGCTAAATATGTCTGTGAAAATGAAAACCCCACTTGCCCACTCACTCACTCACTCATTTTAATTTATGTACAGTTGTGTTTTGTGCAGTATTCTCTGTGCCAAATATCTCTCTAAGGACTGGGGAAAGGGAAATAAACATGGCATAGGTTCTAAGCAAAGCATGGTCTCTATCTTCAGGAAGCTCATGTTCTACTGTGGGAAAGAGAAAACTAAACCAATCTGGAATTATGACAGGATAAGATCGATACAGCAACAACAGACATACACGTTATAAGAGTAACTGGCATTTATTGTGTACTTATCTCAATCTTTTAACATTTTAAATTAGTTTTAATTATTTTTATGACAGCTTCATTGAAATATAATTCACATACCATAAAATTCACCCCTTTAATATGTATAATAATTCAGTGTTTTTAGTGTACTCACAGAGGTGGGCAACCATCACCACTATTTAATTCCAGAACATTTTCATCACCTATCTATCAGCAGTCACTCCCTATTTCTCCTGTCTTCCTATACTTGACAATCACCAGTCACCTTTCTGTCTTTATGGATTTGCCTATTTGAAACATTTCATGTAAATGGAATCATTCATGTCTGTGTCTGATTTATTTTACTTAGCATGTTTTCAAGATTCATCCATGTTGTAGCATGTATTGGTGCTTATAATATTCCATTGTATGGATATGCCATGTTTTGGTTCTTTGTCCATTGATGGGCATTTTAGTGGTTTTTGGTTACATGAATAAGTTCTTCAGTGGTGCTTTCTGACATTTTAGTGCACTCATCACCAGAACGGGTGTATACTATACCCAATAAGTAGTCTTTTATCCCTCACCCACCGCCCAGCCTTCCCTCCTGAGACCCCAAACTCCATTATATTATTCTTATGCCTTTTCATCCTCATACTTTAGCTTCAACTTAGAAGTGAGAACATATGACATTTGGTTTTCCATTCCTGAGTTACTTCACTTAGAATAATAACCTTCAGCTCCACCCACGTTGCTGCAAAAGGCATTATTTCCTTACTTTTTATGGCTGAGTAGTATTCCATGGTAGATACATATCACATTTTCTTTATCCACTCATTGGTTAATGGACACCTAGGTTGGTTCCATATCTTTGCAATTGCTAATTGTGCTGCTATAAACATGCCTGTGCATGTGTCTTTTTCATATAATGACTTGTGTTCCTGTGGGTAGATACCCAGTAGTGGGATTGCTGGACTGAATGGTAGTTCTACTTTTAGTTCCTTAAAGACTCTCCATACTGTTTTCCATAGTGGTTCTGCTAGTTTACATTCCCACCAGCAGTGTAAAAGTATTCCCTTTTCAGCATATTTATGCCAACACAGGTTGTTTTCTGATTTTTTTTTTTTTTTTTTTGAGATGGAGTTTCGCTTTTGTTGCCCAGGCTGGAGTGCACTGGCACATTCTTGGCTCACTGCAACTTCTATCTCCCAAGTTCAAGAGATTCTCTTACCTCAGCCTCCCTCATAGCTGGGAGTACAGGTACCTGCCACCACGCCCGGCTAATTTTTGGCTTTTTAATTATGGCCATTCTTGCAAGAAAAAGTGGTATCTCCTTGTGATTATAATTTGCATTGCCCTGATAATTAGTGATGTTGAACATTTTTGCCTATGTTTGTTGGCCATTTGTATATCTTCTTTTGACAATTATTTATTCATGTCCTTTGCCCACTTTTTGATATAATTATTTGTTTTTTTTCTTGCTGATTTGTTTGAATTCCTTGTAGATTTTGGATATTAATCCTTTGTCAGTTGCATAGTTTATGAACATTTTCTCCCACTCTGTGGGTTTTCTGTTTACTCTGCTGATTATTTCTTTTGCTGCCAGGACCATTTATTGAATAGGGGATCCTTTCCCTTACTGGGTGTGAAGTGGTATTTCATTGTGGTTTTGACTTGCATTTTCCTAATACCAATGATGTTGAACATCCTTTCATGTGCTATTGGCCATCTGTGGGGCTTTTTTGAGGAGGTGGGGAACAATTGTCTATTCTAAACCTTTGCCTGTTTCTTAATTGTTTTTTTAAATTGTTGAATTGTAAGTGTTCTTTGTATATGCTGAATACAAATCCCTTATTAGATACATAATTTGCAAATATTTCTTCCATTTTGTTTTTCACCTTGATGGCGTCCTTTGAAGCACAAAATTCTTTAATTTTGATGAAGTCCAATTTATGTCTTATTTTGTCACTAGTGCTTTTTATGTCATGTCTAAGAAATCATTGTCCAATCCAAGGTTGTCACTGTTTACGCCTATGTCTTCTTTTAAAAGTTTATAGTTTAGCTCTTACATTTAGGCCTATGACTCACTTTGAGTTAATTTTTGTATGTAATGTGAAGTAGGGGTCTAAGTTCTTTCTTTTCAAAGCAGGTTGATATTTAGTTGTCCCAGAATGCTTTGTTGAATTGTCTTAGTATTCTTATAGAAAATCAATTGACCATAAAAAAAGGCAAAGTTTTATTTCTGGACTCTCAATTCTAGTCCATTGACCTATATGTCTATCCTAATGCCAGTGCCTTAGCCTTTACAAGAACCATGTGAAGAAGGTTAGTACCTAGTAGTTTAAAGGCTCAGGAAGTTTGAGCATGTTCTTCGAGATCATATAATTAGTATACAGTAAAGCTGAGACTAGAAATTTGGATTTTCTATTGTCAGAGCCCAGACTAGAAAGTTAATACTCTGCAGTCACAGGAGGGAATTACTATGGCATGGGCTTGTAATTAGATGGAGAATGCCAGGATGGAAGAAATTTGGATTCAGGGAAGATGTCACCTGTGGACATATAAGAATATACAAGGCAAAACCAAGACCCAGGGGAAAATGGGAGTGGAAGGAGGCCAAGACACCATAATTAATTAGCGCCCTTGAAAGTTCAGAGGAAGCCAGGGAAGGTTTTCAAGAGGAACTCACCTTTTGACAATGTCAGGGAAGTTCTGTAGAGGTTTGCCAGGTGTGTGAGTGTTGGGTAAGATAGAAGAAATTCTGGGTAGAGGAAATAGCATGCATGACAAACTAATGGTACTGAAGAATATAGCATAGCCAGGGAATGGCAAGAACCCAGCTGAAAACCAGGGGGAGCTTCAGGAACTAGTTGGAGATGAGACTGGAAAAGTAATTCGAAGGTAGACTGTGAAGGTCCTTGAATATATTGCCAGAGTTTGGTTTTTCTCTTGTGATCAACTGGGAATAATTGTAGAGTTTATACAAGGGAGTTATGTCTTCAGATAACTGGTAGCAGAGAACAGGATAGACTAGAGGAGGAAACAGAGGCAGTAAAACTGGGCTGGGAGCTATTGCAGGAGAGATGATGAGGAGAGTAGGGATGGAGAGGAAAAGGCAGTTCTTTGGAAAGCATGATTGATAAGATTTGATGACTGATTTGCTATGGGAAGGGGAGGGAGAGCGAGAGGGAAAGGGATAGAGACGGAGAGCGGAGGAAGAGGAGCAGGAGGAAGAGGAGGGTGAGGAGGACACAGCAGTAGTGACTGCTGCTGGTGACAGGGAGGGAAGTGGGGAGGGAGAGAAGAGAAGAGAGAAGGAAAGAAAGGAAATAAACATTTCCTGAAGGCCTAGTATGTGATAGCTCTGTTAGCATATTTATATTTTCAGGTGAGAAAACATACTGAGAGAAGCTAAAAAAATTATTCACAATCACAGAACTGATAGTCGGTGGTTGAAACAAATTTCAAATCCAGTCTTGTTAGACTCCAAATCCCCTGCTCTTTCCTCCACAGCGTGTTGTCAAAGACAAAGTTCAGCTTTGGTACAGGCAAGAGAGTGAGTACTGATACCACTTAGAAAGAAAAGGAAGAGAAGTGAACCTCTGTGCCCTTTTTCTTTAACAGGAAAAGGACACAGAGGGTCACTTGAGGGCACATAGTGTTTGAGGCAGCTATAGGACATCTAATAACCGACAGGTGGTTAGAAATACAGAATCAAAGTTCAGGAGAGGCACAAAGGCTTCTGCTCTAGAACTCCCTTCTTTCTTACTCCTGAAATGTTGGGTGATGCTACAGGAAACAGATGAGTTTGCCCAGGGAACCATGTGGAGTATGAACAGAAGGAAGGCAAGAAAGGAACTCATCAAACAGATCAAAGGTGAGAGATAGGAGGGCCCAGAACATCTTCCCTGGTGGCTCTTGTCCACGGGACACCTGGCTTTTCCCCCCAGAGAGTTGGCTTCCAGCCATGCTTGAGTGAGAACCGTGAGGGCCCTTGCCTTCCTTAGTGAGTACTCGATAAATGATCACTGTCATTGTCACGTTATAACGTGGCTATTATGTTCATGGACAGAGCAAAAATAAGTGACTATTTTTCAAGAGTCTATTTGGTGTAGACCTCTCCAGAGGCAGAACTGTGGAATAAAATTATTTCCAGTGGTCCCTCCCAGCGCCTTGGCTCCACAATTCTCTCACTTTAATATGTAACTGGTAATTAATAACTATCTTGAAATTTTGATTTCTGGCCCAGAGTCTATCATTATACTTCCAAATTTTATTGAGAAAATATTGGAAGCCAAAGAGAGACTTTGCTTTTGTTGACTTTAAAAGAAGCATTATTCATATTCATCCAAAATATATTCATTTATCTCTTGCTCACATAAACAGCTTTCTGCTAGGTACAGTGGTGAAGCCATGTAAGTGCAAAATCTCTGTCCCCAGACTGTCCGTAAACTAGATAAGGGGGAGGTGAGCATACCTGTAGAGGTAAATATCAATGGAGGTGGTAATTGATCAAAATCAACTTTTTTGAGAGTTATTTCAAAGCAATTTATGGCTGAGCCTTGGACAATATAGATTACAGAAAGATAGAGGTGAGAGAGAGAGACAGTCAGACATTGAGAGCGAGAGCAAGAAAGAGAAGAATGAGAAGGAATGAGGGAAGGGAATGACCTTGAAGCTAGCCTTAAGATTGGGTAGGATTTGAACAGTCAGAGATGAGGCCAATTCCAGGAGGGAGAGAAGGTCTGAGTGGCAAAGAGAAGGTAAAGATAGTCCAGGTGTGTTGTAAGAAGGGGAGCCAGTTAGCCTGAGGGAAGCAGGGAACTGTCCAGATACATCCTTGGAATCTAAGGGAGAAAGAGGAAGGGAGGGTTACGGTTCACAGACTATAAATGTGTCTTCACACCCCTACTTGCAGCAGGCTCGTCCTAGACTTCTCATGGTCATCCCGGGGAGGCCATCAGCTGTCCCTTACAAAGTGGATATTACAGGCAACTCAGTCCCATGCCATCCTCTTGAGATGTGTATTTTGAAAGAAACGTGGTTACCAACTTCTCTCAGGCATTGGACAAAACCATTCACTGAGTGCATATTGGTGACTAGTGCAGTTCTGTCCATTTCCCAGAACTTTTACTATTACTGGAATGCCTCCTCTTCACTCCCTTTCCCAAGGTCATGAAGCCTGCCGGAATGCTGCCATGGTAAGAAACTGAGGCAAGGTTCTGAGGACAACCAATGATTGAGAGGCTGTTTGATTTCTCCTTCCTATAGCTTCTAATCTGGCTCCTCAGTGATTTGTGTCCTCTGCTTATTTGGGATGCAAACCCTCATAGTAGGGCCTGGGATGCACTCCCAGCTTTGTGTAGCACCTGGATGGCCAAACATAGGGCCTAGGGAAAGGTTTCTTAGACACCAAATAACATGTAGATGATTTATACATAAATGAGTCAGAAATATGGAGATTAAGTTTTTGCTGAGATGCACATGAATTAAGGAGAAAAGTGTTTGAGGCAATTTAAAAAGAAATGCCATGAAACTTAAAGCATATGGAAAATAATACAAGATGTTGGAGAAATCTCTAAAGGGATGGGGTTTGGCCTAACAAGTCCTTGGAGTCCCTCCCCATTTCACAAAAATTCTCATGATTTAAAGGAATTAACTTGACTTTAGAGACTGGCTGAAAAGGGTCTATGGCTCCAGCTTTGACTGGCTCATCCCCAGTCTAATTGTTCATATTTTAATTTTTTTTTTTACCTTGTTCTGTGGTTCATGTCTAAATACTCGAAGATGTTTATATTGCATACATTCGGCTCTAATTGGCCCTTAAAAGAAGGTGTTGATTAGAATCTGCTCAACATCAACAGCTAGCTCACACAACATTCTGTAATTACTGTTTATTAATTTAGTTCAAGTGGCATAGTTGAAAGCCCTGTTCAGATGGGAGAAGTAAATTGTCACTGGTATTGAATATGTAAATTATGTGCATTGTAAATTTCCATGAGAAATGTTTAAAGTTAAATGCTGTGCACATAAACCCTTCCGGTTTTATCTAACCCAGCCCTTGGAGTCGAATCAGGTCTTCACTCAGAAAGCACACGGCAGAGCAACCTGTGGGCGCTATGCCATTGCCCCAGGGTGGTGCATCTTACCTAGAGTTTGTAAAATGAGATGCTGTAATCAAGTTTTGTTGTGTGTGTTCCCTTTTTTTATGAAACAAAGCAACGCTAATGTGCCCTCTTTATCCTCATTCACAAAACCCTTCTGTGGAGGTCCCCAGCAGATTTTCTAAGGATGTTTGGCAATCTAGCCAATTCCCCTCTTTCCCTGAGGAAGCTTCTAGATGCTATTGGTTGGCATGCTGAAAACAACAGGACTTGAAGACAGCTTTTCTTCAGCAAACAGGTGAAATAAGTTACTGTGAACGTGTGGGGTTTTTTCTTCCCCCAGAGCATTAAAGAAGATGGCAGGAACTGGGACATAAACTCTCTAGTTGGGCTTGTTTCCTGAAGCCCAAACACTCTGATCTCAGGAAGCTGTATTAAAGGCTCTGAGGCTCTTCCCAGGAGAGGGTGTGGCTTAATCTGGTTGGGAAACCTTATTATACCAAAGATTGTTTTGGATTCTTGCTGTATTAAGGTTGAATTAAGTGAAATTTTTCTTTAAACATCAACCAAAACATTTTTCTTTTTTCTGTCTTAATAGTGCTTTGGGCAAGTTACTTAATTGATCTATTCCTTGGATTCCTTACCTATAAAATGGAAAAAATAGTAGTACCAGTTTCATGAATTGAATGAAAAGATTAAGTGAAATAATACCTGTAAAGTAATTAAAAGACAGCTTGCCCATAGTTTAGGGACAATACATGTTAACTATTATTTGTCCCTGTAAAATTTTACACGATTACAACTGAACCCCAGAATGCTTTTGTACATGATTGTAAGATTTCCTTTTGTAGAAATTTCTGATTATTTGGGAGAAACTTAAAAATACAACTGTCCAAAAAGATACTTTTAAAAAATTAGGGATGAAAACCAAAGGTTTTTGTAAGCGTGAAAATTTAATTATTATTTGTCTTTCTTAAGGTTGAAAAGAGTAGTTGAGGCAAAAAGTACATCTGGCTCCTCTGCCACTGAAGCCCACACGTGCCCATTTGGGGGGCTTTCTGTCTTTGTATAAGTTTTTCAGCCCAGATGTTGGATGTTTTCAATTTTGCAGAATCTGACTATAAATGAACTGAAAAAAAAATGGCCCAACTGTTACTGGGACTAATTATGATGGTTCCAAGGAGAATGTGCATGCTTTCACTTTTTCTTTATGAAGTCTTCCTGAAGAAAGACTTTTGATTGAAATAACCCATTTGGATGATAGCTAACATTTTCAGAAGTAATAATAATACAACTTCAGATCCGTAGAGAGGAAGGAACGGGAACATGAAACGCTTTACAGATGCCAGCTCATTCATCGGCATTACCCTCCTGTGTGGCAGGTGGCAAACATTATTCTTCCTGTTTTACAGATGCAGAAACTGAGGCACTGAGAAATAAAAGCATGAGGCCTAAAAGTTCCAGAGCAAGTCAGTGATAGAAACAGGAAGCCTAAAGCCTTGTGGTCTGATTAGGTGCTATCCACTGAGGACAATCTGGCTAGGAGCTATCCACTGAAAACACTGCTGCCAGTGAGTTCCCCTCATCCAGGAGAGCCTGCCTTTCTCGACCAGATGTTTCAGCTCAGTTGTCTGCTTATTCCTGTAAAGTAAACCCCATTTTCCTATTAATTTCTATTGAAAAATCAGCGATAGGGGCTCCCAGATTCTTCCCACATGTAGAGCTGAACATTTTTGACATGGGAGAACTGAATGTGGTTGCCCAGGTTCCGGCTGTTTTTGACCTCTCCACTTCCCACCTTACTCCCACCCTGGTAGTGTTTTAAGAAGTTGGGAAAAAACCTGGTTCATAGTGGAGAGGGCATGGGCAGTGCTTTCTCACCTTTGGTGCTCACTCTGGACAGTATTTCTTCAGGTCAGGAGGAGTTCTGTCCAGTCGGAGGCCCCCAGAGCAGATTCTTAATACCCCTGGGATTTGGCTTTACATCTTGCTTGGGTGATTCTAAGCTCCATTCTCATAGACTGCAAATAAGTGACACTATTTTCACATGGTTTAATTTCTTGAAATTTTTTGTTTATTAATGTAACTGCCCACTAATGTCTTCGTCGCATGTTAGGTACAGACATGGGAGCTGAGAAGGTGGGAGGAGGTAAGTAGGGAGATAAACAGGGAGTCCCTCCCCTCAAGGAGGTAGGAGCTTTCACGCTTACAAAAACCTTTGGTTTTCATCCCTAATTTTTTAAAAGTATCTTTTTGGACAGTTGTATTTTTAAGATTCTCCCAAATAATCAGAAATTTCTACAAAAGGAAATCTTACAATCATGCACAAAAGTATTCTGGGGTTCAGTTGTAATCGTGTAAAATTTTACAGGGACAAATAATAGTTAACATGTATTGTCCCTAAACTATGGGCAAGCTGTCTTTTAATTACTTTACAGGTATTATTTCACTTAATCTATCATGCAGGGCCACTTGTAACTAGGTAATGATTGGTAGCAGGGGCACCTATCTAACTCTGTCCTCTGGGAGTTCTCAGGGGAAGTTTTGAAGAATGACTAGGAATTAGCCAGGTGACCAGGGGTTGGTATGTCACTCTAGGCAGAGGCTACAGTGTGTGCAAAGGTATGGAAACTTGCAAAATCTTGCCCTCTGGGAAGCAGTGAGCAGTGAGAAGTACTGCATGGCTCTTGTGCACATCGCACACCGACGCTAACTGGATGTGGAGGTCAGGGTGGGTGGAAGCCAGGCTTGGAAGTCACTTTAGTGCTAAGAAACATTTGAGTGTTTCCCTGAAGGCCACAGGGTATCTTTGAAAGCTGCTGTGATGGGGATTTGCACATGCCCAAGAGTAAGGCTTCCAATTCTACAGAGCCAACTGTTTCCCTACTTTGCTAATGGAATAAATCTGTGGTGTATGTACGTGTTTATTAGTCAACGTTCTCCAGAGAAACAGCACCAACAGGAGATTTATTTATTTGTCTATTTATTGACTGATTAATTTTAGGGAATTGACTAACAAGATTAGGGAGGCTGGCAAATCCAAAATCTGCAGGGTGGGCTGGCAGACAGAAGCTGGGAGAGGAGCCAGTGTTGCAGTTCAGGTCCAGAGGCCATCTACTGGCAGCAAACTGGGGGATGGGTTGGGGGCAGTGTGTGTGCCAATCTTCTGTTCTATTCAGGCCCTCAAGTGATTGAATAAGGAACACCTAAAGCATGGAGGACAATCTGCTTTACTCAAAGTCTACCAGTTTAAATGATGATCTCCTCCAAAAACACCCATAATAATGTTTTACACATATCTGGGCACCATGGCCAGTCAAGTTGACACATAAGGTTAGCTATCACAAAGGGAATATATAGATTCACATGGGTGTAGTTTTCCTACACCTGTGTACTTCCCATAGGACTTCATTTATTCTTTAAAAATTCCTAATTGAGTGCCTACTTTGAGTCAACCCTTAGAGACCCACGAGCGAGCAAGACAGTATTGCTGACCCCATGGAGCTTTCTATGGGAGTAGGGGTTGGCAAATTATGGCCCATGCCATATCTGGCCCACAGCTTATTTTTGTCAACAAGGGTTTATTGCAGCACAACTCTGTCCATTTATTTATGCATTGTTTACAGCTGCTTAGGTGCCACAATGGCAGAGTTTAGTAGTTACAACTGATCTTATGGTCTGCAAATCCTAAAATATTTACTGTCTGGGTCTTTATGGTATTCAAAGAAAAAACTTGATGATCCTCATGTTGGAGGGTATGAATATTAAGAAAGTAAATACATAGATATATAATATGATGTCAATTAGTCATAAGTGCTTTGAAGAAAAGTAAAACAGAACAAAAGGATAAAATAATGGGGGCGCTTTTTTTCGACACAGTGGTTAGGAAGGGCCTCTGTGTAAAAATGATATTTGAGCAGGGACCTCTGTAAAAATGATAAAGGAGAGGCAGCCATGAGAATACCTGGGGGACGTGAGTCCCAGGCAGAGGAATCTGAAAGTTGCTGGCATGCTTGAGAATCTAAAGGCTAAGAAATATCAGGGTCGATCACCTGCAATTTGTTCTCTCATTTGATGTGTGCAGGAAGGCCTTTGTTTCACTAAAGTTGACTGAGAGTTTGAATTCTTGAAAAGTACAGTCTGAGTGTTTTGGTTCTGAGCATTAGAACTCCAATCTTCATAATTTCCCCATTGGGTTACCAACGCCCATATGGGATTGAATGCCTCCATTGTCACTCTCTCCCCTCCACAGATCTCCACCGTTGCAGAGTCCAAAAATGCAAATTCCTCAGCCTGGCAATGCAAATCTGCCTGATCCTTCTAACTGATATCCTGGTTTGTTACCCTGCAATTTTCCCACACTGTCCCCTGCTCCTCCCATACTAAGCACCTGTGTTTCTCTTTTCTTCATGTTCCATTCACCTTCCCCTCCCCAACCAGAGCCACCGCTCATACTGCCTCCTCCTCCTGAGACGCTCTCACCTCCAGCTCTTTTGCTCTGTCTCTCTCTCCTTTTCTTCCTCTCTTCCTCCTTCTATTCTCCATACCCGTAAGTCCCTTCCCACTCATTGCTTGTTTGAATTTCCATTACAGCATTGACTTCAATTTCTCCAATCCTGGCTCATGTACCTGTGTCTCTCTTCTAGTCAACTATGAGGCCTGACAGTAGAAACGCAAGGAGAGCAAAGTAGCTTTTCTGTGCAGAAGGAATGAGGTCAAATAAATTACCATTACTCGACATCTTACTAGGGACTTGTTTGTGCCAAGTACTCTGCAAGGGCCCTGAGGAAATAGCCATGAATCAGACATAATCTTGACCTTTAGGGAGCTCAGAGTATAATGGGGGAGAAAACATGTGAAGAAATGCTGACGGTACAATACAGATGCTTATACAGTGCCTCAGAAACAGAGATAGTATGTGGCTAGCTCTGCCCACATGACTCAGTGGGTGCTTTATTGAAGAGGTGATGTTTCAGTAAGGTCTAGGCAGAAGAAAAGAGGGGGAATCCTAATGAGAAGAAACAGCACATGTAACAGCAGAAAGCTGAAAAGGAGTCGTGCTTACCTGAGACTTGGGGAGAAAGTTGTAAATAGTGAAGCCTAGAGAGGGAGACAGTGGGAATGGTAGGAAATGGGGCAGTAAAAATAGACTCTTGCTGTGGGTGAGCAAGCAAGAAAGCAAACTTTATTTTTATATTGGCATCTTCCTCACTTAACCTAGTCCCTTTAACAGGGTTGTAAATACTCGCTAGTTTCTTGACTTGAACTGAGCAAATTAAATACATTTTTCTATATATCTTGAGACCCTTTCAAACAAGGTACAACCATAATTTTTGTAAAGTGATACACATCACATGTAATGAGTGTGTCAGATACATACTGCTATAGTCTGAATGTTTGGGTTCCCCTATAATTCATACGTTGGCACTTAAACCCCAATATGATAGTATTAAGAGGTGGGGTACTCAGCATGTGATTAGATTATGAGGGCTCTGCCCCCGTCAATAGAATTAGTGCACTTACGAAAGAGGCTTGGGAAAGCCCTTTTCACCTTCTGCCATGTAAGGACACAAAGAAGGGGCCATCTATGAGTAATGGGCTGTCACCAGACACCAGATCTGTTGGCACCTTGATCTTGGACTTCCCAGCCTCTGGACCTGTGAGCAATAAATTTCTGTTGTTTATTAATTACCCAATCTAAGGTATTTTGTTATAGCAGTCCAAACAGACCAAAATGTATACATTTCATTGCATTATGTATTACATGATTTTCTTGAGCTCAAGGAAGAGCCAGGCATGTCTCAATCTCCTGATTCTAGCTGCGGTTTCCTCTGTGAGACCAATGCATTTACTATGCATAAAAACTTTTTCTCATTAAAGTAAGAATTGTGCCCCATGCTTCAGCAATGAGATATGTTAAAGCCAGCAGATCTACCTGGCATTTTACTTTTATAGAACCCTTGCTAGATAGTAATAGAGTCAGGACAAATGGCTGTGACAAGATTTCCTTCAGAGGAGACTGAAGAAATAGTGACACCAATGATCATTTAGTGTCAATATTTAATTACTAAATGAGGTGAGCATGATCTAATAGCAATTTGATTTCCTTCTCAAATAGCCCAAGCCAGACAAGGCTGACCACGTGTTCTTGCCAGGAAGCTAACACCATCTTAAAGATGAATTTATTCTCTACTAGGTCAATGAGGAGTGAACCAAATATTTTCCACTTGGGTCTTCACATTATAAAAACTTAACAGCTTTGAAGGAGCTATTACAGGCAAATGCCTGAAAGAAATAACCATTTTGAAAGGTCTATAATTATGTACTTCTGTAATAGTGTGTAAGGGGATCACAGTTCCCATCAAGAGTTATTGAGTAAATAGTGAGTTCTTAAGTCAGTAACTACTTATTTACATCATAGTCAGTAATGGCAGTCAAAGAACCATCACAAGCTACTGAGAAGATCTTATTCATCCATGTAGTAGGGTACATAAGGCACTGAGGTCTGTTCTCTACTTAGACACGAAAAAACATTGTAGCAAGTTAGAGCAAAGGTGAGGTACCATCTTGCCATTGAGCCAGGGGATGCTAATGAGTTCCAAAGGTCCCTGCAAATGATTTAGGTTCAAAGTGACTGGAATGGCACTGTCTGGAGGACATCTGCCTTTGACCTTCCAGCCTCCATTACCCTTCCTTCTGATAAAAGGTTCTTTTCCTTCTTTTTGGATTCACCTTTCCTAAATTCTCTGTGACTCAGGTAGGGCTGTCAATCAAATGGTCAGGCTGCCCAATCAGCAAGAGTTCCAAGCAGCACTCTTAAGATCCTTTTGGGGATTTGATATAATTTCTGGGAAATAGACATGATTTTTTTTTTGTAGGATCCCTGGTAAAATGTCCTTGGTAAAAGTGTAAGCTTGGAGCTGCTGTGTCTTTCTTTACCACCCAATAGAAAAACCTTGCCTGAAACTAAAACCAACACAGAGTAAAATAGAGAAAAGAGATGGTGGGAAAGAAATAGATTTCTGACCACATTGTTTGAGCACCTAAATGAGTCATGCCTGAAGCTAGACCATGCCTTGAACTTCTCAGTTACAGGGCCAGTAGAATTCTGTTTTGTATTTATGTGCTTAGAATTGGGTTTTATGTTGCCATCACTGTTGGACTCTCCAGTGTGGAGTACCTTATTTGTGATTTTTATTTTCTTCTCTACTGCCTATGTACTTTGTGAGAATTCCATGAGTATGTCTGTATGTAATCCATGAGTATGTCTATATGTCTGTCAGAAGACGTTGATTTCTGTGTTGGGACATGACCCCAGCTGCTTGACATCTGTCAATAATCCCAGTAATGTTAGAATTATAGAAGAAGTTGAAACTAAAGGGTTGGCTTTATCTGGCTAATGCCTCCTCCATTGGCAGAATAGCAGGAGTTGTCTGACTGTATCTGAATAACAATCCCAGGAAAGAAATATCCCTGCTTATGATTTCCCCCTTTCATCCTTTCGTTTTTTTCTTTGTCAAATAAGTTTCTATCTTCTTAACTTTAAACCTGATGATTAGCATGAGACAATGCTGCATTACGGAACATTTTGCTTAAACATATAATATTTTAACACTTATAAAAAAGGAAAAGCAGTGTTGGGAATGATGCACTGTTGAGCCTGTGATTATGGCTGTGAGCGACCACTCACCACTCAGAGTGAAGTCATTGTCAATCCTCTCTGCAAAGGCTAAGCCTCTAAGAGGATGACAAAATACAATGTTAATTGGCATAAGTCTTCTTTATAGCTAAAAAGAAGCTTTTATGATGGAATGAATGAAAATGCAGGATGTTGACAAAGCCCCAAAGAAGTGTTCAAATGAATGAGTGACTGCAAAATCTCTAGGAAATGAAATTGCACCAAATTTGGCCTAGTTTTTCAGCAGCTAAAGGCATAGAGTTAAAAATTCAAGAACTAGAGTGTAGTCTTTTCAGAAACATGGTTGCTTGGGTGCCCCTGGGGTCTCAGAGTTAGGGTTCAAGTATCTAATTGTTGGTTCTGAGCTTTGCTCAGAATGTTATGCTTTCATTTTGTTTGGAATTTGTTTTATGGTTTATCAGCAACTACCATCATTTCTGCATCTGGAACAGGTCAATAATGGATATACATCTCTTAGTCTTGCTCCAGATGTTGAAAATCTTAATTGATGGAGTGGCAAGGTTGCTGAGAGTGACCGTTTCTATAAGGGGAATCAACATTTTTCTTTAGTTGGAGGTCTTTTTTAATGTTGTGTCCAAGTAATGGATGGTCAAAATCTAGAGGAAAGGTTAGCAGATGACATGAGTAAAGAAACAAATTTATTAATAAAAGATGCCCAGAGGGAAGGCAGATGAGGAGGGGGACCAGCCAAAGATGTGCAAGGGCAAGTTGGAGAAGAAAAGTTCACGAATGTTGTTTATATCTGTACAAGACTCAGCAGATTCCCATAGGATGCACTTGTCCATCACTTCAAGCACTTTCAAGGACTATTTCATGAGCCTTTCATGGGTATGCCTCCATTGTTCTTTTTTGTATAAGAGTACTGTACAATTATTCTCCATATCTTTTTAAAAATATTCTTTTAGTGGGAAACTTAGGCCTACATTTAGGTGGTTTTACAAGCATATTCCCAACTTTAAAATTTTCACTTGTATTTGGGAGTCTTAAATCATTTGGGCATGAAATCAGATAGGTAGTGTATTGCGAAATAGGGTATAAGGAAAGAGTGTATTTATATAGAGTTGATTCTGATTCTTCTTTACTTACAAAGCTTAATTTCTATCAAAATAGCAGAATGAGAAAACCTGAGACATTTTCAGTGACTTCTGTCCCAGTAGCAGTAGAAATGGGGTAAACTTCTCCCAGGGGATATTGTATAGCAGTTCCAACTTCCATGAATATAATTACTGTGCTGCATAGAATACGTTCTATCCTCTTAGAATGTATTCATAATGCTAAGATTCAGACCATTCAGAACTTTAAAGTTCCTACCATGAATATGAGGACTTGATTTATATATTTTCTAGAAAAGCAAGGAAGACAATAGTTAACCTAAACCAATTCCTTGGTCATTTAACCTTGGACATCCTAAATCCCTTCTACATTTTCATGAAGAATGTGTTTTCCATTTGATAGCTTAATTATTGTTGTATCTTGCATAATGATCATTACAATTCCATGGCCAGGGGAATGAAAGCATCCAGCCAATATACTTATTTTGGCTATCAGTTTTATTGAGGGTAAAGTATAGAAATGTTATCTGAGTTTCTAATGGACCTGCTCCTGTTCCTCAAGGGGTTATCACTAACTATCAGAGAGATCCCAATCTTTAAGACTATGGGATGTAGAGTAATTAGGCTTCAATGTTTTCAGGAGTGTGTGTGGGTTTTTTTTTTTTTTTTTCCCCTGGGTTAAAAAAAAATGCCTCTTTCCAGATGTAAAACTGAAGTATCTGTTGCTTCTGATGTTGCTGTCAGAGGCCAATTGGGAAGCAAAGTATCAAACACAATGGCTCCTTTGAATTCCTTTGCAAGAGGCAGAACATTCCCAGCCTCAAGATTCCGGTCCTTCTTGCCTTGGTGTGGGGAAAAAAGCAAATACCTCCAACTCAAAGGAAGAAGAATCTTCCTCTCCCCACCTTGTGCCCCTGACCTCTGAACCCAACCTAGTTCTGCTATTTCTTAGGAAATGGTTCACCTCAGAAGTGTGGCATTTGAAGGTGAAAGGGGGAGAGATTAGAGGAATTCAAAACTGTTTTCACAATTCCAGTTGGGAAGTTGGAGAAAATTTCGGTGACATTTAAACTGCCAGTTACTTTTTTAGATTTTCATTTCTAAAGGAAAACTAAATAAGTGCAGTCAGTCAATGACTCTGGCCAAAATCTGTGCATGCATAGGCTCATTAAGAGTGTTTCTTCCCTTAACTGAAAAGCTCTGAGTACTGACCTTGAATGGAAGCACCGTGGAGAATCAAGCATAACAGTTTCTCATTTCGGTCTCAAATGTACTTGAGCATTTTTTTTTTTTTTTTTTTTTTTTAAATAAGGAATCACACATTTGGGACCGAAAAAAAGGAAAAAGAGAAAATGAAATACTGAGTCATTGTTGTCTTTTTCTTGGATATTGGTTTTCCTTAAAAAAAAAAAGAAAAAATCAGAAATGAGGTGGATTGATTGCTGAAGTTTTAGGCCAGCACAGTTTTGAAAGCAACCCTGTTGCTATTTGCACTTAACGAAGAGGCTAGGCAGATCACAAATAACAAATGTTTATGACGCTTTCTTCTCCTCTTCCGTGCTCTGATCCTCCTTAGAATAAAATGTAACTTAGAACACATATAGATCAGATCAGGGAAAACGTGGATGTGGACAGTAGGTTGGAATTTTTCTGGTGGGTTTTTTGTTTTGTTGTTGTTGTTGATTTGTTTTTCTACTAGCTGTTTTGGGGTTGGGGGAAGGGGTTGTGCATTTTCAAGATGGAATTACTCACCAGGCCCCTTTTTTGCATTATCTTTGAAATTAGATTCTTTTCAATTACTCAGAAGCAGATTATCCAGTTTGCAGATTATCTGGGTATTTTATTTCTTCCCTTTCCTCTCTTTTGTTTGCCAGGTTTTTTGACAATTTGCTTACTCTGCTGACATCCACAAAATTGACCATAAAAGGAGGAAGGAAACATCCAATCAGTTTTGCTTATTAATTGCACTAGTACAACTTATTCAGAAAGAAACTAAAATATAGACCAAACTGGAGCTTGAAGATTATCTGTGAATCAAATCTACCCATACTTTCTCTAAGCCTCATTTGTACAGATAATCGAGGGTTGGCAGAACTTCAGAGAAGTATCTCTTAAGGGAGATCAAACACTTCTCAAAACCTAACTCCCTCTGAAATGGCAAATTTTTTCATTCCCATGGGAAAGTCATTGCTTAGAGAAGCAAGTAGACAGAGGTGCTGAGAGAAAGGGAATTCCTCTGGTCTGATCTACCTTTGATGGGACAGGCTCAATAAAGTCTGGCTAAGTTGGCGATTTGTTCTAGGCCCAGACATGGACATAAACGCGTGAGCGCGCATGTGCACGTGCCCGTGTGTAATATTCAAATCCACCTCAAGGCAAGATGCCAGGAGTGGGTATGGAGGTCAGTGCCTGTGAGCTGTGTGTTTCTTAATAATGAGAGCTCTCCCCATCCTGGGGCCCCTGCTCTCCGCCCCTTTGGGTTCAGGGGCTGCTCTTCCAACTCTGACCACCCAGTGGTGTGAAACTAATGATTAACCCTTTGCCACCAGCACTGGAGGGTTTTCTCCACTAATTGGTAATGCAAAACCCATTAGTGATTGTTGTGGGGATATTCTGAGTCCAGATGTCAGAAGGCTAATGAAAAATTAAGTATTGTATTTTGCTGGAGGGGATTAAAAATTTTAGGAGGGGTGATGATGTCTTTTTCTTCTTTCTGCCAGCAACCGAGATTGAACATCAAGCTATTGTCCTCCATGAACTGGTTGGGCTTTATCTGGAAGGTCAGAAAAGTTTTGCCGCCAAATCCATACAAATACCATCTAGAACTATCTTTCACAGTTCAGAAATGGAGATGGTTCCCAGGGGCCATGTAAGAACTGAATTTAATTGCCCAATAATTGCAGGCATTTTGCCTGCAAATATATTTGTTAATTGAAAATATATATATATATATTTGCTATATTTAGGCTCCTGGAAATGGATAAGAGGGAAATTTATTGGAGAACTTTATTTGGACTCGAGGACCTATTTGTGCAAGTCTATTCCTTATTAATAGGTCTTTGTTTTTGCTGTAAGCCACAGACAGGGATTTTGAGAAACATACTCATTTTCTTCTAAGTTATATCAGCATAGTAATCTCTCTTGGCTAAAAACCAGCTTCCATTTGCATGCTTAATAAAAATATAACACTAATATCATATTCAAAACTATTTTTCCTTTTAGGTAAAGACTTCAAAATAACCTGGTTCCTTATATCTACCATAAATGCTGTTTATCCTGGGTTGAAGTCTTTAAAATAGGGAGAGAATGCTAAAACAGCTTGATTACTCTTTCCTTCCTCTATCAGTCACAAACCCATCTCTCTTAATTATGGTGTAAGGACATTTACATAACCAGGGAGAGGGTCCTTTAACTACATTTCTATTATGCTTGGCACTTGTGTGAAAGGATATTATATTCATGTGCATTAGAGATTGCTTATAAAAGATCAAGACAATAATAGCCGATCAGACGATAAAGGTCTCTTTTCTCCTCCCAGACAGGCTGTCTCTGACAGAAGAATACAGTTCATCAAAAGTGTCTGCAGGTTGTCAAACTCAGGGAGGTTTGGGGACCCTCTGAGGCTGTCATGGTCAACAAGAAGATTTTCTGTCAGGCTTTTCCATCACTCACCCTGAGGAAATAATCACTCACTACATTCTGCATGTTCTCATGATAGAGTTCTCCATTTGAGAGAAAAGAGCCATTTTATCAAAGGACAATATAGCCCTTCTCTGGGTCCACGTAGCTTCCATTATCAGGCCATAATAAATCATATTTATGTTCCCAGTTAATAAGACTGATTACAACACAGGTTCCAGACGTGGGAAAAGCAAAGCAGGTGAAAAGATGTTTTAATGAAAATATGATAAGAAAACAGCTTCTTGTGAACATTCTGTGCTATTATTTGTAATGATTACAGACAATTTTTGATGCATCTTGTTTAGCAATGGTTTAAGCCACATAAATTGGCTCACTGGTAGATAAGTAAAAATGATAAGAAAAAATCATGAAATCTTCTTATGTTGTCTAGACTCATTATGTACATAACAAGGGCAAAATGGGTTTAATGTATATGCTGGGGATGGAGGGGAAACAGGCTTTCTCAGAAAAGCATGGCTTGGGTATTACTTGAAATGATTTAGAAATTTTCTCCTCATCTTGCTTATTAAAGGTGTGTGCTCCCTGAAATTTGGGGGTGCTAGGCATTAATTTCATCTTTGTAAATGAATCTACAACTCTACTTCTTTTATCTAATCTCAAAGCTTTTTTTTTTTTTTTTCTTGCTTTCTTTTTTTCCCTTCTTGGAGCTCAGTACAAAGAGACAAAGAGATATATATTTCCTACTCAATGTTTGTGCACACTTGCCATTAGTGCTAATGGGAATTAAGTGCCTGCTTGGGAGGAAAACAGACCCCAAAGTTTAATATTGAAAGGTACCTTATTAAGAAGGTCTGGACATTTTTAGCTTCAGTGAGTTCAATTACATTAAAGTACCAACTTTCTAAATTAGTACCAAAAAAAAAGAAAAAATCAGATAAAATATTGAAATAGCTTCAGTCTTTAACTGTATAAAACAGAAGAGCATCTGAAGGCTGAGGACTCGGGGTGTGCAGTATGGCTTGTTCGTTCATGTTAATTTATCAGTTTGATAGTGTAACACATAACAATTTAGGTTAGCACCCAGCACTTGGAGTAATTATTTCCACTGTTCGTTTGTGGCTTTGATGAGAATTTTGTTGTCCTTGGCTTTCAGTTTCCAAAAAGGCAAATGAAGCTTCTTGGAGTCCATGTTATTCTGAGAGTGGCATTCTGAAATTTTAGATTAGCACAATTCAGATTCAGCAAGGCATTGGGATATTTTATTTATATTAGATGGGGAGTGCAGGGGTGGTTGGTATCTTTCTCACGTATACATGTAGGCCTCACAGTGTGCACTTATGAGGGATTCCTGAAGAATCTGCCCGTGGAATAACCATTGTTATGAACTGAAGAAGAGAATATTCTCCATAATACAGTTGTCATGGCTGTACTGCTAGAAAGGCACAGGGATTGCATTACAAACCCTTCTTGCCAAAAGAAAACACCATTCAGTATCTCCCAGAAAATTTTGCTCAGAGATTCTTGGATTCTACTTTTTCTAAGGCAGTTTGCGCTAAAGTTAAATATTGGGAGAGTGGATGAGATTCAGTCCCCTCCTCCTAGATCGTTGCTTTCTTTGTTGGCAATTTCTCTTTGTTCTATTTTAACATGAATAGAAGAGGGGAAGGGCGATTGGCCCCACGTCATTCACATTGTCTGTTTTCCATGGAAATAACTGTCAAGACTTCTACTGCATCTTCCTTTGATTTTAAGCTTGCACTCCATTTTTCTTTTCATAGGTTGACCAAAAAATATTGCCTGCAAGAGAATTCTGTAATGCCACCATATATCTAATATCTATGAGGCGTTTTGTTTTAGCGTTACTGGACTTAACCACAAAAGGCATTTGACATTGATAAAGAATCTGTCAAGTCTACCCTGATCAGTGCACTGAAATCACTCATGACAGGGAAGACACCAACTCCCCAAAGCAGTGGTAGATTAGGGGGAAAATGATTAGAAGCTTTGTTGTTGTGAAGCCATCTCATGTTGGACCCTACACTGAGCCAAATGTGTTTTACTTGTCACACTCCATTAGCATGTGCAAAACAATTGGGAAAATGGTCATATGATTAGACAGAAGGAAACCCGAATTCTTCATATTGGGACTTGTTACCACTGAATAATGTCTTTGCAAGAGGGATTGGTTTAGATTTTATTAATTTCTTGTGTGATGAAAAATAAATGGCATTCATGGATAGACTCTACAAAGGTTGACCACAAACAGTCCCTCTAAATCTCCTCTGTGTTAAACATTTATAAAAGAAGACGTGTTGAAATCCACAATTTTACTGGCAAAAACTGTCACTGATATTAGACTCCTAAAATGTGCTCCCTCAACACCTCCTCACCATGGGCACAAGGAGATTACATTTGCCCGGTGCCTGAGCATCTTTGTATGGCTAAGAAAAAGCAGAGGACTGGTGTCAGATGAGGACTTGCCTCTGGAGTGCTTCTTACCTGAACAAAATCCAAATTTATGTAGATATTTTATGCTAAAAAATTGTTGTTGTTGCTTTGTTTGCTTTGAGAGAGAATGTCAGTGGAAAGATGACTTTAAGGATGAGAAGATAAGAAAGACTTGGATACAAAGGAAATTCCAGTAATGCTGAAAACACCATGACCTCAGCACTGTAAGGAAAGGACAGAGTAGGCGGTATTTTCCTCTTGGGGCCAATCTGTTGAAAACTCACATAGAATGAAAGAAAATCTATTATGGGAAAGAAAGATAGCTTTCTTGAATACTGCCTGTATAATTACATATGTATGAGTGTTACAATTCCTGAGAATGAAATTTCGTTCCACATATGATTGGGGAATTATTAAATGTTGACTATTAAATATTTTAGTTAGTTTCACACTGTGTTTATTTCTCCAGAATGATGAATATGCAGATTTAAAATTGAATTTCTTCGTCCCAAGAAAATGATGAAGCCAAGTCCTTGACGATGTCTAGCTTTTACAGATGGGCCCTCAGACAGGGTGACTCACCACAGCAGGCAGCCCATGTGTCAAGAAAAACCACACCACCTCCCACCTCCGTGAAGGAGGACCATTTAGATTGGGAAACTGCCCTAATTCTGATGATGGTCCCTGGGTACTTGTGCAAAACTATGGCCTGATTTAGTTACTGTGGGTAACAGTTACCCAGCCCAAAACCCAAGCACAGGCAGCAAACATATTATTTCTAATAGCAGGAAAGGGCAAGGACAAACAAAAGAGCACAGGAAAGAGGCTTCTGCCCCTGGACAGACCAGCGTGGTGGGCAGTAATTAGCACAAAACACCCACTCTGTGTTTTTCTTGAGCCTGTTCAGCTTGTCTGGCCCCCAAAGCTTCATAGTTGGTCCAAGAATTCAATGCAGTCCTCCCTTGTGACTACACAGAATGTGTTTGCAGTGTTGAAGGCCAGCCCAGGACTAATTTTGAAAAGTAAATCTGGGAAACAGCTTAATTTCATTTCCCTAGAGATTTTTCTGGGACAAAGTTAGAAGGGAAGACAAGTTGAACAAAATAGCAGTTAGAGGCAGAGGCTACTTTGAGCAAAAGTCTCCTACACTCTCCTTGCTCCTCAGTTCTTGTACTATGTAGGCAGTTTAATGGGTTTTCAGTAAATGGTGGTAGTTTTTGATGCTACACTGCAGTGTTTTATGACCCGTGTGATGCTGGTATCAACTGCAGGATCTTTAATTAAAGTGGTCTCTTAAACACTCGGAAGAAAGTCATAATTAAATGTACACAAGTGACTTGTGCTTCGTAATTCTACACAATGCACCTACTATGTGTCAGGCCTTGTGACCCATAGACTAGATATCCTAGTCCTGGGCTCTTGCTACTACTATGCCATACACTGCTCTCTTGGTAGAACTGACAGAGCTAGTGACCCAAAGTCAAAGCTGTTGACTTTGTAGGTCTCAAGTTAAAAACAGCAATTTTGGCAGAAACTCTAAAATAGGAATATAAGTGAAAGATGTACTTAAATTACCAAGAGGAGTCAGTATAGAGTGGTATATACTGTAAGAGTATGTGCTTTGAAATGACATATTCTGGTTCAAACCCTGACTCTATTGTTTCCCAGTTAGTTACTTAATCACTCTCAGCTTCAGTTTATTAATCTGTAAAATGGGTATAATAATACTTATTTTCTTAGCACTGTTGTGAGAATTAAATGCATGTGAACAGTTGGCACAGTTAAAGCCAGATTAAGAGCTGGCCATCATGGCAGCTGTCTGAGGGTTATGGGTCTCTGCTGAAGGGAGACCAAATAGCCCAGGAATAAATGATAAACATGGTGCCAGTAACTCAGGTGTCTACACGTCATCCTGGCGAAATGGAATTGGCTCTGTCCTGCCAGAATAGACAGTCACCTTGGAATAGAGAAAAAAACCATCCTGATTGGCCAGTGTGGCTGAGTTGCATGGGACACATGCAGGTCCTGCCACCACCCAGCCTGAAGCTGGAAGTCATAGCAAGCTGAAAAATCTAAAACCAAATGAGGCTGGACTTATGTCTGTATTCTGGAGAATTATGCTATTATCTAAATTAGAATCCTGATACCAGCCTTTCCAAACGGTTGTCTGCTTTAAAGAATCATAACAGAAAACAAGAACAAAAACACGGGAAACATTCTGTCAACATGAAAGTCAGAGAAATTAGATTTTTAAGCAAAATTCGAACAAGATTTTACAACTCTATATTAGAGTTGTAGTTCTGTTATCTTTATGCTTTGAAAAGAACACTATTCAGTTGTGAGAGTGAAATAAGTGGAATGGAAGGCAATTTTAATTAAGTTAAAATGTTTCAGTACATGAAATAAGTCTCTTATTTTGAACATCAAGATCGATGAATATGAATTATATTAACAGAAAATCAGTTTCTCTTACCCTCAGCAAACGACTGTTGGTCAATAGGATATCGGTTTGTAGTGACACCAAACGGTGAGTCAACCCAAGCTGCCCATATTCTCTCTGGCCCTGAGCGCAGTGCCTGCCACACAGTGACTGTCAATAAGCATTTGCTGTTAAGAGTATAAGCATTTGCAGTTAGAGCAAATTTTAAAGGGTCGGAGTATGAATTCCTGAGAAAATGTGAGTAAGCGACTTCAGGATTTCAAACCTGTGACGCAAAAACAAAGGAAGAAACAGCTGTTTTAAGTGTGATTCTTGGAACTTCTTGGCTGGTGTGGCCCCTGCCTCTCCCATCCTTCTTTCCTCTACTCCTTTCCCCTTTATATTCTTCCTCGTTTGCTCCTGTCTCTCTTTATGCTCTTCTACACAGGCCAAGCACCTGACTCCTTGCATGGTGCAGGCCTCAGGGGTGCCAGCTTTCTTCTCCCTTCTGTTCTCCTCTCCTCCCCTTCTCCCACCTTCCACAAAGTATAACTGTGATGGTTAATATTAAGTGTCAACTTGATTGGGTTGAAGGATGCAAAGTATTGTTCCTGGGTGTGTCTGTGAGCGTGTTGCCAAATGGGATGAACATTTGAGTCAGTGGACTGGAAGAGGCAGACCCACCCTCAACGTAGGTGGGAACCATCAAGTCAACTGCCAGTGAGGCTAGGATAAAGCAGGCAGAAGGTGGGAGATGACGATTTGCTGAGTCTTCTGGCCTTCATCTTTCTCCCGTGCTGGATGCTTCCTACCCTTGAGCATCAGGCTCCCAAGATTGTGGCTTTTGGAGTCTTGGACTTACAACAATTGCTCTTGGGCCTTCGGCCACAGACTGAAGGCTATACTGTCGGCTTCCCTGCTTTTAAGGTTTTGGAATTGGGACTGAGCCACTACTGGTTTTCTTGCCCCTCAGCTTGCAGAAGGCCTGTTGTGGGACTTCACCTTGTGATTTTGTGAGTCACTTCTCCTTAATAAACTCCCCTTCATATATACACCTATCCTATTAGTGCTGTCCCTCTAGAGAACCCTAATACAATACTACTCACTACCCTGTTGAATAGTGAATGACTCAAGAGAATGATCTTTCTTCTCTGAATCTCTGCATGAGACCTTTTGATGATGGTTTTATCTGGCTGTTCATGTAAGTGAAGTGAGGGTTGGTGGTAGAACGGTGGTGGCCTGGTGTCAGGAGGAGAGGGCTCCAGACCCACGCCTGCCTTAGCCAGCCAGGCCTTAGCAAAATGTGGCAATTAAATGCATGTAAGAGGCAGATCTGGGCATTGAAATCTCCAGGAGCAACACAAGGAAGCTGGACTATATCTGTAGTGTTCAAACATTTAAAGGAGTAAAATCCTTTTTTACAAATACTATTTTTTTTGTGATATTCCACTATACAGAACAGATGTAGTATGAGACATTCTGGAAGAAGAACCAGGAACTCAGAACTCATCAGCTCAACCTATTATGATCTGTTCTCCCCACCACTCCAACTCCCCTCCCCCACCTCTTTTTTGGCCTCCCAGGAACTTTCAGGGAAATATCTGTGGACTAGATGATCTCCATGAGCTTCTTCTGATCCCAAGTAACTTCAGTAGTGGGTAAGCTCCTTGAGGCAGGTATTGAAACTTACTTTTTCCAACTCCTGTTCCCATCCCATCCCCTTAATGCTCAACAAAACATTGGACATACATAAGCAGTTCATATCTATTTACTCTACTCAACTTCCTGGTGCGTTGAAAATAATTAGGGAAGTTTTACTATATGCTTGTAGTTACACAGATTTAGCCTATTTATGCCAGTATTTTAGGGCCAGTTTAAGGTTTTAATTGTGAAATGATTAAAAAAAAACTGGGTGCAATTTCCTATTAATGATACCTTTCAGTCCCAAGTGTTCTGAGCACTGAATTAGTAGATATCTGTCAGAGTGGCTCTTGGTTCAGAGTTTCCCCATCTCTGGGACTGACACCAACAAGGGTTGCCATGGCTTTTTCCAAGCAGTGCAACCCTATCTCCTCCCCAAACCCTGCCTATGGTATATTTGTCTAGGGATGGACACCCATCGAAAACAGACCAATCAGAATCTTTCCCTGGGTTTTTCTGAATTGGAACCAAGAGAAGATTGTCTCTCTCCCTCTGATGGCAGCAGCCCCTGCCTGCTGGATTCAGGGGCTTTCTGAGCCGTGTTCTCCACCACACGAAGGCAGTCTGTGGAAGAGAACGAAGCCTCTCTCTGAGAGGAATGACAGAGGGTCATGGTGGTGTTTAAGCTTCACTTTCAAGTTGCTTCCGGGTCCCTGGTCTTGTTCCTCATTATGGTCCAGTATCTTTCTAAATCCCAGTGTGGCCTAAACTAGTTTGAATCAAATTTCTGTCACGTACATCCAAGAGAATCCAGACTAATGTAAGAGTCTTGCCTTCTTTGTGTTTCTTATCTGATTTCATATTCAGTTTATTCTCCATGATGTTAGTATTGAGATGTCCACACCTTCTGAGCCTCTACCTGATACTCAGATGGTTATCCATGGCCAGGCATGCCACAAGAAGATCCTTGAAGACCTAGACTAGTTGCGGGTGACTGTTTTCTGCAAGACAGGTTGGAGCTTCTCCTTTGTGTTGGCATCATGTCCTCTAGTTGCTTCTTATAATATTTGTGAACAGCATGGTGCTCATCTGTCTGCTTTGTCTCCTAAGCTGTTTCCGAACTTCTCTGAGGACAGGGACAGTGTCTTATCAATCTCTGTGAACAATTTATAGAAATTTCATCAACTTCTGATTGATTACCTGTGCCAAACACAACACTGGGGACATTGTAGGCACTCAATTTTATTTTTTGTTTATAGCAAAATGTCTTGCCAGATATTACAATCAGCTTCTCCTTGCTTTTCTTCATTGAGGGGTCGCACCCTCAATCACTGGAAATCACTGAGAGTAGCACCACCTCCCTCAAAGGGTAGGGGAGTCTCTCTTAGATGGCTAAAATATCTTTGAATCACTGAAGGTGGTTTCTTTCCAAAGGGTGGGTATAAGGTGCCCTAGAGGTATGGAACTCAGCCTATCATAGGGAAAGCAAGTAGTTTCAACATCTAGAAAAGGGGGCAGAGTACTTTGGATGTGTAAGCTTTATGAGGAAAAAAACCAAAGCAACCGAACTGCAAAGGTACAGCCCTGGGAAGGAGGGGAGAAGGTGGCTTTGGATCCCAGAGGTAGTAGACAGCGGAACCAACACCAGCTCAGTACCTCTGTGACTAGTGAGTACCCAAGGATGCCAGTGGGAAGAGCTGGGCGTTGGGAGCTGCATGGTCGGAGGAGAGAAGTGGGATATTCTTGGCCGCAGCCAGCACTGAGGAAATGGCACTGTCCTTTCTTGGTGAAGGCTGCCAGGCCTGTGCAGAGATCTGGATGTGTGAGGCAGTTTTCCACAGGGAATCACTTTCATGTACAGATGACGCAGCACTGCCACTCAGTTGAAACACTGTATTGCACAAGAAGCCAAGCGACAATGGTGGACTGAACAGGCTTCTGTATTTTTCCTGATCTGATACACGAGGCTGAAGGACCTCCCGAACAGTTGTTCAGGGAGCAGGACAGTGTCCGAGAAATGCTGGAGCATCCTACTAATAATGGGCCTCCAGCAATGAATTAGAAACTGTAAAAGTGCCATGACCAGATTCTGTATTCCATTTTTGAAAGACAGATAATACTGCCTACACGTGGTGTTTGGGTCCACTCTGATGGACTGTATCACAAAACTTCAGTATGTCAAAAGGCCCCTGCTGGTCTGTTACAACATAGGAATGGCAGACGTTTACATAGGGTTCATGTCTCACAGCAGTCCTGTGAAGATAAGCAGGGCAGTTAGCACTATCTCCATTTTCAAGGTGAAGAAATTATTGCTCAGAGAGGTGGGGTGACTCATTATTGTTCAAAGGACAGTTAATGGTAGGGCACTTTCCACTATGCAGAGGTTTCTCCTTCACCAGGCAGTTAACAGACATCCCCCTGGCCCACTTATTTCTTCTGTGGAATTTGGAGAACTGGGAGGCAGTGCGAAGGGATGGAGAGAACACTTGGCCCGTTGTCAAGCCATGTAGCTTCTGGTTCTACCCATCAGCTGGCTGGGTGGCAGGACGCAAATTCTTTCTATGGGACCTTTAGGCTTTCTTTTAATCATCTTGAGAGAGAAGTCAAATGGCCTCGAAAGTCCTCTCTAGCATGAACATCTCTTGGATTTGGAGGTGCAAAGAGAAAGAAATGGCTTCTAGATGGGGTGGGACAACTAATTGCTGGTTATCCTCCAATTTCGAGTCTCCCTTTATTTTTAAAAATAAACTTAGTCTTGGGATGGTTTTAGATTCACAGAATTATTGAAAGGATAGTACAAAAGTTTCCCATATATCCCTTGCCACACTTCCCATATGAATACCTTATATTAGTACAGCACATTTGTCACTATTAATAAACCAGTATCCAGAGCCAGGTACAGTGGCTCACGCCTGTAATCCCAGCACTTTAGGAGGCTGAGGCAGGTGGATCACCTGAGGTCAGGAGTTTGAGACCAGCCTGACCAACATGGCAAAACCCTGTCTCTATTAAAAATACAAAATTAGGCTGGGCACAGTGGCTCAAGCCTGTAATCCCAGCACTTTGGGAGGCTGAGACGGGTGGATCACAAGGTCAGGAGATAGAGACCATTCTGGTTAACCGGGTGAAACCCCGTCTCTACTAAAAAATACCAAAAAAACCAAAACCAAAACCAAAAACAAAACAACAAAAAAAGTACAAAATTGGCTGGGCTTGGTGGCACATGCCTATAACCCCAGCTACTCAGGAGGCTGAGGCAGGAGAATCGCTTGAACCCGGGAGGCAAAAGTTGCAGTGAGCTAAGATGGAGCCATTGCACTCCAGTCTGGGCAGCAAGAGCGAAACTCTGTCTCAAAATAATAATAATAATATTAATAAACCAGTATCCAGTACTGATACATTCTTATTAACTAAAGTCCATGCTTTGTTCTGTTTTCTACAATTTTTCCCTAATGTCCTTTGTTGTTGTTGTTCCAGGATCGCATCCAAGATGCCACATGACATTTATTAGTCAGGTCTCCTTAGACTACTCTTGGCTGCGATGGTTTCTCAGACTTTCCCTGTTTTTGATGACCTTGACAGTTGCGAGGAATACCGACTGGTCAGGTATTTTGTAAAATGACCCTCAACTGGGATTTGTCTGATGTTTTTCTCATGATTAGACTGAAGTAATATGTTTTGGGGAAGAGGACCACAGAGGTAAATGCCATTAAAACCGTATTATATCAAGGGTACATACTATCAACATGATTTATCACTGTTGATGTTAACCTTGATTACCTGGCTTCAGGTAGTATTTGTCAGGTTTCTCCACTGTAAAGTTTCTTTTTTTTTCCCCTCCTTTTCCAAACTGTAGTTTTGGAAGAAAGTCACTACGTGTAGCCCACACTTAAAAGTGGAGAATTGGCCTGGCGCGGTGGCTCACGCCTATAATCCCAGCACTTTGGGAGGGCGAGGCGGGCGGATCACGAGGTCAGGAGATCCAGACCATCCTGGCTAACACGGTGAAACCCCGTTTCTACTAAAAACACAAAAAACTAGCCGGGCATGGTGCATGGGGGCTGGCACCTGTAGTCCCAGCTGCTCAGGAGGCTGAGGCAGGAGAATGGCATAAGTAAACCCGGAGCTTGCAGTGAGCCGAGATCGCACCACTGCACTCCAGCCTGGGCGACAGAGAGAGACTCCGTCTCAAAAAAAAAAAAAAAAAGAAAAAGAAAAAAGTGGAGAGTCATGCTCCCTTTCTTTAAGGGTAGAGTATGTAAATAAATTACAGTGTTTGGAATTTTTCTGCATAGGAGATTTGTCTATTCTCTATTTATTTACTTATGCAATCATTTATTTATATCAGCTGGACTCATAGATGTTTGTTTTACACTTTGGGTTATAATCCAATACTACTTCAGTTTATTTTGATGCTCCTTTCTTTTATGACCACTTTCTAGTTTTTAGCAGAGTATGTGGCTGTCATAAATAAGAATACATTTCCCAAAGTCCCTTGCAGCTAGGGTGACCACGTGATTAAATTCTAGCCAATGGGATGTGAGCAAGAGTCATATGTACAACTTCTTTCTTTTCTTCTTATGTGTTTGCTGAAATGTAGGATTGAAACTAGAACTGGAGTAGTCATGGTGGAAAAGAAGATGACCTTAGGAATGGAAGCCACAGATAGTGGTGCTTTAAGATAAGGACTTGGTCCCTGACCCTGTGGAGCTCCATTGAAACCCTGGATGTTGTCACTGTATTTTACCTGAGACAGAAAAAAAATTCTACCTTGTGTAAGCTTCATAGTCTTAAGTTTTCTGCTACTCCCAGAAGAACCTAGTCCTAACACAGTGTGCATAGGGCATGTGTTTTCTTGCAAGTGTGTATATATGAGTAAGGAATGACTCCAAGGAATGACATTGATTTTTAAAAAGAAAGGCCGGGCGCGGTGGCTCACGCCTGTAATCCTGGCACTTTGGGAGGCCGAGGTGGGTGGATCACCTGAGGTCAGGAGTTTGAGACCAGCCTGGCCAACATGGCGAAACCCCGTCTCTACTAAAAATACACAAAATATTAGCTGGGCATGGTGGCGGGCGCCTGTAATCCCAGCTACTTGGGAGGCTGAAGCAGGAGAATCACTTGAACCTGGGAGGCGGAGGTTGAAGTGTGCAGAGATTGCACCACTGCACTCCAGCCTGGGCAACAAGAGCGAGACTCTGTCTCAAAAAAAAAAAAGAAAGAAAGAAAATATACCAGAATCTTCTGGCTAGCTTTAGAGAAGGGTTTTTTTTAATGTGTGTGTTATATTATTATCATTAAAATATTTGTAAAGATGCAGCCATGGATAGTAGGATGTTGTTTGCTAGCTGTTTGATTCTCTGACTTCCTCTAAAATTGGTTCTTTTGTACAAATATAAGGCAAGATCCACCCATTATCCTTTCAGTAAGCCCTGAAGACATTTGAAATCTCTTGGCAGATAATGCGATGTTCTACTTAGTTATTTAAATTGAATGAGTCTTTTGCTGTGCTTTTGAAGGAAGAGCAGAAGAGATTTTTTTTGAGAAAGATTTAGTTAGAATAGTGTGCTGGTATTCCCTGACGTGAGGTTAAATTTGTGCATGTAAGGTCGCTGTGGATTTTGGGCAAGGAAGAATTGTATTAGTCCTTAAAGCAGAGTGTTGCTGTGGGCTAAACTGTGTCTTCCTCAAAATTACTATGTTGGCCAGGCACGGTGGCTCATATTTGTAATCCCAACATTTTGGGAGGCCGAGGTGGGTGGATCACCTGAGGTCAGGAGGTCCCGACCAGCCTGGCCAACATGGTGAAACTACGTCTTCACTAAAATACAAAACTTTAGTATGGTGGCATGTGCCTATAATCCAGGAGAATTATATAAATATAAATATAAATATAAAGCAGGAGAATTGCTTGAACCAAGGAGGCAGAGGTTGCAGTGAGCAGAGAGATCGTGCCATTGCACTCTAGTCTGGGCGACAGAGACACCGTCTCAAAAAAAAAAAAAAAAAAACCCAATGTTGAAGTCCTAACTTCTAATACTTCAGAATGTAATTGTATTTAGAAATAGGGTCTTTAACAAGGTAATGAAGAGAAGATGAGGTCATTAGGCTGGGGTCTAAACTAATATTACTAGTGTCCTTATAAGAAGAGGAAGTTAGGACCCTGCTAATGGGTAGCATAGGAGTGATTAGCGTTGTTGGAAGAGGAATTGGCTGTGAGCTCTATAGTAACAACCAGATTTATCTTTGCATCTCCAGTGCCTAGCAAGGAGTTGTAGGAATGAATAAATGAATGCTTGAAAGAAAACCAGAATGACAGAGGTTATCACAACACCAAGTGTCCAGGAGTCCTTCCCAGCCTCATCTTCCTGAGGTTTTCTTGAATAGTTGAGAGTTTGGGAATGAAAAGCAGAGGGGAGGACATCAAAGACAAAAGAAGAGAATTAGCAAAGGCACATGATTATAAAGTAACCTGATATAACTCTATGTTTTAGAACTCTGCTGTCTAATAGAGTAACCACTAATCATTCGTGGCTATTGACATTTAAATTAACTAAGATTTAAAATTCAGTTCCTTAGTTATACTAGCCTCATTCAGGTGACCAGTGGCCACACAGAGCTAGTAGCTGCCAAATAGGACAGAACGGGTGCAGCCCATTTCCATCATTACAGAAAGATCTGCTGGACAGTGTGCTTTCAGGGTGAGGTAAGAAGGGCAGTACAAACTGGAAAAGTGGGTGGGGTCGGATCAAAAAGACTTCTTGCAGCATGCTTGCGAGCTCAGACTTGATCCAGAAATTGATGGGGAGCTGTTGAAAGGTTTTTAAAATTATAATAAAATGCATTCATAAAATTTACCGTTTTAACCTTTTTTTAAGTGTAAATTCAGTGGCATTAAATACATTCACATTGTTATGGAAACATTGCGACTATCCATTTACAGAACATTTCCATCATCACAAAATGAAACTGTAGATCACAAAATGAAACTCGTAGACCTCAAACGATAACTTTCCACTCCCCTCTTCCCCAGCGCCTGGTAACCACTCTCCTACATTCTTTCTCAATGAATTTGACTATTCTATGGACCATATAAAAGGGGAATAGTGTAATACTTGTCCTGGCTTATTTCACTTAGCATAATGTTCCAAGAGTCATTCATGTTATTCATGTTGTAGCATGGATCCGATTTTTCTTCCTTTTTAAGGCTGAATAATATATACACCATATTTTGTTTATCCATTCATCCACTGATGAACATTTGCGTTGCTCCCACCTTTTGGATATTGTGATATTGTGGATCAGTGAAGTACAGGGGTGGTGGACATGTACTATACACCTGAACCATCAATATTGCGTCTTCTGGGCCACAGTGATTGGCTCAGAGGCTAACATGTGAGTCAAGATGGACCATATTAGAATCACTTTGGTACGATATTGGAACGCTTGAGAACAGCGTTCTCTCTGCTGAGGTTGCTGAGCAGCTAGAATTTACACCTGGAGCTGTTAGTCACCATCTCGTCACTACAAGGCAAGCCTTCCTGAGAATAAACCAACATTAAACCCATAGGACAGCGGAGTGAGAGTTAAAGATAGATGGACTCCTGTCTTCATCTGAACACCTGGGTCTACTTTCCAAGTTACAAGAACTAATAAATTTTCTCTTTTGCATATGTCAGTTTGAAATTAGTTTCTGACACTAGTAATCAAGAGTCCTGAAAAAGACTGATATATAAAGATTTGCATTTTTAAAAGATACATTAATGATTCTGGGAAGAGAAGATTTGAGAAGGCAAATCTGGAAGCAGAGATCCAGTTAGGAAGCTATTACAATAGACAGAGACAGGGATGGCTGTGATATCAAGTGGGACAGTGCCAGCAGGGGCAGGGAGAAGGGGATGGGGTCTAATACATATTTAGGAAGTAGGAGGTTCAGAACTGTGTGGCTAATTGGGCTGGGCACTCAAGAAGTAGCAAAATGATCCCATCTTTCTGGCCTGGAGGTCTGGGGTTGGTGATGCCATTGACTAAGATAAGCAATATGTAGGGAGGCGTAGTTTGATGAAAAGATGAACTATTCTGAACACGTTAAGTTTGAGGTGCCTGTGGGATGCCCAAATTGAGATGTTTAGCAGAAATTTGCGTAAATGAGTCAGAAGATCAGATGAAAGATCAGAGCTGGAGATGAGGGTCTGAAAGGTGTTGTCTGGCCTTTAGAGCCATGGGGGTGGATTAGACAACTCCGAGCAAGTCTGCAGAGTAGAAGAGCAGAGACAGATGGGAACCTATGACACTGGTGTTCAACGAAACTGTTTTTTGACGAAAGAAGAGTCCACCCAAGAGATAAAGAAGGAACAGGCAGAGAATTCGGAGGAGGCAGGGAATGTTACAAGGAAGCAGTGTTCAACCCTGTCAAAAGCAATGGTGAGGCCATTCAAGTGAGGCTGGACAGGGCACCTCAGAGGTCTCTAAGCAGGTGCCAGGCGAGAAGCAGTTTTTGTTCGTCCTTGCTTTGGGGAGGTAGTGCAGTGCCATGAAGTCAGACTCCACCTCTGCCCTGTAGTACTGGGGAGATGTTCAGCAAGTCTCTCCACCTCTCTGAGTCTCAGTCTCCAAATCTATACAATTCAGATGGTATCCCATTTATGTAAGATTGTTGTGAGGCTTCACTAAGATATTAATAAAGCTCTAATCCACAGCTTGACACGTCACAGGCATTCAATGCATCCCAGCCTCTTTATTTTCCATTCCTTTCATATCAGGGTTGTCCAATGACCACATTTCTGTTCGTTCTTTTGAGTTTGAGAAGAGGGAGGGCCACCTTGAAGTGTCTGGGCAGGGGCTAGATCTTAAGTCAGCCTCTTACTCCTATAAAAGTTAAAATTAAGGGCAGCATGAGGGGTCAGTAAGCAGCAAGGAGGCATAGGGGAGACAGAACAGGGGTGTAAGGAATTTTGCTGATTAAGGATTGGAGTCCCGGGGTGGGTGAATAATCTGTGACTCTGAAAGGACGGGCTGAGAAAAGCAGAGACCTGAGGGCTGGGGATGGAGCCAGTGCTGCCAACCAGTGGGCCACCAGTGGCCTGTAGGTATGGACCCCTATTCAAGGTAGAGGGCTATTCAGGAAGGCAGCACCCTGGCAGGTAAATTGTGGAGCTGAAAGGGACTATTTGACCACAATAAGGAGGATTTCAAGGGCAGGAGATTCTCCTTAGCAGGAAGTTTTTCCCATGCTCTTTTCTATTTTCGTAGGAGATATAAGCCTGAACAGGTGGACTTGGGACTTGGAGTAATTCACACACACACACACACGCGCGTGCACAGTGTGAGTAACCCACATTATCATCCACATATCATGCAGCCTATAGCTGGAGTTACCTTCCTTGTGTGCTCATGGAGGTTCCATTGGAAAAGCCTAGCTCAGTCCTACCTCACAGAAAGGGAAGAAGCAATACAAGTTTACTCAGATTTTGTTAATATTTTTATTCCAATAACTTCTAAATACTATCCTATAAAATGTAAATTATTTTTTCCGTCATCTGTTACTTATGATAAATATTATAACAACAATAAAGGAATCTTAAAAATGATCTAATTTCACATTTTATGCCAAAATGCGGCCAGGAAGAAAGGTCCAGTGACTGTGGTGTCTGAAAATGTAGATTTTCAATTTGTGAGTGCTGGTGGCCTCAGAAGGACTGACTTAGTTGGTCAGGCTTAAAGAGACTCTTTGCAGAAGGTGGGATAATGGATAAAGTTTTTTTTTTTTTTTTTTTGAGGATTTGAATTTTAAAAGATGTTATTCAAAGGTTATAGAACATATATTTTTGTTCAATGAGTTGTGTAAATGGGTTCAGTCAATCAATACGATCATTTATATTAAAATAATGTTATTTCATTGGTTTCACACCAGCCCCTCAGAGGTCTGAAGAGTGAGGAATCTCATATTCATGCACCAGAGACACAAACAACTAAGAGAAAGGTGGGAGGGGAAGTGAAGAACAGCCATTCCAGAGAAGGACTAGGGAATGATGGTTATGGTGTCATAGAATCTGCGAGAGACAGCACAAGGTAGCTTCCTAGAGTCCTGTGTGCTCTGTGGTACAGCAACCCAGGAATTCAGGGTTCAAAGGCAGCCCCTCAAACGAGCATGTGCTTTGCAGGTTTTTAAAGTGTTTTGTTATTTTTATTTTTTTGCATGAATGTTGTCTTTTAAGGATCTGGCTGTGATCCTTCTGCATGTATCTCAAGGAGAGCTCATAGAGAGCTCAAGAGACCAGGAAGGCTAGAGATCTCCCGGCAGTGTCTTGCCTGAAGCAGCTGGATGTTAAGCTCTAACTTTGTCTTTCTTACAGAGTTATACTTGTCTAACCATATGAAAATATCAGGAGGCACAGAATTTTATCACTTTTTTGTTTTGACAACCTAAGAACTGATTGCTGTGACAATTGTGCTCTGAATTAAGTGTTTAATCTGAGTACCAGCAGATGGCGCCATTTGTCATTTATTGACGCTACTACCCACGGATAAAGCATGGGGCTTCTTGCCTCTTTAATTTGTACAGTATTATAAGTAAAGGGTTTTCTACTGTTTATGATGCATGAGCCAAAATTCTATGAATGTGTAACATTTTATCTTGTATTTCCTTTTTTATAACATCATTTAAATTCCTTATTAATAATTTAAAAATGTTCTGGATTTTAATCACTTTTCTCATCACTAAAATATCTGATGAAGAGATGTTTGTTCCCCTCCTGAAGGTGAGACAGAGGAAACCATCAACAAGAAAGAAAGAAGAGAATCTCACTTTTAAACCTCGCTCTTCGCCCCTCTCATGTCACCCCATCTTTTCAGTGTAATTGAATAGTATTTATTTAATTAATAACAATATCTGTCTAGTGCAGGTTTCAGAAATCCAAGGCCAGAATAGGCTGCCATTAATAAAACAAGTTTTTTTATATCCAAGTTTAATTATGGTGGTGTGTGTTTGATAGCTTGTTACTGTAAATAAAAGAGATAAAGGCAGCCCTTCACTGGAGTAGCTCGAGAGCTGTGAAATATGTACCTAATTAAAACTATTGGTGTAAGAGGCTAATAAAGTACATGTGCCTACTAGATGTCTTATTCTAATGAATCTCGGCTAATTTGCTTTGACTGATGAATTTCGATGTTAGTGGTAGGGGCTGAATAATTATGAAATTTATCACAAGATACAAGGACTCATTAAGGATTACTCAGGTTGAGTTAGAGGAATGTTTTCTTTGTCAAGAACACAGGCCTTGACCAACATAATTATGGCAATGCCAAAGAGTAGCCAGATTCCTATCCAAACCCCAGCGAATGTTCAAGGCCAGAAGGGGCGCACATTTATGAATGGGGGGTGGGCTTGTGAGGTGGGGAGGGTGGATGGGACACTGTGTGTCAACTCTGCAAGAGACACCTGTGTGGTACTTATGCCTGAATTTTAAATCAAAGCATTTAGCACGCACAGACCTCACGGATGACTCTAATGACAATGACTCACTTCTCACCCTCTTATTGAAAACACTTCCCTACTCTTCATGAAGAAAAATGGACAAGGCTAGCATTTGTTTAGCAAGGACACTACTGCAGGAAACCACATTCAACTCCCAATTCTTTTTTTCTGCTCATAAGTTTTGGCTCTCTGAGTCTTCAGACTACAAATTAATCTGATTTCATTAACTCCTGGTGGCAGACTCCAAAACTGGGGCCACGACTGGAGTCCCTTCACATAATCACTGTCACGCAATGCCTTGCAGAATGCCCTAAAGGTAAAAAATATCTGTTTATCTTAAAACAGAAATTTTCATTGTTAGAATGCGTGCTGCTGGCAACGCAGAGGAACAATATCTTCCCAAGACGAACTGGACACTCTGCTCCTCACTGTCCAGGACCCAGAGCTGAAGGGGAGGACACACCTGGACACCTTTCTGAGAACAACTGGACAAGGAAGCAGGAGCCAGCAGGCAGGACCCCCTCTCCGAGGACAGGAATGAATGAATGAGTGAATTAAGGGCCACTGTGAGCCTAGCTGGTTTCAGTCCCTTCCTCTGGGGACAAGGCAGGGACGGTGGTGGGGGTGGGGGTGGGGGTGCAGAGAGACAGCAATGCCCCAGCAAGTGACACTTGATGACACCCCAGCTGGAAGTCTTGTCAAACAAATGGAGAGTTATTTACCCCACTACCACCAGAGACGGCTGTTCCCAGGGCTGAAATCAAGGGGGATGCCACAAGGTCTCACCGGGGGGGTTCGTGACCCTGACCTCAGGGCAATTACAGTGAGAGATTTCTCTTCTTGTTCACATATTGGCATTAGTGTGAGCAAAGAACTTTAAACTCTGTGACATCAAACCAGATATAGAGAGATAGAAAAATGTGTGTTCGTATATACACAATGTACACACACACATAAATACGTTTCTAAATGTGATTTATAACTAAAACAACTAGAAATTCAATTCGTAGATGTCTTACCACTAAAGCTTTCAAATCAGTTAACCCTCTGCTTTGTTTTTCTTTCCAAAAATAACTTTGAAACAAACTTTTCCAATTTACTTTCCTTTGAAGAGAAATGTCAGGCACAACATTAAGTGAAAGCTCAGCTTTTATGCCAAAGACCAAAACTACTGGATAACTTGTTGAATTTTACAATTCTTACTGTCTTTGTCTTCTAACTCAAAAAGGCACCCCTTATTCAGAAAAGACAATACCTCTGCGATTCAGGACAAGGCAAAGGGCGATGAGGGCTTTGGGGTTTCCCCTTCTCTTATCCCCACTTCCTCCTGACCCTTTTCCCTAAAATAAGTACTACTAATAATAAATACTAAATGCTTACCGTGTACCAGGCACATGCTTTTCCAGTTATATAATTCTCACAACAAACCTAAGAGGTAGGAGCTATGACTATTTCTTTCATTTTGCAGAATAAATTAATTTTGCACTCTAGTTAAGAGAGCAGAGGGACTTTGTCCCACCCAGCCAGTAAGCAGTAGAGTTAGCCTCCACTCTGGGTCCGTCCGACTGGCTGTCTAACCTCTATGCAACACGGTCTTCTGATCAAAATAGGCTCTGCGTTACCTTGAGAATCTTCTAGAGGTTCACCACTGTTTTGACTTTTTTACCACTTAAAAAGGACTCATAGCTTCCATACAAATTAATGCCAGATCTGTGGGTTCAAATGAAGGCACATAATTAGCATCTGTGTGGAAGGCTTTGCTCAAGGGGTTGTGGGCGGGCAGGAGGCTGGCACCAAACTGAAAACTGAGCCTGGGCGTCAACACTGGCGGGCCACTATTTGCACATTTGTTTTCCTTCTGCCTCGGGTCTGTTGTCTGTATATCGGGGTTGGCTGAATAGTACAGATGTCCAAGGGTTGAGATGTTACATTGAGGGGCCTGCTATAAATCCCCAAACAGATCTACCTGCCTCCTAAAACTCGCCTCTTCTCAAGGCATGATTTATATACACTGCCCTGTCTTTTACGGTTTCCTGAGTTAGTGGTTTCAGACTAAAATTTGTGTGTTATAAGCCTCAGCATGCATGATTTCTTAGGTTTTTAATTAGAAAATGTAGTTTTGACTTAATAAATTATGTGTGAGGTAAATTTATCATAATACAACCTTATTAATCCCCTACAATTAAGAATTTACAGTTCTTTTGCTGAATTTCCCATGAGGACACTTGCACAACCAATTGTGAAGAAAGTTTTTAGCCCACAACTAGCAAGCCGACATGATAGCAGTGACAATATGATTTAGAAAATCACTTCCTATGTGGAGCCAGACTTCCCATTTTTGCAAACAGTGTCTCGCTGAGGCCTTACAACAACTCTGTGAGATGGGCACTATTATTTCTGTTTTATAGATGAGGAAACTGAGACTCAGACCTTGATGTAAGCCGACCAAGGTCACGCAGACACTAAGGGACAGAGCCAAGGTTTGGGCCAGGCCATCCAGCTCTAAAATGCATGCTGTAAGCCTCTTTAGATAATAAACACATAAAGCGCTTACCATGCTCCTAGCACCATCCTATGAGAATATATATTTATTACTATCTATTTAGCTCACTTATTCTCACAGCAATGCTAGGAGGGGCGGAGGGGGTTGCTATTTATTATTCCCCTTTTATAGATGAGCAAACTGAGGCATAGGAAGATGACACAGCGTACTCACTGTTCCACAGTTGTTAAGGGGTAGAAGCGAGGTATGTGCCCAGCGGGCTGCAGAGTCCCTGCTCATAGCCCCACCTGACACTGTCTCATTCTCTCCATGTTTCCACCACTCCACCCCATCCCATGCCCCACTCTGAGAACTTCAGCCACAGAACATTTACACCCCTTCTCTTCTCTAAACCCACCCTGTACTTTCCCACCATGGGCCCTTGGCTACCTCTGTTCTCATGGGCTGTGTGGGTCTCTTGGGTTCTGAAGGCAGACAGGCTTGGGTTTGGCTCTTGCCTGGGCTGGTCCTCAGCTATCTCCATTTGCAAAGTGGGGCAAATTCCCTCTTCATAGTGCTATGTTGGTTTTCTGGTGTGATACACATCAAAAGCTGGTTATGTATTAGGTACTCAGAGAGTGGCAATATTCGTCTGTTCTCATGCTGCTAATAAAGACATACCCGAGAATGGGTAATTTATAAAGGAAAGAGTTTTAATGGACTCATAGTTCCACATGACTGGGGTGGCCTCACAATGATGGTGGAAGATGAAGGAAGAGCAAAGGGATGTCTTACATGGCAGCAGGCAAGACAGAGCATGTGCAGGGGAACTCCTCTTTATAAAACCAGCAGATCTTGGCTGAGCGTGGTGGCTATAATCCCAGCACTTTCGGAGGCTGAGGTGGGTGGATTGCTTGAGGTCAGGAGTTTGAGACCAGCCTGGCCAATATGGCAAAACCCTATCTCTACTAAAAATGCAAAAATTATCTGGGCATGGCGGTGGATGCCTGTAGTCCCAGCTACTCGAGAGGCTGAGGCACAAGAATCACTAGAACTCAGGAAGTGGAGATTGCAGTGAGCCAAGATTGTGCCATTGCACTCCACTCTAGGTGAGAGAATGAGACTCTATCTCAAAAATAAAATAAAATAAAATAAAATAAAATAAAATAAAATAAATCATCAGATCTTGTAAGACTTATTCACTATCATGAGAACAACATGGGAAAGACCTGCCCCCATGATTCAATTACCTCCCACTGGGTCCATCCCACGACATGTGGGAATTATGGGAGCAATAATTCAAGATGAGATTTGGGTAGGGACACAGCCAAACCATATTACAAGGCTTCCACATTTTTTATTTTCAAAGCCCAGTTCAGGTCTCTTCCTCTGCAAATTCCTTCTGTGGACAGTATCATCAGTCGACCTCTGAGCCCCCCCAGTCCTCTGTGTATATCTCTATTTAGCACTAATCACCACTTGCTTTGTATCATGGTTACTCCTGTGTGTGTCTGTCTCTCCCACTAGAATCTAAGGTTTTTAGAGTCAGAGACCATGTCTTATTCATGTCCGTGTCTCCAGATGCAAGACCAGGACCTTATGCACTCAAGCTCTTAAACATTTTTTGGTGAATTGAATTGAAACAAGTGTGTTGGAATTGTGGGCTCCATTAATTCTGTGTTACACACTCCAGGTAGATCTCTCTCAGGAAGGCTGGGGGTCACTCCCACTCTGGTGTTTAGAAACAGAGCCAGGCCACCTCCTATGTCATCTGTTCCTAGTCTCTATTTCCCACTGCTCAAGCCACCAACAGTCTTCCTGACTGAAACTTTCTTTTCTCGGTGTGTTTCCATGGCTGCAACATGTCCTGAGAAGTCCCTGGAGTGGGACATGTGAGTTTCATGAGTGACTGGAATAGCCTTCTGCTATGATCTGAGTGTTTGGGTCTCCCCAAAATTCAAACACTGAAACATAAACCTCAACGTGATGGTATTAGGAGTTGGGGCCTTTGGGGGATGATTAGGTCACGAGGACAGAGCCTTGTGAATGGGATCAGTGCCTTTATAAAAGAGGCTCTAGAGAGTTTCCTTGCTGCTTCTACCACACGAGGACACATCTAGAGCCGGGCCCTCACCAGACACTGAATCTGTAGGTGCACTGATCTTGGACTTCCCAGTCTCCAGAATGGTGAGAAATAAATTCCTGTTGTTTATAAGACACGAGTGTACGGTATTTTGTTACAGCAATTCAAAGAGACTAAGTTGCCCTCTGTCATTGATTGGATTGGTGGCAGACGTAGCAGACTTGCTCCTCTCCCAAGTCTCCTTCAAATGAGCTTTCCTGAGGCCAAAAATTCTGACCTGCAATTTTGAATTAAAAGCATTGTTTTCTAAAGTGTTCGAAACAAATAGGGGCATGGGATACGCTGTCAAAGGCTCTATACTTGGTGTTATGCTCACACCCCGTGGCATAACTGGTTGGCAGCTTCATAGCAGAGAACAAGGCCCAGAAGGATGGGGACCTGGAGCTAGCATCCTCCGACCTGGGGTCTAGGTGTTGGGGGTGAGTAGGGAGAGGATTTTGTCAGCAAAGGTGGCCGGGACATGGAGAAGGCGGATGAAGCTGAGACTCCAAAGCAGGGCATAGGGAATGGAAGACAGAGAAGATGGGTGGTGAGGAAGAACATCCCTGGGAGCCCTTTGCTTCCTTACTGTGCTGAGAGTAAACTTGGCTGAGGCCCCTCCTGGATTTCCAGCTAGTGGCCTGCAAAAGAAGGTGCTTAATTCCCAAGTTGTTCCATCAAGGAGCAAAGAGGGAGAGAGGCAGTATACTCTGGCCATTAAAAGCTCTGACTCTGGGGCCTCACAGACTCAGGTTTTGATTCTGGATCTGCTGGGAACTAGCTTGGTGACTTGGGACAGTCACTTAACTCCTCTGTCTCTCACTTTCCTCATCTATAAAATGGGGACATAAGTAATAATGCCTCAGGAGGTTCCAGGGAGGACTAAACTTGGCTGAGACCTTTCGTGGTAAGCACTCAATAAAAGGCAGCTAGTCTTACTAAGGGAGGCAGCCCCCACTACTCTCACCATCTGCGCCTGGGTTCCACTGCAGACAGGACCAGACCAGCTGGAGAGGCAGTGATGGCAGCAGGCAAGCTAAAACTCAGGCCTGCAGAATTCTCCAATGTTAGTCCCAGGAGGATTGGATTCGACGTGTTAAGTGATTCAGGCTTCCTTTTTAAGAGCAGAAAATAGGCCTAAAAAGATCATATAGCTAACAGAAGGAAATAGGCCTAGGCAGATCTTGTGGCTTGACATAGCTATATAGAGATGGCCACATAGCTGAGGAAGTGTCAGAG
Source organism: Chlorocebus sabaeus (assembly GCF_047675955.1). Lineage (NCBI taxonomy): Eukaryota > Metazoa > Chordata > Mammalia > Primates > Cercopithecidae > Chlorocebus > Chlorocebus sabaeus. The sequence continues at coordinate 49,664,874 of NC_132923.1, read as the reverse complement.
CTGAGCTTCCAGCCTGGGCCTTGTGGCTCACAGCCAGTGGACTGTAAGTCTGAGGCAAGGCCCTGGGAGCAGCAGGGTTTGTGGGCCATTTCCAAGCCCATAGTAATCATCATCCTCACACCAAACGCCTCAAAATTCTGTGCCCCATAGAAGGGGGCGACTTTCAGATGGCAGATTGCTTGCAGGTTGGCTCTTTTAGGTAAGGACAATTCCTAGGCACTTTCTCAGTGAACCTGGTCCATTTTTCTTCTTTCCAGTCCTCTTCTCCTTATGGGGATGTTTTCATTGTTTTCTTTTTCAGGCTGGGCTTAGCCCTGGCCTCTCTGCTCCAGGCTGGTGGGTTTTCCCTTCCCCCATCCTCCTCTGCCCTCCCTGGTTTCTATCAGGAATAGGCAGTGATTGAAATTATTGATTCAATCAGTTTATCCTCCTGCCGAGATGCATCTTGGCTGGATCACTAATCCCGGGGCCAAGCCTTAGCACAGTCCACTGGCTTCCCTTGCTCAGCGCCAGGGGCAATTGGAGCTGCAGAACCTCCTGGGGTATCATCAATGAAGACCAGAGGATTTGACTGGTAATGGGCTCCCGGTTCTCAATCTGGCAGCTGCAACTGAATCCAGGGAAATAGAGACACGTCCAGCTTCTCTGAAAGCCCACCAGCTTGGTCCATTGCAAACGAGGCTGACTTTCAAGTTCCTAGTTACAGTTTCCACTCACTGTTACAAGAAATCTCTCTGAGGGTATTCCTTCCTGTAGCATGGAATAATTTGGAATCACAAGAATGAAGACATGGCTGTTTCTCAAGCGATAATAAAAGCATCATCGTGGGGGCAATTTTGGCAGCCACGTTACTGGACTTACTATAAATGCCTTCCTATTTTACTAGGTCTCTTCAGTTTCCTTGCCCGCCCTCATTTATTTTACAGGGATTCTGTGTAGCTGAAGTAATGTGCATGAATATTGCGTAACATTCTGTGGAAGGATACAATATTGTAGAAATAATTTAATTGATGACCTGTAATGAAAAGAGCGCTGGGTAAGTAGCCTGGGTTGCAGTTTCTCTCTATATTTTTACATTGCCAGGGATAGTGCTGTTGACATGAATAGGCCAGTATTGATTTCATTTAAAATTTTCAACATCTGAATGATGTGAGCAGTGATCTGTGGGAAGATACTGTGGAGTTGTCAGCATAGCCCCTGCTAACAAAATACCATTTAAAAAGGATTTTTCTATTAGCATTCACAAAGAGAAGGGAGAATAAAAAGGGTTATGAGAATGTTAAAATTTTCACTGACCGAAGAAATATGAAGTCACCATCTTCATTTTACTCTTAATTAATTGAGTTATTGAACCTTATATAAGCCTCTGTTAAATTCCTGAAAGAAAGCAGGCCGGGGCCTTGAGGTGGTTGTATAGAATACTTTGTTTTCTAAAGGGAGTGACTTCAATCACCCCATGAGAAAGTCCCTGACGGCAGTCAGGCTCCCCCAAGAAATGGATTTCAAATGCGGCAGCAACTCCTTAATGCTGCCCTGCTAATGAGTTCCAATTCAGTGGTTATGAGTTACCATCATTTAACAACAGTAGCACAAATTAGATTTTCAAACTTTCAGAGATGCAGTTTCTCAGGATGCCTGAGTCTACCAGTCAGATCATAGAAGGTTGAGGGGAGACAGATGCTGGGCAGGTGGCCCAAGGAGTGATTTTTAAAAGGCAACCCTGTGGTAAACTGGGGACACTGATTGGGTTCCATTTCTGGGTAGTGGGGGTTTGAGGTTCTCAGTTTGCCCAAGAGATACGTTTGTTGTGAAAGTATGGACCAAGGCAGAGGTTTCAGTGACCCGAGATTGCGCCACTGCACTCCAGTCTGGAGACAGAGCAAGACTCCGTCTCAAAAAAAAAAAAAAAAAAAAAAAGCAAAGAAAAAGAGAAAGTATGGACCAAGTGGAAGTCGGCAACTCCTGTCTTTATCCTTTTATTGGCCTGGAGGTTAAGGAGAGGTGGAAGGACAAGGCTGGCTGTGAGCAGCCATCTAAGTCCCTGGAGTGGCAAACAGCCACCTCTTGAGCATCTTCTGTCTTCCTGCCTTTCTAATGATGAGCTTCAACTCAGGTGTGGCAAAGACATTTGAAGGGAAAACTCAGGGAAGGAGCTTTCCAGAATCACTGGTAACGAGTGTGATAGAAGAGCTATCTGAATGCAGTGTTGCCCTAGCTATCGATTCTTCCAGAAAGCTGTCCTCAGTTGGGCCGCTTTGGGCTGTAGGACTCTCCTGCCTGCCTTGCCAAGCAGAGTGGGGATCTTCAACCTTGAATGAGGAGGCCCATGAAGGAGACCTGGACCCGTGCACACCAGGAGATGAAAGGGGCCTTGCTGGTTGTTATCCTGAGGGGAATGCACTAACCCTGGTTTCAGTTCTGGCAGCAACACAGGGGAAAAGGCACAGGAGGGATGAAGATGAAAAGGAAGGCACAGCATGGATGCTAGTCTTCATCACCAGAACAACTGGAAGTCATGAAAATGTCTTAAACCCACAGAGACACATCATTCTAAAATACACCCCTATGTGTCTGATAAAAGCAGTGCCAATATTTTTACTGACATTCTAAGAAAATAACTTAGATTGATATGTATGAATGATATATAGAAAAACTATATATCATTTTTGTGGAACTCAATAAAGCTATTGTCATTTTGAATAGAAAAAACAATATGAAAACTTAAGAAAAAAAAAACTGCATTGGTTAGCCAGGCGCAGTGGCTCACGTGTGTAATTTCAGCACTTTGGGATGCTGAGGTGGGTGGATCACCTGAGGTCAGGAGTTCGAGAGCACTTTGACCAACATGGTGACACTCCATCTCTACTAAAATACAAAAATTAGCTGGGTGTGGTGGTGCATGCCTGTAATCCCAGCTACTTGGGAGGCTGAGGCAGGAGAATTGCTGGAACCCAGGAGGCGGAGGTTGCAGTGAGCCGAGATGGCACCACCGCACTCCAGCCTGGTGACAACAGCGAAATTCCGTCTCAAAAAAAAAAAAAAAAACAAAAAAAAACACACACAAAAAAACAGGAAAAAACAAAAAACGGCATTGGCTTCACACCACTGAAAAAGACTTCCAGAGAGCCTGCTCTAATGCTGACAGGTGCTGGCCAGGCATGTGCCTGGGGTACTTCTGTCAGACTGTTGTCTGTCCTAGTTTTGATTGTCCTCCCATCTGAGTCACAGAATGGGCAACAAAGCAAAAACTCCACCATAAGTGCCTCCTCGGGAAGTTTTCCTCCAAACTTGCATGGCAAGCTCACACTCTGGAACGAACCCACCCTATCTAATCGTGGCTTACCACCTGTGCTCAAGAGTCACCTCCCACAACCTGCCACTGAGCCTGATGGTCCCACAGTCAGGGGCACCTTGGCTCTGGAAAGTCCCCTGAGAGAGCCAGTAGGTCATGATTTAATGCTGGGGTAACCGTGGGATGATATTGTATGATATTATGTTCAGGGACCCAGGAATCCTGAAATCCTTTCTGATGAGCCACTGTCACTCTGAGGAGGGAGGGAAAATGAGGGGGAACAAGAAATGAATGGACATTATACTTTATTATTAGCCAGAGTTTTGGCCTTCAATCCCAATGCAGAGAAATCTGGAACACTGGGCTGGACCGCATGGAAGGTGGACCCCCTCTGATGTGTCTCTCTCTGGGTAGCCTTAGATGGCAGCAGGCTCGAATGTTTGCTCTCTTTTCTTTCTCCGCACCCACGCACCTGTTTTGGAGTTTACTGTTAGGATGCTAGAAAAGGCTGATCCACTGAACAGCAGACAAGAACAAGGAACCAGAGAGACAGAGCAAGTTTGCTTGCAATGCCTAGCAGGGATCTGGCTCACCTTGTCCTGCGGGAAGCCCAGTGGGAAGTAGGGAGGACATTTAAGGAGAGGAAGAAGTTGAGGAAAAGGGAAAGCGTAGCTGCCTCACATGTACGCCACACCTTGCCACAGCGCTGAAGAGAGCAAGATTTCACCGAAATGACTGAATTTTCAGCCCCTTGAAACCAGAAGAATGAGATCCTGTATCCTATATCTGACTAACCAACCTGATACCCCTGTCCTTGAATCCACATGTTGTCTCATAGTCCAGTTTCCACGTGAGGCACGAACAGTTTATCAATGTGTCCTAAGGGTGGGACACTATATTTAAGGTGATTTGGGGTGTTCCATGGACACAGTTATTAAAATATATTGCTTTGTTTAGTAACAAAGTTATTCCATTTAAAGCACTTTCAATCCTTCATATTAATTCTAGGGGACCAGCTCGGTTGGTGTTATGTGTCTTTAACACTTTCAAAATAATTTAGTTTCTTTTTCTTTAACAGAGGATAGGCCTCATCCTCAGAGCTCTCAAGCAGCTGCAGTATGTAGCAATAATTTAAAAACATGTTTTTATTTTTAAATAAATTTCATTAAGTGAAACAGATAAGATAATTGTCCTCTTATGTTAATAATAATAGCCAAAAGCTATGTATACTTACCAGGGGCCAGGAACTATTTTAAGTGTTTAATGTATATTAACCCCGTTAGTCCTCAACACAACCCTATAAGATAGGTCTATTATTATTCCTATTTTACAGATGCAGAAACTGTCACTAATTTTCAAAATCTCTATTTTTGAAAATTATTTTTTAAAAGTTTCCGTATTATAAATATAATGCATATTTTATTAGAGAAATGCACTAAATATAGTTAATGAAAAAGAAGGACCACCATTAACATCTTGGTCTATAAGCTTTCTAAGCTTTTTTATATATACAGGTTGAATATCCCTTATCTGCAACGCTTGGAACCAGAAGTGTTTCAGATTTCCAATTTTTTTGGATTTTGGAATATTTTCATTATAGCTACCTATTGGTTCAGCATCCCAAATTTGAAAATCCAAAGTCCAAAATACTCTCATGGGCATTTCCTTTGAGCATCATGCTGGCACTCAAAAAGTTTTGGATTTTGGAGCATTTCAGATTTTGGATTTTCAAATTTAAAATGCTCAACATACACATATATACATATATGTGCAAATATTTTACTTTTAAAAATGAAAATGAGATCATATTAAATATATGGGGTTATTTTTGGTTTTGTTTGCTTTAAGGAGACAGCGTCTCATTCTGTTGCTCAGGCTGGAGTGCAGTGGCTCAATCTCAGCTCAGTGCAGCCTCAACCTCCTGAGCTCAAGCAATCCTCTTGCCTCAGCGTCTCGAGTAGCTGAGACTACAGGTGCTCACCACCACACCCGGTTAATTTTTTTTATTTTCGGTAAAGACAAAGTCTCACTCTGTTGCTCAGGCTGGTCTTAAACTCCTGGGTTCAAGCGATTCTCCCACCTCGGCCTCCCAAAGTGCTGGGATGACATGTGTTTGCCACCACGCTCAGCCAAACATAGGATTTTGAAACTTCCTATTTCACTTAAATCTACTCTACTTTCCCTTACCTTAGTCCATGTCTCTTTCTAAGAGGCAAGCTTGCTTGTTTCTGATTGGGAAACATTGAAGTTTCAATGGCAGACTCTAGCTTCCCTCGTTCTGAAGATTGTAAAGGAAGGGTCTTATGACAGCTGTCAAGAGCCATTAGTGTAACAAGATATCAGTCCAAAGTCAGGGGGAAAACTCTTTTTTCTATAGGGAGTTTGATCCCTTTGTATATTTGGGGACTCATCAAAGGGGAGTTTTGAGATAGTCTTGTTTTCCACATAAAACTCAGAAAATTGCTTGATTTAAAATGCAACTTCTGTCTCCTCTTTTCACTTGTCATTTCTAAAACATTTAAAAAAAAGTGTTAAAACTAATGGAGTAACAAACTGCCATGCAGTAATAATATTTTAGGTAAATGAAAATGCATCCTGGTAGAGAAACAAAGACATAGTTACCGTCAATGGAAATGGAAGAGAGGGGTAGATATTGCTTCTGGTCTCAATCAATCTGATCTTATCTAATTTAACCAATTAAGCAATTTTGAATTTTGTAATTGTTCTAATGGGGAACCAGTGGAGACATTATGTTATTCTAAGCATGTTTTGTTATGATAACACAGGACTTTAAAGATTTTTTATGTCTTTTATTTTGAAAGTTTTTCATGTATTTGAAGTCTTGCCTGGTGGCCAAACCCTAGTGTTCTGTGACTCTGTGGAAACGAGCTCACCTCCTGCTCCTGGTATCCCACTCCCTCTGGCTTTAATTAATACCATACAATGAAACTCCTACTCTCCAGCCAAACCACCATCAGCTGTAATCTTGTCAGTTCTTATAAGCCAAAGAGAAACACACGCTTTTTCTTATTATTGTTTAATCATCTGCATCAGCTATTTAATTTCCAGAGGAACCTCATCTTGCTGTTTTGTGTTCCCCTTTCCTCCTTTCTGTTTATTTATGTGCTTTTTATGTTTTTTTTCCAAAGAAAACCACAGGTAACAAGTTTTGTGAATTTAATCCTGATGGTTTTAATGGCACATGCCTCAGTTCCTGGCTATCTGCTCTTTCTAAATTACAGCACAATAAGGATGAAGAATTTAAAAAGCTAACCTAGCATAACAGAGAGGGGCTTTAATTTTAACTAGAGCAACAGCTGAGAACCAACACGTTGTCAACCATTCTCAGTCATATGTAGCAGGTTGCATTGCTTCAAAGTATTAGGGTTGGGCTGGGCCCAGTGGCTCACACCTGTAATTCCAGCACTTTGGTAGGCTGAGGTGGGAGGATCACTTGAAGCCAGGAGTTGGAGGCCAACATGGGCAATGTAGCAAGACCCTGTCACTAAAAAAAAATTTAAAAAATTAACCAGGCATGGTAGTGTTCACCTGTAGTTCCAACTACTTGGGAGGTTGAGGGAGAAGGATTGCGTGAGCTCAGGAATTCAAGGTGGCAGTGAGCTGCGATCACCCCACTGCACTCCAGCCTGGGTGACAGAGTGAGATCCCAACTAAAAAAAAAAAAAAAAAAAAGCATCAGGATTGTATTATAATGCTGTCATTGTTCTTGAAGTGTGCAAAAAATTGCAAGTCACAGACTACTAAGTTTGGCGACAGCCTCTGTTTAAAGACTGAAGCAAGCATACTTACATACAAGTATCTCTACTCATGGACCACATTTGTACCTACCTGCCCCACTCCCTTTCTTACAGTGGCTCAGAACACCCTTGTCCTTGTAGAATACTCAAACATGTGTACAAATCATCCCCATCCCCATCACGATACCCATCATCTAAGTCCTGTTCATTTCACTGACACCACCAGCAGCATCCTCCAAATACAAAGCTTATGTCCTGTCTATGTTACTGATATCGTGTGTCATTTCTTAGTGCCCTGCAAACATTTTTGGTACTTTAGTGTTTGGGTTTGGTTTCTTTCTATCTTTCTTTTCATCTTACTAAATGCAAATTCTATGTACTGTGATAAAGGAATGGAAAGGAACCGTGTACTTCTCTCCAGTGTACTTCTCTGGAGCTGGTAGAAAGAAACTTGCTGTTGAAAATCTTTAACTCTAAATTCCCTGGCTTTCCTGTGAAAGGAATTTCACCTCTAATGCAGCATTAATGGGGTTTTGCATTGAATTGCCTTTTGGGGTTTGATTTGCCTTTTAGAGACGCTGGTGTTTGACTGCATGTTCAAACACAGCATGTATTCTTATGAGCGATGTGAGATTCAAATAAACACAACGAGTGTGTTCATTTTGATGACCTCCCCATCACACATTCAAATAAACACAAATGTTCTCAAATGTATAAAAGCAGCTGTGTTTATGTCAGCGTGCAAAGCACCAGATATATACATTCAGATTCACTCATCTATCTGGAACCATGTACCTCCGCTCATCGTTAAAATTTAGTGGAAAATCATGCATGGGGCATGTGTAATGTGCAATTTTCAACCATACACACATCTCTAAACAAATTTTCTTCAAGCATGTTACTGACATTTGTTCTAATTGGGGATGAAGCCTGGAGAAACTTTGAAGTTTTTGAAAACAAAACAAAGCATAATGCAAGTTGCTACCAGAGGGCATAGCGTGTCTAAAGTATTCTAGCAGCACCAGTAAGAGTCACCTTCCCTGATATTCAGAACAATTTTCTTTGCCTTTCTTTCCTTTTTTCTTCTTCCCTTCCCTTACTTTTCTTTCCTTTCCTCTTTTGCTCCCTTCTTTGTTTTGTTTAAGCAAAACTAAGAAAATTTCTTCCTTCCCCCTCCACTTTTCCTCCTTGTCTTTCTTCTTTTGTTCCTTCCTAGCAGTCATGCAACATGCCAGCTCAAGAGTTAGGCTTTTTTTTTTTTTTTTTTCTTGTTTGCTTTAAATATCATAAATGTGAGACATGACAAATCTTTTCTTCAGAACCTCAGCTGGAACAGCTCAAGCATTAATGCCGGGTTAAGCTGCACTTTCTGCGTAAGAACCAACTTTGGTTTTGTATGTCAGACTGAAACAACACTTCCATCTTGCATTGCTTCAAGTATAAGTACAGTTTGCAGGTCTCCAGGAAAATCCCCAGGCTCCACTTTGCTGCCAAATAGTCCTAAAAAGAATAAAAGTAACATCTAAAGTTGATTGAGATCTACCTGTGAGCCAGGGACTATTCTACACATGTTGAATGTTTTATCTCATTTAATTCTCAACCACCCTCTGAGAGGGGGACTCTTGCTATCTTCATGTTACACACGAGGAAGTACAAAGAGGTACTTTCCTCAAGGTCACAGCGCCAGTAGGTGATGGGGCCTAATGGATATGCAAGTTTCAGACCTCTTGGTTTTTTAAAGAATCTGTAAATCTAAATATTCACAAATGTTATCCCGATTTTTAAATGTTAGCAAAAAATTTAAACTTTTAAGAAACCCTGTCTGCTAAACAAAACACATTTAGTGCCTGGATTAAATTCCTGGGTTGCCAGTTTGCCTCCTCTGATTTAGGGGATACTGTCTCCAATTTTCAGTGTTACAAAAACCTACTATTAAGAACTAGTTTGATGAGTAGAAAGAAAGTAGAATTTGGAGGCAGATAACTCATATTCACATGTGAACTCTATCAATTCCTAATTAAATGACCTTGAACAAGTAACTTCTATTCTCTGAGTTTTAGTTTCCTCATCTGCAAAACAAAGATAATTCCTGCCTTAGGAGAGGTATTATAGGATTCATGCAGTTCTCATAGTTCTTACATCATATTTCCATTAAAGCATTTTGTAAACTCTGAGCTTGATACAGTTAGAAACTATGGTTGTGATTATCATCTCCCTACATCTGAGTATGAATGGAAAGACATGCACGTTTACGGAATGTGAGGCATTGGGCCAGCACGTTGACCTGCAAAGTTCACCAACAGTGGCTTTAACTCTTTTATAGATGAGGATTCTGTGACTCAGAGAGATTAAGGACATTTCCAAAGGGTGCAAAACTAGTAAGAAGTGAAGTTGAAATTCACAGAGGTTTGTTTAATTCCAAAACCCATGGGTCTCTCTACCCCAACTTCTTGGCAGCACCTAATATATTAAGCTTCTATCAGTCATTACAATTTTAGTGGGAACCAGTTTATAAGACTTGTCAAAGGATCAGCTTAGGATCCTGCTAGAATAAAGCTTGAGGTCAGTAACTAGGGATGAGGAAAGGAAGACGCACACAATCCAGGGAACAGAGGCAAGCACAGAGCTGGACTGGTGTGGACATTCCTTCATGCCGGGCTTGGGGATGTTAGATGCCTAAAAAGAGAGAGGAGAGAGTCCCGGCATTCCCTTCCCTTTCCTCTCAAGAGCAAGTCACCTGGCGGCGGAGGGGCCACGCTGTGTCCTGCCTGCTGCTGTGCAGTCAGCTGCTCTGGAGAGGTCTGTGCTGCTGAGACCATGTTGGGAAGTCAGTCCAATTGTGCCATTTGCTACTATAAAGCTTACTTGGGGCTGGGCATGGTGGCTCACACCTATTATCCCAGCACTTTGGAAGGCCGAGTTGGGCGGATTGCCTGAGCTCCGGAGTTTTAGACCAGTCTAGGCAACATGGCAGAACCCCCCCGTCTCTACTAAAAATGCAATTAGCCAGGTGTGGTGGTGCGGGCCTGTAATCCCAGCTACTCAGGAGACTGAGGCAGGAGAATCACTCGAACTTGGGAGGAGGAGGTTTCAGTGAACCAAGATTGTGCCACTGCACTCCAGCCTGGGTGACAGAGCAAGACCCTGTTTCCCCCAACCAAAAAAAAGCTTACTGGGCCCCAGATAAAAGTCATTTTTGCATATACTTGCTTCTTCAGTCTGGGGGTGATCCTTGGGTCCCTCCTGCCTTATCCCTTCGGGTTATATCTTAGTTGGATCGGCACTTAGGCAAGAAGAGAGGTGCTGTCTCATGGTCCCCTTAGATCCCAGCACGAGCTTGAGGGGATGAACTTCAGGGTCTCCTGCGCAGTCCACTTTCCAGGCCATCTTTAAATGAGTGTAAAATTTTCCCCTTTATTTGAGGAATTTTTGAACTAAAAATGTTTCCATTTCTTGAGTACAAGCCCAGGGGTCTATGGCAACCTGGGAAAAATGATCTGGCTCTTTGTAAATGTCTTTTGGCTGTAGTGAGTCTCCTTTAGGGTAGGACCTTTACAATGTGGGGGATCTTTTTATGGAGTTCAGTGACCTGTGGGGGAGGGGCGGCTTCTTTTCAGCTAATTTATGTTAAAGCTCTAGTTCTAATTCTCTTTCAGTCGTTAAAGAGGAAAGAAATTTAACATGGCGGGTGTAACAAATATCCAGCCCCATGGAATTGTAGAATGGATAGTTTCCCCAGCGGATTCAACAGTGGTAACGATAACAATAATCAATACAAATTAGGGACATGCTTCTGTTTTAATGCACTTAGTAACCAGATCTTTTGTCCTCAAATAAGTCTAAAGGAGAACTGTGTTCTCCTAACCAACCAGAGTGCTATTGTGAAGGAGGCGTATATGTGTGTGCATACGCTCGCGTGTGTGTGTGTGTTCCTTTTTCTCCTAGGGATTCTATAGCTTCCTTCATTCTTCACCTCTCTCATATTACAGAAAGAAGGTAATTTTTCCTGGCCATTTACTAAAGCTCATTAAAGACTGGAGAGAACAAACAATGCTACTCCTCAGAGACTACCATTCAAAGTCACTCTACAATTCTCTGTTCTAATACTTGAGACAAATTAATTATTCCTTAGTGAAAAGTGTATAATTCCTATTCTTCATTTTTGGGGGGTGGGGAATAATAATGGGAAGTTTATATCTGAGTGAAAAGCTGTCTGTGCTGAAGGGAAATGAGAAAAAATGTGTGTTCCGAGCAGAGTAAAAGCAATTATTCTAATAATAATTCTAAGAATATTAATGTCTTTTTAAAGTAGATTGCCTTCAAATAAACACAGAGGTTGAAGCAATGGGAGGCTGGTTTATTTATTAATCATTCCAAATGTTCATTCTTCTAAATGAACAACTGCACGATCAACTTTGCTGGCACATATTAAATTTAGTTAAACAGCAACTTGCAAATGTCTCAAAACTTTTGTAACCAGAGACTAATTTGTTTAACACTTTAAAATGTTATATTGATGTAAAGTCCCACATATTAAACTTCAAAGGGAAAAGCTCTTGAGAGTTCTTCATTTTTAAGACTACATGCTGGAAATGAGATGGAGACAAGGCTCATTCTGCATTCTCTTGTTTTGTTTTGTTTTTAAATACGAGGCAGTCTCTGGGCCCTGGCCCTCATCCTCGGCACTGTGTTTGGTCATCTGCAGAACAGCAAGCATCTAACTGTGGGGACTGTAAGGCGATGGTTTAGAAAGGTCTAGTGTTTCCCTTTCATCTCTATTAATTAATCCTGGCTCCGTTTGCCCAGAGTACGTTGCTGTTGACATCACCTTTTCCTTACACTTTAAAGGGTCCCGAGAGAGACCGGCTGCAGAACAAAACTGGACAAAGAGTACATTTGGTAACCATTTTATTTCTCAATTACCAACCTAAACGTATGGAAAAGATTTGCTCGCTATCCGATTTACACAACAATTATGCTTCAAAAGTTTAGAAATAAATAACTTTTTTCTTGGACTCATTAGTTCGTCTACCAATTGTAATTGGTGTCAACTAACGAGTTTGCTCCATGGCTTGCCCTTAATTACTGATAAAAGCTAAATTGCAACTCTAGCCAATCAGAAACTAGTTTATTCATGAGAGTATAGTATTCTTTTAAAAGCTCTGTTTGTCCTAATAAGTGGTTTTGTGTTTGGCTGAAACCTTCCATAAGCCCCCTTAACATAAGCAAAGGACTCTTAATAACTATATACAGTGAAGGAATATCATTACTGCCCCCATTCAAACAGATGAAACAAAGGGAACCTTTTATACATTTCAAATGTACACATCATGAATTTAACAGACCCTGAAATCTCATCCATCTGGTGGGAAATAGATATTAGTACCCATAAGACTGATACAGAGAATTTGTTTCCTCTCCCAGTGTCTGTGTTTCTTTCAAGGTCTCCCTAGCCTTCTGAAACAGGCGATAAGGAACAAGAGAAACCCAATAGAGGCATGAGGCATGTTAAATCCTAATGGTATAAACAAGACTTGGCCGAGGCCAAAATCCCACGTTAAAAATAATAGGCATTCTGGAAACAAGAGTGTTAAGAGATAGCATGTGGTGGAATCATGCCGCCAGGGAGGCCTTGCTACTGGGAGAGCCTAATTGCAGAAACATCATCCTGAGGACAGCCCTCTTTGTTATCATTGTTGTTTTCAGAAAACAAAATAAACCTCTTCAGTATTAACAGAAATTCTGAAGATTGGTTCTTTATAATAATTAGGATGCTTTTGGCTGCAATGATCAGAAAACTCAGTTACAAGTGTCTAGACTGTAATCCCAGCACTTTGGGAAGCCGAGGTGGGCGGATCACCTTAGATTAGGAGTTCGAGACCAGCCTGGCCAACATGGTGAAACCCCCATCTCTACTAAAAATACAAAAATTAAGCAGGCGTGGTGACACCTGCCTGTAATCCTAGCTACTCGGGACTCTGAGGCAGGAGAATCCCTTGAATTTGGGAGGCGGAAGTTGCAGCGAGCCGAGATTGCGCCACTGCACTCCAGCCTGGGTGACAGAGTGAGATCTAGTCTTCAAAAATAAATTAAAATAAAAAATAAAAGTGGCTAGAACAATAGGGGTGTTTATTTCCTCAGTAACGAGAAGTTAGAAATCCCAAGTTTCCAGTTGGATTAATTCAGGCCCCCACCAACATTATTAAAGACACAGGTTCTTACTATCTTTTTACTCCCTTTGTCTCATGGCCTTGGTGACGGTGACTCCCTTCATGGTCACCAGATAACAGGAGGTCCAGGCATGTGGTCCTCACGTAACACCATCAAAAGGTGTAAGAGATGGGACCATTTCTTTCCGCACTTTTCTGGTTTGTTTTGATAAAGAGCAAGGACACCTTTCCTCGAAATATCGGCAGCTGACCTTTCACATCTTACTAGTCAAAAGGAAGTCACACGCCTACTCCTAAACCAATCACTGGCAAGGAGTGCTCCAGTCTTGGACCAATCATGATTCACCTCTGTAGTCTGTGAAGCGTTTTAGGTTCTGGTAAACCACTTGGCACCTTGGTAACTGAACAAAACCAAGCTTCCACTAGAGAGGAGAAAGGGGATGGTTGTGAATGATTTACTGGAAAGATAAACAACAATGCCTGTCACACACTTGAGATTGCTATTCCAAGTAACCTATCTCGGTGATCTCCAGTCAAAAGTGAAGGGTCAATGTTAAGTATGAAGTCAGAAGACAAAGTTGAGCATGAGGCTCAGTCTTCTGTGGCTCTCATACCTGTTCTCTTGACCAATCACCATTCAATAAAGGGAATCATGTGCTGGAATTGGAAGGAGTCGTAGCCAGCAATTGATGAGGTGGGAAGAGTGCAACCCGGGGCCCAGGGTAGGCTCTGCCACTAGCTTGCTAGGTGATTGCTACTGAATCCTGGACCTCTGCACTTCCCTGACTTCATTGTGAAATGAAGGGGTTGGGTCAGAGAAACCTTAATGTCTCTTCTCACCTTGGAATCTGATAGATTTTCCACTTTTCTCACTGCCATCTGGTAGTCTCCTTTGTCTCCTTACTCTGCAGCTGATACAAACAGCATGCCAAAATTCTCTTCTTGCCTTTAGCTGTTTCTTTATCCTTTAACTCTTTCTTCTTAGACTAGATTTTAAAAGCCCAGAGGACATGACCCCTCTGTGTTTTGCAGTATCTTGTGTTCATTGAACTATCATTGACTGAGGGCCTACTCGGTGCTGTACACTGTGTGAAGGGCTTTGCTCAGACAAAGTGGGCCCTCTGTCATTATTTCCTTATTCATTTTGCTCCAGCAGCTTTTGGTGTCTTCAGATTTTCTTACAAGAGGCAACGTAGCATTCCTAAGGTGCAGGTAATACGTGTGTAGCTTATTATTATTATGAGGATGAGGCCAGGCCCAGTCTCACAGGATCACATTTGCTGTGAATAAGACAGTACTCCCTGCTTCCCAGAGCCACCCACTCATTTCATCAGCACAGTTTCCATATCTGGCAGTAGAGTTAGAGGAAGTAAGAGAGACTAGTTCCCATAACCTGTCTTAGTCTTTGAGACAAATGACAATGTAATGCTAACTTTAAGGAACTTATCAAGGCAAGTAAGGGTGATTTTACCAGAGAACGGAGAAGTAGACACTAAGAGATCCAAATTTTAAGGTAAACATGGAGAATTCTCTTGAATGCTTTTTAAAAAATAATCTCTAGCATCATTTTTAAAACACTTGGTCAGTAATAACTTTGTAGCTTTCATGCATGCAACCAAAAAGTAAACATGTTTTTACTCTTCCAAGCTGACAAGCAGGTGGCTCTAGAATTTTAGAGGGGGAAAAAGAAATCCATGCCGTTGATTCCTTTCTTTTTTTTTTTTTTCACTTGACAGCATCTTTATTATAGTTTTAGAAGTATTTGGTATGTTGAATTTCTTGAAGATGGGAGTGATTATTTTGCAATTAATAGTATACAAATGCCTGACAAGCAGTTCATCACCAGATCAATGGCAACAGAGAAAAGAGCACCAGATCACTTTACTACATGTGCCCAATGTAGTACCAGCCCTAACTGTGATGAGGCCTGGAATTTTTATGTCACAATAAAAAATATTGTGGTAGACAATACTTTTGTAACTGTGGTTAGGCTGTTTATTGTCTAACCATCATCCCTGCCCCCACTTCTCTGCTAATCAATTCCTGATTTTTTTCAAGGCAGAGATCATTTCATTCAAGAGAAGGTGTTTTTCTCCTTAGCTGGCCTAGGGATTTAATCAGGATTGGCGTAGGGCTGAGCATATGATCTTGTTCTAGCCAATGAGACATAAAGGGGAAAGGAAGTCCAATGGGCACTTCCCTTCCAAATAAAGCCCCTCTCCCAAATCAATGACCTATTTTCAATCATCACCTTAGCCTCTTAGCAGCATTTGCAGATTTGACCAGTGTTCTTCTTACAACATTTTCTTCATGTGTCCTCTGGTTTTCCTCCAACTTTGTTACCTCCTCTTTTTCAAGTACTGGACTTGCTCTTCCTCCTTTTCATGACCTTTAAAGTTGGGTAGCCCAGGGCTCAATCATTGGCCTTTTATAGTCTTATTCATGGTTGTTATACCTTTTATATATTAACAATTTCCAGATTTATTTCTGTAGCACAGACCTCTCCCATGAGCTCCAGACCTACATATCTAATTGGCTTCTCAACTTCACTACATGGATGTTAAATGGGGATCTCAATCTTATCATGCTTAGGACCAAAACAGAATCTTGATTTAGCCCATAATCCTTTCCCGGGCCTCCCATTCAGAAAAGGACAGCTCTCATTCATCTGCTTATCCCAGAAAATGAAGTCATCCTTGATTTTGTTCTTTCCCTTTAGTTCCCCACAAAGGGCACTGACATGTGCTCTTAACATTACCTTCAAAGTATATTTGGTATCTTACACCTCCCACCACTTCCACCATTTGTCCTGGTCCACATCAACTTCATTTCTCACGTGGAATACTGTAGTCAGCTCTTTATTAGTTTTTCACTTCCACTTTTGCTTCCTGTGTCAGAATTAATTTCAACTCTCTGCAAAAAATTTAAAAAGTTTTAAGCAAGATATGTTTATTTCTTCCTCATATGTTTGGAAGCAACTATTGCAGTGTTGGTTTGACAACTTCACAGTATTGCCAGGGACTTGCCTTTCACCAGTGCTTCCATCTTTCATCTGTCTGCGCCATGATCTTAGTACAAGGTTTCATCCTAGTACAAACTTCCATCCTCAAGGCCATCTCATGGTGAAGCTTTAGTGATTAGGTCCACATTTCAGGCCCAAAGAAGGAAGAAACAGAAGAGAAGAAGAGAGTTGAATGAGCTCTCTTTAAACACATTCCTAGAAGTCCTATCCACACTTTCTCTTACATAGAATTTATTGGCCGAAATGTAGTCACATGGTCTATTGAACTGCAAGGGAAGTTTAGGAAATGCAGTCCTTTATTCCAGGTGCCAATATATGCAGTTTAAATTGGGGTTCTATTTCTAAGGAAAAACGAATCCTGTGGTAAGCTTGTAGTAATTTCTGCCACATATTCATCTAATCAATTCTTCCCCAAGGGCCAGTTAACTTTTTAAAAAATTAAATCAGATTATGGCACAACCCCACTTAACACCCTCCAATGGCTTCCCAATAGGCTCAGATTAAAATCTAAAGGCTCTGTTTCTCTCTTCAGTGTCTTCTGTTACACTGTGTCCCTCTCACTCCATTCTAGCAGCATGAGCTAACACTAAGCACGCCATACTGATTTCCACCTGAGAGCTTTGCATTTGCTGTTTTTGTGGCCTGAATGCATTTCTGTCAAATCTTGGCACAATTTAGCATCTCACTTCATTCAGGTACAGCCTTGCCCTGTTCCTGATTTCACTTTTTAAAACAATGACTGTAGAGCTATTATCACAATTCTGTGGAGCCTAGAAAAATCTTACTTTTGGAGTATCTGCCCAAATCATATCAAACATATCCCACAATAATATAATTTGACAGTGCCTGTATAAGAAGCAAAATATATTGCAATTGTCAAGTTAATCCACTACCATTTGTAGACATTTAGTTGGATATTTACTAACTTCCATTTCAAAGTTTTGCTTTTGTATTCTTGAGCTTATATAAGCACACAGCATTGTGCCATGGGGCATACTGGGTACAACTTCCCTTGACTATAAATTTAACCCCAACTAACACACTGAAATTGTTCTGGCTGTAGAAACTTCCTTGGTTTTAGATCTTAATGAAAGATTATTAATAAGTGTCTCATAGCTTATGTTACTTCTACTATGACAGTCCAATGATGGAACAATGGTTTAGAGCAGTGGTCTCAATCTTGGCACTTTTAACATTTGGGCAGAGAAGGTTGGGTGCAGTGGCTCACACCTGAATCCCAGCACTTTGGGAAGCTGAGGTGGGTGGATCACCTGAGGTTAGGAGTTCGAGACCAGCCTGGCCAACATGGTGAAATCTTGTCTCAACTAAAAATATAAAGTCATTAGCTGGGCGTGGTGGCGGGCACCTGTAATTCCAGCTACTCAGGAGGCTGAGGCAGGAGAATTGCTTGAACCTGGGAAGTGAAGGCTGCAGTGAGGTGAGATCATGCCACTGTACTCCAGCCTGGGCAACAGAGTGAGACTCCATCTCAAAAAACAAAAATAATTGGGGCAGAATAATTCTTTGTCGTGGGGGGCTTTCTTGTGCTTTGCAGGATGTTTAGCAGCATCCCTGGCCTCTACCCACTGGTGATAGCAGCAACTCCCTGTTTCCCCAGTGTGACAAGCAAAAGTGTCTCCACACATTGTCAAATGTCCATTGGGGGGCAAAAACCATCCCCAGTTGAGAACCACAGATTTAGAAGCTAAAGTTGCACAGACTAATTTATTAGCATGTAGGAGTGGACTGTGGAAGGTTTCTTCAATCTATTAAGCTTTGCCAAATTCCAAGTTTTGCACCTCAGCTTTGACACTATTCTTGGACAATCCTTAACATTTATGATTTGAGTTTCCTCAGTGTTAAAATGGAGGCAATGGCAATGATGCCTATTGTATTAGGTAGTTATTGTGATTAAATGAATTGCTCTATGGAAAAAACCTAGCTTAGTGTCTGGTATTCCTTGGAAGGTTCAATATTTGTTATTTCTCCCTTCTGAGTTAAAATAGAAATATCTGAGTGGAAAACAATATTGTGGCTATTTCTGACATAAACTCAGAATGTGAGAAGAGGAATTCTGTGGGGTGAGAGATGGGGGGAGGTGCCTGCCCAGCTTCTCAGAAACAGAAGGGAAGGTATAGCTGCCATGAAACATGGACACACCAAAGATTATCAAAGGTGCATGAACCCAATTGTAAATTGTGAAATAGAAACCATGGTTCTATCTGCCCCAGATATTCAAAATATATCCAAAATCTGATCATTTCTTACTTTCCCTTCTGCTATCACTGTGGTTCCAGTCACCATCATCTCTTGCTCAATTTCTGCAAGAACCTCCTCATGGTGATCTTTCTGCTTCTTCCTGATTGCTTTGTTGTTTGTTCTCACCCAGCAGGCAGGATGAAGTGTAAATCAGATCGTATCTCTTTTCTGCTCAGAATCCTCCAATAACATCCAGGTAAAAGCCCAAGCCCCACATCTGTCCCAATCTAAACTCTGATCTAATCTACTACACCCTGGGCAATCTGGTCTCCTACCCGCTTCTAAAACATACCAAACACATCTTCCTTAGGGCATTTGCAATGTTGGTGCTTCTATATGGAATTCTCTTTCCCTTAGGAGCATGGCTCCTTTACTTCCTTATGTCTCTGGGCAAATATTGTCTTGTCATTGAAGCCTCTCCTGACTCACCTACACAAAATTGTGCTCCACCATCAAGAGCCTTTCCACTTGGCCCCACCAATCCCTATCATTCTTACCCCGCTTCCTTTTCTTCCTAGCATGTTCCACCTTCTGACATACAATAATTTATAAATGCCGTAAGGGAAGGGGCTTTGTTTTCTTTGCTGCTGTATCTCTACCACCTTGAACATTGGTTGGCACATAGTGGGTGCTCAATAAATGTTTTTTGAATGTATGAATGAACTGAGGATAGCACAATTTTAATTGAGGTAAAAGTAGCAAAGAAAACCAGGAGTCCCTTTGTGCATGTCAACTGACACAAATCCTACAATACCCTGAACCTGCCAGACTGGTTTTCCCACGGCCCTCCTGAACATGTGTATAATATCAACTCTGAAATGTGTAACATATTCCCCCACCTCCTTTGCCCCTGCAAATAGTCATGGACACTTATAATCCTAAGAGATAGGAAATATGGTGCTTATGATAAGGTGACAAGTAAGAAATTAATGAGTCTTATTCTGGCTGGTCTATATAGGTCTAAACTACCCAAGTATGGGGCGTGTAGGGAGCCAGTTGGATTTTTGGGTCTAGAATTTGCTCAGATGGCCCCATGTGCTGCAGATATCTGTTTCTCATACTTATTATGGAGTCTCATGTGGCCTAAAACTCCTATTTTTTTGATGACCTGCTTTGGATGTGATTGTCTGATGGGCTCTCTGCTCCTCCTCATACCTGATTCTAGCATTCACCCTCTGACCACATACAATTTGGCGGACATTCATCACTTTAAAAAACAAGTCCACTATCTATTTTCCTGTACAGAATGACCTCTTTCACTCTATAGATTCTGGGAGGGAGGAGACTTCCAGGGTTTGTTTCAACTGTAGATGCCCTAAGAGGGTTGCTCTTCTTCTTAAGGGTCAGGTACATGACAGAGTGCCCAGTGGGAGGCTCTTTTTAGGGATTCTGCAACTTGACTAGGTGTCCCAGGGAAGAACAGTAACAGTTGAAGGTCATTTGTCTAGGCAACACCATACTAACCACCCCATTTCTGCTAGGAGACCACTGTTGAAATTCCTACTTCATAACTTTTTATTGCACCTCTGGTTCTTGCTTTTTCTCAGACTGGTCCTCAGGCCTCGTGTTAATTCTAAGAACCCCTCATGTATGAGTTAGTTATTGGTATTTCTTGCTTATAACCCAGATCCTAACTGGTACACACCCTGATGATAGTGAGGACACTCCAGCTTTTTGTCCTAGGCTCTGCTAGAGAGGGAGATTGGACAAAAGTGAGCAAATGGAAGAATTCATAGTAGAGAGAAATAGATGGCAACAAAATATCTCATTTGGCTTTTTCTCACAGCATTTCTTAGCTTTCTACTGCTGCATGACAAATGATCATAAATGCAGTGGTTTAAAACAACACCCATTTGTTATCTCAGAGCCTCTGTAGGCTGGCGTTCATGTATGGTGCAGATGGGTTCTCTGTTCAGGGTCTCACCAGGCTGAAATCCAGGTGTCAGCTTGGATTGCCATCTCATCTGAGGCTTATGTTCTCATTCCAAGATCACTGGTTGTTGGCAGGATGCATGTCCTTACGGCAGTAGGACTGAGGTCTCCAATTCCTTGCCAGCTTTTGACCAGGGACTGCTCTCAGTTCCTAGAGGCTGCATGCAGGTCCTTGCTTACTGTGTGGCCTCCCCATAGAGCCTCTCACATATGGCAGTCTGCCCCTTGCAGGACAACAGGAGAGCATCTTCTGCAGCTCTGAATCTCCTTCATGCCTTCTATTTCTAGACCCTCTCGCACAAGGGCTCACCTGATGAAGGCAGGCCCACCCACACTCAAGGAGAAGGTGTTATGAAGGGCACACACACCCGAGGAGGAGAATCTTGGGGGTATATCTTAGAATTTTGACTACTACAGCATTCCTGTGAGAATGCCATTTGGAGAAGTCTATTACTTAGCCCCAGATTATCATTATGTATTCAAAGAAAGTAAATCCAGGACAGTTGGCTACAGTGGCTAACATCCATGGACAGAGCTTTTGCCTATATGGCCATTCCTGGGACTTGCTGGAGAGCAATGTATTTGGGTGCCAGTGTGGGGGTTTATTAGTGTTTCTAGAACAAGTGATGACACTGTTAAGTAGACTCTTGCGTTTCGTTTGTTTGGTCAAGGACAAATTTATTTGTGTGTTTTTGGTATTTGTTTCTTTAAATTACACAGCCTTTAGAAGCTGTCTTCTGATTGGAAGAATCACACAACAGTCTCCTCTAGACACAAAGTATCGCTCTCCAGTAATGGGGATATAGCCAGGGTCACTGCCATCCCACACCCATCAGGGAAAGGGGCCATTCTCCATCAGCCATTTGGTAAAATTAAAACATAGTAATTATAACACAACAGTGTCATAGGATCCATGACACCTGCTTTAAAAATAAATCTCCTGGCTTTGTCTTTCCCTTTATGTTTCAATAAATGCTCCAGTATTATTGCCACTGCATTAATCTAGCAGCAGGAAACCATTATCCTATGACAACAATCTCTCCCATTAACATTATCTTTTAATTTTAAGATTGTTTAGATGACTGCTAGAAGCTACTAAATTAAGATAAAATGAAAAACGAATTATTTTCTTTAAGCCAAGTGTTCAGTCAAGTTACCCGCCTCCAATCTTGACTGCTCTGGCAAAAGAGACACCATTATTTTTGCATCAGATTACTAAATACTATTGGGTATAAGAAAACATTTCTAGAAATCTAGACATGTTTTAAATGTCATCTAGGAAATAACCATTACATTTTAAATTATTATTTATATTGCTTGCTATATTACATAGTATATATTAAGAGTTGAAAATACTGGTTGTTTTTCTAGAAAGCAATTGTTGTAGTAAATAAAACAATAATGAAATCACAATGATGAAAACTCAGTAAGGAAATAAAAGGAACATTTGTCTAGTAGAGTTTACCCTGAGAAATAATTGAATTTGGAGAAACCCAGCAAAAATGAGACAGGAGGAAAATAAACCTAAAACTAAAAGAGAGTTGTGATTGGTGGCGATTGTTATTTAACGTTCTGGCAAATGAACTTTAAAGTGACAGTTATATCACATTAAATGGTATCTGTACCTTTTATATCAAACATATTATAAACTTTTTCCCAAATAATAACGAACTTGCCTACTATCCATTAATTCAAAAAATTCTCTTTTATTCTATCAGCTGTATTACAACACTTGAAGAGACCTTTTAAAATCTTTCAGTATTTGTTCTGCTCCGCCTCCATCTGTTCCAATGATCTTAGGGCTTTCTTTCCAAAAGGCAGACGCTGGTATAACTACAAATGAAGACTATATCTAAATCATTATTAGAATAGTGACGTTATGCATTCAATAGTTGAGATCTGTGATTCCTCCCTCTCAGGAGTAAACCACACAGACGAAAATTAATAGAAACTGAGTGACTGTCTTAATAGAAATCATACTAGAAAAAAGAGAAATGCTTAAATTGTGAATTCCCCCATATTGTTAATGGAGTTCAAGTAGGCCATCAATATATGTCCTATTTACTGATAGGTGCAAAATAGGTGGTGGGAGATCAATCAAAACCCCCTTCCATAAATTACCATGACTTCTAGAAATTATCAAAACTTCACTGGAGTGTCATGCGTAGTCTTCCCAGCAATGAGTTATAGTCAATAATTCATTCCCTGACTGAGCTGATAACAGGCAGATATTCTAATAATGTGCTAGGATTTACTACTGGACACAAGCAGTAAGTAGGAATTTCAATGAAATGTTAAATGTTATCTCAGTGGAGAAAAGCAATAAAAAGAGGACAGAGACAGGCATCTGGGGACAATGCTTGGGTGTTTTAATGCTGTAATTAGAACAAACATGTATGAAGGTAGTGTTGTTTAAGTTTTCATTCTTTTTTGAGGCAAATTGTTTCCAGAGTATTGTTCTGTAATGACTTCTCCTGGCCTTATTGTCAGAGAGTATAGCAGATGGCATTGAAAAAAAATGCTGAGAAGAAAGTCTATTTTATTCTTCAGTTATTTCTCCAAATTTGAAAATGGCTTCTCTTGAATGTTTTCCTTTTAAACGAAACTTCCGAAAAAAATTATTATCTTAGACTAAAGGTCTTGAATATATTTTCAGTGATTTCTTATCACAGAGAAATTGACAAATTTGCTTTCTCTGTCAGAATGTTTTGAAGCTAGAAAAGAAGTGGTGATTCATCAAAAACAATTTTATTATGAAATTTGATTTATGTTGAGAAATATAAATGATGACGTTATAATGTGTACCTCTGTGTGGAGGGAACACATTTTAGTCAATTGAGTTATTCAATTTTATTATTTAAAAAAATCCATATCTGGTTGTTCTTTTTATTCTAAAAAATTTATGGTGCTGTACAGAGTAGAAATGTGTGCTTTCCAAGTCCAAGGACAGCTATGGATTGTACTTCCCTAATTCCAACAGAGTCATTCATTACAGTTGGATGAATAAATATTTTCATATTTTCATCAACTTTTTTTTGGTGAACAAATAGAAACCAATGTTGTACTTTAAAATACATCTTCCTACAAATCCATACAGAGAAAAAGCTTAATTACATCAATACTAGAATTAGAACTGACACTAACAAAGGAAGTTATGGTTTCGGGCCCTTGAAATTTCTGAATTAGTAGCCTTTCTTTTACCTAAGAAGAGTTAGTGGGAACATAAGGGAGAATGAATTACATCTTAATGTCTTAGTTTCTCTATCACTAAGTGCTCATTTCCATCATCTTGGAGAGAAACAGTAATTAATTTTAAACAGAATTGCTGTTTTCCACTGGATTTATACTTTTAATATATATTCTTAGTAATAACCACCTCACATATATACAAGTGGCCCAGTCATCTATACACCCTCTTTTGTAACTATTACTAAATTAAATCTATCCATGCAAAGACTTAACTTGACTTTAATAAGCAGCGCCTATTGACCCACTAGACCGTTTAAAAGACCTTAATGAACATATAATACACTCACACATATAGTCTGATAACTTATTTGTAATGATAGATGCAGAATATCACTGTGCTTGAATATTGTTGACAGAATTCAGGCTTAGAAATAGGTAGTATGAGTAAGCCAAACAATTTTTTCTATGGTATAATTACCATGAAACAGATTCATATATCAAGATTTGCTGGGCTGAGCATGATGGCTCACACCTGTCATTCCAGCACTTTGAGAGGCTGAGGCAGGAGGATCCCTAGCAGCCAGGAGTTCAAGACTGGCCTGGGCAACCAGTGAGACGCCTATCTCTACAAAAAAAATTAGCTGGGCGTGGTGGTATGCACCTGTAGTTCCAGCTACTGGGGTAGGGGTGAGGGGGATGAGGAGGTAGGAGGATAGCTTGAGTTCAAAGTTTGAGGCTGCAGTGAGCCTTTAGCCTGGGTGACCCATCCAAGACCTTATCTCAAAAAAAAAAAAAAAAAAAAAAAAAAAATTGCTGATCGTTCTGAGGCAAATTGGGGGACTTGTAATATTCTGCTGCTACGCTAATAAACTTTTATGAAGACAATGAGTAATTTCATGACATATTTTAAAGTAGCCTTGCTACATCAGGCAAAATGCTGGGTCACAGAGGTGTTTTCTTCTTTCCTATTATCGTTTTCACCTTTCCATCAACTCTAGGAGTTTCAAATACCTTAATCAAATAGAATAATTAAAATCAAAATATACATCTTAAATTATATTTCCAATCACAACATCAATGCTGCTTCCTTTTTCTCAGTGATCTGTTATTTTCTTGCCATAAAATCAGCTTCTTCACTATGCTTGTTTATTACCTTAAAAAGAGTAGTTAGGGTGAACTTCCTAAGTACTGATTAACATAATTTGGTGGGATACTTACCAAACGTAGTTATCTGGATTGCTTTAACAAAAAACAAACAACAGTATTCTAATAAGGCAACTATCGGAAACACTTATCACATGAAACATTTAGTGAGATATTTATAAATAATTTTGAGAAAGACGAAAAAGGCAGTCAGTAAATTCAAAGTACTATTAAATATTATCAATATTTTAAAGCCAAGATATGGCTCTGTGAAACATAGGCTTTTCGAAATGTTGAGTTCTACGTAAACTCTTCTTCTTATTATTATTATTTTGCAACAGAGCCTTACTCCCATTGCCCAGGTTAGGGTGCTGTGGCACAATCATGGCTCACTGCAGCCTCAACTTCCAGGGCTCAGGTGATCCTCCCACCTCAGCATCCCCAGCAGCTGGGACTACAGGTACCTGTCACCACACCCAGCTAAATTTTTGTATTTTTAGTAGAGGTGGAGTTTTGCCATGATGCCCAGGATGGTCTTGAACTCAAGGGATTCACCTGCCTCAGTCTCCAAAGTGCAGGGATTACAGGCATGGGCCACTGTGCCTGTAAACTCCTGTTCTTAAATGAAGCAGCAGGTCCCTGACTCTACTTACTGTACCATACACCCCACTGCTCAGCTGACAACGCCACCACAGAAAACTGGCCCAGGACCTAACCTGCTCTTCCTTGGGTTTTGTCTGTTGGTAACTACTGTTCCCTTTTCTCTCCACACCTTTTACACTCTGGAATTGTTGTCCTAGACTCAAGCTTTTTGTATTCACGTTGGAGGAAACTTTCAATATCAAGGGATCTCTGTGATGGCAGCAATAAAGTTGAGCAGATTTCTAAAAAATTTCCTTCCTAAAAAGACATTCTTCAAAAATGGTTTTGCAGAATGACTGATTTTAAAAGGACAGAATATTTTTTCCTGAGAAAGAGCTGGGACATGTTGTCTTGGAGGTCATATTAGCATCAAATAGTCTAGACCTTCTCCAGACATTAAAGGCTGCACAGGTCTGTGTAGAACCTCTGGCTGTCCATGGGAGATTCTTAGAGAACTGTCACTTGGAGAAAAGAATGATTATGATTGAAGGACATAAACGAGAAAGGAAGCTATGAACAAATAATCCTGGGGCAAGTGGAGAAAATGACGGCTTGATCTAGGAGCAGTATGGTTCCCACATTTAATTAGGATTCAAGAAAGAAACAATTTACGTTTATCTTTCTTTTCCAAAGCCCCCACTCTTATATCTCACTGCAGATGAGTAGGATGAATAATGAATGTGTGATATCAGCAGAGGTTTCTTCAACTGTGGGGCACAATATAACATTATTTTGAGTTAGGCAATTTTACTTTATACCAGGAATATTACTTTATGCACTGTTTTAAATATTTGTTTGAAGAATACTCGAATACAGAATTTCTTTACCCATAATGAATTTGTGTGTGTTTACACGGTTTTTGTGTTTCGCATCAGTGGAAATAAAAGATTGACATTGCTACCCACTCAACCAGGCACTTTCAGACCACAAATCAGGATGAGAAAGGACTGCTAAACGCAAAGAATGCAGAAATAAAGACTACCCATAGGTGGCGCTGTGGTTAAAGTACACCTGAATTTTGATTACAGCGACTGTATTTACTCCCTACCTCTCAGAAGAGAGACTGTTAGCCATTATCGCTTTTGTATTTCTATAAACACACATCAGCAAATAAAGCTCTCTGGTAATACACTCCCATCCACTCCAATCTACCAGGACATGTTTAAAGACCTCACTCCGCACAGAATTAGAGCTGAAGCACTAAAACCACCTTCTAAAATGTAGGCCTTGTAGCCTAGAGCTCTGTTATTCAAAGTTTTATCCATCTCACTCTCCTTCCTTCCACAAACACTACCAGGATCCTTTGGATAATCACTCAGTGATAGCTGAACATGTGTCTGGTTAAATTTCTAACATTCCCTTCAGGAATTAAGATTTCGTTTTAGTGCATATTCTTCAGGAAAAATACTGAAAAGTACCACAATTCATTATGCGTATGTGTCCTATCTAAGAAAATCACTTTAAAAAAGAAAAAATAAAGACCATTTGGCTTAATTCTCTCATTCGTGGATGGGAAAATTAAGGCCCAGAGAAGGAAATTTACTTGCACATGACAAATCATAACTTAATTGTAGTCCACTAAGATCTTGTGTCATCTTGCTTTATTATAAATTATTTAAAAAGTGAAAATGAACAAGGGGATTCAAATGTATTATTTGTTATGGGGTTCCTCTCCTCATCTGGTTTAATTGAGTTTTCTTGACCTTCAAGCAGCATTACATCTTTTCTAAGTTGGTCCTCTTTAATCATGCCCACCTGCAGCTGTTTTCTATGTAGGACATGTTAATTACTATTATAGTTTTAATGACTTTTTTTAAAAAAAGTTTTTTATATGTGCACAAGGTGAATTGATTGTAACAGTGCAATTTTAAATACAAATCAATAAAATTAATTCATTTAGTTTTAAGACGCTAGAATTAAAAAATGACTATTTGAATTGATATTTAAAATGCCCTCTACCTGATTGTATGAGCAATAATTATTCTTTCTTATGTAGCCTTATTAATTTTGATGGTTTGAAAGACAGCAATCCCCCAAATAGACACTATAGATGTTCAACATCTGCATTGTCTCGCCCGATTCTCCTTCAGGTTCCTTTCCTCAATCTAGCAGTAATATGAAAACTTGCCCCACAAGGCTGGTTTTACTTAATGATACTTAGCAGAAGGGCTTTGCACTTTCATGATAATTTCCACCACAAAAATCTCTCTGGAACTTACTAACAATAATCAGGCCTAATATTAGCCTCAGTTTGGAGATTTATTAAACTTATTTGGCAGAGTAGATTAAATCGAACGCCTAGGTATGCAAGCATCTAGGCTGTGCTTCGGCCTTGGAAAAACTCAGGCCAGCACCCTAAAAGCATTCCTCAAAACTTGATTTATACTAGAAGTGACATTTCATACTCTCTAGAGGCTGTGAGATTGCAAATCTCGCAATTACTTCCATTGCTTTTGGGGGCTGTGAGAATTTCCGCCTCTCATCCTCCACAGTGAGGAGGGCAGTCGGGCAAGGTTTTCTCCCTGAAGTTTTCGTCAACTTTGAAAATAAGGACTGTGCTCCCTACATCACCAGCAATTGACAAGGATCCAAGAAATGCCTGCTAGGCACTTTCACACTCGGGTAAATGGGGGATGAGGGAGGCTAAGTAGGCAGTATTTAGCTAGCAACTATTATTTCCTTTATGTTTCTACCTTGTTAACTAAGCTTCCACTACGGTTCATTAATCTCCAATATCGTGAATTAAAGAAACAACAACAAAAATCCTCTTCTGTGTGCGTATGCGTGAGGGGATAGAAGTTCACTGCCCTAAGATGCAGGACTTATCTTCCCAAACAGGAAGAGACCCATTTCTGAGAAAGATGGTAAGTTTCCTAAGGGTCTCCTCTCAGATCGAGGGGATGGCAGTCCCCGAGGAGCGAGCGGGCGCGGGTCCTCAGGGTCCCCGTGCGCAGAGAAGGCAGGTGAGGCCCCCCCGCCCCACCGGGTCTCGGCTCCGGATCGCGGGTCGCGAAGGTCAGCCCAAGCAGGTCACTTCTCCCCACCTGATTCGGGCCCTTCCCTTCTCCTCTGTCGGCCCGCTCCGCCGCTTCACTCTCTCCCCCGCCCCCCGAGTCTCGTTTCAGTCATCCCTTTGTCCTTCCCCGGATTGGCAGGTTTTATTATTCCGCCTGAACAATCCGGCCGCCCAGTGGCTGAGGGTCGCTGACGTCGGAGGCAGAGCCGGGGAGTAGTTGGGATTTTGCTCTGTCAGTAACACATGTGTAAGAGCCGCGGAGGGAGCGAGCGAGCCGGCTAGAGGCCAGCGCCACCGCCGCCGCCGCCGCCTCCGCCTCCGCCTCCGCGCCGGGCAGCAGCAGCCCCAGCAACAGCCCCGGCAGCGGCGTAGGCTCCAGCGCGCCGGGCCCGGCCGGCCGCAGCTCCCGACTCTTGGGCGCGCCTGCCTGCCGGCCTGCGCACCGTCCGCCGCCGCTCCCGGGGTTTCTGTGTCTGCGGCTGCTCCCGGGCGGAGGTGCAGGGAGCTCAGTCGAGCCGCCGCTGCCAGCCCGGAGCGAGCGAGCGAGCTAGCGAGCGCGCGGGAGGGAGGAAGGCGGCGGCGGAGGAGGAGGAGCGGGAGGAGCGCGAGGAGCGCGGGCGGGGGCGGGGGCCGCCGGGCGGGGGAATATACAAAGTGAAGCCACATTGCCAAACTTGCAGCAGCGATTGCAGCAGTTGCTGCCGCTGCACCGCGCCTGAAGCCGCGTCGCGCGGGCCGAGGGCTCCTGCAGCTGCTCGCTCGCAGCCGGAGGCGGAGGAGAAGGACGAAGACTGAGACTGACACTTCTGCTCCCGGCCGCCTGCCACTTACGCGGGGGCCCCCCAACCCGCCCCAGAGCAACGCGATTTAAAAAAAAAAAAGCCGCCCTTAGCCCCCTCCTCCCCTTTCCTGCTTCTGCGAGAACTCCCTCCCTCCCTCCAGCTCCGCCAGCCCAGGCGCCCCTTCCCTGGAAGCCGAGCGGCTTCGCTCGCATTTCACCGCCGCCGCCTCTTGCAATATTGCAATATAGGGGAAAAGCAGGTAAGGGGGCGGCTGGGGGAGCCGCGGGCCGGGAGGTGGTGGAGAGAGGGAGGGGGCCGATTCGGGCCAGGGCTGTTTTCTTTGGCTTCCTTCCCCTTACCGTCCCAAATTGCAAGTAAACAATACGTCGCCTTAGATAAAGCGCGAGTCTGAAACTACCGAGGCCGGCCTGCGAGCTAGCGCGGAGGGCAGCCCGGGCCGCCAGCTTTGTAGCGGTTCCTGCTTACAAAAGGGCTCTTCTTGGAAACGGGGCTGGTGGGGACCGTAGAGGGGGTGGGGATATTTCTAGTTCATGAGGGAAAGGGCAAGGGGTGCTTAGATGAGATTTTAAGTATGAGAAGTAGTGTGTTTGGGGGGGTGGGGGTGGGGATAGTCACGATACCCCCCCTTCTAGTAAACACTATTTTTGAAACAGTGGCAGGAAGGGTCTAAGTGAGCAGGATTCGGTATTGCTGGTTCTTTTAAAAACCTCTTGGTTTATAAGTCTTTTGTTACAATCCAGGAGAATTCGGTGAATCACCTAATTAAAATCAAGACATGAATTAAGCATCCATTTTTGTACTACAAATTGCCAGCGTTACGTTTGTCCCTCCCTTGGTCTCCATTAAAAAACACCAGAGACGTTGTTAAAGGGGGGCAGATTTTGCCTCTAGCTGCCAGTTCTGCTTTCTATTTCACTGACTATCCCAGGACCTAAATTGCTCGGCTATGTAATTACTAGAGTATAAGCCTATTTAACTTAAAAGCTTTCTTTTTTTTTTTTTTTCCAACTCTAAATGAAACTTGATGAGGGCCCGTCCTTAGTTATCAGGGGAGTCAGTTTCTGGTCAGTCCTCTTGATTCATCTCTTTTAGATTTAATCAGCATTAAGGTATTGCTTGTCCTTAAGAGCTTTAGCTAATGGGGTTACTGGATGCTTTTCTCAGTGTAATGTTTCCTTTTAAAAAAAAAAAAACATATATATTTACCTCTCACTAAAGATGGGGGCGGGGAAGAGCTTGGAATCTCCTCCCTCTCTCCTTTTAAAAAGGAATTCGGAGCGATTAAAACGTTGGGGGAAACAGTTTAAAGACCTAGGGCAGGAAATGCAGATTCATTTGGGTTAGGGCTGAAATTGTAACAAAAAGCAATTCCTCGAGTAAATGCATCAGATAAATCAATTTACATAAAGGTATGATGCATTCGGATAAATGCAATGCTAATGGGTTTTAGAGTGGTCCTGTTTCCAAAGTCTCAGGGTTTTGTTACAGCTTAATTGGTACAGTTCTTATTCTGGTTTATTGTGCGGTCACTGGACACACGTTCCGGGACTCTTTCGGAGGAAATGTGTTTAAAATCGGCCTATTTAAGGAACCCGAGTCCCTGTTTCGTTCGTTCCTTCCTCGTTTTTTTGTAGCAGCCAAGTTGGGCCGGGGACAGGCAAAGTTCGCCTTCTGAGGTATCAGCTGAATGTCTTGAGCAGATAGCTGGGAGCCTCAGGGGGAGCCCACACTCTCAGCTTACAGAGGACAAAGACAAAACAGGCTGCTTAATTGGCAGTAAATAACTTGATCTTTTTATAGAATAAGTGACTAGAGGAACACTAGGACTTTATTGGACTCGGAATTGAAGGCAACAAATTAATCGGTTTAGGCTAAGCTTTATAAATTGATTCCTATGTTATATCCCAGTTGCATCTCTTGTGGCATTCATTAGAGTGGGGAATTCTTTTTTAAAGCAGTTTTTGGTGACAGCAGAACGGGCTCGAATTTAACTTGTGCATCCCTTAATGCTGCCTTCTCGCACGTTATCTGTGACGCCGCCGCCCCCCCCCCCCCCCCTTTGGAGGAACAAAGCTTTAGCATTTAAATTGCTGATCAAGGGCAGATTAGTGAGACCAAAGTGGAGAGTGTTTGTATAGGAAGTTAACAGGCATCCTAAAGTTCAATGATCTATTATTCTTGCCTGTGTCCTGAAAACCCAGAGAAAACACTCATTGATCTTCAAAATGAAATGAGATTTGGAACAATAATGGGAGATGGCGGTCACCACAATGGCATGTGAAAGGTGCTGCTTAAAATACGAAAAACCAGTTTCGCAACTTTACACACTGCACCCCCCCTGCCGTCACCTTGCCTTCCCTCCCACCACCACGCTCTCCATCTTCCGTCTGCCGGTCCCTCCCTCCTTCCCTTTCGGAAAACCGAACTATTTCCAACTTGTGAACTCCTGCTGCACTTCCCAGGGCAGAGCCCGGGAGGGAACGAGGCTCCGGCGGGGCCGTCGCCTCCCCACTCCCCTCGACTCTGTCCCGGGGCCCGGCGGGGGCTGGGGAGGGGCCGGGCACGGCGGTGGGTGGGTTTGACCCTCATTTGCTGCAGGCGGGCGGCGGAGGAGGGGGGCAGTGGGCGGAGGCGGGGGCTGGGAGGAGGTGCCGCGAGGGGTGGAGCGCGCGGCGGAGCCTGCTCTCGGAGTTTTGACAGTACCGGAGCTGAAATTGTCAGCGGCGGCAAGCGCAGGAAAGTTGAGAGGAGCTCGTGGCCCCAGAACAAAGCTTGAGAAAAGTAAACAGGCGGCTGCTGCCGGCGAGCCTCCCTCCTTCCCTCTCCCCCTCAGCCTCCTTCCCGCCCTTGCCCTGCTGTTTCCTTCCAGCAGCTCCGGGGGGAGGAGGGGAATGGGCTTGCTCTCTCTCCGGCGATTACTAACTTTTGCATCGCCCCTGTTTTGTCTTTCTCTCCCTGTCCCCTTCCCGCCCTCTGCAGACCATGGTGAATCCGGGCAGCAGCTCGCAGCCGCCCCCGGTGACGGCCGGCTCCCTCTCCTGGAAGCGGTGCGCAGGCTGCGGGGGCAAGATTGCGGACCGCTTTCTGCTGTATGCCATGGACAGCTACTGGCACAGCCGGTGCCTCAAGTGTTCCTGCTGCCAGGCGCAGCTGGGCGACATCGGCACGTCCTGTTACACCAAAAGCGGCATGATCCTTTGCAGAAATGACTACATTAGGTAAGACTTTGCTGCCTTTCCTGGGGATGGGCGAGCAGAGCAATGGCAAGGCCAAAGGTTAACAGGGTTGTGAGGAAAGGAGCAGGCACCTATGGCAATACATTGCAGCCTTCACCTCAAAAATCTTTTAGTTGGCAGAATTTAAAGGGTTCAGGAAGCATGTTGTTAGTCTTCCAATATCTGATGGCAAATT
Source organism: Chlorocebus sabaeus (assembly GCF_047675955.1). Taxonomy (NCBI): domain Eukaryota; kingdom Metazoa; phylum Chordata; class Mammalia; order Primates; family Cercopithecidae; genus Chlorocebus; species Chlorocebus sabaeus. Next base: position 49,632,237 of record NC_132923.1, on the reverse strand, counting down.
AATGGCAAATGCCATACTAAGTAAAGACCATCTGGTGGGACTGGGTCATTAGATGCACAAAGGTTGAGCACCCTCTGGTCCCGAGTGGTCAGCCTCTACTGGACTACAGGCTAAAAGCAAACATCTCAAGTGGTAGTTAAGGTGCGTTCTTAAAACAAGGTGGGAACTCACAGAGGAACTCGCAGACAAAGGTTGACTTAAAAATACAAGTGTAGTTAGTGAGAAATGATTTGTCTGTAGTGATGGCTTATTACGATATTTACATGAGCATTTTTAAACTTTTTTGAGTGGAAAGCTGTGATTCATTCTTTGTGCCCCTTGAGAAAAATGCTAATTATCCATCAGTTTAAAGACTTGTAATTCTTCTTATAGAGAAAAAAAGCCCCAAGAAATAAAACCTAGTGATAATGTTTCTCTTCATACTGTTACTCGGAGGCTTGCAATAATTCAGTTAGTGTGTGGTTTGCGATGTAGAATTTGCAGTTTTTTTCAGTTGAAGTATGTTCAGGTTTTGGGTTTTTTGTTGTCGTTTGTATCACTGCCCTTGATCCCCAAAAGAGATTTAGAAAAAGAGGCTATAGAATTATACTAATCTTGCATTTTAAAGCAATGTATAGGAACATTCATATGTCCATGTAAGCAGTCTTTTCCAACAAGTTGCAGTGCAATTAATGGAAAGAATTCAGGAGGTCAGGTGCCTATAGGATCTTTTCAGGTGAACTCAAGCTACTTAAACTCATTAATTTGAAAGGAGGCATTTGAAGGATTACACATTTAATTTGAGTAAATGGTTTGATAGACTGATGCACATGAATGCTTCTAGGAGGTGTTCTGTTTCAACATCCAGTAATTAAAAAAAAAAAAAAAACCCACACGCACACAGTTGATACTAGAAAACCGCACACTTTTAAGAAGAATTTCATCCTTTGTAAATTTGTCCCAAACCTTTGTCTTTGAAGTGATGAGTAGAAAATTTTCTTTCTTCAGCGTGGGTAAATCAGTGGATGAGATATTTTGTTCAAAGTTTAGCTCCATTGTGATTCGCCTTATTCTGCGCCTAACATTGCAGAAGATGCCAGTGTAGTTCAGAGCTGAGTGTGGATACGTTTACCCCAGTGGTATCATTAGTTGTAAGATGATGGAGTAAAATGACATTTAGTTATTTTGATAATGCAACCTGTGTCCACTCTGCTGGCATCCTCAATCAGTCAAGTAAAAGAAATATAGGAAGGGAGAGGGCTTTTATTTTTAAATTAAGATGGCAACATTAATTTCACTAAGTGTTCTTTTAGAGGTAAATGTTGGAAAATCAGCGGGAACGTGGGTGTAATGTTTTCTGGTCCTCCTTCCAAGTAATGCCATGAGCTTTGACAGTATTGTAATTAAATAGAAAGCAAAACTGTGGTAAGAAAGGAGTGTGGCTTGAAGTGGAAAAATTGACAGTGCTGTTAAGATTCCGTGAATGGTACAGATTCATTTCTTCTCCAAGTGCCTTCAAAAAAAAAAAAAAAAAAAAAAAACAAAAACAAAACCCAAAAAACCCCTCGCTTCTGATTACAACTAATTAAAAAGAAGATGGGTCCACTTGTATTCCCCCAGTACAAGTTCAGGCAAGTGGCTTCCTGGGAATTGTGTCCATTCTTTTCTCTATTCTTGGGGCCAAATGTAAATGGCCTTTTGGTGTTTTCCTGTGCCCTAATGGAGCAATGGAGGATGTGTGCCCAGCCCTGAGCCTTAATTAATCGGATCTACGTTCTTTCTTTTTTCACCTCTGAATCTAGAAACTGGAGCCAGGCTCGCCCTTGAACTACATGCTACCCCGAGGACCTTACATCTTTCTAGGAGAGATGAGTTCTAGTTCAGTACCAAATTGATGGCCTCATAGTTTGCCCAGGGTTCACCAGCAGCTGTGAGCCCCCCTTCCCCTCCAATTTAAGAGATTACTGAAGTCTTCCTTCAGTGTTCCTCTCAGCCCATCAAGATGCCCAGAGGGTGGGAAGGTGGGAAGATGCAGACGTTCCTGTTCTTCTTAGCTACCCGCTCTCCAATGTCCCTCAAGTCCACTTGTTGGAGGAGCTTTCAATGCCGCAGGGATCGCTGCAGAAGAGTGGAGTAATCTGCTCGCCTGCCGCCAGGTGAAGGGGACCCCTTGGTTCGACTGAGACCACATAGCGATTTACTGAGGGGCTTTTAAACTGTCTTGACTTTGAGGTTGTGATTTTTTGAAAACAACCAAGGTCTTGCTGAAAAGCTGCGGGAGAGCTGGGAAAGGCCTGCGGGAAAGGCCGGCCTGAGCGCGGAGGAGGGGGCTGCAAGAGGAGGGGGCTCTTTCACCAGTCCCCTCCCCCTCCGCGGCCAAGTGTCGATGGGCAGAGCTGGGCTTCTGCCTCCTCGCCCTCCAAGATTTCAGATAAAGCGGCTGCCTTGCTGCAGCGAATCCGCACAATTAAAAGCTTTAATTAGTGGCTCCTCCATTTTCTTAGTTCTGATGGGCTTTATCTAATGAGATCTGGTCTCTGGCTTAGATCTGCTCCGAATGACGTGTCCGCAATGAATGAGAGCTGCGTCGCAAACAAAACATTTAATTAACAAAATTGGCCTCTAAGAGAGGGAGGGAAAGAATGAAGGGGGGGGTTGTAGAGCGGAGGGGGAGGGTGAATCTTAAAGGGACCAACGCCTGCCTGGCCCCCCATCTTACAAAAGTGGGGGAACCTTGGGACTGCCCCCTCCCCCATCCCCGGCTCCCGAGCCCTCAGCTCCACCCAAGCGCCCCAAGTAGCTTCGGAAACTCCGTTTCTCTTCCTCGAACCCTCTTTCCTCCACCCCCCCACCTCGGGCCCGAAGACTGGCGCGGAAAGTGCAGCGAGAGGAGGAAGTTCGGAGACCGACGGGTGGGGCTCCAGGTCCTGGGAGGGCGAGGAAACGCGCCGGAAGCCCGGGTGGCGGTCGTCGGCGGGCCTTTGCTCGCTCTGCGGCCCGCACCCGGGCCGGCGCCGCCCGAGGCCGCACCCAG